>NC_089233.1:85010875-85672959 GCF_963924675.1 Phocoena phocoena
TGCTGAAGTAGGTCCTGGAATATTTCAGAGGCGAGAAATCCAGTGCCAGAACAGAGAGGATGGACGGCCTTGGGTGAGAGCACAGGCAGTTCACCAGAAGTAACAACAGGAAGAGCACCAGTCCATCCGCACGCAGGCTAGTGGGCATGATGGTGGCAGAACGTGGAAGTCTTCTCACTGCTTCCGTGTTCTTCCCGATGAGGTGGGGAGGAAGGTATCGCTGTTTCAAAGAGAAGAAAGAAGGTGCTCAGCAACCCTCCAGGAGGGGAAGGAGGGGAGAGTGAGCCCCAGACTCGAGCACACGTCCAGTTAAAACTGAGGACGCTGGGCCTCCCCTGCAGGGTTTCTGATTCAGTAGGTGATGTTGATGCTGCTGGCAGCAGATCACGTGTTGAGGACCAGTGGGTCACGGAGCTTAGAGTCCAGCGAGGCTGCGTGGATTTCTCTTGAGGTGAGCTCACGATATCTGGTTGAGGCCAGGTAGGGTGGTTGCATTTTCCTTTCAGCTCCTTTCAGCTGTGTATGTGCAGGTATAAACAGAGTTGGATCTGACCAGATGGGACTTGGCTAGCTGAGCACGAGGAAGAAACAAATATCCTCTGTTCCTAGAAAGCCTTTAGAAAGCTTGCTTTAATAACGAAATGAAAATAAGTCACCTTTAATAGGAATTCCAGCAAGCAGGGTTGGGTAGGAAATATGCATTGATTTGTGTATTAAGAAGCGTTATGTGACAGGGACTACCTGATAAAAGAAGTCATACGAGCATTAGCCAGTAACAGTGCCTGGGAATTGCTGCATCTACTTGAGTTTCCTTTGACTTTATCAATGATGTAAAGACCTTGCATATATATGGGTGTGTAGATGTGCATGTACATATCACATAGTTTTTCATAGTATGAAGACTTACGGAAAAATCGCATATGACCTCAGATTTACCTCTCTGAGCTTCATCTTCTCCATCGATAAAGTGCAAACAATGATGATGTCTACTTCAAAGGATTGTAATGATCTAAAAGTTAAGTCATTAACTTTTGTTTGTGGAAGTGTATAGCTGAGTACTTGGAAGAAAGTTAGTATATCTTCACATATTTTTAAGCTGTATAGTTTTGATTACCCCACATCATTCTGGGTCGCCCAGTGGTCTCAGAAGGTGGTAAATGTCTTAAGAGTGGGCCCGATGAAAGAAAATCAAAATGGAGTTGGTATTGCTAAGGGAACTCTCTAAAGTGGAGCTGGGAGGCCACAGAAGAAGTGTGACTTATGCGTGTCTCAGCCTGGATGGGATCTGACCCTTGGACCTGATGAAGTCGTCCAGAACACCTGCTGTAAACTCAAGATACTTATCGGACCCTCACCCTAAAGTAATTCGCCACAGTCTAGTTATCAGACGCCTACCCAGAAACAACTTGTGATTCTTCGCTTAAGGACAGATCTTTTCTGACTCGCGTGAGAGCCAATCGCAATTCTCTGCTGGCAACTTGTAGCAACCTTGCGGCTTTTGTCTTTATAAGCCCCTGACTCTGTCTCTCAGAACACTCTTTCGGTGTTACCCGAATCTGTGTCTTCCCAGTTGCAATTCTTAAGACCCCCAGTAAACTACTTTCTTATTCGCATCCTTCTTCCTGCACTGTGTTTTGGTTGACAACCCCAGTTCTCCATCTCCTCTTGCTCCCAACAGAATGGCAGCTGGAGATGAGAAGAGAGGAACTTCTAAGATTAGATGTGTGTGTGTGTGTATGTGTGTGTGTGTGTGTGTGTGTCCTTGTGTGTGTCTGTATATACTTTAAATTTTACATATAAATGTAAATTGTGTCTAAATTACTAATGCTAAAAGCATCTCCCCAGCTTTTAGATGAAAAAAATGGGTATTACGTTCTACCCCAAACATGCAGTCTCTGGTAAGCGAAAAGCTTTTGAGTGAGTTCGGTTTTGGAGCCCTCAGCTCCCCAGTGAATGGTGTAAATGATCAGATGGGAGGGAGTGCAGTCACCGCCTGACTCCTTAATGAGTTTCCCATAAATCTGGGCCACTCAGTAGAGGTCAAATTGATAACCACGAGCAATGAATAGCAATGCCTTCTAGAGACTGTAACCGCTGAATGGCTTCTTCTTTATCACACTTTCAGAAAACAGTGGTACTTCAAACACTCCTAAGGCTACCTTGAAAATCAGAGATCATTATTGTGATCATTGTCAGTGAATCAAGACATAAAATCCTCTGATGATACACTTTAGGCATTGGAGAACCAATTCTTGATGATTTATTGCTTTGGATTTACAATTAAATTATTTCTCCTGAAACCTTTCTGGTGGCTTTTGGTTTTGGACCTGCACTGTTCAGACTTTAAATACTCATGGAAATCTCTCAATTCCCCTTGGGCTATTTCCCCTTAAAGACTGAAGTACAGTGTGCTTAAATTTCTGGTCTTTGTATTGAAGTTCCTAGCTTCTTAGGAGTGTAACTTGGAGGTAGGATTTGAGAAGGTTTGGAATTCTCATTGTGCAAAAAGTGAGCTGAAGCCCCAGGATACTTTGGGACTATCTTGCTTGATTTTTCTTTAAGTAGACAAAACAGGTTTGAGAAAACAGTCGCTGGGTAAAGGAGCACATTTTTCTCCATTCCACCCCTTTCCTTCTGAGGCCAACACCGTGACAACCTTGCCATGAAAATATCTTACAATGATCTTCTCTAACATTTTGTCTCAGTGATATGGTTCTTTTAGAAATCAGTTCTAAAATGTTGTGTATCTTCTCTAGCAATGGGATGGAGAAATGCATGCAGAAGAGGAATGTGTTTTATGTAAATTACAAGTCCTACTAATAAGCCTTAAGGGAAAGGAGGACCCTGTTTAAAGAAAAGTGAAAACAGAACGATCGTATTCTTTTATTCCAAAGCTCCAGTGCTGGAGATTGGCACTCATAAGTATAATACTGATAATATGTAATCATAATGGTTGTGGTAGATTGTATACCGCTCCCAATTATTCACTGCCCTCCCTGTAACAGGATTACATGACCTTGTCCCTGTTAACACCAGGCTTGTCCACTGGACTTGCTTTGGCCAATTAAATGTGAGTGAAAATGGTAAATGCCATCCCCCTATCCATGGCATCGGTCCACAACGATGCCCAAATCCTATGGGAGGTTCGGAGTCTCACTGTGCCTTCTCCACACCACCATAGAAAGGGAACGGGGTCGGGGGGCAAAGCCTCAGAGGACCTTGTCATCGCCAGCCCCTGAGATTCTGGAGGGATTTGTTACCACAGCACAACCAAAAGAAAACGAATACAGTAATAAAGGTCATCTTTATTAAATCAGGTATTATTCCAAGTGCATTTCTTGTATTAACTTATACAATCATCACAACAAAGCTATTATTCTTCCTATTTTGGAGATGAAGTGAGAGGTTAAGTGACTCGCCCCATGTGAGCAGGTAGTGAGTGATAGCGCCGTTCCTGTAACGCAGGCAGGATGGATGGTCAGCGTCCCTGCCCTCAGCCACCAGCTGATCGTTGAAGCAGACAGAGCAGCTTCTGGAACAAACTGCGATCTGCCCCTTGGATTCTTCGAAACCCAAGGATGGTCCCCTTAGAGGAGTGAAGTCACCCCAAATAAGGGAAGAAATTGGAAACCCCGGGGCCCAGAGCCTGGCATTGGATTTGGGAAGCATTTTGGAGTCTGTACCATGATCGGCAGAACGTTCCACAGGAGAAGTTCCTCCCCACTCCCACGCCTCATATTTTCAGAACGTTAACTTTCAACATTAAAGTCCAGTTGATGTGTAGGTGGCCAAGAGTTACCAAGTTATACCCAGGTGTTTTTTCTTTTACTAGTTTGTAATAACATTTTTATTCCCAATAAAAAGAGCTCTGTTCTTTTGTTGTTGTTGTTACTGTTTTTTAAAAAATTTATTTTATGTATTTACTTTTGGCTGCGTTGGGTCTTCCTTTCTGCGCACGGGCTTTCTCTAGTTGCGGCGAGCAGCGGCTGCTCTTCATTGTGGTGCGCAGGCTTCTCATTGCGGTGGCTTCTCTTGTTGCGGAGCACGGGCTCTAGAGCGCGGGCTCAGTAGTTGTGGCGCACGGGCTTAGCTGCTCCACTGCATGTGGGATCTTCCTGGACCAGGGCTCAAATCCATGTCCCCTGTGTTGGCAGGCAGATTCTTAACTACTGCACCACCAGGGAATCCCACTGTTTGTTTGTTTTCTTATTGAACTGTTTTTTTAAATTGAACTATGGTTGATTTACAATGTTGTGTTAGTTTCAGGTATACAGCAAAGTGATTCAGTTTTATATATATATGTATATATATATATTCTTTTTCAGATTCTTTCTCTTATAGGCTATCACAAAATATTGAGTAGAGTTCCCTGTGCTGTACAGTAGGTACTTGTTGATGATCTATTTTATATATAGTAGTGTGTATATGTTAATCCCAAACTCCTAATTTATCCCTCCCCCCCTTTCCTCTTCTCTTCTTTTTTAAATTTTTAAAATTTGAAATGATGTTAGATTTACAGAAAAATTGCAGTGACAGTACAGAGGGTTCCTGTATGTCCTTCACTCAGTTTTCCTGGCATTAACATCTTATGTAGCCATCATACCTTTGTCGAAACTGAGAACTTAATTTGATATGTACTCTTAACTAAACTCCAGGCTTTAGTCCCATGTCACCAGTTTTTCTAGGAATGTCCCTTTCTTCTCCAGGGTCAATCCAGCATCCACCTTATATTAGTGTCATGTCTCCTTCATCTTGCTAGTAGGCCTGCCATACAAGAAATGCTAAAGTAACTTCTTTAGAAAGATTGAAAAAAAACCAATCATATTCTTTTACTGCAAAGCTCCAGTCCTGTGGATTGGCACTGATAGGTATAATACTAATGCCATGTAATCACAATGGCTGTGGTAGATTGCATACTGCTCCCAGTTATTCACTGCCCTCCCTGTAAGAGGCAAGTGGACAGATGCTAAAGATTATGTAGAAGGGTGTCCATCCAATGTGATAACAGCGAAGCACTGGAAACGATGTAGATGTTCACAGATGAGAGGCTGGAGAGACACATTATGGTACAGTGACAGATCTGAATGCTGCGTACCACTCGACAGCGTGTAGCTGAGCCCATCAACGTGGACAAACAGCTCGGACAGATTACTAAGTGAAAATTCAGGCTCCACATTGCTGCCTATTCTCCAGCCCCCGTTACTGTCACTGGAGTGGGCTCCCACGTGAGTGTGCGTGCATGGCTGTCCGTGGCAGATATTCGCAGACACTGTAAACGCTTCCAGAACCGCCAAAAGCAATTGCCCACTGCTGGCAGGATTCTAGAGGGTATCTTACTTCATGCTTTTCTTCATTGTTCAGATTTTCTAGAATATGGATTTAGAGAGGAGCCTGTATTCAGAATGAATGTAGTTAGAGAAAAGCAGTTTTCAGCTTTGAGGTGCGGGAAGGCAAAGCCGAAACTATTTTCATTTCGGGCACGAGTGCCCAGGAGTGGAATGTGTGTTAACAGCAGTGCCGGCCAGCACGTCCCAATTGCTGTAACAGTGTCTGTGACGAATTCAGCAGCCTCCTGGCGTAAAGTGTCCAGAGTCCCATTACAGCATCTCCACTAGTGGTGCAGGCCCTGCTGTCCTCCGTACAGGGCTTTGCACCTGGGAGCTGGGGCATCAGGCGAGTTATTGAAGTCGTCGGAGCTTCAGTTTCCCCTCCTTAGCCAGAGAGGATCACAGGTCTTCACGGGGTCGTGTGAGGGTTTAATGAAATGACCTGTGTTCATCCCTTGGTGCACCACCTGGCACAGAGTAAGCGCTCAATAAACCAGGGTTATAGTTCATCTTAACCCTCGGCTAAGCCCGTGTGTGGTAAATATGGTCCTCAAGATAGTAGGGTGTGGTCCACTAAAGGATGGGTTTCCTGGCCGGGTTCCCAGCTCGTTCACTTGTGAAAATTTCTGAAAACCCTCCATCGGGGTCTGGCCTGTGCTCATGAAGGTGGCTTTAACCCATCCTGAGGCTGCCGGCACGGCGGTGTGTCCTCCCACCACTGGCTCAGGGTAGAGGTTGGGGTACAGACTCCCCCTTGTCCGGGGGGGCCTCAAAGAATACCAGGCTGGGGAATAAACACCCTTCATTTCCTCCCTTTAGAAGAGAAAGCGACAGATTCATGCCTGTCCCCAAAAACACATCAATTAAACCCAACAAAACCACTTCAGGAAACAAAGAGATATTAACAACATTCGGGCCTGGACCCCTCCACAAAGGCCGCTATCCACAGCTACCATGTTGGCAACACAAATGTGGCTGAAAGATGTCATACAGAAGAGACTTGTGGGGAACAGTGAGACATGGATCGATTTCAGCACCGCAGAAATCCCCAGCACAGCCGTCCCGACGTCCTCCGTCTCACCCCAGCGTCTTCAGTGCATGGTTTGACCCAGAAACCACGTTTAAGAAAATGAATCAGACAAGCCAAGTTTGCAGACGTTGCCCAAACGTGGCCATTTTATTTCTTTTTCCTTTGAAGTCCAAACAGCTTGAGGAGACAGCAGCACATGTGGTTGGCTAATTTCTATGCATACCCTAATGGATTGTTTTTAAACCATTAGTGTTTTAATAGCTGTATGACTGACATGTAAAAAGCAGTGCATATTAAATGTATACGACTCAGTGAGTTCGGGGACAAGTATAGTCCCATGAGCCCATTGCACCATCAAGGCCGTAGATATATCCATCACCTCCCAAAATTTCCTCCTGCCCCTGTTGTTATTATTAGTTTTGTGGTAAGAACACTTAATGTAAGATCTACCCTCTTGGAAAATTTCGAGCATACAATACGGTATTGTTAGCTCTAGGCATTCTGCTGGGTAGAATATCTCCAGAACTTACTTCTCCTGCATAAGTGAAACTTGGCACCCCTTGACCAACATCTCCCAGTTCCCCTCCCCCGCCTTGGCAATCACTATTCTACTCTTTGCTTGCGGAGTCTGACTAGATTAGATTTCACGTATCCGTGAGCTCACGCAGTATTTATCTTTCTGTGACTGGATTACTCCATTCAGCACAGTGTCCTCCAGGCCCATCTATGTTGTTGCAAATGGCAGCCTTTCTTTCTTCTTAAAGGCTGAATAATATTCCACTCCAAATATATCTCACATTTTCTTTATCCACGCATCTGTGGATAGACATTTATGTTGTTTCCGTATCTTGCCTACTGTGAATGAACAGGCAAGGCGTGCCGTGAACGTGGCGATGCAGGTATCCCTTCCAGATACTGATTTCAATTCCTCTGGGTAAATATCCAGAAGTGGGATGGCTGAATCACGCGGTGGTTCCATTTTTTATTTTTCAAGGAAGCGCCATACTGTTTTCCACGGTGGCTGCGCCAATCTGCATTCCCACCAGCAGTGCTCCAGGGTTTCCCTTTCTGCACATCCTCACCAACACTTGCTGTCTTTTGTTTTTCTTAAAAATAGCCATTCTAAGAGGTGTGCGGAGATAGCTCAGTGTGGTTTTTGATCTGCATTTCCCTGATGATTAGGGATGCTAATCACCTTTTCACGTACCTGTTGGCCATCTGTATGTATCTTTGGAAAGGTATCTATTCGACTCGTTTGTCCATTTTTTAACAGGGCCTGGAGCCTAGATCTGCAGAGAAGCTAGACGTTTACATGCATCACTTGACGTGTGTGTCCTCATTTCTCCTCTCCACTTAGACGCTGGGATCTCTCACTTGGGGTCCAGAGCCCCCGTGAAGGTATGTTCATCTGTGGATGGTTGTTTATATCATAGTTTTTCCGTGAGGGGACAGAGCCTGTGACCTCCTATTGTACCACTTGCTGATGTCCTTTTAGTTGATTCTTTCTATAGCCATTAAATCACTGATCCACCACCTGGAAAGCCCTCACTAAAGCAGGTCAGGGACACAGATCACTTTCCTTGCTTTCTGGATTTCTGAGCCCAAAGGATTAGATGAGACCACACAGGTCAGTATTTGGGATTCCAACATGAGATAGAGCCAGCACAGTGGGGCGGTGTCTGCTCCTGGCCCAGGGTCGCCTGCACGGGAAAACCTCCTTCACCACTAGGTAGCTGTTTGACCTCCGGCACCTGATCCTTTCTGGCCTCAGGTTAGAGTCCTCCTTTGTAAAGTACTTACAACTCCTAACTTGCAGGCTGTGCACTAGTTAGGTGCACAGCCCACGTCGAGCTCTGTGCATGTTCTGTTCGAAGCTGCTTGAAGACGGAAATGAGGGAGGTCACAGTCAGCTTCAGGTCCACATGTGTTTTGGCAGGCCTGGCAGGAGGTAGAGGGACACAACAGCGATGTGGCCTGGAGGTGGGATGGGAACACAAGGCTATTTTCTGGACCCCAGAGGGAGACGGGCAAAGTCGGGGCAGTGAGGCCGGCCTCCCGGGGAAGTTGGGATGGGACTGGAACAGAGGATGTCAGGGTAACGAGTTCGGCCTCTGTCTCTCAGCCCGGGAGATGGGGCCAGGCAGGGGTCAGAGAGCCTGGGCAGGAGGCTGTTAAAATAAATCACGACCGGAGGCTCAGGAGCTGGTCCAGGGCAGTGAGAGGGGAGAGGAGAGGAGGAGTGAAGAGGCAGGTAGGGCAGAAGGGAAAGAATGAACCACAGTTCAAAACCTCAGGGACGTGCAATGGCGGAGGAAAGTGTATTTCTCATATTTGATTTGTCCTAAAAACAGATGCAAGAGCAATGTGCTTGTCACAAAACAGAGCGTCAATAAAGAAAATACATGGTTGTTTTTTTCTATGTGTGCAGTTCTTCTTGATTTCTTTTTTTTTTTAACATCTTTATTGGAGTATAATTGCTTTACAGTGGTGTGTTAGTTTCTGCTTTATAACAAAGTGAATCAACTATACATATACATATATCCCCATATCTCCTCCCTCTTGTGTCTCCCTCTCACCCTCCCTATCCCACCCCTCTAGGTGGTCACAAAGCACCAAACTGATCTCCCTGTGCTATGTGGCTGCTTCCCACTAGCTGTCTATTTTATATTTAGTAGTGTATATATGTCCATGCTACTCTCTCACTTCCCAGCTTACCCTTCCCCCTCCCTATGTCCTCAAGTCCATTCTCTATGTCTGCATGTTTATTCCTGTCCTGCCCCTAGGTTCTTCAGAACCATTTTTTTTAGATTCCATATATATGTGTTAGCATACGGTATTTGTTTTTCTTTTTCTGACTTACTTCACTCTGTATGACAGTCTCTAGGTCCATCCACCTCACTACAAATAACTCAGTTTCATTTCTTTTTATGGCTGAGTAATATTCCATTGTATATATGTGCCACATCTTCTTTATCCATTCATCTGTCGATGGACACTTAGGTTGCTTCCATGTCCTGGCTATTGTAAATAGAGCTGCAGTGAACATTGTGGTACACGACTCTTTTTGAATTATGGTTTTCTCAGGGTATATGCCCAGTAGTGGGATTGCTGGGTCGTATGGTAGTTCTATTTTTAGTTTTTTAAGGAACCTCCATACTGTTCGCCATAGTGGCTGTATCAATTTACATTCCCACCAACAGTGCAAGAGGGTTCCCTTTTCTCCACACTCTCCAGCATTTATGATTTGTAGATTTTTTGATGATGGCCATTGTGACCGGTGTGAGATGATATCTCATTGTAGTTTTGATTTGCATTTCTCTAATGATTAGTGATGTTGAGCATCCTTTCATGTGTTTGTTGGCCGTCTGTGTATCTTCTTTGGAGAAATGTCTATTTAGGTCTTCTGCCCATTTTTGGATTGGGTTGTTTGTTTTTTTGATATTGAGCTGCATGAGCTGCTTGTAAATTTTGGAGATTAATCCTTTGTCAGTTGCTTCATTTGCAAATATTTTCCCCATTGTGAGGGCTGTCCTTTGGTCTTGTTTATGGTTTCCTTTGCTGTGCAAAAGCTTTGAAGTTTCATTAGGTCCCATTTGTTTATTTTTGTTTTTATTTCCATTTCTCTAGGAGGTGGGTCAAAAAGGATCTTGCTGTGATTTATGTCATAGAGTGTTCTGCCTATGTTTTCCTCTAAGAGTTTTATAGTATCTGGCCTTACATTTAGGTCTTTAATGCATTTTGAGTTTATTTTTGTGTATGGTGTTAAGGAGTGTTGACTGAAGAAAGGATTCGGGGGGAACCCTCCAGACGGTTGTGTATGTTCAGAACCTTTTACAACCCTGAACTGGAGTGAATCACAAACATCAGTCAAAATGAAATTATGCAAGATTTCATTTTCCATTAGTTTTTTTAAAAATGCATTTGATCTTAGAAGTGAGTAAAGCTTCAAATATTTTAAAATGCTACGTCATTTTTTCTTCAATTTTCTTCCGTTAGTCCCTTCCAAAAAGTCGTTTGTTATATAAGTATTTCAAAGACAAAAAATAGTGTTATTTTAAAAAATGTAGAAGAAGAAGAATTGCCATCAGAAATTTCTGTAGCTAATCGGCAATAATGTCGTATCTGAAATAACTGGTGTATTGCAGGCTGTTCCAAGCATCCAGCAATTTTGATGCCAAATCCCTCTTTCTGTACTGATGAGCCCTCGTTGACAGTATCGTAACTGTGTGTATGTTTTAAGAGAACACCTTGTACTAGCATCTAAAAATCGTTAGGAAAGATGGGATAGCAATGTGCATTAAAGGTGATGAAGAAATTTAGATGAGACCTAAAACAGCCGGGATGAGAAAGCAGCAAATCAAAGAGATCAAAGGTAGGGCTGGCTACTGTCAGCAGTGATGCGAGGAAGGAGCCCGTTCAGGTAAGGGCTTAATTAGGGCTGTCGGTCACAGTAATTGCCTGTTATTAAACAGTGTGAGTCAGCAGGGGCGCGGTTCGCCCAGTGACAGGCATCACCCGTGAGCTCGGAAGGGCAGTCAGGGACCACGCCTCACCGCAAGGGCAGGCGGCGCTGTTCGTGGATCCTTTCTGTGAGCACCTACATGGATCACCTGCTTTCTCCAAACAGCAAGCACTTTGTTTTATCAGCATCAAACCACGTGCTGGAGGAAGCTTCCAAATAGCCCTTATTTGATTTCCGTGCTTCCGAGGTGGGGCTGAGGGTGTCAGTTATTAGTAAGCAAAGCCTCAGGCATCAACTACGAACCGTCGGCGCCCTGTAATGCTACCAGCTCCCTGTCTCTCTCTTTGGCTTCTTTGGTGTCCTGTCTTCACAGCCCAGGCCCTCTTGCACTGCCCAGCTGGTGTCTGGGGAGGTGCTTCTCTCTGCAGTCCCCCCCTACGTTTGTTCTCCATTCCAAGACCGTGGCTGTGCCTTGGCCAAGAAACCCCTTCCCACCACCGCTCTTCTCATCCCCACTGACCTCCTCTTTTCCAAATCTAACCAAGCTTGGCGGGTGGCGGGCGGCGGTCTGCCTCACATCCTTTTAGGTGACCGCCCCTCCCTCTCCCCACCCCAAGGAGACCCGGCCCTCCTCTGGGTTCCTTTGCACTTGCTGCAGCAGTAATGCACTCTGCCCAGGGACCATCTGTATCCAGTTGACTGAAGTGCTCCCCGAATGCAAATATTCCCGCTTGGGTCCTCTCTGGGGTTGCCACACTATTTTGAAAGCACTCTGTATTTTCAACAATAGTTTAAAATCCAGAAAAGATGCTCAGGAGCTGTTTATTGGGTCAAAGGAAGTACATGCTGCTGGACAGAATCAAAAGGCCTTAGGGAGGGAGGCTGCAGAGAATCTCAAAAGGTCTGTTTTCATCTGGGTGGCTTGGCTAGGATACCAAATAAAGCAATAAAAATGTTAATCTTCCCAGCCCTGCCTCCTGCTTCATGGAGCCTCCGAGGCTATGACAGCAATAAAGTAGGTGAAAAAGTTAAAGAGGAAAACATAAATTAGGTCATGAGAGGATAAAGAGACGGATTTTCAATAGGCTTCAACCTTCAGAGTTGGGAGGGCCTAAATTAAGTGGATCATAGGAAATTCGATAAACAAGGATTGTAGACGGCAGATGATTTATCCCATTATAATTTGAATTAAGTTCAAGCATCAGTAACACCCCGACCCAAAGGTTATGAAGAGACAGCTAATAACATGAACTGAACCAGCACATCTTGTATATCGTTGCTGGGAATTTAGGACTCAGGCATTTAGGGCTGAGGAATTGATTGCCTGTGAGATAAATTTCATCTCTGGTGCCATGGAGCAGACCTCAGGAGAAGAGGCAGCCACCAGTGTGCCCAAGCTACCAGCCTGCAGCCCAGGACTCACTCAGCCATGACCAAGACAACCTGAACATTCCCCTCAGCTTGGGGAAACTTCAGACGCATTTCTTCCTAGCTGGAGTTTTCTCACCTCCCCTTCCTTAGAGCACTTCCTTAGAAAACTTGAAATTGTAAATTCTTCCTCTGCCCCTTTGCAGATGTCCTCCCAGCCCCTTGCCTGTTTAACAACCCAGGAAATACCTTTCTCGAGGACCCGAGAGCTGCCTCCTTGAAGTGCGGACAGAGAAGGAGCTAGCGCCTCACCTCTCAGTCTCCCTAGGAGAGCAGCAGCCTGACTTCCACATCACAGAGGAAAACGTTCACTCAGTGTGCCACACACACACCACTGGCTACCTCCGCGAAGGTGGCTTCCAGCACTTTCCACTGGCTCCCCAGGGCTTAAACCCCCGCCCCCCGTCCCCACTGCTGGTTTCAGTGGAGTTGAGTTCGGCCTGGACTGTACTAGGCTTGAGGAATGTCTCGCCTGCCTGTTTAACTCTGTCTGGGGCCAGTTTGACTTTGACACACATCTGCAGGCATCAGTGAAACCATTTGGTCCAAGCCCGGACTGCCGCTCTTACAAGCACTCGGCTGCCCTATGTATAAACACGTGTGTGCCAGCCAGTTAATCCAGGCCTGTTGCCTCTGTTTGTATCAGATGATTCAGACTGTGTTCAGACATGGAAAACACACCAGATCAATCTCAGAACTGGGCCCAGCAAATCTCAGAAGAACTGCTGGACGGCCTTTTGCTTCCCAGCGCACTCTCTTCCCCAGGCTCGCCTAAATTTCAAGCTCCCCGATGTCGGCTTTGTATTAGTCACCTACATCATTTGGTGTGATAGGGGTTTTGCCTTTCAGCACCACTTAGGCACAGTCGGCAGAGTCAAGCTGCATCACACCAGCAGGGGCCCTTTCGAGCACGCTCCCAAGCCCCTCCAAGCCCTTTATCCTTTAATCTTATAGGACCCCCAGGAAAACACTGCTAACCCCTCTTCACTGTTGAGGAAACCAGGCTCAGAAAGACTGAGGGTCTCGCACGGGCAGAGCCAGAGCTGAGATGTGAACCCAGGAAGCCTGGCCCCCCAGACCGCACCATTTCACAGTGGAATGTAGCAAGATTTAATTGTGTGGAGTAGGAATCCCAGAGGGAACGTAAACCCAGGGGGGATAGATCTAGATTGCTGGCAGGGCAGCTGGGTCAGAAACCAATCTCCTGAGGGACCAAAGGGGACTCCTGCTGGAAGGAGACCCTTCCTGGTAGAAGCACTGGAGGAGGGGCCGGGCACTGTGTGTCTAGGGCAGGCGGGGTGTTGTCTGGGAAGAAGGGAAGGGATGGGCTACGGCAGGACCCATGAACTCAGCTGTCTCGCTGAGTTCTGCAGGACTCCAGGACCCCTCCGCTTGTGCAACACCAAGGGGACAGAGCCATCCCCCTTCCCATGACAGGACATCATTGACACTTGGAAAGTCAAAGGCTTCAGTGCTTCAGCACCTGGGAGAGAACCAGGGCCGCACAAATATGGTGGCACCAGTGGAGGCTCAGTGGATGTGAGGATGGAGCGGTAGCCATCCTGGGGGGAGGAGTCTTGCTCATGAGCACAGGTGAGCGCCCACCACCTGTGGACTTCAGGTCCTCTTGTTCTAGGGACTGAAGGGACCACAGGAGCCACTGAGGGTTGCTTTTCTGTTGGCATCGTCTCTCCTCCTCTACTTAGTAGCCAGTGAGGGCTGGGGAGGCAGCTCTGCTGTCTCTTTATCAGCAATTTCACCCCCACCTGCCGAGAGTGAGATGCCTCCAGGGGAACTTGACTGTGCCTCCCAAAGGTCAAGTTAAAACCACTGCGTCTCCGGTGCTGCCTTTGCAGGCGCTGGGTAGGGTGGGATCTGCGGACGGAAGTTGATATCTGCCAGGAGAATCGCGTGTCAGTCAGTGAAACTATTACCTGTTCACTTGATAAGAGAAAATTAAATTATTCAGCTCCCAATAACACAAGCAGCATCCCGGCCGTGGTAGTGGCG
This sequence comes from Phocoena phocoena, assembly GCF_963924675.1. Taxonomy (NCBI): domain Eukaryota; kingdom Metazoa; phylum Chordata; class Mammalia; order Artiodactyla; family Phocoenidae; genus Phocoena; species Phocoena phocoena. The sequence continues at coordinate 85,025,133 of NC_089233.1, forward strand.
TAATTGTTTTATAATTAAGGCATGCCGAGTCATGTTAATAATGTGTGCATTGAGTCGCTCATTTTTTTTCCAAAGAGAGGCAATTCAAATAAGTAATTTAGTGGTAGAAATAAACTATGAATTTAATTTATATGTTCATTAATTGTACAATTAAACAGAATACTAATTGACTGTAGAATTATAGCTAAATGGAACACTGCACCCGGGTAATTAGTTCTCGTCCTGTTTTTCATTGTGAACATAATTTTTGGTGGTCTCATCCTACCCAATTAGGTTTTGTTTGGCTTTATTGGAGCATAAATCATTCTTCTAGCACAGAGATTTAATCCCCCCAATACAGCTGGTGTGTTACTCCCTTGTCGCCAAAGGTTCACTCTTAAAAGAAAGGACATCTGGTTATAGCAGTCGGGATGGGCGGGTGCTGGGCTCTTCTGCAATTTCCAGTGCGTTCTCTGCAGCAGGACGGGTAGAGGCGAAGAGCGTAGGTCAGTGATGGTAGCATCTTGGTTCTTCCCCTGCATCCGGGAGGGGCCGGGAGTCTGGACGACCTGCTCACCGCTTCTAAGGTTTTCACCTGGAATGGCCATTATTAAACCATGGTCCCATGAAGCCCACACAGGCTGTGGGCTCTGACACGGAGGAAGCCTGACAGGCAAGGAAGTGTGTATGCAGGAAACGTGGTATCTTTTCATGGAAATGAAATGTCTGCAGTAAACTCAGGACCACTTACCTTTCTGGGCTGCTCCTTCGGGAGCTCTCACCTTAAGCAGATGTCATGAGCCAGAGCGTCCGGTTATGATCAGCTAATCCCTGGTTCATCCTGAGATACATGGTTGTGTTTTCCCAGCTGCTCAGAAAGACGCAAAGGAGAAGGGAAGATGTGAAGTGGTGGCTCCCTAATGCCGCTGGGATGTAGCTTCTCCACGTGGACGGGGGAGACTGGGGTTCAGAGCCCCACGCAGGCATCTCTGGAGGCACCAGGATCTCGCAGGGGTTCGGGTGGCTTGTCAAAGTGCACATTCCTGGCAGAGGGGCCCTCCCGGAGCAGTTTAAACTTCAGGGCTTCTCTCGGGCGCAGTCCCCGAATGCGGCATAAAGTCAGACGTGAAGTAGACTGTTGCCATCACGGTTTCCTTACACAGAGCTTCTGTGGGACCAGGTTTGCTCAAGTCATCCAACAAACAGGGTGCGTCCCAGACATGGTGACGGGTGCTGGGGATACAGCGTCGGACAAGGCAGACCCAAATCCCTGCCGCATGGGACCCACAGCTGAGGCCACAGCCACGTGACCCAGGGCCATCGGATGAGTCTCCTCAGCTGGCCCTGACCCAGCTGGAGGGGAATCCAAACAGCGGTCCCCTTATCAGCCTCCTGTGGCAGCTGTAACAAATTATCACCAACTTGGCAGCTAAAACGACACAAACTAGTTATGTGACAGTTCTGGGCGCTAGAAGTCTGACATGGATCTCCGGGGGCGAGCTCAAGGTGTTGGCAGCGCTGGTCCCCTTTGAGGCTCCAGGGCCGACTTCCTGCCTGGCCTTTTCCAGCTTCTGGAAGCGCCTACGTTCCTTGGTTTGCGACCCCTTCCTCCATCTTCAGAGTCAGCACCGGTGTCACTCCCACCTCTGCCTCTGTCCTCACATCTCCCATATTGACCCTGCAGCCTCCCTCTTTCACTTAAGGACCCTCGTGAGGACTTTGGGTCCATCCAAACCATCCAGGACACCCTCCCATCTCAAGATCTTTAATTAAATCAAATCTGGGAAGTCCCTTTTGCCACGTTGGGTAACCTGGTTCCAGGGATTAAGGTGAGGACGTTTTTGGGGCCCATTATTCTTCCCACCACTATCCCCGTGGGGAAAAGGCGTGCAGTGGTGCCAGGTCTTAGATTCTGGGAGAAACAGACGTTCCTTCTGAGAGGCTTTAGAAATACTTGGTGTTAACTCTTCATTCCATCCTCCAATCTGCTCCCAGTGACACTGAAATGAGAAATGTGACATTCAGATGGGACAGGAATGCTCAAAGGCAAAAACCCTTCCTGCCTGTGGAGAGGAACTGGGTGGAACCAGTTTTTGTTTTATGTTTCTGTTGCATTATTTATACCACTGAAAGGCAAATTCCCATAGAAACGAATTATGACAGCAATGGCAGTTAGAAGGGTGGCCTCCCAGGTGATTCCATAATCTAGGGAAGGAGAAATTGCTCAGAACGTCATTCACTTTACCAGAAAAGTGTTGATGTAACAGGGCCTTAAACTAGAAAATTTCCCTAGTGACTAGTTTGCATGAAATTTATAATTATACATGAAACGTAATCAAAGAGAAGTCAGTGTTGGTTCCTGAGTGTCAATAACTGAACATTTACCAGAGGAGAAGGCAAGCTTACACCTCAGGAGTCTGTTGTATACACACCCTCCCCCGAACCTTAGCTCCTTCCCGTCTTTATTTTGTTCCTAAGTACTTAGCAGCTTCTGATACACTCCATAATTTACTTACTTGTTTTTTTTTTATCATCTGTCTCCCCTATGAGATCAGGGATTTCGCGTTTTGTTTTCTCTTCCAAGAACTAGAAAAGTGACTGCTCTGTCAAAGGCAGTTGATAAATATTTATAGAATGAATAAGTAATTTACACCATATGATTAGTACGTTGTATTTTGCATAAGGGAAATAATCTTTCTATTATAGAATTGAACCTGGGTTTTTATTGCTATTTGGAGGATAAGATTTTTTTTTTTTTAAGTGTTAAATCAAGCCAAGATGCTTTAGGACTTTCCCAAGTTCCCAGATCAGGCCACGCAGTGGGGATTGGTCAGCTCCTTCCCCAACCAGACTCTCTCAAGTTCCCACTAAGATATTCGTAAAGGCACAGAGAAAAATGGAGAATTTGTGAAGCTCTTGCACAACGCTGATGAAAAAGTTGAAGAGGGAAGATGAAATGGTTAATTATAGATAAGAAAACCAATGTGAGGAATTATAGCTATTTCTAAGGAAAATACCAGAACTACTGAAACAGAGTTAATTATCAATGACATCATTACAGAAAAATTGCTGGAAATGTGATAAATATCTCGGAATACAGGCGACAAATGTTCTCCATACCCCAAGGAAAATCAGTCAGAATGGGCCAAAGTTAGACACATTTCGGCAAGCATTTAAAATGATAAAATAGAGATAAACGCAAAGACCAGTTTTAGAAGGAGAAGATATGGCCGCATAAAAACAAACACAGATGTGTGTGGTCTCGGATCGATCGCTCCCCACCACACTCCTACCAGAAGGAAATAACGACAGCTGCTGCAGTTCACGGAAAAAAAGTGGAAAATCTGAGAACCTTAGACCCGAGCGGGGACTTTCCATGTGTGTGGGTGACACCAGGCAGTCTCTGACATCCACCGGCTCATGAAATACACCACCCAGACACGTTTTCTTCAAAGTGTTATAAAATGTCTACTTTAGTCGCAGTAAGAGATGAATTTAACAGTTGAAGATTCCATGGGAGACTTGAAAAACTCCATGATCTAAGCACGTCACGGGGTCTTGGATGTGCTGCAGAATCTGGTAGGACGGTTCTCGTGCTGAGGTCTTCGGGAAGTTTGCCCGCCCCCAGCGGTTCTGCAGCCCGGCCAGAGAACCGCTCTAATAGCCAGTGAACCCGCATTTAAATTAAATAGCTTCACCCTAAATTGCTGTCTCTCATCCTGAGAGTTGGGCAGAATGCACCGAGATGTGCACCCGATCGCCTCTGCCTTTCAGGAACCTGGGTGAGCCTTCCGTTCTCTCTTCTCCTTTGCATTTTCTAGGTTTTTAAAAGAAAAAGTCTTTCCAGTGAAAACAAGCAAAAAAGCCAACCAAACAAAAAAAGCTTCACAGAAAGAGAAGAGCCAAGTTTCACAGGTCACAGTGACCTGATACCAATATATTCTAACATTCAGTTCTCTCCGGAACAGAAAACCTTGTATTTTTATCTGGCTTTTACAAACCTCTTCAAATGTGAACTTCCAGATCCTCTCTGAAATTTCCCTTCTGTGCCACACTCAGTCAAATACATCTTTAATAAAAAGACTGAAAGTGAGTTTTTATCTAAGAGACTCCTGGCAACTTTGGAAGTTAATTCGTAGTTGAAAGAAACAAAACAGGCTTTTGGGTTTGTCTGGCTCAGCTGTCTGCTGACCTTGAAATTCAGGGTGGGCTGCTTACCTGCTCTAAGCCCTTGTTTCCCCATCTTTGAAATGGAGATGATTGTATCTACTTCAAAACAGCAAAGACAGAAATAAGGCAACCTGAGGAAAGGTCAGAGACCCTCCCTCTCACAGTGTAGACTCCGGTGGTTGTAGAGGAACTGTGATGGATGAGGGAACGTGGATCTTCACCTTGGCGTCTGTGGGAGACGTAACTCTTCATGCTTTGTTACCCTCACATTTCAACAAAACCATCAAACCAACAGACTTGTGTGGGTCAGGAGATCCCAAGACCACCATCAGGTCCAACGGTTCACTAGGAGGACTCGGGAAAGCAGTTAAGCTCGTGGTTATGGTTTATCACAATGTAAGGATGCAGCGTGAGATCAGCTGATGGAGGACGTGCGTAGGGCAGGCCTAGGAGAGACCAGGTGTGAGCGCTCAGGTGTGTTCCCCAAATGGAGTCGTGGAGAACATTTACTTTTCCCAGCAGTGATGTCTGACAACACGTGTGAAGCATTGCCGTCCAGGGATGCTCACCCGAGCCTTCGTGTCCAAGGTGTTCACGGTGGTCAGTTACACACACAGGCAACACTGACCACCCCTGTGGCTGACCTTTAGTCTCTAGTCCCTCCAGGGGTTGAGCTGATACAGCACGGCCCCAGGCCCCCACCACACATCTCATTGTTGGCATAGAATATCAGGGGTAGCCCAAGGCCTCCGATAAACAAGGACACTCTTACTTAGCAGGAGGACCTGAGGAGAGCTCACCTCTCAGGAACTGGGCACAGGTCACTCCTTTCCGAGGCGAGGTTAATCCTCTACCGCACATCTCCTATCGGAGGTTCACTATTTGAAAAAGTCAAGACATAGGTGATAAAAGACCCGTCAGCAAAATGGCAGAAGGGATTCCAGGGCCCTGGGAGAGAGCTGGCTTTGGAGCCAATTGCTAACATATCTGAGAGGACAGGATATAGGTGAAAACTCCTGTGACCGCGTGCCCTCACTACTTGCTGAGAGGTGACAGCTCGGACTTTGCAGAACTGATGGTCTACCCCAGAGGTCAGCACACTTTTCCTGCTGTAAGTATTTGTGGCTTTGCAGGCCTCGTGGTGTCAGCTCTGGGGTAGAGCAAGGGCAGCCATAGACAACATGGAAGCAAACCGGGGAGGCCGGGTTCCTGTAAAACTTTCTTTGTTTGCAGACACTGCGGTTCGAATTCCACATCGTTTTCACACGTCAGGAAATGTTATGATCCCTTTGGCTTCCGGACTACGTGATGCACAGGGGATATTTGGGGGATTATGGAAATATTCTGTATGAAACTATAATGGTGCATACAGGCCATTATGTATCTGTCAAAACTTATAGAACTATAGGACTCAAAGACCGAACCTTAACATAAAAGGTGGACTTGGGTTAAGGCTCACCGTTGTAGAAAGTGTACCACTAATGCAACCTGTTAATAGGGAGAAGTGTGTACCTGGGCTGAGGGGGGAAGGGAGCGGGCATATAGAGCTCTATGCACCGTCCGCTCAGTGATTCTGGAAATCTAAAACTATATGAAAAAATACAGCCTAAAATGTTAAAACATTCTTAGCTCGTAGGTCACAGGAAACCAGAGGCAGGTGGGGTTTGGCCCGTGACACGTCCTCACTGACCCGCAGACGAGCTAGAAGAAGGGCTCACACATATACATATGTGGCCCCTTGAAAATACCAGGACATGGGTGTGTAAACAACCTGAGGATCCATACAGTGCACACGAGTGATCTTGGCTTCCGCCGAGCTAGGAGCAGCTACTGTTCATACATGCTGTCGGCTTAAATAGCTGTGTTATTTGCCGCGAGAACTTTGAAACGCGGGCCTAAAGGGAGGCAGAGATGCCTTCAGGTATTGGGCCGCCTTTTGTAAGCTGCTCCCCCTCCTTGCTTCTTGAAGATGGAACAATCAACACAGCATCCCTTTGAACAGGATAATGAGCACAATTCATTTGGTAAACACGTATCGAGCACCCATTGTATGCTCGCCGCCTGCCTGGGCTGCCAGAGCTGGTGGCAGTTACGGGGCGATGTCGAAAACGGCTGGACAGCAACTCCAAGTAAGAGAAAGAACAAGTGGGGTCACGTTGATCCTGTGGAACGTTTGCTAATAGATTTTAACGCAACCCTGCATTCCCATCGTGTGGCTGCCTGGTGCCCGCTTGACTTCCGTCTGTGGCTGTTCAGTCTGCCCGCGTCAGATGATGGGAACGCATTCATCAGCCTCCACTTGACAGGATATATATACATTTACTGCTTCTAACATTCTCATTACATCCACCGAGGGCTCAACCTAGTTCGTAAAGGCAGCGATGAAGCGGGTTTCCCACAGGAGAGGTGAGGATGGAGGCCCCCTGACTCCCCACTTGGAGGTGGTCAGCAGAAACCGAGTCTGATCCTGCAGTCTCGCTCCCAGAGTTCACATGATTCTCTCTCCTTGGGATTCAGAGGGATTGGAGACCTAATTACAATTTCTACTCCCGTGTTGAGCATTTACTCCAAGTACATGGTCAATAACTCATTGTATATGGATTTAAGTACTACTTGGGGACTTTCCATTTTTCTCCATCTCTGAGGCAGTGAGAATTGTGTTTTCGTCCGTGGAGACCCCTTCCCTAGAGCCTTCTACCTGCTGGCTTAGCTCCTTCTGTATAAGCCGGTCTTTCAAAGGAAGAACAGGCAGCTTTAGCAAACCGCTGAGCGCACGGCGTCTGGGTGAGACTGCAGGGTTCCACCACACATCCCTAGCTCTGAGCACTCACTTCTGGTGCCTCAGTCTCCCCATCTGCAAAATGGGGATAACATTGATGCCTATTTGAAAAGCCCTTAGGATGGTGCCCGATATGAAGTGTGCAATAAAGAGATAATCTGTAAAGAGGACAAAGCAGTGAATGCTGAACATTTCCAGAGCAGCTTTGGGAAGAGAAAACAGAGAAAAGATGAGAGGCAACCTGCTCTAGGTCCTGAATTCAGCATGGATCTCAGAGCTGAATGCGCAACCGGACCTCTCAGTCCCATGTTCAATCACTGCGGGTGTAGAAATGATGATGCCTTCTGTTTACCGACCTCCTCAGGCCACGGAGGCCTGAGGAGGTCGGTAAACAGAGACTCATTGCCTTCCAGAATATTAAGAAAATCCCCACCAAAGGGGGCTGGATCTGCTTCTTACGCTCCCAGAATGCACATTCATTAAGAACCAGGCCACTTGGCCGTGACAGTGGGTTGGGGCATGTGGGCTGGTGGGAGCTTTCTGTCGTGGGGAGGGTGTTTTCTCTCTGGCTGACCTGGAGCTCCAGACCTGCAGCCCCATCCCACCCCACTGAGTGGACATCGCACCAAGACACCTCAACTTGGCACTCGCAGTCGGCGAGCTCATCCTCTCTGAGACCTGTTTCTGGCTCCAGCACCACTGGGCAGCCTGTCACCTGTGTTGTTCTCATCTCCGGAGAGCATGGCAGACAGCCTGCCACTCGGCCTCGGGATGAGCTGGGAGGAGGCCCCTCCCACTTCCCTCTTTACCTCCATCTACTTCAGCCCTTGACTTTGCCGACACCCTCCCGAGACTCCAAGGAGTGTTCAATACGCTGCCATCAGAGGCTTCTCTGGGTGCCTGGTGTGGTTGGCGGGGTTCTCACTGGGTGTGGGGAGGACGACCCTGGAGCAGGTCTCCAAGCAGACGAATGCAGTGGACCGCCAGGGGGTGCGGAGTGAGTCCCTTCCCTTTGAAGACGGTAACCAACTCGGCCAACACGTGGTTACCTGCTCATGTCCTAAATGAGGATGGGCTCAGGCTGCACTTCAGAGTTGCAGAGCAGCTCGTGAGGTCCTGGGAAAACGAGCATACCTGGAGGTCAGGGGACATTCTCTGCTTCTCAGCTTCCCTCCCACTGGCCATCACAGCCTCACCTGCCACTGTACGGAAGGCAAAATTAAAATAATAAAAGGGATGGGGTTTGTTTCTACCTTTGAAAACATCACAGAGAGTCAAAGGAAATGTTTCCAGGCTGAACTACACACCGCTGAGTAACACAAGCAATAGGAAAACACATCCAGACCATCAGCAACGGTGTCTGAAAAGCAAGTGTGATCCATGTAGCAGAAGAGTGTCAGCAAGTCCCCATCACTGAAAGCAGATGCCCCTTTTAACTAAAGGTCTAGCGAAGGGCAGTCATTGGGAGATCTCGGAGAAAGGATATCCTCAGGGAAAAAAGACAGAGGAATAATGATTTGAATTCTGACGCGGATTCAGTGCTTCGCGGACCAGTTAGCAGCCATGCTGGAATGGTGGATTCATTCCTCCTCTCAGTCAGCAGTGGAGACTCTCGTTCAGGCACCCATGCTGACCTCTACAACGGTTCAGTGAGGTCTGAGAAAGTGGCTGGAACCAAGAGAGGACAGCGGAGGTCAGTGGCGTCCTGCTGGGGAATGGTGTGGAAGCTGGTCAGTTTCACTTCATTCCCACCCTACAGGCAACGGCCGTCAGCGGGAAGGATGGCATGGAACGGATGTGATTCCACGTCGTTCCCTGACAGTACTCAATCCTTGCTATCCTTTCTTGGTACTCTTAGTATTTTGAGGGTTTGTGTTACAAGGTCAGTGTAAAGTGAAGAAGAGAGAAATGTGCTGCAGAAAGGTAATAATACTGGTGAAAGGGAGGGGCACGCAGATAGCCGTAGTGATAATGTAAGGGCAGGGCCGGGGGGTTCTCAGTCCTGTCACTGCCACAATGCCCTGTGTGTAAATAGATGACTGTCTCGGGTATGACCGGATTTTGACAAAGGCCCAGGTCCTTCTGGAGGAACACAGGTGTTCCACGGCTTGCCATCAGCACAGTGGTCCATGGCGCATCAGTAAGAGCCGCTTCCAGACAGCGCTACAGAGATTAGCTCCTAGTAGGTGCTTCGTGAGAAAGTCTAAATGAACAAAAGAATGATAAGCTGTCCCTGAAACACACCTCAGACATGGGCTATAAATTCACCCTCTTCTTTGATAAACAATAAGTCAAGTGTAGGTGATGACACTGATTTGCCTGTAACTTAAATCCTTAAAAGTGTCATGTGCAGTCTTGCTGCTTTATTGGTGGTGCCCACTTTTCACTACAAGCCTCACAAAACATGTGACAAACCTCCGGGTGAAAATGTGTGATCTAAGATAAAGCATTTCTCTGCAAGACCTCATTTCTCTATAGATTCAGAAACCTTTTGTACTACAGAGCTTCACTCCTGTGAATGAGGCCCCCGGGCCGGCAGCCTCAGCATCACAGGGGAGCTTGTTAGGAATGCAGAATCTAGGGTCCCACCGGACCTGCTAACCCCCAGACCCCTGGGTGGTTTGTGTGCTCCTTGAAATGTGAACGGCTCTGTTGTGCAGGTCGAGAGAAGCCAGGATGAGCCCTGTGTGGTGTCTGGCCCACATCACGTCACTTCTGATCTAGTGCCCTCTGCTTCAGCAACAAGACACCCAAGCTCGATGCCCCGTGAGCTAATGAGTTAGAAGTCCACAGAGCCCGGTGATTCCATGAATGGCAGAGCGTTGCCTCCAGTCTGTCATTTTGGGGCTCACCTTAGAGCACATTTCCTCGTTGTCCACACCGTACACTGAAATGCCTCCCAAAGAGCCCCTTGAAGAACGTTGCATTCCACCAGGAGGACGGCAGAAAACCTGGGGAGAACGTGGGCTAGTTCTACTTCGCTCTCCTGCCATCTCCTCCCCATGCCTCCTTGCTGCCGCCTTGCAGTGAGCCATGTTTTATTTAACATTTTGTAATCGCAAAATGCATTTACACTTTATTTATTGAGTGTCTCTGTGCTCTCGGCCTGCTGAAGGATGAATGGGGGTGATGCCATGTAGGAAGCAGGGGTAATGAGTTTTCACTTGACATCGGATGCACTGTTTTATTTTACTCTCCTGACATGCGCTTGGTTAGGGGCCATTTAGAATTACTAGTTAGCATCGATACTTTCTATTAGCTAATTCAGGGTGTGGAGCAACTTCTTTGTGATGGGTATGCTTTTGCATTTTCTAATCAGAATCTATAGAGGAGTGCATCTCAGCTGTTCTCTTTGTGCTAATGTTTATGCTACCTACAGACGAAAAAGAGATTTTTGAAAAAGAAAGGCACATTTTTATTCTTTATTGCAACACGTAATCGAGTTCTTTATATATCAGATGAGTCTATTCATCTGTATTGAATGGTCATTGAGAGGTTCTGTCTGTTCAAAATTCACACAGCTTCAGTGCAAATGCAGGACGGACTCTTGTGATACCTGGGAAAATATAATTTATTTTCCGGAATATATAAATATATTTAATATATAAAAATATAATTTCCGAAGAAAATTTTCGGAACAACAGTTTCAACCAATTATGAAGTTGCCGAATGTTTGGACATAATCATTTCTGAAAAGACGATTAACAAAAAGTCAAAAGGATTCTGGCTCCTTTGGAGAGACATGAGTATTTTAGATTTAACTTGTGGTTTAGATGGCAATGAAGGGAGGGTCCATAGCTGTCAAGTACCTGTTAAAGATGTAGACATACATACACATACTTTGAAGTAGGAAAGCATATTCAGTGTAAATTAACTTTAACATTCAAAGGTGATGGTTCGTGATTTATTTTCAAAATAGTGTATCTGTGAAAAATTAAGAGCCACAAGGATCCAATTATCTCGATGGCAGTCTAATTTATGTGGCACGAAGTACTTAAAGAAAAGTCAGGAGGGATGTTTAGTAAGGCTAAATTGGTGTCGCCTTGCTGGATCACAGCTTGAAGTCTACCTGAACGACATGGATCTCATTAAACATCATCAACTTCAATCACGTAGGTGATAAGAAAGATGAAGATGAAGGTCAGCCCGATCAAAGATTCCCTTTTGTTCATGACGGTACTTCCTCTTGGGAACATCTCTGGCTTCCCCAAGCAAACAGCGCTTTGCCAGACAAGCTGGGAAGGCGGATGGGCTGGGAGCCCATCTTTCTGCCAAGATGCCCAGGTCTGCGGCGGCCCGACTGTTAGAGGGTGGCTCAGATCATCAACTCCCTCTGTCCCAGAGGCTGAAGTCCTGGCTGCTTGCTGGAATTGATTTTGGAAAGGAGATTTGAGATTGATCAATATCTGTTGGCAGCTGAAACCTTCAGATATTTGTTAAAGAAGCAGATCGTCATGTTTCTGTGGGCAGAGAGGGTGGCTGGTGTTCAGTGTTACATGATTAAATGACCCCTGGTTTAGCTGTTGTCGGTAAGTGACAGGTCGACACAGAAGCGGGCATTTCCTGTGATTAATCTAAACAGGAGCAACCCACATTGACCTGTTCCTTTGGCACCCGTGTAAGTGAAGAAAATTTGTCATTTGCTACTTTAGAAGCACTTTCTCCCTTCTAATGAGCTCTGCAGACAGATGGGGGGTTCCAGTATAAACCTGCCACAGAGACCAAAACTATCAAGCGGCTGCAGGAGGTGGAGGACCTTCAGGCAAAGCAGAGCACAGCTCATCTCCCCATGCGCGCTTCCCACACTCTGAAAGGAGTGCAGGAAACAAAATATCAAAGCCATTAGGCAACCACGGGCTGCAGCCTTTCACAGCAACGGGAGAGACATCCTTGCCCCATAAGCCTAGTGTCTGGGGGTGCATATGTCTCTACAAATTTATCTAACTAGCTCCATCCCCTAGTGGCACAAGGGATGCTGAATTCAGAGCGGGCATTAAAATGTATTTCCCTAATAAGGAAGAATTCCTAAGCAGGCCACTGTTTACCATTTCATCTTCTGTGGAACGTTTTGGGACACACTGATAAAATACTCCATACTTGGCCCTTCCACAGAGTCCAGGATTGTCAGCCTCTTCTAGGGTGACTTGAGGTTGGGGGGTAAGCTGGTGCTCATACAATCACAGATGCAAAGGAGGCAATTTAAGATACCCTGAACGTAACCAAGTCAAGTGAGAATATATCCAAGCTCAGGAAAAAAATAAAGATTCAAGAGAATCAAGATAGGATACCCAAAAGTCCACGGCTGTAACCGGAATACTTAGATTTTATGCATGACTTTCCATCGTTTAAGACTTTTGGGTTCTCTGAAGAGAAGAGAAGAGGGTTTGAATCCTCTTCTGTGTTTGAATCTCTGCTTGGCCACGTATCAGGTAACAGTGTGTGCTGAGTCTTAGATTCCTTATCTCAAGAGAGAAATGATAATCCCCAGCTTCAAGAGCCCTTGTGTAGAGTAGATGAGATTATCAGATATGCTTCCCAGGGAGCAGCTGCGTAATAAATAGTATCTGAAATGGTATATTCCCCTGATGGGTATCTGTTTATTTACCGCATGGCTATGCTACACACACCCAGTGAATACACAGGTGCCTTCCTCTCCCTGTGTGTGTGTGTCCACTAAGAACCTCAGCATCAAACGAGGCGTCCGGGGCTTCCCTGGTGGCGCAGTGGTTGAGAGTCCGCCTGCCGATGCAGGGGACACGGGTTCGTGCCCCAGTCTGGGAGGATCCCACATGCCGCGGAGCGGCTGGGCCTGTGAGCCATGCCGCTGAGCCTGCGCGTCCGGAGCCTGTGCTCCGCAGCGGGAGAGGCCGCGGCAGTAAGAGGCCCGCGCACCGCAAAAAAAAACAAAAACCAGGCGTCCGTCAGACCTGTGGAGAGCTTATCTTTCTTCCTGATCTCCTGATCCGGCATTGACGTCCTCAACCCGGGATCCCGTGTGGTCTTATCCCGCGGGTCTTGGGGCCATTCATCTTGAGCCAACTCTAAATAATACGTCCTCCAGGACCCCCAGGAAGAGGAAGGGGCGGTTGTCACTGCTGGCATTCAGCAAACGCATCCAGCTCATCAGTTTAAGTGCACCCTCACCCTTGAAGGTGTGTGCTCTCCCTGGCAATGTCGGTTTCTACCAAGTTCAGAGCAGACAGCGCAGTTTGAGCTGAACAGTTTACAGAGGGCGTTCACGTGTGTGAGTCACAGCTCAGTTGCTTCCTGCCCGGGGGCCAGCGACAAACTGTGTCAAGCCTTTCATAGCTCACCCTCAGGATCAGCAAAATGTCTTCGCTCTCATTTTTGCCCAGAACCAAAAGTCACATGGGTCAGATTTTAATTTCTCACTAGGCCAGAGTCAGAGAATTAACCAATGTCCTTTCATGGAGGGCAGGTAGAAAGACACCTTGCAGGGTGATAAGGGAAAGGCGGAGTCTCCAGGCATCAGGAGAAGGCAAGACCCTGAGAAGGATCCTTTCGCTGAGACTTCCACGTGTATGGGGTGTACCCTGTGACATACTGAAGGACCTGTGAGTGAAGTATCTTTTATTCATATGGTGGAGAAGAGGCCCATTACCGTCAGGTGTCAGGACAAATGATAGGTCGGCACTAGGAAAAAAAAATCCGGTGAGTTCACCACTGGATCCCAAGCCCTGAGCAGCACACCTGGTACCACAGACAGATGCCTGTCACTGAGTGGACAGGAGACAAGGCAGAGAGGGAGGAGAACGGCTGTGTGTATCTTTCATGGCTTCTGTCATGGCCCCGAGCGGAAGGGAGCTCAGAGAAGAAGAGAAAATGATGAAGGAACAGGATTGAGGGTCCCGGAGCAGCTGCTCCGTGCCAGGCACCCCTCTCAATAACACTGTGGCCTGAGAGGCAGGTGTCATCCCCCGAAGATCAGAGACGGACTCCCGCTCAAGGCTGCTAAGCTGTTGTAACGGGTCAAATCAGGACTCAACCTCACGGCTTTGCCCAAGCTGATGGACCACAAGGACGGCCCTGAGTCCTACGGGGAGGAGAGTCGGTGCACAGGTGTGCAGTGTGAGAGTCTGGAACGGGCACCTGGGTTCCTGGAAGGAAACGTCCAGCTTCACCTTCCTCCCATCATGCACCTGGTGCCACCATCGTCCCCCAAGCCTGGACACCTAGACGCTGTGCTCCCCAAAGGCGGCAGAGAATGAGGGCTGGTTTTGCTGGGGTTCCTGACCCCCTGCTGCCCAGGGCCCACCTCATCCTCCCTGGTGACCCAAGGAGCTCCACACGTGGACCCTGCCTTTCCTGGCCATGAGCTCAGAAGCATCTTTGTAAAGACTGTATGATTAAAAAAGAGATACTTTGCCATCCATGGACATGGCATCGTGCCCGTGATTCTTTAATGAAAAAGACTTTAATCTCTGCCTCTACTCATTTCTTGTTACCACAGTTATAAATGCTTCTGTGGCTTTGTGGAGAGCTTTCTGGAAGCACAGAGGCAGAAAATCTATTTTCATGAAAGCTCTGCCTTTTAAATGAGGCTGTTGTTTCTTGTGGCCCGAATGCCACTCTAATTGCCCCTTCCTGATCGAATGACTCTCTTAATTGCTGCAGGTGTGTCTCTGCAGAAGGCACTTTCCTGGGCTGCCCCTCGGAATGGGTGGTGGCTGGCAGTTCCATCCAAACAGCATCGGTGGAGCCAGTACCAGAGCTTTATACACGCCTCACCTTGTGGAGGTCTCACGATAACCTTGCGAGATAGATACCATTGTTGCACCCATTGTACAGATGCAGAAACTAAGGCACAGGGGCCAAACAACTAACCCGAAGGCAGACAAGTAGTCGGTGCAACCAGTAGGTGGCTGAGACAGGGCTTGAGTGTGTGTGGCATGCCGGTAAACCAGCTCTCTGGGGGTATAAAAATGGGAGGGGTGGGTTTTAGCACTTGCCAATTTCTATAGTGTAAATAATCCCATAATTTAAAGCCATGGATGGTTTAATAGCTGGCTTGCTGAATTCCTAAATATTTAACAACCAGCTCTTGCCAGGCAGGGCGAGTGGGCTTCACTCACCCTTATTACTGGACCTCAGACACCAGCCACTGGGTCCAGCCAAGGCTGGGGGAGGGTCTTCAGCGTAGTTGGGAACAACACCCATTTCTATATTCCCACACCCAGGGTTTAGGGTGAGAGGGAGGTGCCCCTCTGGATGCCATCAGAAATACTATGCATTTTGTGAAATCTTCCGAAACTCCTGGAAGGAAGCTAAGTCTGATTTCAAATCTTGAAGGAGTCCGTAGGAGGGAATGTGTAGAATTAGGCCTATCACAGGAAGCTCTGCAACTTTCCAAAGGTAGGAAATGTCCGACCCAAATCACCTTCTTAGCAGGGTCCTTCTGTCTTTGCTTCTCTTTCTATCACCTCTGATTTGAGCTGCGGCTACACTGCAGCCTCTGTCTCTTTGGCTCCATGAGGTCGGGTCAGGGTCCGTTTTGGAGGACCTGGCTCATCTACAGGCCCCTTCTTAGAACGGGCCCTGACCCGGGCCTGCTGAAGGAGCAGGTCTCACTAGCCCGCTGTGTCTGGAGTAGAGCCCCCAAGGAGAAAGCACCAGCCCGGTCCTGATGAGGGACCAGCCCCAGTGGCCGCACCTGACATTGGACCACAGGGGTCCTAACCAGTACTGACCAGCTCATCTCAGTGATGAGCACTCAGACGTGGGGATGGCCTTGCCTGGTGGTGGGCACTGGGATTTCACGCATGTGAACTGCCAGTGGCCACCCGTGGAAGGGCCTTTGCAAATGGAACCCAAAGTCTGCATTTATTTTCTAATTGATCAAATGGACTCTAAGCATGTACTGTATCCTGGTCCAGAATTCCACCACAGACTAGAAATTCATTGAAAATCATGTTTAGCCACGTTCCCCGGCATCGCTCTCCAGAGGTTATTCAGTAAGCCCAGACAATTCCCTATGATCCAGTGCCCATGGAGAAGTTCTAGGCCGGAACTGGAATTTCTTTTCCCTCTCAAATAAAAATGCCAAAGTTTTAATCTTTTTTCTTTTCCAGATTGGTATAATAATAAGAGCCTTCCTGACAACATAATCCCATCCAGAGCAGGGACAGATCCTGTCCTGAGACTCATTGGCTAAGTCTAATCCAGACACGGCAGGTCAGGCCCAGGCCCAGAGTCTCGGCTCGAGGAAAAGCAGTGCTTCCAGGAGAGGACAGTGTGGGAAATATGGCAAGGGACTCACATGTCCTCCCGAGGGATAAGACAGGGCAAAGGTACGTTTCTAAAATGGTCTCAATTCAGGTTGTGGTGATGGTTGCACATCTCTGTGAATTTACTAGATACCATTTAGGTATATACTTCAAGTGGGTGAATTTCATAGTATGTAAATGATATCTTAATAAACATGCTTTAAAAAGGTACATTGCTGGGCTTCCCTGGTGGCGCAGTGGTTGAGAGTCCGCCTGCCGATGCAGGGGATACGGGTTCGTGCCCAGGTCCAGGAAGATCCCACATGCCGCGGAGCGGCTGGGCCCGTGAGCCATGGCCGCTGGGCCTGCGCGTCCGGAGCCTGTGCTCCGCAACGGGAGAGGCCACAGCAGTGAGAGGCCCGCGTACCGCAAAAAAAAAAAAAAGGTGCATTGCTGAGGAGGCCACTTCTATCTTCTATAATGGTTGCATGTTGGTTAAACTCAGGTTGGGTGTATCAAAAAACAACAAAAAATACAGAGCAAAACATATTCTTCCAAGAAGGGATTGGATTAGCTTAGAACTGGGAGCATCAGACTCGGGAAACTTCAGGCCCAGGTGGGTCCGGGGCTCAGAGACGTTATTAGGGCTCACTGTCTCCCCACTGTGCCCCTCAGCTTCCATCTGCACCGGCCTCATCCCGTGGCCAGGGGCCAGGGGAGTGGACCACCATCTCAGGCGGTGCTTCCCGCTTGGCAGCCATCCAGCCCCGTCAGTGCGCCCTCCTCAGGGCCCACCACTGTGGCCGGGGAAGGGGGCCCATTAATTGCTTGCACCTGGTCAGAAGGCCTCCCCCATGCCATGGCCAGGCTGAGACAGAGTGCCCTGGGCAACGAAGCCCACCAGGACTGAGTAGGATGGGCAGGGGGTGTTTCCCCAAACGGAAGGCAAGGAGCACACAGTTGCCATAAGACAGACAGACTGCAAAGCAAACTAACAGTGAAAAAGCAGAGCTATCTGAGGTCACCCACCCCAGAGCTCCTGCCCACATTGTCTGGTGGTCCCAGAAGAATGGTCCACACAGGCATCAGTCTTGGGCTGAACTCACAGCCTGGACCTGCCCCCCAGTCTGGGTCAGCTAAACTGAGGTTGACCCACAAACACATGAGTGAGAAATAAAGGCTGGTTGCTGTAAACTGTTTGGGGATGGGGTAGTTCATCACACAGCATCATTGCGGCAGTAGCTGACCATATACCCCCTTTGTTTGCAGAGCCAGGAATCAGTGTTTTCTCCCAACCAAGGATCCCCGCTACAATGAAAATAGGGTGAAATCCTTCACACGTTGAACTACCTGGCAGAGCAGTGACCTCCTGCTCTATTCATGGAACCATCTCTCAACTTTTGAGACCTGGCCTCACAGGGGCTCTAACAAAGACGTGGAGCTTATGCCTTTAAATCCCCTTTGCGTCTGTACAACAGGCCTCCAAGCTCACCTGAGCAGCAGAGCAGAACCGT
Organism: Phocoena phocoena; assembly: GCF_963924675.1. Classification (NCBI taxonomy): domain Eukaryota; kingdom Metazoa; phylum Chordata; class Mammalia; order Artiodactyla; family Phocoenidae; genus Phocoena; species Phocoena phocoena. Next base: position 85,042,799 of record NC_089233.1, read on the forward strand.
CATCCTTGGAATGGCCTGGGTCCATCCCCAGGGTCTATCTGCGGGGACCACCACAGTGACTGGCATGGACCTCCATCTCCTTCCGCCATTCAGATCTTCACCTTCACCAAGGACACAGGTCAGCATTTATAGTGAACGGGACGCAGAGATCCCAGGTCACAGGAAAGTGTAGCAGCCCTCCCCCCGCATCTGTTTGGTAATTTATTTATGAGATTTCAGCTGTGCCCGGTGTCATATGTCCTTGGAGCACTGATGATTTCATCGTGCCCCAAGGACATATGAGGAATCAAAGAGAAAGGTCAGGAGTCTTCGTGGGTGTAAATTATACCTTCTTGGAAGTGATGTGAGGACACCTCTGGGCAGTGTTTCTTTCTTTTTTTTCTTTTTTCAAGAGTTACTCTTTTCATTTGGAGAAAATTTTAGACCTAAGAAAAGTTGCAAAAATAATTCAAAGCCTACTCATACCCCCCTCACTCAGCTTCCCCTTATGTTAAAGTCTTAATGTCGTTTTTATCAAAATTAAGAAATTATTCTTGCTGTAATTCTGCTAACTAGAGTATGGACGTTCTAACGTAATAATACTCTAACTATTGAATTTCATAGTTTTTCGTTAACCCTTCTTCTGGTCCAGCATCCACTGCGGGATCCTGTGTTTGGCAGTCCTGTCTCCTTAGTCTCTTCCAATTTCGGGTAATTCCTCCGTCTTTCCGTATCTTTTGGGACCTTGACACTTTGGAAGATATTGGTCAGCTACTTTATTGAAAATACCGGGCTTCCCTGGTGGCGCAGTGGTTGAGAGTCCGCCTGCCGATGCAGGGGACACGGGTTCGTTCCCCGGTCTGGGAAGATCCCACATGCCGCGGAGCGTCTGGGCCCGTGAGCCATGGCCGCTGAGCCTGTGCGTCCGGAGCCTGTGCTCCGCAACGGGAGGGGCCACAACAGCGAGAGGCCCGCGTACCGCGAAAAAAAAAAAAAAAAGAAAATCCCGCATTTTGGGTTTGCTGATGTTTGCTCATGGTGAGACTGAGGCTGTGTGTTATTGGGAGAAACGCCCAGACACAGCGTCCTCCCCAGTGCATCCTGTCAGGGCGCCTGGCGTCAATGTGTCCTCCTGGTGATGCTGAGCCTGATACGCCTGTGCCAGGTTCTCCCTGAAAACGTACTACTTTTCCTTTTGCAATTATTAAATCTTTGGGAGGGCAGCAATGCAAATATCCTATTTCTGCTTAAACTCTGAATGGCACACACAGTATATGAAAATAAGCGAATAACCCTTTTGCTCCAATCTATAAACTCAAGTGACCATGGTTTAAGCCAAGGAAACTGGACGTCTGTCCCATGTCAGTCCGTCTCCTTCCATCTCCTCCCAGGCCCTCCCTTCCGACGTTTTCTGCTTTACATGTCCAGCCTCCGCTCCACCCTCCTCCATGCCAACCCTTTCCTTTCAATTCCCAAGAGCGTTCTCGGGAGCCTGCACCATGGGAGGCAGTGGCTGTGGCCCGGGCGGGCACGTGGCACGAATCCTTCAGCGAGGAAGGATCCTTCCAGCTTCAGGGAAACAGATCCTGGAACAACTGGGGCAGATGCAGAGTGGTGTCCGGGCATTTCCGGTCTTTAAACCCATCTCATGCCCACACCAGGCGCACACGGTCCGCAGACCCTTGGCCTGGCAGCCCCCCACCCAAGGTGTCCCTACATCCCTGAAGCTGCTCAGCACCACGTCACCCCGTGGGGAAGAGGCACAAGTTTTAGGTGAGGCCGTCGAAGATACGAAGAGAGCCTTCCTGGAGTTCTTCCCAAAGCCCGAAACAGACAGTGCCGCCGCTTTCCTGGTAAATGTCACAAGCCGCTGTGTCGGTTTCCTTGGCTAATCTGCAGTGACAAGTACAGTTGGCTGGTTGGATTTCTCTCCTTCCTTTTTTCAACTGAACATAAGGTAAGGTCTCCAAACAGAGACATTGATCCAGGATTTCATTTTCCCCCTCTGCTGTTTCGGCTTCATGAGGACCCAAGTGGTTACTGCAGAAGCTTTTGATGGGCCCAGCAGCCTGGCAAATTAAATCTTGCAGCCCAAGCGAATCCTGCCCGGGCATCTCTGCACCATCCCCGGCCTTTCGGTGGATTCATCTGTCTCTTCCGTGACGGGGTATCGGTTTACCCCGCTGTGGGTACAGGTTAAATAATAAAAAGGCTGAAAACAAAACCAGCTTATATCACAGATTTGAACCTACTGCTACTACTGCTTTTTCATTACAGTCCAGAGAGAAGGGACCACTAAGGAAAAAGTGTGTTCTGCAGGAAGGGGAAGAATAAAAGATGGTGAGTGAAATGGGAGGGTCTGTGTGGGCAGCGCCGAGCCCTGTTCTGCTGGGGAAAGGGTGCTGACCAACCCGCCGTGAGATCCGCTCAGTTCTGCAGGGTGGGGAGAACACTAGATTTTCCTTATGGATGGGGGAGCAGCCTGGGTAAAACACGAGTCCCCGCGACCCCCGCCGACTCTGACCCCGCGGGCGCACGGCCGGCAGAGTCGATATCCTTCAGGGGGACACGCGTCCTCTCTCTTTCATGTGTGCCTCGCCCGCTCGCAGAAGAGAAACAGAGCAGCAGTCTGAAAACAGGCTCTCGCGCTGGCCTTGGGGCCCGAGTCAAAGTCAGAAGCTTCTTCCTTGTGACACACTCCAGCCACCTTTGGCCCCAGGTGGAGCGAGACTAGCCTCTTGCTGGGCCGGATACCAGGTTTGAAGCCAAGGGTCCTACGAGAGCAGCTGAGCCAACAAAAGTCCACGGATCTGATTTTCCAAAAGCCCACGTGATGCCAGGCCAGTCGCATTTTTAATTTATTTGTAGTAATTTTTAAAAGTAAGATATTTCATGTGAAAATCTGGATTTCTAGTCTATCTAGAAAAACAGAAAGACGCAGCTTCCTTGGGCCCCTCGCACGGGGAAGCAAGGGGCTGAGCCGGCCAGGGGAGCGGCTTTGTCCCGCTGACACCCTCCCCACGCCGCCCGTGGTTCACCACTGTCCATCGCTATGTGTCGTCTTAAGGGGTGTCTGTTCTGTTCCCTGACGGATGTCCTGCCAGTCCCCGAAGGGATTCACCGTGTGACCCTCTGGAGAAGGCCAGGGTGGGCTTGGCTTGGAGAGGAAGGGGCAGAGCCATCCACAGGGCGGATCTGCTCTGAGCCGGTCCCACTTGCTTTGCTGAGGATAATCACAACTTGGAAAAGATTTACTTAAAAAAAAAAAAAAAAGGCATTAGAGCAGGTTCAAGGTTCTATCTGCAAAAGCATCACTCGAAAGTGAGAAGCAGCACGGGTGACGCCGGAGCCCGTGGGCCCGGAGCCGGGCTGCCTCTGCCCCACATGCTCGGGAAGCCAGGCTTGGACCCCTCAGTTTCCCCATCTGTGAAACAGGGATGTGATAGAACCGCCCTGAAGCTGGTACAGGGACAGGATGCGAAAATGCAGGCAGAACAGGGAGAAAACAGAGGGGACGGCCAGTTGGCATGCACTGTTTTAATTTTCTGACCGGCGGCTCTGAGACGCTTGGATGAACAGGAGAGGCAGGGGATTGAGTGGCAGTGAGCCCGTGGAACGTTTTTCCTCAGCTGAGCGTCTGGGAGAGTGAGGGGCAGCCTCGTTCCTGGACGAGTGAAGAATGGGGCCGAGGCAGCTGGTGACTGCTTGGTGGTGGCGTGACCCTCAGGGTGGACAGCACAGCCCCCAACCCCAATGGCTGCCAGTGGGGAGGCCGCACTGGTCCGGGGCTAAGGGCAGTGCCTTCACTGAGCTGTCAGGGGCCTGCCCATCCTACTACCCCCGTGCAGAATGTGGGCACCCGCAGGACCTCGCCTTGAGGACCGTCTGCGGGCCTGGCCTGTGGGCGCCCCTGCCCTTTGCGTCTAGAGGGCAGCCCTCACCTCCCCAGCAAGACGCTCGACACACAAGAGCACACTAGTGTAAGTCGTTGCCCGGCCCGTCGGCCCTGCTGCCTGCGAGTCCCGTGAGACCAAGGACACTCTGTCCACACCCATCCCAAGGCTGATCCCAGGGCCCGGTGCAGGGCAGACGCTCAGGACTGCTAGTTGAATGAAGGCGCCTGAGACTCTGCCAGACACGGGCAGGCCCCCCGGCCAGCGCCCAGCCCCGGGCGTTTGATGGCAGCTCCTCTATAAAATCGGAACGAAGTTTCAGCGGCACCTAAGGTCTGCTGGACAGTCTGTGCTTAGCGAGTATCGGCCGCTCACGAGGATGTTAGTGTCACCTGGAGGAGGGCCACAGGTGAGCCCGGCCCGGGAAGCAGCGCTGCGAGCACTGGGTGAGCTGGCCAGCGTCGGCTGTGGACACAGTGGGTGCAGTGGGTGCAGTGAGGTCCCGTTTTCTCGCATGTCTTTTCCCTCCTGCTCAACCAGTCAGAGCCACGCCGTCCCATTTGTGTTTCAGTCTCGAAACTAAGAGGAGCACCCACATTCCCTTTCTTCAAAATTAAGACTTGGTCTAATTCAAGGACTAGACCCTGATTATGGAAAAAACATTCAGAACTTAAAAAAAAAAAAATTAGCAGAAGAAGCAATTGTCAGAGATTTTCAGTCCTCCCCACCCCACCAAGAGGAAGAAAAGGGGAAAAATCTTTCCTGAAATAACCATTTGAAAGGGGATCTGACTATTTTTACTTATAAGCAGGAAGCAGTGTGACCTTAAAATAGGCCAGAAATACTTGGAAAATGCTAGATGCTTGTATTTGACTAAATGGTGATAAGCTTATTGATGAACTGAAGGGATTCCTACATGCAGGTCCATCTGTCTTTGCGTTCTGAGGTCCCCACGGGTGCCCCTCAGATGTGACTTCTTAGTCGTCCACATTGAAATGTCTAAAACAGCATTTTGCCAAGTCTCATGGGATGTTCTGTGAAAGAAGTTTCTGTAGTTAAAAGTGTCCGTGGAAAGCAGACACCTGAATGCCCCTCCCTTCTTAGAGGTTCACGGGGCATGGTGACTTAGTAAAGGCCCTGACAAGTCCTGCAAGAGAGACACTTGTTTCGCTCCATTTAATCCATTTTTCCTGGGCTTTTTAGACTAAGGCACTTCTTTGGTAAAGAAACCTTACAACACCCCCTTGTTATACCGGCAACACAGTTTGGGAAAAACTCATCGTACAAAAGAAGAGACGCTGCATTGTGTGCAGAAGCCGTCGTAAATGAGAAAGAGCACATGCAAACTTTGTCCAACTTTAAAACAATTGAAAAGAAACAAGGAGCATTTGAGTTGAATTTCTGAGACAGAAAAATGTCTAAGACATTGGCAGCCAGACGGCACCGTTCCACCCTTCCTTCCCATCCTTCCCTCAGGAGTGCAGGGCATGAAACATTCCATCAGCCTTGGAGCCATCTCTCTGCCCCTTGGAGTCTCCCTGGCTTTGCATGCTCTGGTCATTGCTGCCTGTAACAAGCTCCTCCATGTTAGATGGCGCCCCTTTAACCCCACTTCTGCCAAATTGGGGGCCATGTCCACGGAGTGTATGCGTCTCAAATGCAAACCGTCACGCTGTTTGTTCTGAGAGGCTGTCAGAGGACTCTGCTCCTCAGCCGTTGGCATTTTATTTTTTTTTTTTTTTTTTTTTTTTTTTTGGCGGTACGTGGACCTCTCACTGTTGTGGCCTCTCCCGTTGCGGAGCACAGGCTCCGGACGCGCAGACTCAGTGGCCATGGCTCACGGGCCCAGCCGCTCCGCGGCATGTGGGATCTTCCCGGACCGGGGCACGAACCCGTGTCCCCTGCATCGGCAGGCAGACTCTCAACCACTGCGCCACCAGGGAAGCCCCGTTGGCATTTTAATAGCAGGGCCTTGGCAGGCCTGCCATGTACTGCAGGGAGCCCGGCCCATCTGGGGCTCACGCCTTTTGGTGTCTGGGATGGGGAGCGCTCACCTCTCACTGGCTAGAAAGGCGGATGTCTCAGGGTGTACAAGGCCAGCTTCGTTGCTCCCATGGACGAAGGTTGAATCCCACTAGGATTGTCCCATTAGGCACTGGGCTTTCTCAGGTAGGGATGCTGCAACTAGAGGATGTGACGCCCAGAAAGGGATTCGACCAGTCTCAGCACCACAAGGGGGCCTGGTTCTGTGTACACGTATGACCCCTGGAAAGTCATCCTTGAGAAACACAAGCTTCTGCAATCCCCGGACACCTCACTCCATACCACCCCATCTTCAATGGGATTAACCCGACCAAACGGAGGATACAAATCATCAGGGTTTCCCACTGGGCAGAGAAAGAAGCAGCTTTGTTAGCAGAGCCAGTGCAGAATCAAGTGATCATAGAAAGGTTTCTGGGGCCCCTGCTTCGTGCGAGGCTCTGTGTTGGGTGGCAGGGGGCATAAGGCATCGTCTCAGGCTCAGGGAGCTCAGAGTGTGACTGAGGGGCCAGACACGTGTGCCGCTCACCACAGCACAAAATAATCAGAGGTCACACGCATTAGGATCTCCTGTGTTGGGGCGTTTTGTTTGCTTTTCCAGCTTGCGTTTTCGGGGTGCTGCTCTTCCCTGATTCCATTTGGTTCTCGGGGGACCATGAATCAGAGCCTCTAGTTCCCCCAGGCCCTGGGGATCCACTCCGGTCAGTGGTACTCCATCCCCAGTACCGCAGGGACTGGTTCAGGCAGGAGCATGTACCCAAAAGCAGGGCCGAGGAAACTCGCTGCCGGAGCTGATTCAGAATCTGTGAAGACTGTGAGAGTGAAGAGCTCTCGCTGCCAGGACTGCTGAGCTGATGGATCCTGGGCAGGGCTGGGTCTAGACTGAGGCATGTAGGGCAGCTGGGGCACAAACCGGGGGGTGGTTAAGCTTGCACAACCGTGAGAGTGAACCCCTCCTTAGATTTGAGTCCGAAGCACCTCACCTGCCTCACCCTCGTCCTGGCCCTGATCCTGCGCCCCAAGGCCATCTTTCCTTGCTATGGGAGAAAACCTACTTGGAAGAGGAGAGAAGGATTATATACAGAGGGAAACAGCAGAGACACAGAGAGAGACAGAGCCTCAGTGACTTCATGGGAGCGCCTAGATCCAGTCGTGCCTGAAGCATGTCTTTCTAGTCACCAAGCTAATACATTGAATTGGCTTTCTGTCCCTAAAAGTGCCAAGATACGACGTAAACTGATACCTTGAAGTGGAGTGTTGCAAGTGATAGAGTATAAAACACAGACTTGGCTGAGGTGAGGTGGTGAGGAGGCCAGTGAAAACCGTGTGTCCCGTGCCGGGCGGTTGGTGAGTTTTGTCCTGCAGTGTAGTGAAGCTGTACGTGAGGGTGCTACCAGTTCTGTTTTGGGAGTCAGGGTGTTGAAGAGGATAAAAGACTTTGTACGGTGTTCAGGAAGGTTCTGGAACAGAGGAGACCTAGCCTGCCTGTCTGAGAGCAGAACAGGAACAGAGAAGAGCTTGTTTTTTATTATCTTTCAAGACAGGAAAGCGCTGGATCCAGCTGTGCCTGATGACGGATCATCCTCATTTTCTGAGCTGTGAGAACCAGTGCACGGCTCTTTTCTATGAGCCAGTCTACAGTGGGGAGCGCCCACTGAAACTAAAGGACTTCTGATGCGGGCAGGACTGTGATCCCTTCCCCACATGCACTAAATTCTAAGCAACTCGGAGGCCAGTGCCTTGATCCCTCCACCCCTGCCACCCGGGTCAGTGTAGAGACTGATGCCTTACAGGCACATAGTCAGCTGTGGGAGGTGAATGAGTAAATGAATGTGTGGTGGAGAGGCCTCCAGGGCTCCCTCTCATAGGAGGGCTCACTCTGCCCTGGACGCCCTACTTGCGATGTAGCCTCTGCTCCCTTGGAATAGCTACTTAGGCAGAGCCGAGGGAAGCTTAGAAGGACCACCTGGGGCCCCAGGGCCTGGGTGCTGACAATCCCCAGCTCTGAGCAAAAGGCACACGTACAATTCCGCCTTTCTGGGTCTCCTCCAATCCCACTGCCTAGGGAGGGCGTGGCAGACATACCCAAAGGTGACCCACAATGCATCACACCTTGTACAAATCCCCTTCCCTCCAGGGCAGGCAGACCCTGTGACTTGCTTCTGACCAATGGAATGTGGCAAAGGGGACAAGAGGTTACTGCCATGACCACGTTACATCATCTGACAAAAGGAAAGGGATCTGAGGATGCGGTGGAAGTCTCTATTTGGTTGACTATGAATTAATCAAACAGACAATCCCAGGTGTGCCTGGCCTAATCAGGCAATGCGGGGCCGGGGGGGGAGACTTTTCAAGGAGGGTCTCGTCCTTCCCCGACGTCAGAGTCTCCCCATAGAGAGACACTCCCTTGTTGGACATTCAGAAGCAAAAAGCCACGCTGAGAATGGCTGGGGGAGGTGGATGTCCAGGAGCTGGGCCCTCAGTTACACAGCCGTAAGTAACTGAGCACCCTGGGAAGAGGACGGCAACTCCACAGGAGCACGTCGGTTGCAGCCTTGGAAAACCCTGAGCAGAGGACACAGAGAGGCCCTGCTTGGACACTGCCACCAGAAACTGTGCCATAATAAACGTGTTTTGTTTCAAAGTGCTGTGTTTATGGTAATTTGTTAGGTGACAGTAGGTAACTAACATTGAACGGAAAGGATCTGGTAGGGGCAGGAGGGCGGCATCCTCCAGGATCCTAGAGTAAACAGTCTTGCCTTGCAATTCAAACCCGAGGCTACGGGCTGGGAGAAGTGCAGAGAACCGCTTGCCCCAGGGTAGACCTCTCCGGGCAAAGCGCTTGGGCCACTGTCTATGTTCGCTGATCTGATTCCTACTCCGAGCACCAGTGGGCCCTTCACACACGAGCTGCCCAGCCCGTCTCCGGCTTGAACTTATGAAACATTTCCCGTTCGTGCCCTTTGTCCCCAGCATGTGCTCCTGCCTGTTTCCCACTAGGCTCTCGGGGACCCTCAGCCCGGCTCTACCACGTGGCCTCGACTCTCTCCAGAACAGAGTCATTAAATAGAGTGGATGCAACGTTCTAATTCCCTTACTCAATTATGTTAAATTATACATTCCCACAAAATCTCTCCCCTTGCTGCATTATTTAAGGAGAAAGAGCTAAATAAAGAAGACAGCTAGTTTTCATTCCTAATTCTCAGATAATTATAAATATACTGCTTTTCTTTTTCTCCCCCTTAATCGTGGTTTAACTTTTATGGAGATGGTTTATTTCCTTTTGACGGAAACTGGATTCTGAGCGAAGCCCTCAACTTGTAATAAAGCTCAGGCCTAATGTACCTCCCCTTGTGCTCACAAGAATATCTCACCTGGGCATTTCTATAGCAACCATCACAGCCGAGTGAGAAGCCAAGGAGGAGCTCGCCGAGAAGCCCAGCCTTATTCCTGAGCCAGCGTGTCATGTGACCCCGACAAGCCTTCTGAACCCTGGTGGTGCCCCCATGGGAAACGCCCTCATCGTTTTACTCAGGGATTTGCAAATGCTCACTGATGGACTTTTTGCAAGTTGAACTCCAGTTTTCCCATTCATTTACATTTTGTGTTCCCAGATGTGTTTCTAGGGGAGGCTGAATGAGTGTTTGACTTTTCCTCACTCTGCTTCCCGTCCTAATTGTGATAAACCAACAAGAGGAGCCCTCACTATTCAGAAATCCTAATCAATCAAGGTTTGTGTAGAACGCAAACTCCTTTAAGTAATGCAAATTATCAGACAATATAGGGAAAATACAGTAAAGTGCCTAAGAGCACAGACTCCAGAGACAGATGCCCAGCACTGCCATAGACTAGCTCTGTGACCTTGGACAAGTGACTCAACCTCTCTGTGCCTCAGTTTTCCCATCTTCAAAATGGGATCATAATAGTACTTGACTCATAGGGTTATTGTGAGGATTAAACGAGTCGATGTAGTTAAAGCACTTAGGATGGTGATAAATGTTACGTGTACTATTATTGTCATTTTCTTTATTTTTATAAGATGGCTTTCTTTGAATACCACAGGCGATTTACTGATTTACTCATTCACTCATTCATTCATGCTGCAGGCATTACTTCTGTGCTCCCAGGGTGGCGCTGGGCACTGTTGTGATTTAGATATTCATTTTCTGCCTCACTTTTCTCATCAGTGGGGAAAAGCTTAGACTCACTCCTCCAGGTTGAGCTGGCTTATTTCTGCCAACACTGAGCCTTCTCCAGCTTGTTCCCTGCCGGTGACCAGAGACTATAATTGTGTTTCACGGGCTCTGGATGCATTTGCAGAGAAAATGTCACACAAATGAGGTCAGTGGGAGAAAATAAGCCGGATACACTGGTGTAGGCGTTCTCTTGAAGGACTCGTGTCTTCCCATCCGCCAGCTTTCTTGTTTCTTCAGAATCCCGGCAATTCCTGGGTTTTGTGAAATAGATGAGCAACAGATTCAGGCTTGTGTTGTTTCCTTCCGAAACCTTATTTCAGCACTTTCTGAGCACAGGTGAGTTTTCCGTGGCCAATAGCCAGCATGTGAAGGGAGCGCCTGCACCTGCATCTCATCGGTTGTGCTAAATCTGTTCTGTGGGGCAGAGGTGAGGACAGACGGCTGCTGGGGTCATGCAGGTTATCACAGACACATGCCTAAGACAACATTAAAGTGGGAAAAAGTCGCAACCAGCCATCTTCTCAGGTGGCATTGTTAATTTCTATCACACAGCACTGCCTTCAGCCGGACACTGCTTCGTCTTTTTCTTACTCATGGCAACAATTCTTCCATTTGAGAGGATGAGATTATCTATGCTACAGCCTCTCCATGCAGATAATCAAGTTACGTGTCTGATGATCAGGGGTAACATCTGTCTACCCGAGATGAGACAAACGTGCCTGGTACCACCCTCGAAGCAAAGAAGCTCACCAAGGATCTGAGGACCTCAATTAATTACCCCATCCATCCTGACCCATAAACACTCATAAACGTCAGAGGAATCACATCCAGAGGAAACAGATTGAATGAGAGGAAGGCAAAAGTTTTTAAGAAGTCATTTTTAGACATTTTGATAACATCTCTTTGTTGGGAAAATTTTCTAATTAAAAACTAAGAAAAACCAAAAATCTATCATAGCATTTAGACTTCACTCCTTCTCAATTTGCGATAATTGATGCACGGCAGTGGTTCTCAATCAGGGGTAAGTTTACCCCGCTGGGGGATGTCTGACAGTGTTTGGAGACAATTTGGGGTGTTGCATTTAGTGGATGGAGGCCAGGGCTGCTGTCAGACACCCTACAGTGCTCAAGTGAGCCCCACACAACAGAGAACTGCCTGGCTGCCAGCGGTACCGAGGTCTAGAAACCCTGTTACCAGGATTGATGCTAGGATACAACAAGTTTATTTTTATACAACATAAAAGCATCACTTGCTCGGCTAACTTGTGATGTAGAGATAATTTGAGGAGGAGCATTTAACAAGGTGACAGTCTGCTGGTAAGTACTTGAGTTATCACCTATCTGACTAAAAATCATTCAGCATTTTTCTCCAAGCAGTAAAGCTGCCTAAATCCTCATTTTGTCATAGGAGTAATTATCATTATTATAAAAGTGAATATTTATTGAGCAGTTGTTACTTTCCATAAAATGGGGATGTCCGTCTCGTCGTGGGGACTAAGGATGGAATGTGTGTGAAGTGCTTGGTACAGGAACCGTCCAGGCGGTGACGGTGCAGGCACACAGCAAGTGCCCGATAAACGCCGGATGGTGGTACTAGGCGCTTGTATTGCAGTCAGAAGTGCTCATCTCACCAGGACCCATGAGTTCATCCAACTGGATGGTTCCAACTCTGAGGCTCGGGCCGCGCTTCCACCCTCCTCATCTCCGACACACACACACACACACACACACACACACACACACACACACACACACACACACACACACACACACACACACACACACACGGTCAGCTCAGCAGTCAGCACCGCCCCCCAAGGAATCCAGAGTGAAGGTGGAAGCAGGCCCTGCGGTGGTGCCCGTGCAATCAGCCTGTCTGGGGTGATAGTTGTTTCTGAGCTGTGTGGTCGCTCATTCATGGGGGCCACGGATCACGCTCACCCAAAGGCAAGCTCCTTTCCAGCTATAAGGCCCCAAAGGCCATGGAGAAAGGTGGAGGCTCTACCATTTTGCAAGACCCGGTCCTACTTCACTTCCTGGATCTTCATGGAGGATCTTGACGACTTTGTGTTTTTTCTTGGCCCAGACTCGTTGGTGCAAGGAGACAGGACCAGGGTGCAAAGGCAGAGCCAGGGTCACCCCACGGCCAACCTCATTCACTGGCCGTGAGGCTGTGCTTCAGGCTACCCTGAGTCTCCGAATCCTGCCCTTTGAGCAGTCAGACCCCCGGCAAGAAGTCCCTGCTTCAAGGGGCCGAGAGGCTCAGGGAGGAGAGGATGCAGGGCAAGGGAAAGAAGGTGCAGAGTTAGACAAGTCACACCACCTCTTGGTCTGGACGGGACCCCCGTGAGATCAGGGTGGTTCTCCCTGCTGCAGGCAGGAAAGCTGAGGTGCAGAGAGGTTAAGTAGGTGTCCAGGGTCCTTGAACTCGTTAGTGGAGAGACCAGGATTTGTCCCAGACTGTCTCATGGCAGATCCCGAATCCTGGGTCACCGGTCAGTGCTGCTTGGGAGCAAGGATGCTGGATTCAAGCAGACCTCAACCACTTCCTCGACTTGTGACATCAGCAGGGCGGCCTGTGCCTCTGAGCCTCCGCTTTCAAGTCTGCGGTTTGCAGATGACAGTAGTCTGTGAGGATCACACGGGGCATCGCAGGGGCAGGGCTCAGCCCAGAGCCCTGCACACAGCAAGGGTGCAGGAAGGATGGCCGCCGTCACCATGATTACTGGTCCAGGCACCCAGCGACGTTGGCCGTACAGAGAGAGCCTCGATGTGCAGAGGACAAGAGGCCAGTCTGGTGGTAAAACCAGCTCTGCCTGGGAATGGGCAGAACCAAGCAAAGTTTGACAGTACAGGGGAGATGGCCAGGACTCTCTAGGGTACCTTTTCAGACTGTTTCCTCTGTAAATGTCACCCCGCTTCCAGGAGATGGTACAAACGTGCCCCATATGGCCTGCCCTAATACATTTATGTAGTTTTCCCCTGGATGGTGTTAAACAACACAACCTCTGTTTCACACCTGAAGTACGATTCTTCAGCCTTTTAGCTTGAGCGCAGTTGTGAAAATTGGAGCATGCTATCTGGCCGCCAGTAGAAAGCCAAAACATCCCTTTTCCATGCGTGGTGAATTCTTATCTAATGTAATAGCAGGGTGACTTGAAGCAGCCTAATCTCTTTAATCATTTTAATTAACTAGAGTGTAGGGTTTTATCTAAATATGCCAGGAAAGAATGCAGTAATGACAGATACGGTAGGCATTTAACAATGCCGCGGTCTCAGAAAGCTGATTGGAAGGCTACAAGGGCTTTTGTGATTTCTCCTTTCTGAAAATAGACTCTGGCCAAACAGGGGAAGAAGACAACGTAAAGCAAATCAAGGCTGCTTGGCTCTGCGCCTTACTGTCAATTTTTCACCCTGAGATTTATGATTAGATGAAGGCTTCAGGTTCAGTACAAGGTATCGCCGACGATCTCACCACCCCCGCTCCCAGCATGAGTTCACAAAGAGAATAGTTACAATTAAGGCCAAACAGTCATTCTGCATCTGGATGGCTGAGGAAGGAAGCCCCAAACCTCTGTTAACTCTGCCGGTGAAGGACAACCTCAAAGCCACTTCCTACATGTGCCAGGCATGGCCTCCGCTTGGACTCGTGTGGCCTTTTGGTCACATGTGCATAAAAGGATCCTGTCGGGGATCCCATTTCCAATTTTCCAGTCCCAATCTCCTGAATTCTACTTTTCTCCTCCAATTTAAGAAACATACAGTGATTTTCTTTTCTTTTTAAACATTTTTTGATACAATTTTTTTTTTTTTTTTTTTGTGGTACGCGGGCCTCTCACTGCTGTGGCCTCTCCCGTTGTGGAGCACAGGCTCCGGACACGCAGGATCAGTGGCCATGGCTCACGGGCCCAGCCGCTCCGCGGCACGTGGGATCCTCCCGGACCGGGGCACGAACCCGCGTCCCCTGCATCGGCAGGTGGACTCCCAACCACTGCGCCACCAGGGAAGTCCACAATTTTTGTCATATAGTGATTTTCTTGAAACAGGTAAAGGAAAGAAGGCAACCAAATGCCGATTCTGATCATCTCCTTGTTGGGCTTGAGGCGCTGATGCCCGGGGGTGCTTACTGGACTGCAAACGCTCTGCAGTTGGGTCTCATGCTGGCCTTGGCAGTGGGGTGTCCACGGTTCTGCTGGGCAGACACTGACCGAGGACGCTGAGAGATGAGAGCAGGTAGCTTCCGAGGCCACTGCTGGGCTCCCTCTGCACAGCCCAGTGGTCCTCCGTGCGACAGCCCGTGGGACGTCTCTGTGGAATCCAGAGGCTGTAGAGATGCAAGGAGCTTATAGATCCAGGGTCCCGCCACCGGGGTCTGACAACTGCTCTAAATCCAGTGGCCCCAGCCCTTGCTCGGGCAGAAAGGAGAGACCCAGACCTCCATGCATTTGTCCTGAGCATGGAACGTGGTAATGCTTGCCCAGGGCTTGGCACGTGGTGAGCATTCGTCATTATCATCAAAAGTGCCTTCACGACTTTTTTGGGAAAGCTATTGTCAAAGAGATAGTCAGATGCTAAAACTATGGATACAAATGAAGCCAAAATGAAATAGTCTAAAAATGCAGTGTTTGGGGGGAGTCGGGGACTTCCAAATGGTCTCAGAGCAATAAAACCAAGGTCTGTTGTATTAGCATTCCTGATCATTTAATGGATAAAACATGGGATACCTAAAAAGGCCTTTTGAGCTGAAAAACAATGTGGCACATCATTTCCATGATGGTACGTGTTGTGGATATATAAACCCTCTGGTTCCCGGCACGAAGGCCACTGCGTGGTTGAAGTGTCCTGGGTCAGAGAGTCAGATTCATGTGGCTTCTGGCCTCATCAGCCACTCAGGGGTGTGGTACCTGAGCAGGGCACTTCATCTGTCTAAACCTTGGTTTCCCATCTGTGAAGTGGGGACAACGGAATCCACTCTTCAGTGCCCTTGTGAGAATTACTCAAGTGAATGACTCCAAACCGTCCCCACACTCGCCTGCTAAACACGTGCCTCTTCCCCTGTTTGTTACGAGGAAATGTCCCTTTGCTGTACTGGGGGGAGGAAAGGAATGCAGAAGCGTCAGATGAGGAAATCCTAGTATTCTAACACAGTGGCTGCTTCTCCTTGCTTACTGATTTCCACTTCTGGGTAAGGCTCTAAGGAAGAAGTTTCCCTTTCAGAGGTCAATGCCCATCCTCAGTTTTACTCAATCCTTTTCCCCCTGTTTACCACTGAAAATATTAACTCTAGCTCTTACTCCCAAGAAGAAAGACTACGCCATTGCAGTTTCAGTGATGTAAGTGGGCTCCCTTGTCTAACTTTGCTTGCTTTTCTGATGGCACCATGTACTTTCCTGGCTTTGATGTGAGTGATGGAACCATTCACACGGTTTGATTACAGCCGTGGGTATGTTGGTCAGTGATTCTTCTTTGCTCTGATTTCAGTTGCCTTGCAGTAGCAGCAGGTGAATTGGGGGAACAGATAAGGAAAAACAAACAAGGGTAAATAAAGGCAGGATAAAAGTACCCAGGAGAGAATATAGGTTATTTATATGGTGCCTTTTTTATTTTAGTATGCCATAAGACAAAAAAGCTGCACTTGAAAAAATGGATTTGAAGGCTCAAACATTTATGGCTAAACAGAAGGTATATGAAATACTATAAACTAAAAATCATCCCTTGAATGTGTTTGTCCAGTGTGTACAATGCTCTCGCAACTGTGATCTTATTTTTCCTCTAAATGATTCTCTCTGGTCAGTGTCATTAACTCTTTCATGGATGACAAATCTGAAACTTAAAGACATGAAATAATTTTCTCCACAGCCAGGTAGCAGTGCTGGCTGGAAACTAGACATTTTCACCTAAATCCAGTGTCCTTTTTAAGACCCATGGCTGCTCTCCAAATGCCAGACCAATCATTCTCACTCTGCAAGATTTAAAGACATGCCTTAGGTCGGGGGCCTGTCTTGGAGGGACACATAAGATGAAAAGGCATATCCCTGACTTTGAAGAAAGGAGAACATAGCTTCTCTAGAATTACATATTTTTTGGCATCTCTGCAAACCTAGTCAGATCAGCTATTCCTTATTCTCGGTTCCTCAACCTTGACACTGTTCATAGTTGGCTGACTTGGGGCTGGATGACTCTTTGTTGTGCATCGTAGAATGTTTAGCAGCATCCCCGGTCTCTATACACGAGATGACGGGAGTATCCCTACCCTGTTGTGACAGTCAAAAATGTCTCCAGACCTCACCACCTGTCCCCTCCGGGGAAAAACAGCCCCTAGTTAGAAGACTTTGTCTTATCTCTGTTCAGAATACAACTTGTGATTACACGTTATTCCTTTTACTATTTAATTATTTGGGTCTTTAATTTTATGAAAAATTGGGAACTTCCTTGCAATCTCTTGAGTCTTCACTGCAAGTTCAAGGGAAAAGGAAAACACAAAACTTTTGCAAAATTGGCATGCCAAAAGCAAATAACCATGATGCCATATGGGTACAGAATTTTTACAAACATATTTCAGATTCAAATGTCCAAAAATATCTGTCTAATGATATGTAGTTTCAGAGTAAACACTTCATTTTTCTTCTAAATGAGCATTCCGTTTATAGAAATGGAAAACTAATGTATTTTTTCTGCTGCCAGAAACAATCTCCATGGTATTCAGAGACCTTTGCTGATTACTTTTTAGCTACATGATGTTTACATTATTCAAACCAAAAGCACCAAAATGATGGGTAGAAGGATTATCTTGGATTTGATTCCTTGTCTGCCTTTAAAATCCCGTTTCACATCTAATCATAAAATAAAAGAGAGGCATCTTTATAAAATGGAGAATTGATTGTAGATATCTTGTGCCACTAACCAAATTCCTACTGAAAGGAACAAAGGGAAACCTACAACAGCACTGGAAAGGAAAAGTCTCTCTACAGGCCACACAGTTGAGGACTTTCTGCTGGCTACAGTGCACGTGGAACAATGTAAGTACAAGACCGAGGGCTGGACCACAGCCCGGTATCTAGACGCGGTGGCGCAGAGCCGTGGGCAGTGGAAAGAGGTTTGCCTGGTGAGATTATGTGCGAGCCAACAGTTTATTGGGGCTTGAGCTGAAGCACAACATTGCCCGAGGAAGACAGCCCATGCCAAGGGGTGGTTCTGTGCGGCTGCAGGTATTCGGGGTGAGCTGCCGGGATGCTTGGAGGTCAGCCTCCAAATTCGGAGGAGGGGAGAGCTGGGTCCTTACCTGACTCCATAGCGGTCTCCAAGGAGCCTGAATACATGCTCATGGACCAGGAGTGAAGACCTAACAGACAGAAAATGGGACGTGAAAAGCTGTCTCAAAGAACGTCATCAGGGCTTCCCTGATGGCACAGTGGTTAAGAATCCGCCTGCCAATGCAGGGGGCACGGGTTTGAGCCCTGGTCCGGGAAGATCCCACATGCTGCGGAGCAACAAAGCCCAAGCGCCACAACTACTGAGCCTGCGCTCTAGAACCCGCGAGCCACAGCTACTGAGACCGCATGCCACAGCTGCTGAAGCCCGCCCACTCAGAGCCTGTGCTCCGCAACAAGTGATCCCACCGCAATAAGAAGCCCACGCACCGCAACGAAAAGTAGCCCCCGCTCGCCACACCTAGAGAAAGCCTGCATGCAGCAACAAAAGACCCAACTCAACCAAAAAAAAGAAAAAGAACATCGTCAGTAAAACCAGAAAAGCAATGGTGCCCAGTTTTCTCATGGAGCTGCCTCTCAGCCTTCTGGATAATTTAGCATGAGATCAGGAAGCAGAACCCCAACAGAATCCAGGATGAGAGTGCAAAAATGTGGAGGTATTCAGCTGTCAACACTGTGTAGGGGAAAACAGCCCAGATATGAAGAGAACGCCCCTTACTTACAACGTCTTCATACATAAAATGAATGCCCTGTGTCTAACACGGTTCTCTTGACACTGTTATGGAAATTCCAATTCATGCAATAGTTGACTGACTGATTGATAGATTGATTTGCCTATTCTGAAAAGCCAAGAAAAACATGGAGAAATAAGAAAGATAAGTAAGTTGGGGCTATTTACAAATGACACGTACAGTGTAACAACTGCCAGCCCTTACATACCAGACTCTGTGCTAAATGTTTCACCTATCCCTTTTAGTTGAATTCTACCTTGTGCTAGCTGTGAAAACTTTCACAACTTTATTTAGACTCTCTGGGGTTGTACTTTATTGGTTTTTTGGTATCTGTGAAGACTTACTTGGTGTCTTAGAATACACCCAGGGCACTTGAAAAGAATGTATTCACTTGTTGGGTTCATGGATCTAGTCTCCACTAACCGTGACGGGCATGTGTCCGATTCCTTTCCATATCCTTTAATTGTATTATCTATCATTTGTTGAAACCTGCATTGCTTTTCTCATTCTCACTGCCGATTTGGCATCCTCTTGGTTTTCTGTCAATATTTTTTTTTAATTCATTTTGAAGCTATGCTGTCTGGTGCACACACGTTCAGGATTGGGTGTGTGTGTGTGTGGCAATTCTGGTGAATCATCTCATTTCTCATGATGTAATAACCTCTTCATCCCTAATAATCTCTTTTACCCCAAAGCCCCTCGTGTCAGATTCATATAGCTACCTTAGTTTTCCCTTTTGGTTAGTGTTTGTATGATGTATGTTTTAAAATTCCTTTTACTTTGAATCATTTGGGACCTTACATTTTAAATTTATCTTTTGTGAATAGCATATGGTTGGATTTTTTTTTTTTAATGCAGTCTGAAAATTTCTTACTTTTAACTACATAGTATAATGTTTTTACTTATTGTGTTTTTTGAAATATTTGGATGAGTTTATACGATCATAGTATCTTTTTTTTCTTTTTTTTTTTTTTGCGGTACGCGGGCCTCTCACTGTTGTGGCCCCTCCCGTTGCGGAGCACAGGCTCCAGACGCGCAGGCTCAGCGGCCATGGCTCACTGGCCCAGCCGCTCCGCGGCACGTGGGATCTTCCCGGACCGGGGCACGAGCCCGTGTCCCCTGCATCGGCAGGCGGACTTTCAACCACTGCGCCACCAGGGAAGCCCCGATCATAGTATCTTGATGACTTTTCTCCTTCCTGTGGTGTGTTTGATGGACTAGCCTTCATTCTCCTTTTTTTTTAGCCTTTCATCAGATTTGTAAGTTTTGCCTTCTATTTCTTTCCCTTTGTTGGTAACTCTTCAAAATTTAACATTAGGTATTTAACTTTCAAAGTCTAAAATTAATCAGTGTGTATATTATCCTTTCAAAGAACACAACTTTGATAATCCCCTCCTAAAATCTCCCATGTTCTTGTTATTGGCATTTAATTTCTACCTTCTTATAAGCCACCCAAATTAGACAATTTTCCAGAATGCACTACAGGGGTTTATAGAGATGAAAAATAGAGGCAGACATTATGAGACCAAGAAGGTAAAATGAATAGGTTCAAAAATATATCTAGTAGGATTCTCAGCTATGACAATAAAGAGAATGCAGGAGAAGCAATAATCAGAGAGAATGCTTCAGGAATTTCCAGCGTTGAAGAACAGGCTCAGTGAGCTCTGAACAGCATAAACAGCATAAATCCCAGTTAACCTTACTGTGCTGTGACAGCAGGACACCAAAGAAAACGAGGAAGTCTCAAAAGCAATCGTGGGGAAGAAATATTTAAAAAGAAATAACAATTAGTTACTAGATTTTTCTTCATCAAGTACAAGATAAGCTAGAAGGAAAGACAATGAAAGCTTCTGATTGCTAAATGATAAGTTTCTAGCAATCTGTACCCAGATACACTATTATTTGAGAATGAAGGTAGATAAAGAACTTCTCAGACATACAGAAACGGCAAGTTTTACATTTGCAGGTTCCCACTGAAGGAATGATTGAGGGATTAGATCCTTCAGCATAATCTCCGTATTGCTATGGTTACAAATTACCTCTGACATCTCAACGCATTAAGAAATGTTTCTTTCCCTTGCTCTGATTGCACTGGTGAGTATAAAGCCAATAATATTCATTTTTCTTCTTGCATGACACCTACTGCAGCTGGGGCTGCGTTCACAATTCACAGAAGGGAAACTCGAAGGAGTAATTTCCAGATATATACCCTCCGCCTTTTTACACTTGCACAAGGAGGCAGTGTATACATGGGCTTAGTGTTGCATTTTTCTGTAATGTAAAATAATGAGAGCGATTTTAAAAACTCATTAAGGGAATGTATACAAATTATGGCCTACAATGGAATACTACAGAGCAGCTGTCAGCAAACTCCCTGTGGCCCAAAAAGCCTAAAATACCTACCTCCTATCCCTTTAACAGAAAGTTCGCCAACCTCTGCTTTAGAGCACTAAAGTGAATCGGTGTAAAAACAACTAAAAAAATATCAAAATTATAATGTGGCAAGGGTGAAGAAGCAGGGTTCAAAAGGATACATACAATCTGATACACTTTTTTAGTTACATATGAAACATAAAAAATAATACTAACACTATATGTCATGGCACATACACATATAACAAAATAGAAAAAGAAGCGTAAGGAGGAAAGTGTCTGTAAATGTCAGAACTCTGGTTACCTGTGGAGAGAGAAGGAAAAGAAATGAGCGGGTGAAGGCGGGAATGTTAGTAACCTACTTATCAACATTTCTTGTCCTCCCAAATCTAAATGTGAGTAGAGGTTAAAACTCTAGGTCTTGGTACATTTGAGCTACTCCACAAGTTAGAATTTAAAAATTACAAAATAAAGCAGTAATCAAAGAGGAAGTGCCCCAATGAGAAAGCAGGCTAAGGATGACAGTAAAATCATACAAATGTGGGAGAAAATTATATCCTGAATAATAATGACATTAGTTTTTAAGAGGAGCATCATTTTCCTGCACGAATGACTCTTCAAGATAATACCTCTAAGTGTCAAGGACATGGGAAGATGACGGCCACAGTATTCCGCGTGCTGCGTTGTATGTTGTAACAAACGTTTATCTTTGGGACCTCCGTTTCCCCACTACCACACATTCAGACTATAAACTCTTTGTGGGCAAGATCCACGTCTTTTTTATATCTTTGTATCTCCAGCACCTGTCACTGTATATGCAGATTGGCTATTTATCATACCTGTCTTGAAATAAAGGCAAGATTCTGTGTTCTCTGTGTTGCGCTTAAAATATTGATTTTGAAAACTGTCAGCTGTGCAGAAAAAAAATATGCCAACCATCTGGTGCTTTTCATCCCCAAAGTTTAGAACTCGGGTGAACTCTCAAAACAGGCAGACTTGAGTAGAAGAATAGAAATAAAGTCTCCATTTCCCAATATGGGAGCAAGTGTTAGGAGACGTTTGAATGGCAAACAGGTTAATCAGCCTATAATTGCGTCTGATAGACACTCTAGAAATCAGAAACATTCTTCACCTAGAGCTGAGTGCCACTTGAAAAGTTGACAGCCTTTCCTCCCTTTGAAAACATCAAAGACAATCAAAGCATCAACTTCCAACCTGATCCTCAAGATCGAACGCCCAGCAGAGGACGTGGGAATGAAGACAGCAGCCTTGCCAGGAGAAAAACTACATTACAGACCAAAATGTAAGTCACAGAGGAAACAAATCCCACTGCATCTCAGCAGTACCGTTGGCTAGGAAACTGGCTGGTCCAACTTTGAGTGATCCTCAGCAATCCTTACAGGACAGCGTCTGATGGGGGTGGGTCGGTAGCCAGGACAGCCACCTCTGTGAGGCTTGAGGGGCATCAAAGAAACATTTCCACCTGCTTGTGCTTCCACTAAAACTCTCCTTTGGGTTAACTTTAAACTTTCCAACGAAATGCAAAGAGTAGCTGGGAGAGGTAATACGTGACTTCAGGTCAAACATTAACACCTCATTTGAATTAACGTTAGCAGTTACTTGGCCCAGAGCAGAGTTGAGAATAAGTGGGACTGTCAAGAAAGAATTTTATATCTCTGGGTAGAACTTGTCATCACTTTTTTTTTTCCCTAAAATCCATACAAACGTTTATTCTGCCCCTGCCTGGGGGTGGGGAAGAGGGGATGCAGGAGCTGGGGCGCTGTGGGCCTTTACAGACAGCCCCCGGAGGAGGGCGGGGCTCTGGCGAGAAGACAGTGTCCAGAGGCCTACGGGCCCTGGGGCATCCAGAAGGCAAGGCCCTGGGGGCTGATGGAGGGGCTGGCCTGGTTCCCAGAACTCCCAGGTCCTGGCGGCTGCTGGGGTGCCGGCGCTCCACTCCCAGCCTTAGCCCTGTCCCCCGGGAGGGAAGGCAGCACCAGGGCCTTGCTCCTCCGGGTGGGGGAAGCGGTGTGCGGGGATCCGCCAAATGCCTCAAGGCCTCCCCGCCCTCCTCTGCCAGCCGGTCCTCCCCTCCCCCCCTCCTCCTCCCCCCTCCTCCTCTCCCCCCTCCTCCTTCCCTCCTCTTCCTCTCCCCTCTCCCCCTTCCTCCCTCCTCCTCCCCCCTCCTCCTCTCCCCTCTCCTCCTTCCCCCCTCCTCCTCTCCCCCCTCCTCCTTCCCCCCTCCTCCTCCCACCCCACCCCGTCCTCCTCCTCGGGGGCAGGCTCCGACGACGTGGACTACTCGGCCCTGGAGAAGGTCGACTTTGGCTCCGACCCCATGGAGGAGTGCCTGCGTATTTTCAACGAGTCCACTGCTGTCAAGACAGAGGACAGGGGCCATCTGGCCCGGCAG
The DNA here is from genome assembly GCF_963924675.1 of Phocoena phocoena. NCBI lineage: Eukaryota > Metazoa > Chordata > Mammalia > Artiodactyla > Phocoenidae > Phocoena > Phocoena phocoena. The sequence goes on from NC_089233.1 coordinate 85,065,634, forward strand.
CCCCCCAGGGAGGAGAAGACCGAGGAACAGGGGCACTCGGGGCTGACCACTCTGTGTCCTGGATAGAAGAGGAGGATCTCTCACTTCTCCAAGCAAGGCAAGGAGGCGGAGCCCATGAGCAGAGGCCCAATGCCTCCTACCCGTCCCCCGACTGCCCAGGAGGTGTGCTACCACCGGGCCCAGCAGGCACAGAGGGAGTCAGCCAGCCGGCTCCAGGCTGCCCAGCCGCTGGTGAGAAGCAGTCGTCCGCGCACATCTCAGCCCCTGGAGAGAAGAGGAGGATTGCCCATGTCATCACTGTTAAGGGCGGATTTTGGAAGGCTCTTCTGTGGATAAATGCATACTCGATTCCTGGAAACTAAGCTGTTGGACTTCGTCTTACAGTTTGGCTTTTCAGTTGTTGTCTGGTAGGAAAATTTGCCATTTCCTTTTAGAAAACAATTTGCCAATGTATTTGTAATTGACTTATTTTGAGATAATTGTGGATCCACATACAGTTGTAAGAAACAACAGAGATCCTGCATACCCTTTGTCTAGTTTTCCCTAATGGTAATGAGGAGAAAAACACCTCGTTCTCTACCCATCTTGGGTTCATTGGCTGGGATCCTACAAGTTAGAATAATAAAAGACATAACAAAAGAAAACAAACAGAAGCTTATTAACCTGTGCGTGGCATGTACAAAGGGGACTAATCGGTGGTGAGTAACTTGAAAGGGTGGTTAGAAATTGGGCTTGTACAGAATCTTAACAAAAGAACAATACACTTGGTAAAGAAGTGGCAAGACAAAGAAAAAAGGAATCTGAGTTTCTAGGAGCAGAAAATTGTAGGAAGGTAAACATATAGAGGAACTAGTGGAAGAAAAGGTCTATACAGTAACGTTGGTCATGTACATCCCTCTGCTGCCATGTCTGGGCTAAGGGTCTAGAGTTGTCCCTGCTCATTGCCTTCTGGCCTTCCTGGTGGGGGTGAGCATCTTTACAAATTTATGTCTTGCTTTTAGGCAAATAGAAAGAGGACAGACAGCTTTTATTGTATCTGCTTCTTCTCAGTTGCCTTTGGTTCAAAATAATCCTTATGCCAAAGTGTCATATTTTGGGGTGCTATATTCTGTTACCCTTCAGTAACATCTTGCAAAACTATAGTAAAATCTCACCATCAGAATGTAGGCATTGATACAGTCGATATACAAAACATTTCCATCAGCACAGAATTCTCTCCTTTGTCCTTTCAAACATTCTCCGCCACTCCCATCCCCAGAAACCACTAATCCCTTCTCCATTTCTAAGTGCTATCATTTCAAGAACATTATATAAATGGAACTGTGGAGTCTTTTATCTTTGGCATTGGCTTCTTTTCACTGTACATAATTCCCTCAAGCTTCCTCTTCTTGCGCACATCAGTATTCCATAATATGGATGGACCACTCATCCATCCACTGAAAGACATCTCAATTGCTTCCACTTTTTGGCTATTACACATAAAACTGTTACGAACATTCATGCACAGGATTTTGTATGAATATCCATTTTCATTTTTCTGGGGAAAATGTCCAAGAGTGCAATTGATGGGGTGTGTGGTAGTTGCGTGGTCAGTGTTCTAAGAAATTACCAAATATTTTCCAGAGTGGCTGTACCATTTTAGATTCCCACAAATAATATTTGTGTGTCAATGTATTTTAAAGGATTGTAAACCTTCATGCTCATTAGCCTAGGGAATCTATCCTCAGGTGACAGCTCATAATATGGAAAACCAAAATAAAATTGATATAGGCTACTGTTTTGACTCTGGAAATGCATCAGGCAAGTTAGATGGTTATTTTGTATTTAAGCCTAGGAGAAAACCAAGTTAAAATTATATTTATGGAAAAGTATAATTGAGTGGAAAAACACATTGGCCTGTGTTTCTCAGGCAACAATCCTTCTAATAAGCTATTTGTTTTGAACATATGGTCGTATCATTAGTACCACTGTGCCTACATGCTCTCTAGGGAGAAAAGTAAATGTGGAATATTGGGTGAGAAAACCTTAACCATAAAAGGTTAATTGACTGTTGAGAAGTAGGAAACTGCTAAGGCCTGGAAAATTCCTTAGACTGGTAGACTGAAGTTACGGTCACCAAGAGGCTGTGTGTCTGTCAGGGGAAGGGCAGCGGGAGTGGGTGGGAGGGGACCAAGGCAGGAGGATGGGAGGCGGTGGAGGGACCCTCACCCTCTGCATGATGGATGCAAGGACAGCCAGGGTCGAACATTAGCACCCCCGTGTCCCTCAAGGTAAAAACTGAAGCAAAACAAAAACCTTTCTCAGAAATCACATTTTTCAAAAACTGTTTGAAATCATGAGGTGTTTATATATATATATATATATATATATATATATATATATATATATATATATATATATATATAAGATAAAATAGTAACCTAACTAGCTAGCATCAAGGGGGAAAGAATTTAATAACATTTCCTGTGTCTTTAGGGTCTTTGGAGTGTGTTGCTGGGAAACATTCCAGAAACGCAATATACAAAGAGATCAGAAGCAGTGAACACCTGGGTCTTGTGTGATGGATCTGGGAGCCGTATCACAGAAATGTCAAGCCAATCAAATCTTAACACAGAACTCAGTCCACTGTTAAAAAATCACAGATATGAGATGATGCCTCTGTTAAATCCATCTCCTATGGAAACAGCACCGCCGACAGAGTCTGGTGTTCATCAGGGGCTGCTGTTGCGGTTGCTGGTAGAGGGAGTTGGGTGGAGTCCTCTAGAGATCCCTGGGGCATGTGTCCCCGGAGCCTGTAGGACAGTTGGAACCCTGTGGCCTTTTACGGGAAGGGATGACGACACAAAAGCAATTAAGCCCGTGGAAAGCATTCCAGAAACCATGAGAATCTGTTAAAATCTTCCCTCCCTAGGTGGAGAAGGGAAAGCTACAAGCTTGTATTTTGGAATTACATAGACCTGGAAGGAAATCTCGTTGCTGCTACACGCTGCACCGCGGGGTCTTGGGAGGTCACAAGTCACATCACCCGATGAGCTTTCATTTGCGCACCTGGAAACGACGACACTCATACCTGCTCATGGGGCCATCCTGCGGACCAGGTAAAGTTAAAAACGTGAACCACGTCGACTGAGGCATGTCTTAACGACATGTGTTGCTGCATTGGTGGTGGTGATGTGCTGGCTGCATTCCTCTTGTTGCTGGACTTACAATCACATTTTCTTTAGGATTAATTTATTGGCTCAGTGGGTGTTTGTTGAAAGCCCACTGGGCACCAGGCAGGGTTCTCGGAGCTGTGGACACAGCGCCCAGGTGCAAGGAGGCCAGGTTCTCAGGGAGCTTACCTTCTGGGAGAGGGGAAGAAACTGTAAACAATGAGTCACGCAGCCCAGTCACGATAGATGCTGAGAAGAAAAATAAAGTGGGACCAAGGGATAGAGTGTGAATGTGTGGGTGGAGAGGATGCCACGCTCAAGGTTGGTCAGGAAACACCTCTGTGACAGGGTGGTGTTTAAACAGAGGCCTGGAGACAGCGAGGTTTTGAGGGGAATAGTCGTGACGGTGATGTGATGGCCAAGCACGCTTCACTGAGTTACTTCCTGGTATGAGTTCTTGATTATTCCTTTTGATGCAGTGGTACCCAAGACTGATCTGGAAAGAGTCTGTTATATTTCGGGAGTGCTACGTGGTCTCTTTGTTTGTTTAGTGGCCATCAGACTGTCTCTCCAGGACGTTTGGGCCTGGCTTCTCCCCAGGGATCACTCCCATGCCCGGGCGTCTCGGGCCCCTCTGCCCACGGTGGCTCACACGCGAGCTCCATGCTACCACGGTGCCTTGTCTTCCCGTCCGTCTCCGCCAAGCGGACTGCAGGCTGCGGGGGCGGGGGACTTACCCATCTTTTTTCTCCGGTGTCTAACGTAGCATTTATTTCAGAGCAGAACCTTTTTTCAGCCAAAGTCAGGGGAATCACTGAGGAAAAAGGAAAACTAAGTGAGTTTGACTTTAAAGATGCGTATACTGAATTTCTATGCAGCACAGAAGTAGTGACAGAGTTTTTTCTAAGATTGTTGATCTATAGGTAAGACGGAAATCCGCCCTAACTAGTTCAGGAAAAAGGAAGGAAGGAAGGTGGTCTACAGACCGGAAAGAGCCTCCAGCCAGGCCCCACCGACGGCCTTCGAGGAATGTTGGGAAGTCTGCCTCCACCCCTGCCCTCTCCCCACAGCCCCAGGTCGCTCCTCCCTGCTTCCTTCATGAATTCTCCCTCTGCCATGGCGTCCTGCATGTGTGTGGCGTTGCCTGGCCAGGGCAGTGGCCCGAGCCGCGAAGCTCTGCGACCAGCCTCTTCAAGCCTCTCTGGTCTCACCTTCCCGGTTTTCCATTCGGGAGGCAGACTTTGGCTGGTGCAGGGTCTGGGGTCTGCCCTGGGCCACTCAGCTGCGGGCTTGGGATGGAGTCTGCAGCCCCAGATTTGCCCTTGTTCGCGTCGGGTGATTTTTTCACGTGCTTCTTCTACTAGTAAGCTCCATGCTGGTAGGGGCTGATGCTTAAAGCAGTGGTACCCACCGTGCCTCTCAAAGGATCTAGGGTAGAGTAATGGCTCCGTCTACATTTGCTAAGTGTTGATTTAATGTTGAATTTGGGAGAAAGGCAGTGATTAGCATGTCTTCCATAACCATGCGCTTTTCTGAGAAATTTACAGTATGCTTTTGTTTCCTTAACAACGGCCCATTCTGCACCTAACTACCTCCACAATGGCATGATCCTTCTTTCCCCTCCGGATTTCTGCAAGATAACTAGCCCCAGTCAGGAGCCTCCACTTCCTAAACGGAGGAATATTACATTTAGGGCTAAAAAGTAATAACTTTCTAAACATTCTAGGTGAAGGCCAGCATTTGTGACTTCCACATCCTGAGGTGTAGTACGTTGTGTGTGTGTCCGTTCACTGAGCCTACTTTTCTTATCTATTCGATGGAGGTATTACTACTACTACTAGTAGTAGTAATAATAGGAGGATATACTTCATATGGCTCTTGCGAGGATTAGAGGAAGTATGTGTACAGAGTGACCAGCATGGTACCTAGAAAAACATTCAGCCCTCAATATGCAGGTGCTACAAGTTTTATCAACACTGAACTTCACCATCAGCCTCATCGTCATCGTCGCCATGAACTTCACCATCCCCACCAGCAGCAGCGTCATCGTCATCGTCGCCATGAACTTCACCATCAGCGTCACCAGCAGCAGCAGCAGCCGTGACACCAGCATGACCATCGTCCCCATCGTCACCCCCACCAGGTGGGTCATGACGATGGACAGGAGTAGGGCCATCATATGTGGTTTTCTGATGCAGACAAAAGGACTCAACAAGCTCTGTTTCTATTTTTTGAGAGGCAGTATGAGGAAAGAACGAGCAGAACACAAATCATTTGGAAAAAAGTTGGATTTATGCCTGCAGTGACATACGGTCACTTTTCAACTCTGTTCATTAGCTTGTGGAATCTCTTGAACCCTCAGCTCTTAAGACATGGTTCTGAACCCGGTGAAGGCTTCAGCTCAGCTTGGAAATGAAATGTGAAGCGTGATAAAGATGAAAGACCGTTTGCAAGACGCCTGAGCCTGGAACTTGTCTGCAATTTAGCCATTCTTCATTCTGTGTGACTGGAAGCGCTGGCCCACTTGCAAATTACAATCGAATAAAGAGTTTTAAACAAGCATTTTGTAGAATGTTAATTTACTGGGGGAGGAAAAAAATTGTTGTATCCTGCCAAATGATTGCAGCACCTATAAAATGGTAAGGTCATTTTTTTTGCAGAAATGTCACAGTGAGATTTTTAAAATAGATTCCTGGTGCAGTTTTAATAATGTCCAGGTTAAAGATAAGGGAGAAAATACTTAACAATGAAAGGGAAGCGAAAATATTGATGTTTAAAGTGGATTTTAGGAGCAGCCTTTTAGTATGTCGGTGTAAAATATTACCTTGTATCCTGCGAATACTTTTATAATTGTTTTATTCGTAACTAATAGCCATCAGCTCCACAGCTCCAGGCTGTTGATCCCTGCTCTGACTCTCCTGTCGAATATCATAAAATCCGTCCCTGGAGAGGCTGGAAGGAGGGAAAGGAAATGGGGAGTGTATGAGGCCTTGCAAAGCACGCAATTAAAATCTGAGTCAGGTCTGCAGTGGTCATTTCTTGGAGTGTCCATCCAAACTCTCTTCTCTTGAACTGACACCCATGATTCAAAGCCTCCATTGGTCAGGACTGTGCTAAGTAACCCAGACCCATCCATTCCTTTGTGCCTAGAATTTGTGCTGGGAAAAGAGCCAGAGAGATGGGCATAGAACATATTATTAGCACAGTGCCCGATATGTACTCCCTAGTGGAGGTCTCCAGTTGTTCAGTGTTACTTGGATTCCATAGGTATCTTGGTAACTGTCTGACAAATGACCCCATCGAAAGAAACCGTATTAATTAGATGGCTGATCATAATGAAAACAATCAATAGGTTTAATTCTCTTACTGAAGATGTATGGAAGGAGGGGACCCCCGGGTTAGTTGAGGAACTTCCTGCAGTCTCTCTAATCTCTAATTCTCTTGGCCTTCACTTCAGTGTCACAGAATGGCTGCTGAAGCTCCAAAATCACATCTAGAGTTTAGCCAAGAAGGCACGAGAAATGTTTTCTCCCTGCCTCCTGCCTCTCCTAGACGTGCCCAGCAGCTTTGCTCTGTGGCCAGTTCTGAATCCTCTGGCGATCTCTAGGTGCACAGAAGGCTGGGAAAGCTTTTTTGTTTTTGTTTTTGTTTTTGATCTCCCTAACGGAAGGTGTGCAAGAAGGGGGTTGAGAGCAGCTGTTGGGTTAGCAACTAAAGAGCCCAAATACAACGCTGTGAGCTGAGGGATGAGGAGGCCTTCAGACTCTAGGCTCACACCCCAATATTTGCTCTACCTAAGCCTACAGGAAGGAGGGATGTGGGGGTCCAGCCTCAACCCCACCTTCCCTCTCAGACCATGTGGGCAGCTCTACGTGCTGAGTAAGATCCCATACAACTGCGTGCAGCCACCCAGGACATGGGATCTTTACTTCAGTTCCCCATTTGGAATCATTATTCCATCCTGCCTCCTCCTCTGCCTCCCCAGAGGTCCTGGCTATCATGAATCGGACTATCACATCCATTCGTGGTTTTTAAATATATTTTCCATAAACGTAAGTGTTCATAACAATATATAGCATCACATTTTATGTGATTCTATAATATTACACAGATGCTATCATACTGCTTATTTGATCCAGCAGCTTTCTCTTTTTTTCACTCAACGTTAAATTTCTGAGATTTATCCATGTTGGCATACGTAGCTCCAGTTCATATTAGCTACTATGTTCTCTTCTATTGTGTGAATAAATCATTATTTATTTATCTCCCTACTCATGGACTATTCAATTGTTTCTACTTTATCGTCATTACAAGCAATGCCTGAAGGTACATATGTCTTCTTGAGTTTAGGAACGAGCAGTGTTCTAGCTCTATGCCTAGGAGTGGAATTTATGAAATAAATACATTGAGGCACGAGCATCTTTTACCAGATTTCACCAGACTGTTCTCCACCTCCAGCCACGCCCCCACCAGCCATGGCCAGAGGTTCTACTTCTGATGGCTGAGTGAGAAAGGGCATCTCTGCGGTTTTAATGTGCACTTTCTTAGTTACTAGTGAGTCTGGGCATCGTGTCCCATGTCTACTGCTCATTTGAGTTTCCTCTTCTATAAATTGTCTATTTTCCATCAGTGGTTTGTTTTGTTCTTATGATTCCGTAGGACCTTGCTCCGCATACCCGGGTATTCCTCTCCCATCAGTTACATGCTGTCTTTGTTTTGTTTAAGGTATCTTTTATTTTACAGATACTTTAAATTTAAATGTGATTAAATGTGGTATCACTTGTTTTGAGTGTGGTCTGTGCCTTTTTAGTCCAAATCAAGAAATCTGTCTCCATTCAAAATTATAAAATAGTCTGTTATACCTTACCTTAAGGGGTTTGTTTTGCTTTGTTTGAAATGGTTTCAGGGACTTCCCTGGTGGCGCAGTGGTTAAGAATCCGCCTGCCAATTCAGGCGACACGGGTTCAAGCCCTGGGCCGGGAAGATCCCACATGTCACAGAGCAACTTAAGCCCATGCACCACAACTACTGAGCCTGCACTGTAGAGCCCACGAGCCACAACTACTGAAGCCCGCACACCTAGAGCCCATGCTCCACAACAAGAGAAGCCACTGCAATGAGAAGCCTGCGCACCACAATGAAGAGTAGCCCCCGCTCGCCTCAACTAGAGAAAGCCCGCGCACAGCAACGAAGACCCAACACAGCCAAAAATAAATAAATTAATTAAATAAATTACAAAAAAAAAGAAATGGTTTCACTTTTTCATATTTAAGTTTACAGTCAACTTTGAATTTACATTTGGGTATGATGAAAGTAAGGATATAATGGTCCACATTTCAACCAGGTAGGCGAAGATGCTGGTTCCATTTGTAGAATGCCCATCCCTTCTCTCTGACTTATAGGGCACCCCGTCTCATTCCAGCGCACCATATGTCTGGGTTCTTTCTGGGCTCCCTATTTTGTTCCAGTGGCCAGTTTGTTTGACCCTGAACTAATCCTTCATGGGTTTTGATTTTTACGTAATAAATAACCAGGGAATTTTTCCTTGACATTGACTGTAATCATTTCAAAACAGTCTGATATGTGCATGTGGTTTTATCATGTTAAGGATATTCCCTTTTATTCCTAATCTGCTTGTTTTTTAAAAAATCATCTTTGGATGTTGAATTATATTACCTAATTTTGTGTATCTATTGATACGACTGTTCTTTAAAAATGTGTTAGTAAGTTGAATTGCATTCATAGGTTTCTTTATATTAAAATAACAAATGGTAAATGAACACCTGTCTTACGATTTAATAGTGTGTACAAGTGTGTGTGTCCATGCACATACGTACAGGCATTCGGTTTGCTGACGTTTGATCTAGGATTCTGTATCTGCTCGAAAGTAAGAGAACATATTTCCTGTCAATGCTGTAAATAATTCCATCCTTCCCTTTTGATTCTTTTGTGTTAGGAAGTTGGTTGTGGGGTGGGCGTGGTTGATCCAATCTGAAACTTTCTGTCTTTTCAAAGAGGTTATGATGTTTTGGTAGGAACCAGTGAGGTTTCCTGGGACTTTTGTCTACTCTTATTTTGGCTGTTGGTTTTCCTTTACCAGGCACGACCAGCACCAAGTTTGTGGGGGAACTGGGGTCCATCACTCCAGGTGGTGCCCACCGCAGCCCTGGTGGGCGGGCTCACCTTTACACAGGATCGAGTCTGTGGCCCTTATGCAGGGCCACTTCTGCTAAGAATGTTTGCGTGTGTTTCTGCAAATGTCCATCCAACGCTAGAACTGACCAGCAGCTTAAAGGGAGGCAGGTGTTCTCTTGAGGCTCAAGATGAAATGTACACCCTCCAAGCCGAGCAGATGGTGAATGCATTGCAGACTCAGATTTTCAGGCAGGATTTTCAGATGCGTACAAAGGAAAAAAATAAACCACCAACGAAACCTATTAAAATATCCTTAGAAAGCACAGCTAAAGTCAAGTCAAAAGATCTGAAAGAAAAGATGGCCACTATCAGCAACTCTTGTCTCAATCCCGGATAGCCTTCCGGCGATCGTAAAAGCTCTTAGCGATTCCTTAGCCTTGATCACTTGGTAGCAGGAGGCTTATTGTGGCAATATTTTGCAAACAGTGTGTTAATTTTATTTAAAGTCCAATTCCAGGAGATACATAAGAGACATAGTGAAGTTAGGTATGCAGAAAGAAGCTCAGAGTCTGGACACTTGAATAAAAGATGTGCTCTAAAATAATAACTCTGATTTGTCTAAAGTTATTTGTTCTAAGGATAAAAATGACTTGGAAGAGTTGGAAAACATTCCAAACTAACATCTTTTAGGCCAGCATTATTCATTTTTATGTGCATTTTGGCAGGATCTTTTTAAAAACAATATTATTCCATTTCTGTATAATCACAGCCCATGACTACAAGCCAACTGAGAAAGTGATCAAAGGGGATTTAAGACATTTCCAGGAAAAATGAAATCTCATTGAAATCTTAGCGTTAGCACCTAACTCTACCAGCGTGTACTCTGATGAGACAAGAATGCTGATCTCGTCTAGGGACTTACACCTGGTTGAATGATGGCCACCAAAAGATATATCCACAGTGTAACCCCTGGGGCCTGTGATTGTTGCCTTATTTGGAAAAGGGTTCTTTGCAGAAGTAATTCAGTTAATGCTCTCGAGGTGAGATCATCCTGGATTATCCGAGTGGGCCCGCAATCCAGCTACAAATGTCCTTAGAGAAGACAAAAGAGGAGAAGATGTGGACACAGGGGAGGAGAGGAGGAGGCCACGTGAAGACAGAGGCAGAGACTGGAGTGATATGGCCACAGACCAAGGAACACCCGGACCCCCTAGCAGCTGGGAGTGGTAAGGAGGGATTCTTCTCTAGATCCTTCAGAAGGAGCACAGACCTGCTGATAGCTGCACTTCAGACCTCTGCCCTCCAGACCAGTGAGAGAGCACGTTCCTGTTTCTGTTGTTTGAAGCCACCAAGTTTTGGTTATTTGTTATGGCAGCCATAGGGCACTATTCCAGCTCCCACCTTGTTCCATGTTGTTACCCATGGGTGACCCGAAGCCAGGAAGAGCAGTGAGGACTTTCATTGATAGATGGTGAACAAAAGAAAAACCTACTGAAGCCTACAGTCTGAATTGTTGGGATGGCTTTAACAAGGAGACTTAGTAAGGGCATGTAGAATTATAAAAGCCAGCATGACAAAACCACATATGCACAGGACAAGCAACCGTGAAAACCTTTCAGGGTAACCTTGAAGCAAAGGTGATGCAAATTTCTGAAAGGGTCCGCACGAAGGCCAACATGACCCTGAGGGACTTTGATATGAGTCCGGCTTCTAGAATCAGGGACACCTGCCCAGCTATGGCCCCACGTGCAGTGCCCCCCGCCCAGTCCTCATGGCCACTCTCCAAGGTGGACACATGGATGTGGGCAGAAAAGGTACCAGGATGGAAAAATGGCTTAAATCCCACTAAAACAGGATGTTAGCAGATATGAGCAATTCCTTCCAAGATCCACAAGCCACAGAACGTATTCATCTCACCTGGGGGCTGCCAGAGGGAGGTTCTGAAACCTGAGACCCACACCATCCGGGTGTCAGGTCAAGGTGCGGATGCCCACTTGTCTAAATGCTGGGCGTCCTGGTGGAGCCAGAGGCTTCTTCCCGCTGCTGGTGTTTTCAGAAGTGGATAGAAAACCACCCTGCCGGAGGCTGATTGCTACCCCAGGATCTGAATGACTCTGAGGGAGGAAAGTGTAAATTTCCACAGGAAAGGAGAGGGTGTGTGGGGGAGGAGCACGGAACGGGGAGGGGCCTTAGCATCGGACCCCCCGGGGCTCCTGAAAACAGAACCCCATTTCCTCATTCTCACCAACAAGGAAGCACTCAGATACTCACTTCATGTTTGTTAAACTGAATTCTTTTAGGAGTTTAATGTTAGTTTTCCGACCCGATTACCCTGTAAGGATGCCAGTAAGAAACTGGTCATTTTAGCACCCAGGGAGTAGAAATGTCAAAGCTTCAATTGGGAAACTTTGTGTAATTGGCATGATTCAGGGAAGGAGTTTTAAAACTCGTTTGACCAGTATTTTACTTGGAATATAGCTTTTGAATGGATGCTATTCATTCGTGGATCAACAAACGCATAATAAGTGCTCGTTGCATACCAGGCACAGCGCGGCAAACTCCACTCATTGTGTGCCAGGGCGCGGGGGCGGGGGGTGGTTATCTAAGCGATTTCTAGTTGTTAACTCACTTAATACCCGTAAGAAGCCTAGGAGGTAGATCCTTGTTTCCATTTTGCAGGTGAGAAAACGGAAATGTTGAAATAATGAAATAATTGGGCATAATTAGAATTTATTTGACATAAGGAAATAATTTGAAATAAAATGAAACACTGCAAATTGGAATAATTTCCTTCAAGTATGTGGCGGTGGTGGTGCCGGGTGTGGACCAGTCCGAGCAGTCTGGCTCCAGCCAGATCCTGGGCTCCTAACCAGGTCTCCACACTCCTGGGTATGTGATGGTGAACTACAGTGTCACCAAGCCCATCCTTGTGTCACTAACAGCTCCAGAGGGAGTGAGACTTTACCAAAAAGACAGAAGTAAATATTCAATCACAGTTGCAATTAGCCCTAGAGAGTGAGGTTCAAAGTGCTCTGAGGTGCATAAAGAGGAACTTTCTACAGTCAAGTCTGCACAGGCTTCCGAGAAGAACGTGTCACTCAAGCCGATACACACGGGGTAACTGTAAACTTGGTTAAGAGGGTGGTCGGCGGGTGTTTCAGGCTGACTGGAGCCACATGCACAAACATTAATGTAGGTTTTGTTCAAGATCCAGACGTGTCCTCAGTGGATTCCTGTTGCAGATCCGTGGGCTTCCGTGTGATCCCTGAAGCACCAGCACCTCCTGGAAGCTTGTTAGAAAGGCCAGGTCCTGGGTTCCAGCCCACAGCTACTGAGGGGGAAATCCTGGACGTGGGCCCAGCACACTGTTCTCAGAAGCCCTCCAGGAGATTCTGACGCTCACTGAAGTTTGGAAACAGCTGTCATAGAAGATGCAGTGGGGGCCCTGCCCAGAGCCCCTTCCCCAGCGATGCACCTGTACGGCAGCTGCTGTGAGTGTGGGACGCTGACAGCTCACAGCTGCTGCCGCTGATTCTGGAGCGTTTCCCTCGGCCCCGTGGGAGCTCTGGTCCACGCAAAGTCCCCTCTGCAGTCAAGTTAAGGTCCACTCCCTACAAGGGGGCAAGACTTCTTCACGCGGGTCCATCCTTGGTCTCATCCACGGCCCTTGAGAAGGTACTGTCTCCACTTCTGATCTCTCCCAACATGTCTGTCCTAAGTATGTTTGTGCCCAGGCTTCTTCTGTCATTCCCTGCACTTCCCTCTCTCCATCACCAGTCACTGAATTTCCAAACATCCTCAGGGCCCAAACCAAATACCAATTTTCCATAAACTTTCTCCAGATGTCACCCTCCAGCCTCACCAAGAAGTATTAGTTTTCCACTCTCTTTGGCCTCATGGCATTGACTAAAGGAATGAATTAGTGAAGAAGAAATGAATGGAGTGATCTCCTTGTGTAGAGTCAGGTTCTACCTGACTGCGTTTCAACTCCAGAGTTAAATTTAAGTTGTCTATATGCGTCGTAGACTGTGGAATTTACCTGTGTTTCAAAATGTCGAAGATGTGCCAATTCAAGTAATCGTCCTCTGAAGCAAAATGTATTGACAACTAGATCTCGCTTGAAAATCCTCAAGGACAATACCTGCTTGTCTGTAGTAGCGAGTGGAAAGAAGGACGATCTCTGTGGAGCTTGGGCAACTGCTTTTGCATCTCCGAGGGCTAATCATCAACCATCAGGATTTTGGGGGACACCTACACCTTTGCCCTCACAGTTATGCCCCTGCTTCATTCAGAATGTACTTAAGGAAGATTTCATAGCTCAGGAACTTGGGCAAGTGAAATTTCTCTCACAGACAACATTACCTTCTAGAAAAATGGCATCAGCAGAGGAAGGGCACATAGAGGACTGCTTTTTCTAAATGCACATGGGTTTTTATGGCCCACACTAAGTAGAGGCTGGGAGAAATACGAATTTCAAAACAGAAAACAATGACACCTCTCTCCTTGTTGTAAGCGTATTGAGATTCTGCACCTCTGTTGGCATAGAAACGAGTGCCTTGAGCTCCAGTTTAGGGATGACAGTGGTATTTGTTTCTTTCCCACCCTCTTCTCCTGGAAGGTGAAGGTGCTGAATGGGTTGCCAGAGCGATCATGCAGTAAGCTCTTCTGATGGGAGTATCACTCGAGTTAACCATGTCAGCCCAGGACTGCACAATGGAGGATGAATAGTTTTATGACTCATTTGGGCAGATCCATGAAGCCAATTACTTCATAAGGTGGCATTTCATCACGGCTGCCTTCGATCCACCGTGACTGGGTCATTGATTAGCATTTGCCAAGGAAAGCGAGTAGAACGGTCTGGGCCCCAAAACTGCTGGCAGTTGTGTCTGGACTTTATGAAGGGCATTTCCCGCAATGCGCCTGTGATTCCCTTGGGCTGGCTTGATTATCCTGCCTTGTGATAAGGTGTGGCAATTTGATAGAAAGTGGGAGAAAATCCCTGGTAATAGTAGGCAGAATCCGTAACTCTTTGCTTCCGGTAGGACTCAACTCCCCACGTCCCCTCCCTTTTTACTGAAGAATTTGAACACTGAATCTAGACACATGTTCATGCATCGTTTGCTCAGCTTGGAGAAATCGATTAAATTAAAATTTTCAGCTGAAAAAAATATATATACATTAGCTCTTCCTTTTGATTTTTTTAGCTTAAATACAATAGAATTATGTTTTGGTGCACTTTCATTGATGTACTGTAGGGCTGTGAACAAGAGGAAGCAATTTGTAAGTAGCAAATGCCGTGTGATTCCAAGCACATGCGTAATTGGAAAATTAGGTGCCAATAAAAATATTTTTTGCAAATGATGTATTTTTGCAGTTTGCTCTCTTTCATTCTCGTGCAGATGCATAATTGGTAGAGTTTTGCGTTCGTTCACTCAGCTACCGACTTCTGGAGGCTGCCCGCAGGTGTCTATTCCATCTCAGGGACCCAATGCAGTGTGACACCCAGTGACGCTTCCGCCATCGGAATGCAGAACAGTTAATGCTGAGGAAGAAGCTTCTTCTCTGGGAAAAGAAGTCCAATCAGGTGGAGATAGTTTCCACCAGTGCAGAGCTCTGGAAACTTCCTGTTGTCACTGCCATTTAGTTGGAAGGCAGAAGAGAACCACAGAGCCGGGAATCAGAGCTGGGGTGACTTGTTTCTTTAAATAAATGTTTTTCTTTTGTGCTAAGAGTTTTAGAATTACGGACAAAACGTGAAGATGGTACCCAGAGTTTCCCCATGTCCCACACCCAGTTTCCCCTATCATTTTTAAACATCTTACTGAGATGTAATTCACACACCGTACAATTCGCCCATTCATAACATACAGTTCAGTGGTTTTTAGTGTATTCAGAACTGTGCAACCGTCTCCACAGTCCATAGCAGACAGTTTCATTACCTCAGAAAGAAACCCTGTTCCTAGCATCAGTCGTTCTCTTTTGATCTCACATCTCCCAGCCCTAGGCAACCACTGATGTACCTTCTGTCACTATAGATTTGCCTACTGTGGACATTTTATATAAATGGGGTCATAGAACATATGGTTATAGTAACTGCCTTCTTTCACTTAGCATAATGTTTGCAAGGTTCAGCTATGTTTCTTCTTGGAGAATTGATTGCTTTATCATTATATAATGGTTCTATTTATCCCTAATAACCTCCCTACTCTGAACTCTGGCATTAATACAGCTGCTCCAAATGTCTTTTATTTGTGTTAGCAGGCATATCTTTCTCCATCTCTTTACTTTGAACATACCCTAGTGTTTCCGTCTAAAGTAGGTATCTTATAGACAATATGTAGTCTGGTCTTGGTTTTTATTTTTATAATACCCCCTAATAACCTTTTCCTTTTAATTGGTGTATTTAGACCATTCACATTTAAAATGACTGATAGAGTTGGATTCATATCTACCATATTTGAATGTGTTTCCCTTTTGTTGCCATTGTTCTTTACTTCTTTACATCCCCTCCATTTTTCTTTCTTCTCTGGCTGAATTGAGAATTTTATATGATTATATTTTATCTGATCTCTTAAATTATCGGTTATACTCCTTTTAAAACTTTTTTTCAAAGATATTTAAAGGATTTACAATATGCATGTTTAACTAATCTACACCCGCCTTCAAATCACACTGTACTACAGGTATCTTATATCACAGGATTCCCAGTTTCTCCCTCACATCCTTCATGACACTATTGTTATTTATTTCACTGTCCATATGCTGTAATCACCCAATATTTTTGTTACTAGTATTAATTTAACATTTAATTTAAACACAGTTATCTGTTAGATCAACTTAGAATAAGAAACATAATATTTTGTTTTCATTTATACTTTCTCTGAAGTGCGCTCTTTCTGTATGTAATCTGAGGTTTGGATCTTTTTCATTTTCTTTTTCTTTTTCTTGGAGAGTTTCTTTTACCATTTCAAGTAGGGAAGGTCTGTTGGCCATGAATTCCTACAGTGTTTTTTTTTTTTCTGAGAAAATCTTTATTTCTACTTTACTTTTGAAGGATAATTTTGCTGGGTATAGAATTCTAGGTGGGTAGGTATTTTCTGTCAACCTTTAAAATATTTCACTACATTCCTATTGCATGCTTTCTGTTGAGAAATCCACCATTTTTCTTAGCTTCTTTTGATTTTTTTCTTTGCCTTTGGTTTTCTACCATTTGAATATGTTATGCATAGGTGTAGATTCATTGATCATTATTACGCTTGGCGTTATCTGAGCTTTATGGATCTGTGTTTTGGTGTCTGTCTTTAATTTTGGAAATTTCTCAATAATTAGTACTTCAAAATTTCTTTTGATCAGTTCTCTCTTTCTTCTCTTTCTGGTTTTCCAAATATTCACATTTTATACCTTTTGAAATTATCCCAGCAGTCTTACATGTTCCATTCTTGGTGGTGTGCCTATCATTTCTGTTCTTTTTCTCTCATTCCATTTCAGTCTGGGAAGTTTTCTTCTAACATGTCTTCAAGCTCACTGACTCTTTCCTCCACTTTTCCAGTCTGCTTCTGAGCCCATCAAAGGCATTCTTTATTTCTGTTTTGGTATTTTTGAGTTCTATCATTTTCTTTAGAGATTTTCTCAGAGTTTCTATCTCTCTGCTTACATTACCCATCTTTTCTTGCATGCTGTCTATTTTATCCACAGATTCCCTTGACTTACTAGTTATAGTTATTTTAAATTCCCAGTCAGATAATTGCAACATCTGTGTCATAACCTAAATCCGGTCAGCTGTCTGCCACTCTATCAGCGTTTTGGACCCTGTGGTTTAGCTCTGCCAGCATTTCCTAAAGTGAGCCGAATGGAACATGAGTCCTGTAAAATGACTGACCTGGAAAAATAAAACAATTGGGAATGATGCAAGCTATCCTTTCCCTATTAGAGACTCACACTAGACGTTATTCTGTTGAGCACTTATTCAGTAATGAATTAGTTTTAGATTCTACAGGAAAGAAGCTAGTTCAAATCTGTCCGACAAAAAGATTCCTAAACTTATTTAAGGATAAAGCCATTTGTGGATACTTGTTAACACTACCTGAATCTTGCTTCCCCTGGGATATGTTTTGGTAAATAATACCGTAATCTAAAATGTGCTTCTCTACTTTTTTACATTATTCTTTTCTAGATGTCACTAGACTATATATGTATTTTTTGAACATCAGGAGTTAAAATAGTTTGCTTGATATTCATTATGAAATTCCCCATGTAATTTTCCAGATCTTAGATGTTCATTAAGACTCTTATTTGTATATTTTCAGTTATGTATTTTTAAAAACTTAGGTGACAAAATAAAAGTGTAGGATATCTTTACCTAGTCAGCATATGTGAAGGCTCTAGTTCCCAAAGAAAACAAATGCCCATCAAATGCCCCTTCATTCTTTCATACACCAGACATCATCTGGTGCCTAAGTTTTGCAATATAGAGTCAAGTTCTCTGTTCCAGCAGAGGCAGCAAAAAATCCTTTCTCTGAGGAAGCTTGCATTCCAAGTGTATGCCTGTGAAGCATTAGCTCTTTTCTTAGAGACACACAGATAATGACTTTGGCTTTTTCCTTACTTTAAGGCCTATGAGTCATAATAATAAAGGTGTCATGAGAAGGCTTGACAATTCTAATTTTTGCTTTAGAACAAGTTGCATTTAAGTTTGGAAAAAAAACTATATATATATATATATATATATATACACACCTCGGAGCACTAATCCCATAGACTGTTAATATGTGTAATGCAAAACCCATTCCAAGATCAAACATTCCATAGTACTTCGTATTTAGGGAAATTTAACATCCTTCCTTACTGAAGGCACTCTTATCTCCTTTCATTCGCTATTGTGTCCAGTGAATCTGTGTGTGTGTGGCTGGCAGGGCAGTCACAGAGTTTCCAAAACTTGTTTCTCAGGAAGCGTCTCATGAATGTGGTGTTTCATAATTCACATTTGGGGAAATGCTTTTCTATTCCCTATCTACATCAGAGTGCCAAGTACCCAGATAAGACATTTGTAAATATGCCAGTTTTAGATGCCCAGAAACCATGGAAGGAGAAAGGAATCTCAGTGGGGAAAATGTCAAAGGAAGAATTCTGAGTGATTTGAAGCCTGCAGGTGCTTTACAGAGTCAAGAAAAGTAAATCACAAAGGGGAAAAAAGTCAACCTACAAGCTGAAAACCAGCTGAAACAAATGAACCTAATTTTATATCAAAGTGGTAACATAATAGCACAGAGAAAAAGTATTCCTTGCAACCTCTGAAAACAGCAACCTGAATCTAAATCCTTGGTGATTATAATTCTAAGGATAAAAAGAACTGCAGAGAAATCTTAAAATTCACTCAGCGTTATTTTTATAATAATTTTTATATCATAATTTTGACACCATTTAATGAACCTTTTAGAATAAATGTTAGTATTATTAGTGCAAATGTATACAAATATATAAAAATATAAAATAAATAACAAGAAAATAAATTCTGTCATGCTAAATTGGAATAGAAAATGGTAATAAAAACTCATGATTTAACACACGCACACATCCTAGCTCTCTCCAGCGAGAGGGTTTAGAAGCAATAATATCTTGGGGCAATAGCACACAAGCTCAGATCTAATCACTTCCATTAGAAGGAAGTAGGGTTCAAAGACATATTGCCATGTGTCAAAGGCAATTCCAGTGGTTAAATGTGGGATTATTTGAGCATCACCCCAAACACATTTCTATTGTAGTATATAGAATAGAAAATACGTGAGTCCCTCATGTTATTAAAATACAAAACAAAGCAGAACAAACCCAAAATGAAAAACCCAAAGAGGGTGGCACATGAGGAAGGAGAGGCTCTCTCCAGCTTCCTTTTCAGAAAAGGGTTTGAGAGCCCATTGCAGGGACTGCAGTCAGCAGAGGGCACTCAGCTGTCAGCTCCTCCAGGACTGCCTCAAGTTCAGGCAGCCGCCTGGCTCAAGGTTATGCTCTGTGGGTGGCAGGAAGGCTGAGTGAGGCGAGGCTGTATAGGTCCAGCCACTTCAATCCAGCTGGGGTGGGTTGGGCAGTTCCCTATTCTGAAGGGCTGGGCTGGTCCCAGAGTCCCCTTGACGTTGGTCGAGGCTTCATCAGGCCGTGCTGTGGTTTAACCTCTTCCTCTGCCCAATCCCGCCCCCCTTCCCTTCACAGGGGCTGATCTCTAATGAGCATCCTGCACCCCAAAATCCATCTCAGCATTAGATTGTGGGGAACCCAAATCGTGACATGATAAAAGAAAAAAACATGCCACTACTGAAAGTGACAACTACAACCACTTCTTACCTTGAAAATTGGTACCTAATGGGAAAGCATTAAGCATTTACCCAGAACCGGTTTATCCGCAGTTAATAAGAAAAACTACTCTTTACAGCAAACTGGCAGGAGATAGATGCGGAAGGAATGGTAGAATTAGGAAATGGCGCCTTTGCAGTCCCCGGTCACATCATTCACCCAAGAGTGTCAGGTCGGCTATGATCATTAGGAAGAAGCTTAACAGAGAAAGGATTTGCTCGATTCCAAAGTACATGTCGAAACTTTCTTTGTTATTTGTGAAAAAAATATACATTCACCTGGATAAATCTTGAGGTCACAAGCTTAACCAAGTGGTAAAATTTATCATGACTGTTGGTAGGATAGACCTCTATTCTATGTTTCCTAAAGAAAATCAGTAAGAAGTAGGGACTTCCATGGTGGTCCAGTGGTTAAGACTTCGCCTTCCAATGCAGGGGGTGCGGGTTTGATCCCTGGTCAGGGAGCTAAGATCCCACATGCCTCGCGGCCAAAAAACCAAAACGTAAAACAGAAGCAATATTGTAACAAATTCAATAAAGACTTTAAAAATGGTCCACACCAAAAAATCTTAAAAAAAAAAAAAAAGTAAACAGCATCACCCATGAAGTGTTCTTGTTGAAAAACCATTTAATCTAAAGTTAATCAATACTTTACACCTACCCATAATGTGGGGAATCCAGGGATAAAGGATTAAATGTCCCAACAAGAATGCAATCAAATATTCCACGATGGAGGACATTCTGTAAGCTGTCTCACATAGTATCAGCAAAATCATTTAAGCATGCAGCGGAGAGTTGGGGGAGGGGGTTTAGAATAAAGGAGGCAAATTAAATACAACAGCCTCCAAAACCACGTGTAAATGTCGACTGGTTCCTGGAAAGCGGAAAGCCTGGAACACCAAACCCCTCTTAAGCTGTAGGCGTAATACACCAGAGTTCAACATGCAGATACCTGACGATGGTATGTTTTTCATCCTTAGCCCCTCGTGCTCAGGGAAGTGGCTGGGACTAGAGATTTTTTAAGGGACATTTGCTACTGTGGCCTGTCCCCCGCATCCCTTTTCCCTTTTGAGGGTAAGGGGACCTCTGTGTTCCTTTGCTGAATCAACCGTCACCCACTCACCATCCTTAGCTTTGGGAAAAAGGAGACACAAGCCCAACACCAAGGATGATGTCACCTCATACATGGCCATGCCAGACTCACAGTGACTGGAAAGGAGTGGTCATGTGACCTAGGGAGCCCAGTACGTTTTTTTCTGTTTTGAACTACTGGGAAAGAGTTTTACTCTTTATCAAAAGTTTAGTAAATGAGCAGGCTATCAGCCTGGAGATACTGTGCCCGTCTACACAACAAGAGGGGGTCCTGCCAGAGAACAATGCAGCAGAGCCAGAGAAGGAGGAAGAATTGAGAGGGACATCATTTGGGTCACTAGATCCAACCATGCTTGAAGGCGACACCCAGGGCTTTCCAGAAATGGGAGCCAGTAAACTCCCTGTTTGGCTAAAGCCCATTGGGTTGTGTGTGTTACTCCTGCATCCCTGAAAGTGCTGAATAAAACAGATGTGACAGTTAAAAATATGAACAAATTTAGGTGTATGTGTGTGGGAATCTTTTTAAAAGAACTTAGTAGGCAAAAGATGTGATATTTTATTTTTAAATTTTAATTATGAAACGTTTCAAATAAGCATGAAAGTACAGAAGATAATAGAACAGATCATCCATGCACCCACCTCTGAACAGAGATTAACATTTTGTCATATTTGCTGCAAATGTCTTTACTGAAGCATCTGCGTGATTTAAAATGCAAGAGAGGAAATAGTATATGGCGTCCTATCTATCCCTATCCCGTCTTCCAGGCACCGTGTCCTTTTCCCTAGAGGCAACCAGGACTAACAGTTTTCAGCGTATGCTCTCAGAAACATTCAAATGCAGACACTGGGAACGCATTTGATCACAAACATTGACTTATCTTTGCCTATTCTCAAAGAATATACATTGGAGATTGTTCATATCAGAAGATATAAGGCTACCTCATTCCCCTTAAAAGCTGTGAAAGTTTCCATGGAAGCAGACCTATTGATTTATGTTTAGATCGTGTTCAATATTTTGCTGTAGTGCAGGAGACCGCCACGGATGACCTTGTGCGTAGGTCATTTCACACAGGTGGGGCTCCACTTTAGCACACATTTCTAGGAGTGAGAATTCTGTCAAAGGTTTTGTATAATTGTAATTTTGATAGATTTGCCAGGTGTTCAACATAGAGGTCATATCAATTTGTGCTTCCACTGGTAATGTATGAAAGAATCTAATCCACAAATTCTGGTCAAGTTGCCAACGTGATCACTAAAAAAATGTCATTTCAAGGTTGCTTGAAGTTGTATTTCATGTCGAGCAAAATTTTATACATTTAAGAGCCACTTGTCTTTCATTTTCTGTGAAGTCCCTGTATTTTGTGTCCATTTATCCACTGGACTTTTTTTTTTAAAACTGGCCAGAACTATCTATCAGTCTGTCTATCATCTCTCTCCCTCTATCACTTTTTTTAAATGGCCCTTTGTGGCATAAATAGCAAGTGTGTTCCACATTTTCTCATTTGTCTTCTTACTTTTTGAAATGGTGATTTTTATCATGTAGAATTTTTTTAAAATTTATTTTCAAGTAATCAAATTTATCAGTCTATTTTAGGGTTTTGTGCCATTTTAGAAAGGTATTATGGGATGAATTGTATCCTCCTCAACTTCATGTGATGAAGCCCTCACCCCCAGGACCTCAGAATGTGACTGTATTTGGAGACAGGGTCTTCAAAGAGGTGATTAAGGTAAAATGGGGTGATGGGTTTTTATTCAGTATGACTGGTGTCCTTATAAGGGGAGGAGATTAAGACCCAGAAAGACCCGGAGGAAAGACCATGTGGAGACACAGAGAGAAGACAGCCATCTGCAAGCCAAGGAGAGAGGCCTGGGGCAGAACCTACCCTCGTGGCCCTTAGAATAAACCAACCCTGCTGACACCTTGATCTTGGACTTCCAGCTTCCAGAATGAAAGGAAGCAAATGCTGGCTGTGTAAGCCACCCCATCTGTGGTCCTGCTTTAGGGCAGCCTGAGCTGACTAATACAAAAGGATTTCTCACAATAGGATTTTTTTAAAAAGCAAAACGTTCCATGTATCTTCCAGACATGTAGGTTATTTTATTGCTAATTTTTAAACTGTATTCCTTCCCTTCCAAATCTTCAGTGGATAAAGTCGGTCTCAGAGGGATGCTACTCCTTTTTCAAAGAAGGGCCAGGAGAGGAGGTGCCAGCGCTCGCTGGGTGACTGAATTTCCCTGAGTGCACATCTGTTGGCCTATCTGTGGCACCTGCTCGGAGAGCACTGACCCCTGACAAAAGGCAGGGGCAGCATCTACATGAGCACGTCGTTTAGCCCGAGAGAAAATAAAGTAGGTTGGAGATCGGGTCGTTCCGTTGCACATAATAAAAACACGTGCAGTGACAATCACCTCCTAGACATGGCAGAAGAACGCTTTTTCAAACTCTGTTCGGCAGCATGTCTGCAGCATCCCAGGACCGTGGGCCCTCCACCACACCCCCTCCCTGCTGGCCGAGGAGCCGAGGAGCGGTGGATGCTTAGTGGCTTCTCACCAAGGCCATGCGCGCAGATCCCAGGGAGCGAGCGCGTCAGAAAAACTCAGCTGGAAGAGACTTGTGTGGACAGCTCTGGCTCCTGCAGCACTGACTTTGTTTTCTAATCAAGCTCCTGGGCTGAATTTGCTCACTTTGTCCTGCTCATAAACTCATCATGTAGCTTTTAAGCGGAGGGAAGTGTCCCCATTCATTGTGAGTTGATACGGAAAGCGATAAAAGAGCCAATTTGTCCTTTTCCGCACTGGATATAGATTTGAGCTAACAAAAAGTTACCACTGAAGTAGCTGGTCGTACATCAAAGAGTTTAGATCTAATGGGCCTTTGAAGAGATAGTGTAAACACGTGGGAATAAAGTTCTAAGGGAGCAGTGTTGCTTTAGAACGCTACGGGGCTTTTATGACTATCAGCAGTGTTTAAATTTTAAATAGTTCTCCAATACGTTCTTTCAACTTCTCCCTTTCTCTCCTCTCCCCACAATTAGGCCATAAGTAGGACTAGTCGGGAATGGACAAACTGGTTATTGTGGTTGCTGTGCAGTGTTGCCAGGGCAGGGGATGAGAAGATGTAGTTCACTTTCCCTGCCAAACACTTGAGATCAGATGAACGGTACTCTCGTCTGTGCATTTGCAGCAAGATACCCCAGCACCCTTCTAAGACTGCTCACGGTGACAGATCAGTGGGGCACAATGATATTTTATGGATTCATTTCAAATCTCCTCTCATGAGGTGCTATGGGGACAAAGGTCAGTAATTAACCTTGGACACTAGACAACTAGTTTCACATGGCAAGACTTCTCTTTCTCTCTCTGGCTCACCACTGGGTAGCCAGAATCTGATGTAGTGCCTGGCACATAGTAGGACTCAACAGATATTTATTTGATGAATAAAGGAACAGTTTTTAAATGGAAGATTAAATAAAGGCCAACCCTCGAAATGAGGACAGCTAGAAAAAGCATACAACATATTAAAAATTCTCCAAGAGGACGGCAGAAAGCTAACAAGGTAGTGAAGAATTAGTGGGATAAGTTAAAGGAAATTCAGCTAAAATTAAGAGATGCTTTTCGTCTAAGATCACTGAAGTAAACTAGAAACCAACAGGCCATTACAGCCTCTCCAGATCTAATTGTCTCAGTCATTTGAAATTAGATTGAGGTGATCCCAAACATAAATTGAATCAAATAAGACCTGAGTCATTTACAAACAATTGTAAATGTACAATGACTGGCACACTGTATAAAACAACCAGGCACGTTGAGATGGCAAGGCAACATGTACCAAAAGCACTAGAAAATACAGGTAATAGAAACAGACACAGGGGATCCAGAGATGAGAGATGTTGGACTTGCAAAAAACTATGATTATCGTGTTCAAGGAGGTAGAAGCCATTGAGAATTTCTACAAAGAATCTGCAAACTACTAAAAGAAGAATCATTTGGAAATGATAGGAAAATGCATTAAAATTTTAGAACAAGTCAATGAATTTAACATAGGTTGGATGCAGAAAGAATAGTGAAGTAAGAGATCAGATGTCAATGTCAATAGTTAATCATCAACTGACAAATTATGGGACAAACAGAATAGGGTGGAAGAGACACTGAGGATGCTGAGAGGAGGACCAGCACATGTATACCTGGAACCCCAGAAGAGTGGAGAGAGAAAACTGGACCGAACTAACATTACGTTGCTGGGAACTTTTCAAAGCTAATACAACACAAAACTAATAGATCTAAGCAGCTTTACTAACCCAAATATAGTAAATTTCTCAAAATTACACACTAAGGTACACTATAGTACCTTACAGTATAGTTATAGTATAACTTCTGAAAACTAAAAGTGAAGGGAATTTTTTAATTCTTAAGGTCAGAAAAAAAAGGCAAGTTTCCTTCAAAAAAACCCAAGTTAACTGAAACTGACAACTCTCTTCTCAACAGTAGAAACAGAAGTCAGGAGACAGTGAGATAAAAAGTGTTAAAGAACTAGCAGAAAATAACTGCCAAGCTAGAATTCTATACCCAGCACAATAATAACCGGTAGTGATACTGATGCAATAAAGGCATCTTCAAGCAACCGCGAACTGTGCAAAATCCCATCGTCACCAAGCCAGCACGAAGGGGAGTTCTGCAGTTGTTCATCAAGTAGAAGAAGCCAGACTCAAAAGAATATGAATGACGCTACTGCTCGTATCTAATATTTTAAAAACAAAACTGTAATACATACAGTTGTATATTTGTGTGCTTAAACTGTAAAGAAAAGGAAGAAAGGGATTATCATAAAAGATGGGAAATCCAATTACTGCCTGCAAGTGGGGAGAAAGCGATTTGTTGGGCAGGAAGGGGCTTCTGCAGTGAAGCAATATTCCATTCTTTGGTCTGGATGGTGGTGTCCTGGGTGTGCATTTTGTGACCAACCATGAAGATGTACATTTAAAAAGTTTACTCTTTTCTGTATGTGTCATATTCATAACAGCAAAAATGTTTTAAAAATGAAAGAGATGGAAAAACAACCTGGTATTTGACTTAAATATCCTTTTAGGCAAATAGCTCCGTCAGGAACAGGTCTTAGATAAGACCAAGCAAGTCAAGTGTACATCACAAGAAGGCAGAGCAGAGCACAAGTATCTAGGGTCAGTTTCCATCATGTTTCCAGGACAAATTCAGGTTGTGGAATGTGCTGGAAGATGCTGATATGGAATCCTATTAGATCCTCTTGTAATGAGAGAGGGAGAGAGAGAGAGACAGAGAGATTTTAAATTTATTTGAAAAGCAATATATTTCTGTTTAAAAAAATTCAAAAGGAAATACAGTTTGTTTATCAAATGAAAGGGGTAAACACTTGTAATCCCACCATTTAGATAGGCACCTAATGACACGGTGTGTATTTATATCTCTATATTATGTCAGGATATTTTATCTGTGTCAACATAATGCAAGGCATATAAGAGGTGTTCAGTAAGTGCTATTTTCCTCCTTACCTTCATCATAGGAAATTACTTTTATTATTCAGTTTGGAACACGTGATTCTGACCCAGTGCTATAATATAAAGGAAGAACAAGTTCTTTTTTTGTATTCTAAAACTTTGACATTATGGAATTGAATAGCTGCTGCTATTACAGCAGTGCTGTTTTAGTGAGGTACACAATTACCATCATCTAACATTACTGAGCACCCACTGAGGAACAGACGTTGCACCAGATACAGTATGAACAATATTTAAAAGAAAGAGGCAACCACCGCAGCCTGCAGAAACGGAATTATTGATATAAAAAAATAACTCGACTTTCCTTGGGAAATATTTAATTACACGACATATTTGCATGTTTTCTTTGTGACATACTTATTGAAAAGCAAGGAGAGATATATTAAAGTATCACAGGCTGGAGGGAAAGTAAGAAATCTAGTTGTTTCCAGTTTAGGGAAAAATACAAAAGAGCAAATACTATTTTCTATTCTTTACCTACCCAACTCTCTCTGGGTCATCTTCTGTAATTTTACAACAATGATAGAAACCTCAATTTTGTTGGTTCCCACATTTATATCTTGCGAGATAGCAGTTTTTTTAAAAACTACTAACACTTCTTTCTAACCAGCCACTGGTCACATCTGTCTGGGTCTCCCACAGGAACTTCAGAAGCCTCTGTGAAAACCCAAACTCATCATCCACCCTCCCCCTCCAAAAACGTTTCTCTTCTAATTTCCTACCTGGGATTGCAACATCACCAGTCTTTTTAGCTTGAGTCCTCTGAGAAAACTTTTGACAATCCCTTTTCTCAGCCCACATCTTATGAATCATCAAGCCTTGTAGTTTATGACCCTGAAGTATGTTGATTCCATGTCACCTCCCTACTTCTTTACCCATTGACTCAGCCTCTTCCACCCTGGCTTTTGTAAGAGCCTCCTAAATGGTCTCATGTTCATTTAGTCTTTCCTCTACAATGGCCATGCATTATTCTTTTAGACACACTGATCGTATCGTGTCATATCCAAGATCAAACACCTTTACGATCCCCCAGTGCCTCCAGGACAATGTCAAATTCCCTAAGCAAGACAGCCAAGCCATCTCCTTACCTGCCCCAGTCCAGACTAAACACCAGCTTCTCCCTCGTTTGTTGCAAATTTCTGTAACCAGGGGTCCTTATAACCCCCTTTCATACTGTTTAATTTCATGTCTCCCTGTCTTTATTTATGGTGTCCCCGTTTGCCTGAAATATACCCCTTTTTCATTTCAGTTATAGCAAACTTCTGTCTGTTCTCTAAGATCTAACACAAATTTGATCCGTGGTTTCCATCCATTCCTGAAAAATTAATCATATGTTTTCCTGTTACAGTCCTGAGTAGAACCTAGTCTATTTAGTCACCCTCATTTATCATTCTCCCTGCACAGAGCTCATTCATCCTTTCAGTAAGTCATTGAGGATCGATTGATTGTGTTTGCTGTGGCGGGCACTGTTCCAGGCACTAGGGGCACAAGCTAAAAAGCAGTTGAGTCTGATCCCTTTGGAGCTTATGTCCTATTGGTGGGAAGCAGAGCTGAAACAAATACACAAGATCATTTCAGAAAGTTGTTGTTTGGAAGAAAGTAAAACAAAGTAGTGGGATGGAAATGACTAGATGGGGTCTATTTAGATGGTGTTGCTTGGGACGTCCTCTCTAATGAGATGACATGGGATAGCATGCCTGAATTATGAGAGGTAACCAGGCATGTGAAGAAGCAATGAAGTTTGCTCCAGGGAAAGGAAGAGAATTTGAAAACACCTGAGTTAAGAGTTACTTAATGGTGGTGCTTACAGGGATTCTTTCTAGAAGACCGGTTCACCTGGGGTATGAAGAGCAAAGACCCCAGGGCTGTATCACATAGTCTTTCCGTTATAACTCTTTTTATAAAAGTCCTACTGGCTGCCCTAAGGGCTACAATATACACCTTTGATTAATTAGTCTACCTTCTGATAATATTGAATTGCTTCACACATTATGTAAGACACTCACAACTACATAATATTTGTTGTACATTTTACTTGTATATATGCTATGAACCCATGATAAATTGAGACTCTTTTTATTTTTGGTAGTCAGTTATCTTTTAAAGTGATTAAAAATAGTCTTTCATATTTACTTTCATTTTAACGATTTCTGGAGTTCTTCATTCCTTTCTGTAAAGCCAAGTATCTGTGCCATACTCCTTTCATCTGAAGAACTTCCTGTAACACATATTTTACTGCAAGATTGCTGATAATAAATTTTCTCAGTTTTGTTTGTTTGTTCATTTGGAAGAAAAAGGGTTTTTTTCTTTCATTACAAAAAGCTATCTATAATTGGTATAGAATTCTGGGTTGACAGTTTTTTCCAACTCTTTGAAGATTTCATTCTATTATTTTCCAGCTTGCATAGTTTCTTAAGAGAAGTCATCTGAATTCTTTTTTTTTTTTTTCCTCTCTATATAATGTGCTCTTTTTCTTTGGATTCCTTCAAGATTTTCTTTGTTTCTTTGGTTTTCCAACAGTTTGAGTATGATGTGTCCAGGGCTTCCTTTTTTGTGATTTTTTTTTTTTATGGTTGGCATTCTCTGAGCTTCTTGAATCTGTAGTTTTATGTATTTCATTATGTTTTTGAAAATCCCAGGCATTATCTCTTCAAGTAGTTCTCTGATCTTGCCCCTCAGCTCTGAGGTGTTCTGTACTTTTCTTTTCCTACTCTGTTCTCTCTTTGTGTTTCAGTTTAGGCAGTTTCTCTTGATCTGTCTTCAGATTTACTCATTTTCCCCTTCATGTGTTTTGAGTCTATTGATAAATTTATCCAAGAAACTCTTCATCTCTTTTACCATGATTTTTATTTACATTTATATCCTCCCTGCTGAAATTACCCATCTGTCCTTGCACACTGTCCTCTTTTTCCATTAAAGCCTTTGACTTATCAGTCATGGTTACTTTAAGTCGCCTTTGTGATATTTACAACGTCTGAGTCATTCCCAAGCCTATTTCAGTTGATTGTTTTGTCTCTTGGCAGCCTTTTTTATCTCATAACTTTTGGTTTATACTCATGTTTGGACACAGCAAGACCATTCTCCTACTGGGCTGTTCATGTTGGGGCACTGAACCAGTCCAGCCAGGAGTTGAGCTTGTCTGGGGCTTTGTTATTACTATGGTTACTGGCTTCACATTCTTTGAGCATTACCTTGTGCTTCAGGTGGGGACTGGTTTGCCAGAGGGCTTTTCTTAGTGCTACTGCTCTACCTGCAGCTTTAGGACCTCCCCTGGGTGCCTGTGCCTTGGAAAGTGTCCCCTCCATTCATTTCCCCCTGCCCCGTCTTGCACTGCCGTTGCTTATTCCTCTGTGCTTGCTAGCCTGGGGGTGGAGGGTATTGCTCTGCTGTTCTGCTTCAGCAACAGTCTCAGAAAGGCAGAAACCTGGGTTTGGAGGTTGGGACTTTCTCAGAGACCCTGCCCCTCTCAGGATCAGGAGACCTGTTATGTATGGTCTGTGCCTGGGATGGATCCCTGAGGCTTCCCCAGGGACAAAGTCTTCTTTTTCTTCCTTCTAGCCACAAGTCTCTATCTGTACTCAAGAGGCACCAGGGTCTGCTACCCTTCCCCCAGTATCTTAAGATCTTTATTCTTTAGGGGAGGAGAGCTCAGACAGGACTCTGTGCCATCCCATGGTGTCGACTTCACCTCTACAGACCTGCACCACTGAGGAAGGATCCCACCCTCAACTTTCTCCTGAGTTCCTGGTGGAGGTCAGTGGAAAAGAGTCTGCTAGTGGGAGTATGCCCCTGTGTCCGCAGCCACTGGGGGCTCCGAACCCTTAGACTCTTCCACACTCAGTCTTTCGCAATTCACTAAACATTTTGGACTCAATTCTGCGTGCCTTCCTGCGTGGCAACCCCTCTGACTCCTGGTAAGCCAGTGTCCATGTTCCACCTCTCCTGGACTTGCCTTTTCGTCCCCTGGAATTCAGGCCAATTGGTGCCCTGCAATCTCAGTTCTCTGAGGGGTTTAAGAAGAGTTATGACTTTGTAGACAATGTGCAAACAAATGGGTATGGCTGTGTTCCAATAAAACTTTATTCACAAAAATGTTAGGCCAGATGTGGTCCACAGGCTGCAGTTTCCAGGTCCCTGCTTTGTAGGATTACTGCCCACCTCCTTTAGGTGCTATCTCAGAGACCCCATATTTGTCTTTATGTACCTTGTGGCTTCTATTTTAGCCCAGACGTTCCAAATAGCCATCTGAAATTTTGTGAAAACGAGTTCAGATGGACAGAAACCTAATTTCACTCTTACAATGCAGTTTGTTGAGTTCTGACTACGTGCCAGGTCCTGAGTGGCCCAGTTTGTGTGCATTCTCTCACTTGATCTCCTGGGAACCTTGCATGTGAGCATCATTCATCATGTCTGGCAGTGAAAACCGGTCTCTAGGTTACTGTGGTTAGTCACGGTGCTTACAGGGAGTGGGCTGTGGATGGCACAGTGGTTCCCTTACATTTCTGTCCCCCACAGCTTGCTTGTTCCCCAGCTCATGCTAAATGAGTCTTTCCCACATCCAACGGAGGTGGACATTTATGTGTTGGCATAAATGACACAGTGCTCTGTCATTCAAAACTGATCCACTTCTGGACCTGCCAACCCTGGGGCCAGTGACTTTCCTCCCCTGCTGCTGCATCAGACTAGGGACGCCTCAGCAGGGTCCACTCCTGGGAAGGAAAGCACAGCACTCTGTGAGAACCTTGGCCTGAGGAGTCCATCCAAGGACAGGCTCTTATATTTATAAAGAAGGTAATGAAGGAACACACCTGCCCAAGCAGCTTTGGGCTTAAGCCAAATAGTTACTAGATCTCCTGTTGATCCAGTTGCCAGTGCTAGAGCTGATTGTATCATGTAGATAAGAAATTAGAAAAATAGCCTTATTTGTCTCTGAAAGGAGATGCACAAGCTAATTCGAAAACTGTCATCAAATTTCTGAATGGTGTCATGTGGAAATGAGTGCATTTGTTCCATGGAATTGCTGGATTGAAGAAGCGTGCAAGTGAGGAGAAGTTACCATGGTCACCTTTCATCGTCATTCATTTCAAGTTAATAGAGCGACTTGAGCATTAGCTGGCTGCGTGGGGAAGTTAACGACTGCCAACATTCTAGGAAATTCAGGTTGACTACTTGCATTAGTCAGGGTTCTCTAGAGGAGCAGAACCAATAGGAGATAGATAGATAGATAGATAGATAGATAGACAGACAGACAGGAGAGGTAGATATGAGGATACGTATTTTTATAAGAATGGCTCACATAATTGTGGAGGCTGAGAAGTCCCACAGTTTGCCATCTGCACGCTGGAGAACCAGGAAGGCTGATGGTGTAATTCAGTCCAAGTCCAAAGGCCCGTGAGTTAGGTTGGGGGGTGCGGGGGAGAGGCAGGCAATGATGTAAGTATTGGTCCAAGTTCAAAGGTCTGAGAACCAGGGGTTCTGATGCTCAAGGGCAGGAGAAGTGGGTATCTCAGCTCAAGCCAAGAGAGCAAATTTGTCCTTTGCCTTTTTGTTCTATTCAGGCCCTCAGAGGATTGGATGGTGCCCACCTGCACTGGTGAGCACCATCTTCTTTAACTGGTCTAGTGGCTCAGATGCTCATCTCCTCTGGAGACACCCTCACAAACAGACCCAGAATTAGTGTTTTACCAGCTCCCTGGGCATCCCTCCGCCCAGTCGAGTTGACACATAAAATTAACCATCCCACTGCCCATCCAGGACATTCTAGACGACACTCTAGTGCTATGTGGAGAGCAGTTCTAGGCTCCTTTAAGTTGCCTTCCCGGTACAAGGCTGTAGTATTCTGTTAGGACTGGGATTTCATGCAGAGAAACAGCCCCCGCTCAGAAACGCCAGTTGAGGAGGACAGCTGGCAGAAAGAGCCACCTGCCCGATCCACAGCAGCCCAGACGTCCCTGCCCCTGGTACCTGGGTCCCTCCAGTGATCTCTGGAATTTTTATTTACATCTACACGGTGTTCCTTATTGTTTTGTATGAAGCACGGAGTGTCCCAAGAGACAGGTGGGACAAGCTGTCCCACCTGTACAAACAACATGTTTGCTTTCCAAGTCCACTGTGGCACTTTCCCGGCCCTGGTTGGATGCATCACGTTTGAAGACATTGGGTTTGTAAACGCGGAACCATCCACATGGTGAGGCGGGAGTCCGAGTAATTAGCAACGATCAAGCTGATCAGAAAGCCTCTAGCTCGTGAAAGGTTTTGGTTTGCTGACCGGATGCTGGTTGGGAAAGGAGCCTTGCGGGAGGAGACAGTCTGGCTCAGGGCGGATGGAAGGGCAAGAGCTCGTGGTTCACTTTTGTGCCTCCAAAAGCAATATTATCCCGTCAGTGCAGTGCAGAGGGACAGCAGGAGTTGGGCGGAGAAAAGCGCTTTCCACCGACTGGAGCTATTGAGAAATCAATTTCTGTGCTATACATAGGCCCCTGGGGATTTCGTCCCCCAGCCCAGCCGGTCTTTACAAGGGCTTCTCCCACCACTGGAGGAGCAGCAAAACCTTAACCTGCTTTTGGACCCTGCTTGGAAGGCAGGCTGACAAACAGCTCTGCTGAATAAAGAGAGCCCCACAGGACCAGGGTGTATGTCTGGGAACCCGAGAAGCCACTCTTACCTCTTCTAAATTAGATCTGTGGGATCGCGAGCTTTCTTCCGGGTTGGAATCGGCCCTTAAGCAGCTCTGAAAGCATGCCTCTTTCCCTTTCTGCCCTAAATTGTAAACAGGATTTGGAAAGGCATATTAACCAGAAGAGTAAAAACATTCTCAAACAGCTGTGATGTGAGGGATGAGGGCCATCGAAGAAATATTTATGACATATGGACCTGTGTTGCTCTTGGGATTTTCGGAAACAGTTTTCATTTCAGACATTCTGTCTCATTGACCATATGTAAGTAAACTTGTACATACAAGGGCGTATTTCCTGATGCTGATTTCTGGAATACAATCCCTGCCAGTTTAAGGGATATGGAGACTTGAATCCAAGTTCTCGTCCTCCAAAGTGTCCTGTCTGGTTGGAGAAGTGCATGTCAGACATCAGTCTGAGGTGCATTTATCAGGGCCGTGGGAGTGACACAGGAAATGGACCCCAGGCAGAGCCCTCACCTGCTCGTTTCTGATGCTTGGTCTGCGCTGGGGTGCATCTCATCTCATGGGGCAAGAACGCACAGCTCGGCTTGTGACCGTTCACTGAAGGCCAATTTGGGCTTTGCCCACAGAACATCACCAATGTGGACCAGCTTAGATTCCGCTTGTTTTACTGGTGCCATATTGGCATGTTACCCTCTTCTTTTATACTCCGTGGCCGAGCAAGGTGGGAGTTTGTCCCAAACATTGCAGCTGGAAGGCTTATTTGCTCCCTGGAGAATGGTCGTAAGATAAACCCTCATCTCCTGTCTCCAGCCAGTCTAATTTGGGTAGCATGGCTGCCACCTCCACTTGGGGATGACATATATGTTAATCCCTTTATCCACTTTCACTGAGGGCTGTGTTCATGCTCGAATTACCTGTCCCTACACTATTGCTTATTGCTTAATAAGGACTGTGCCATTTTATTCTGCTGCTCAGGAGGGCTGTCTAAAGCCATTTCCTCTGGGGTGGAGTCGCCCACTCCCAGATGTACAACAATGTAGGTCCCTCCAAGTCGTTTCCTCTCCATCTTCAACTGTTTATCGTTTCGCTGCCCCTTGATGTTAACCACTGAAATGCACAAACCAGCCTTGATGCCTCGGCTACACAGAGCAGCCAGTCCTCCTTCACCCACGTAAATAGCAACAACAATCAAGGAATAGCTTGGATTTCTCAACGCCCTGGGACCACAACTTCCTATAATTTCAGACCGATTTCATTCACCGTTGGTGAAGTGATCTTCCCTGTCGACAACTCAGACTTCTTCTACTTGAACCTCTGTGACTAAGAAGAACATTGCCCGGAATTACAAGTTCCTGGAGAGCAGAGGCACCTTCTAAATAAAACAATCGTGGCTTCCACTTACTGTGTAGATGCCAGTAACTGCCCTGTACCTTCGTTTCCTCTTACAGGCTTCATTATAGCCTGATGAGGTGGGTTTATTATTACACTCAACCCGAAGATCAGAGAACTGAACGTTGAGGGGGTTAAATCATACACCTTGTCACTCTCAGTTAGTAAGAGACAGAGCTGGGATCAAAGCCCAGGACTATCGGCTTACACCCCATCCTTTTTATCACAATACAAAATAGTGTCCCGTCAGTTTCCCCAGGATAACCTCAGGCCTGATGCTCAAATACTCCTTACAATATTCCTGTCAAAGGACCATCGTGCCTCTACTGAAACAATTGTGAAGATGGGAAATTCATTATTTCCTGAAGCTCTCATCGCTTCGTGAGTAAAGTTTTCATCACTCTCCCATTGTGTTTCTTGGACCGCTACAGATTCTTTGGGATATTAATACAGGTTCCTATATAAAAACATCTATTAAGGACTCAAATGTATTTGCACAACACCAAATTAAACAAAGTTAGATGAATATCCCATGCAGGACTTCTCAGAGCCTTTAACATGCCATCGTGGGTTGTGAATCTTCAAGAAGGAGACATATGTTCAGAATTTGCCAAGAGCGTTTCACTTGGACTGTTTGTTTCTGAGGCAACTTATAGAACTAGAGGAGGTTATGCTTTGAAAAATTGCTGCTGCAGAAAAACAAAATACGTAGTAATTGGTTTTCATTATTAATAGTAGTAGGTTTCTATAAATTCCCTGCAAACACGGAAGTAGTGAATACCGAACTATTGCTACTAGGGGATTATATATAGATAGATTATTCTACCTCTCTATGTTATATTATCATCTTAAATCTTAAAAACAATTCATCCTGGTACATTCTGTTTTCTTTATTTGTAAAAGAGGAACAAGTTTCAGAAGAGTCTTAAGTGACTTGCCTGAGGCTGCCCCACTAACAGGTGCCGGAATTGGGATTTGAATCCCGACCAGCTGGTCCCAGAGCTGGAGCCTCCCGAACTTGTCCGCACCGGCCCCTCCGGTCTCCATCCTCTGGTCGGTCTCTGAGGGTCTCCTTTTGCTGCATCTCTGCTATGAACATGCCCTCTGATGACTCACATTTATCACTGCCCTGCACGTGTGTGCAGAGGACTGTCGAGATGCTGTGAGTGTTGATTTGGGGGATCACAAATTAAATGTAATGGGTAGGCAAATTCACCAATAGAGAATGCATGAAGAATGAGGATCAGCTGTAACTCACTGCCCTGACTTCAAGCAACTTCAAGCAACTATTGGGCAAAACACTATGTATGCACGCATACCCATCTCCAACTTCATTTGCTCCAGTTACGAGAGAAAAAGTATCACGTGAAGAAACTGGTCCCATTTAGTTCAGTGAGAAATATTTTGTGTTAAGGCCTCCAAAAGTCACACTCATTTTTCACATAGATTTTTTTAAGTATGTAAAAGAAACGCATAGTATGACTAAAGAAAACATTGGAGTGCATATCTTATTAAAACAGCAATTATTTATGAAAAGCAATTATAGTTACTTGGTTTGGTGAAAATAAAAGTTTATGCAACCCAAAATTATGCGGAGGAAAATGACTGGATTCCTCGTCTCTCTCTTCCTCGCCTCTTGAACAGTTGACTGTGAGTCTTCTGACTGCGGAGGTCCATTGAAGTCTTGCTGTTTGGGATCCCCTCTCACTGGCCCCCACAAGGGCAAGGACCGCCTGCGGGATTCTGCTGTGGCCTGGCCTGACCTTCTCACACGCCCTTCTCTCAAAGCGGTTACTTGATCCACACACTTGCTATTTTCCAGGAATGTCTGGGGAGTGAAGGGGGAAAGAGAAAGGTGAATCTACGTCCCTATGAAAGAAAGGGAGAAGGAAAGAAGTGAAGCTGGACACTCCTCTGATGACTTTGCCTGGCACCTAAGTGGGACACCACCTAGAAGTGGCTCTCCAGCACGGTGATGGTTTAGAGAGGGCTTGGCTTGGGGGATTAATGGTGCTAGAGTGCTATCGATTTGGGCTAGGCTACCTGAAATGCTTCCTTAGGGCAGGACTCTTCAAACCCAGATTGAGAAGGAAGTGCCCTACAGGGCTACTCAACGTGTGGTCCGAAGACCACAGTGTCAGCATCGCCTGCCAGCTTGTGAGAAACACACAGTCCCAGGCTGCACCCGGGCTGCTGGCTTGGATTCCATGTTGTACCAAGGTCCCCATGTGATTTCGTGGAACAATAAGTACCAGGAAGCACCTGCTGGGGGTGAGGCTGAGAGCAAAACTCTGTGCCTCCCAGGTGGGCTGTTCAGTGCACATTGGAGATCAGAGTGGCCTCTTCTGCATCAATACAAAGAGCCAGTTGTTGATAGCAAAAATCAGCATTAATTCTTCTAAGGTGGTATTATAGGAAAAAACCGTATTAATGAAGCTGTTCCTTTATCAAGGGACATCCATAGGTGTTGGCACACAGGCACCCCGTCTCCTTTCTTCCTGGGGTGCCCACTGCTGGTGGTGCATGTGGACTCACTCTCAAGCACCACTGCACAGCAGAGACTTGAAAAATGAAGATGTCTGGGCCCTACCCGAGAGCAGCACAGTCAGAATCTCCTAGAGTGAGGCCCAAGCACTGGTGTGTTTTTAAAATTCCCCCAAGTGATGCCAAGGTACACAAGAACTGAGAACCCCTGGTCAGGATTTGGATTTGGGAGAAAGAGGCTGACTTTCCTAAAACCCTCAAATGGACCAAGGTCTTTTACAATTGTGTGGTTTTCATCAGAGTCCTGGCTATGATCGGCGGCTAGAAGACACCTGAGCCTTTAGAAGTCTCTTTCCTTTATACATATATAAATATACACATATATATAAAAAACAATCTCAATCTCCACCCCAGCCCTTAACCTTTTTTCAATTTAAGGACACAAGTACAATTATAGAAATTACCTGAACTGGCCACCCCAGAATTACAATATTCATGAAAGATTGTCTGACTGATTCCATTAAAGCATTTTTTAGAACTCCGTTAGGCATGCTTAATTTTAAAACACATGCATATTTAATTTTCTCTTCACTGGGAATGTATTTATAAAAATAATAATAAGCAACAGCCTGTCAGGACAGAGAAAATAAGACAGATGGGCAGGGGAACATCAAAACTGTTGTGTCTTTATAACCCCCAATCATGTGTTCTCCACCAAGATAGGGAGGAGACCCTGTATCCTCACCGGGAATTTATCAACACCCCAGAAGCAGATGTAGCATATCTAGGACTAGGCGTCCTCCCAACATACCAGCAACAGCAGTAAACTTCTATAAGATACCAGTGGGAACCCAAGCATGGGGTAATACTGAGTCTGTTGTCATCTGGACAGTGTGTATATATGTATGAAATGAGTGACAGCAATGGTATAAGAGAATGAAGGAAGGAATTAGTATTATTTTGTTATGTTAATGTACTCACACTACCTGTGAAGTGGTGTGGTGTTATTTGAAAATGAAATCACATAAACTGTTCACTGAAAACCACAAAAGGCAGAAAAAGAGTGGAAGACAAAAATAGGAACAAACAACCAGGGCAACAAATAGAAAACAGTAATGAGCGTGGTAGACATTAATCTAACTATATCACAAGTCACTTTGAATTGGTGGTCAAAATGCACCAATTCAAAGACAGAGATTGTCAGAGTGGATC
Organism: Phocoena phocoena; assembly: GCF_963924675.1. Taxonomy (NCBI): domain Eukaryota; kingdom Metazoa; phylum Chordata; class Mammalia; order Artiodactyla; family Phocoenidae; genus Phocoena; species Phocoena phocoena. The sequence goes on from NC_089233.1 coordinate 85,103,612, forward strand.
AAAATACACAACCCAACTCTATGTTGTCTACAAGAAACTCACTTTAAATATAAAGACACATGTAGATTAAAAATTAAGGGTTGGAGAAAAAACTACCATGCCAACACTAATCAGAAGAAAGCAGGAGTAGCTACATTAATGTCAGACAGAGAAGACTTCAGAGCAGGGAGAGTTATCAGGGATAAGGAGGGGCTTTACATAACGGTAAAGGGATCAGTTCTTACGGGAGACATAGCCATCCTTAACATGTATGTGCCTAACAACAGAGCATGAAACTACCTGAAGCAAAAGCTGGTAGAACTGCAAGGAGAAACAGATGAATCCACTGTTATAACTGGAGACTTCAACACCCCTCTATTACGAATGGACAGATCTAGCCGGCAGGAAATCAGTGAAGACATAGCTGCACTCAACAGTACCATCAATCAACTGGATGTAACTGACATCTATAGACAACTTCATCCAACAAGAGCAGATTACACATTCTTCTCAAGCTCACCAAGACAGACCACATGCTGGGCTATGAAACACACCTTAACAAATCTAAAAGAATAGAAATCATACCATGTCTGCTGTCAGACCACAATGAAATTAAACTGGAAATCAGTAACAGAAAGATAACGGACAAAAGAGATCTCCAAATATGTGGAGAAAAAACAACACACTTCTAAAAGACACATAGGCCAAAGGAAAAAAAGTCTCAAGGGAAATTTTAAAATGTGGTTAACTAAGTGAAAATGGAAACACAACTTATTAAAAAGTTTGGGATGCAGTAAAGGCAGTGCTTAGAGGGAAATTTATAGCATTGAATGCATGTATTAGAAAAGAAAAAAGATCTAAAATCAACAATCTAAGTAAGTTTCCACCTTAGCAAACTAGAAAAAGAAGAGCAGATTAAATCCAAAGTAAGCAGAAAAAAAGGAATAAAAAGAATTTAGAGCAGAAATCGATAAAATTGAAAACAGGAAATCAGTAGAGAAAACCAACAAAGCCAAAAGCTTGTTCTTGGAAGAGCTCAGTAAAATCGATAAGCCTCTAGCCAGGCTAACTAAGCAAAAAGGACATAAAGAGGGTGGGTTGTTAATTCAGAAACTGCATAGAGCAAGTCATCTGTACCAGGCACTGTGCCATGATGCCCTTGTGAGTAGAACAGACGTCACCCCTGCTCTGCCAGACTGTACATTTCAGTGGGGGGCGGGGCATAGATAATTTGAGTAACTATCTAAATGAGATCACTTCAGGTCAGTTAAGTGTATTAAGGGCAGTAAGTCAGGGTGTTATAGAGAATGACAGGTCAAGTGGGGCGCTTCTTTAGCTGGAGGGGTCAAGGGGGGCTTCTCAGAGGAGGTGATATTTGAGCAGAGGCTGAGTGAGCAGGAGGTACCTGGGCAAAACGTGGGAGCAGAGTCACAGTTACTGGCAGCAGGGGAGTCTAGAAGCCTGGGCAGCAGCACGTTTAGTGCGTCTGAGACCTGGCACGGCCAGAGGGTGGTAGGCAGGACAGGGGTGGACAGAAGCCCAGTCAGGCTGGCGTGGTGGGTGGGCCATGCCAAGGAGGCTGGGTTTTGTTCCCAGTGCTAAGTGGAGCCATTGGAGGGTTTTAAACAGGGGGGTGATGTTTTAAAGGGTCTCCCTGGAAACACCCTAAGGATGGGATGGTAGAACAAGTAGGAGTCAGGGAGACCCGTGAGGAGGCTCTCAGCATCGTCCCGGAAGAGGTGACGTCAGCCCTGATCAGGACGGCAGCGTGGAGCTGCGACACGTGGACAGACGTGGGGGAACCTGGTGGTGGAGCCACCAGGATGCGCCGATGGCTTGGATGTGGGCAGTGAGTGAAGGAGAGGGACAGAGGAGATGCCGAGGCCTTTGGCCCGAGTGAGGGTGGGCGGTGGCATCTTTTCCTGCACTAGGGGAGGTGTTGGGCGACTTTGTACGTGGGCTGCTCCAGGAGGGAAAGGGTCAGTGGAAGGTGACTCAGGAGCTACTCCAGGTGAGACAGGACGGGGAGGTAGCAACGGGGCTGGTTGGGTCGTTTAAAAGAACTAGATATGGGCTGTCCACAATCCCGTTATTTGACCCCGACTGGTGACACAGTCTGTATGTTAAAGCATCATTTTAATCCCGCCTCGCTGCTTGAGGGGCTCCGATCTCTTCGGGCATCTTTTCTGGACATGAGTCAGCTTTCTCCCCTGATTAGAACCAGTGGCCCGGCCCTCCCAGGCTTGGTCCAGCATCCTCCCTCCCCTCCATCAGGCTGCAGATTTGGGAACAAGGCCCGCAGGACGTGCTTTGGACCCGTGAAACCTAACCTGCTCTGGGAACAGAAGTGGGGCTCAGACCCGAAGGGCGCACATCTAGACCTCTCTGAAAGGCTCGCTGAGCTCAATTCAGAGGCACGTCTGCACCCCCGGTCAGTGCGTCTGTTGACAGAGGCAAAGATATTTCAGACAAAAGTAAATGATATGCCCTCAAAGTAGCTGAAGAACAAAAGGTGGGTTTATTGGAAAGATACAGGCTGGTGTCCCCGAAGCCATGGGCTGGACGTGCAGTGGGTGAGGGGCAGGGTGGAGCTGGACGTGGAGGGCTTTGCTGCCAGGTGGCCTCCTCTGGGCCACAGGGTCTGCACCAGCTTTGCTCCACGCCTCTGCCTCTGTCTCCTGGCATCCGTGTAACTTCTCTCTCTCTGACGCTCTGTTGGCTCATATGCGGGTGTGCAGGCCGCCCACGTCTCTGTGTGTGCCTGGGGGGGTCTCTCCCTTTTCTCTGTCCCTGTGCGCCTCTCTGTCCGTCTTCCCCACTCGCCACGACCATGTTCTCCCACGTGCTGATGATGGCCGGGCTGACATACACCCTCCCTTCCCGGCTAAGCGTCTGCAGTGGCCAGTTCCAACCTGATTGGATGAGCAAGGATCTGTTCTCCACCCTGCTCCCATCAGCAATTCCCAGTGGGAGGGATGATGCATCCTGACTTGACTCCAGGCCAGCCCTGTGTCTGGAACGGGGTGGGGTTCCTGGCTGGTGGGAGGACTGTGGGCTGGGCAGAATCTCCACCAAAAGGTCCTGCTGGGATGGTACCACAGGACGCAGAGTGACCAGCGTGGATGCGTGAAGCCCTGTGTTCGGTTCTCGGTCACGTGGTTCTCTCTGAACTGCTCTGCTGGGATGTTTTACCCAGCACCTGAGCCAAAGGAGATTTCCCCAAAGGGAAAATTACAGTGGTGGCAGATGCATTACAATCCTTCCCACTTGCAGACTCTCAGCACATTCTTTCTCCTGTTCTCAAACCACAGGGGACAAAGGGAAAGAAAACACACAACCTCACTAGAAGCAGCTGCGTTATGAGTCTGCAGAGCACGGATCACGGCATCTTTAGACACCGGCGGGGAGGGGGTTGTGCCCCGTTAGGACCCACGCCGACTCCCACGCACCTGTCACTGCCTTCTCCACCCGACACCCAGGGGCTGGGCTGCAATTGTTTCTCGGGGCTGGTGCTTATTTGCATGAGCAGATGGCTGGTTAGTGTAAGTGGAACAAAATATTTTTAAAATAATATTTAACAGACGGGAAGAAGGAGGCCTCACCGCAGTCAAACACCCATCATTATCGCTTGAATTCCATGAATCCTCCCTTAGCTTGAAGGCTGCCCCCCACTCTCTCTTGTGATGAGTGTGGGGTTCCGTGTGTTTTGCTAAATTGGAAGAGAGGAAAACCTTGGGAGCATCTTTCGAACTATGACCCGTGCTGCCTTGGTCCCCTGCCCCATGCATCTCCGACACGCACTGTTGCTCCAGACCCCCTTCCTGATACACACCGCGCCCCACCCCCCACCCTTTTCCTTTTATTTTTACATTTTTTCTCATTCTACTCTTTGGGCCATTTCCACCTTTGCCTTTTGATTCTGTTTTTGAGCCTCATTCTGTAGCTACTTAATTCCTTTGTGTAAGGAATTGTGTAGATATCATTTATTTTTCAATATTGGCTGAAACATCTCCTTTCCCTTGTTCAGAATCTGTCTCCTCGTGTCATGAGTTCCCTGTCACTCCAGCCTCCAGGCCAAAGGAAAAGGCTGAATTTTCAAGTGAATTGTTCCCATGAAAGAAAGTGGGAGCTCCCAATACGTCTCCCATTCTGCTCACCTTTTCTGAAACAGAAGGAAAAGAAAGTAAAAACTCCCACATAGCATTGGCCCAAATTTGGCCACTTATTTCATATTGTTTTTCTTTAAACAAATCACCTCCCTATTCTTAAAAAAAAAAAATATGTGAACAAGGGACTTTCTATCATCACCGTAAGTGGCAAAGCAGCGCCCCTTGCCATGGGGAGAAAATCAGCCTGAAACTCCATCCGATGGACGTGAGGAATTCTATTGACGTCGTTCGCTCACAGCCTGTAAAGCAGGTGGAGAGCAGCCCCCTCGCCCCTGGGGCCTCCAGGCTCCTGGCTAAAAGGAGCATTATTGATGCCAGAAAGGCAAGGAGGCCACACACATGGACTGGAACTTTCTTCCCAGGTAATCAGAGGTTTCTCCAGTGCAGCTGGGCTGATGTTTCACGCCATGTCCGTGTAACTCTGAGACCTTCTCTGACTTGCCCTGTCACTCAGAGACCAGCCGGGAACAGACCCTGAATCATGGACGTTCATTTCTGGAGAGGGCTTCAGTCACCCCCTAATCCCTTCAGCTCATGCCTGAGCCATTAAGGTGCAGAGAGGTTAAGTGCCTTCTGCAGGTGTTGCAGCTCGTTGGTGGCTGACCTGCACGCGGCCCAGGTTCCTTAACACTGACGTCTCCTGGGCGAATGGCAATCAGTCACGCTTTCGGACGCAGGGTTCTTCTGAAGCAGCGTGTTAGGGTCTAATTTTCAAGGGACGGGGCTTTCAATACAGCCTGCCGTCCACACCCAGGAGGCCGAGTCTGAATTTAAACACGGGGGCGGGACGACGCCTCCCCAGCAGGTCCAGACGGCCTCTGGGCTGGGATTTCCTGAGTGCTTCGCACCAGCTCATCTTCTCTCTTAAGGAGCGAGAAAGAAGATCCAGAGACGTTGCATCGGGTTCCGCAGAGCCTCGCCGGCCTGGGTTGGTGTGGCTCTGGACCCCAGCAACCCCAGGATATTGAAAATGAAAACCCCAGGAACTTGTAAACTGTCCAACGTAATCCAGGATCTTTGCATTCATGGGATCGTCCGGGCTTGAGCGTGAGAAGAAGGAAAGGTTGATGGAGGCCAGGGAGGCAGTGAAGACCAGTGCTCTCCGGGCCCAGCTCTGGGGGCCTGGGCGTCTGGTTATTGAATCGGAAACAGAGCAGCTCCTGGGCATGAGCACAGCTCACCGAGGCGACGCCCAGCCACCGAATCGGCTGATTTGACAGTGTGGCCTCGAGGATCAATTAGGGGTTTGCTGTCCCACAAGAGGGCCCAGTGCGCACCTTCACATCCTCTGCCCGGGCCCCTGCCCGCCCGCCTTTCCTCTCTGTTTCCTCCCCTGTGAAGCTCCCTTTGCCGGGATCAGCTGTGCAGTAGGTGCAGAGTCAGTGCTGTGAGGATGCTCCGTGCAGAGCAATGAGGTGCCCTGGGCTCTGGGAAGGCTGGGAGTAGGAGCCCGCCCGAGCGGCTGGGGTTATTCAAGGCCCTCGGCCGCTAATACCCTGTGCTCTTCTCAAAAAGTCTGTTGATGAGCACATAGTGTCCCCCCAGCATGAGGCCGGGGACTCCCGCAGCGTATTTATTTATTTAAATCTATTTATTTATTTATTTTTGGCTGTGTTGGGTCTCTGTTGCTGCGCGCAGGCTTTCTCTAGTTGCGGCGAGCGGGGGCTACTCTTCGTTGTGGTGCGCGGGCTTCTCATTGCGGTGGCTTCTCTTGTTGCGGAGCATGGGCTCTAGGAGTGCAGGCTCAGTCGTTGTGGCACGTGGGCTCAGAAGCTGTGGCTCTCGGGCTCTAGTTGTGGTGCAAGGGTTTAGTTGCTCCTTGGCATGTGGGATCTTCCTGGCCACTTTCTAGTCTCTTTGTTTCAGGATTTTGAGGAAAGCAGGAAAAGAAATATTTTCGAATCAGCCAGCAGACAGAGGGCTGACGGGAGAGAGCATCTCGCTATATGAAAGCCCCATGAGTGGAAAATTTAAGGTCTCTTAACCTTCTTCAACATCTCCCACCAAGTAAAGCCCCTTGGGCACCAGAAGGATAAGACTCCTTACCTTAACCCCAGCCCTAATTGCTTGTCGCCCCAGAGTCTAACAACCGCGTTTTGTTTTCTTTTTTTCTTTCTTTCTCTTTTATTTTACAGCGGGGCTTGGAAATTAACCTTTATTATAGAAAGATTTTTTACGGTGTGTGGATTTGACCGAGGATTAAGCTTTGCAGCAGTTCTGTACCCTTTTGTCACATTATAAAATGTGCTTTACAGTTTCCTAATGGGTCGGCTGTCTGAGCCACGTGCTTGGCTCTCCTGTCACCCTTACTATCATGTTCTCCTGATGAGTACAAGGCCAGGAACCTCACGGTCCCGCCCCAGGGGGCCTCATCCTGCTACGTGCCCCCAGGGCGCTGGCATCTTCATCCTCAAGTGGCTACAGAGGCTGTGGCTTTCCATCCTTCCCTCTCCTTGGCTGCATTTCAGAGCCACTGAATCCCTGCACCTAGCACACTGGAATATTCATATTTTAGATAGGGTAGGTTAAAAAAGTTGTTGACCAAAAGTCAGTTCATCATCTTTAGATCAATTTCAACATTTTGGTGAAGGTAAGTGAATAAAGCAGCTATTCTCGAAGATAAGGTCAGATTTGCCAGCTATTTCCCCACCCCCCAAATTCTAAACAATACTATTTTTTTTTGTTTAGAAAACTGGTCAATACACACTAATCCTGGTGAAAGAAAATGTATGAAAGAAAATGTATGCTACATAATTCATTAAACCCCATACATAGGCTTTCTGCAACCCCACCACTCAGAAACGTGTTAACACGCAGAGCAAACGATTTTCAGTGTAATTAAGGGAATGAACTGTGGCAACGGCAGGGCTCTGATCACCAAACTTCTCTCCAGCCTTCTCTTATCTTGTTGTTGTTTTTATGCTCAAATGTTACACTGCGAGTGGTGAGGAGAGGAAGGGAGAAGACGGTGTGGGGAAACCCCCAAGGGGTCCAGCACTTTGAGAAGCTGGATGAATCTCTTCTCCTTTTTTTTTTTTTTAATTTTTATTTTATACTGGAGCACAGGTGATTTACAATGTTGTGGATGAATCTCTTCTTCTTCGCCTAGAAGGAGTGTTCGCTGGTTTTTCTTTCTTTCTTTCTTTCTTTCTTTCTGGTTGGTTTGTGTTCCTGGTCATTCTTTACAAAGGCAACAAACCGACTTCCAGAAAATGGAAAAGCCAGTGCATCAGACGTCAGGAGCTTCCGTTTTTGACTGGTTCCTTGCTTTGCACTGTGGATGTGAAGACGTATCAGTGGTTTCAGTGCTAATCTTGGATATTGCTGTGGTCTGAATGTTTGTGTCCTCCACCCCAAATTCATGTTGAAATCCTAGTAGGTTGGGGTTTCGGGAGGTTATTAGGTCATGAGAGCGCAGCCCTCATGAAGAAGCGTCCTTATACAAGAGGCCCCAAAGGAACCTCGCCCCTTCTGCCAGGTAAGGACACAAGAAGTCTGTGAACCCAGAAGAGGGCTCTCCCCTGCCCACGCTGGCACCCTGACCTTGGACTTCCAGCCCCCAAAACTAAGAAAAAAATGTCTGTTGTTGAAAAGCCACCTGGTCTGTGGTATTCTGTTATAGCAGCCCAAATGGGCAAAGGCGAGTATTAACTTAGTTGAACTTTGATGCACATTTAGGCATCTAAGTGCTGCTATAGAAAGAGAGTGCCTCTCTTCTGGAAAATAAGAAACACGCAGAAAGAGTCACACACAGGATGGTCAGTGCGGCATTTTGGGGAGACATAAAAATTAGAAATATTTTAGTGTTCTTTAGTATGAATATGTATATGTATATATAGTATATCACTGTTGATGGATCAATATATAGCAGCTAAAATTAATAAACTAGAGCTATCAATCTCATTGATATGTCTCAAAAACATAGTGACGAGTGAGAGAAACAAGTTTTGAAAGGCTATATAGGGCAAGACAAAACTTACAATTTTTCCTTAAACACAAGATAATTATATATATATATAATTATATTCATATATAGTTACTGGTCAAATACATACGTACTAAATTTTGAGACTAAAGGGTACCACCAAATTTGGGAGATGGAAAGTAGAAGGGGCACATTTTCTGAGAAGTCTTCAAAAAGAATTCTTTTGTTTCTGTACCATTCTATCTCCTTAAAAATATCTGAAGCAAAATGGAAAATGTAATAGCTGCTAAATTTTGGTCTCAGGCCCATGAATCCTTTACCATTATTCTCTGTGCTTTTCTGTATATTAATCTTTCATATAAATAATGGGGCAAATTTTTGTCTAAGAAAGAAGGGTTCCATGGCCTTTATCTAACTCTCTGGAATAAAAATACAAAGCTAGGCCAGTCGCAAAGAATGTGAATCAGTTCCCATCAATTTCCATCTCAGATGCCTCATTGCAAAGGTTTAAAGGTGATAGGAACAGGAGAAATTTTACTCAAAAGGGCAGGTTCTGTACATTGAATGCAGTTCTTTTTAGATAATTCATAAAAATTAGGAACACAAGTAAATTCTTCTTAATACTCATCACTCACTGACCCCTTGTCCACTGTCATCAAGCACCGTGACAAGTCTTCTGGATGCTATGGAGTTCATTAGAAAAAATTAGAACTGGTTCTCACCTTCAAAGAACTTTCTGTTGGTGTTAACGCACTCTGATAGAAGGATAAACACGCTGTGGGAAGAACAGCTTTGTTCTCTCTTTATGGTCTAGATGCTTCCTTATATTTCCCCAGATTACGTAGTTTGTTCAGGGCACACGGGCACTGCCTTATTCACCTACAGCTGTGTAACAACCATCCCGAAATGTAGCAGCTTTAAAACAATGAGCATGTGTCTTCTTCTGGCCTCAGTGGGCTGGGAATTATAAAGTAGCTTAGTTGGGTATTGAGGCTCGGCTGTAGTCAAGATGTGGGTGAGGGCTGCCGTCATCAGGAGGCTGGACGGGGGTGGAGACCCTGCCCCCAGACCATGCTCACAGCTGTTGGGCTACAACCTGGGGCCTGAGGTTGGACAAAACCAGGCTCCCCCGAACCCCCCACCCCCCAGCATAATTGAGAGAGGCTTCTGTCTGCCAAGAGCATCTCATTGTACTAACACACTTTTAAGGAGATGGTTACAGAAAACTCAGCACTTCTGAAACTGAGAATTCCCATGCTAACCCCATCTCTACCCTGCAGGAGGCTGGGAGTCAACCCGGCCAGACTCCTTCCTTTATGACTCCCCACCGCCTTGGGAAGAAGCCAGTGCACCCCCGACTCGCCATTCACATCCTGATGGTTTACTCAGACCCCATCAGTTTCAGTGCTGTCTGTGTGGCGGCCACCCAGTGGATGGCAACGTGGAAGGCCTTGGCTTCCCTGCAAATAACGATCCAGGGCTTCGCCCAGCAGTGTCGGGGAGATAACAACTCCTGCTCACTCGAGAACCATGGCTCCCTCCCCGCTGATTTTCAGTTCTCATCACCATGATGTTTGGGGCTGGAAGAATCCCACAGCCCACGGGCGAGTGACCGGTGAAGGCCGAAGGGCCCCAGGCTATGGATAAGGACATGTGCCTTAGCTGTGGGTGGAGCTTCAGCCCTGACCCTCTCGGCCTGAAGTCTGTGGTCGTGTCTGACAGGAAGTGGGCAGAACGAGGCATACAATGGGCCACACACTTGAGAAGAGGCAGCCCTGAGGAGCTGGGGCCTCGGGCCTCGTAGGATTTTGAGTGTGCTGAGGTGCTGAATTGGGTAACACAGAAGGGCACTGTGCTCTGAATATACGTGTATAGAGACAAGTCAATGAACGCGGCAAAGGGCTGGGACGGTGGTCCTGGAGCATCACATGGGCGCTTACAACCCATCCGTGTCTTCCCACTGCTTTAAGAGGACAAAGCCCTCCCTCCGTGTGGCTTGTGCAACCCCAGTGTCCTCCTGCCCTCCTCCCATCACACTGCCGCCTCACATCTGAGTACCAGACCCCTGACCTGCTCTCGGGGCCTTGGTCTCCAGCCACAGGGCATCTGCACCTGCCTTTCTCTTTGTCTGGGGCACCTTCGCGCTTCCCCACCCCACTTCAGCTGGTTAACAGTGAGGAAACCTTTAAACCAGTGGTTCTCGGCCAGGGGATTATTTGCCCCAGAAGACAGCTGGCAGTGTCTGGAGAGGTTTTCGGTCGTCACAGTCAGACGATGGGTGCTACTGGCATCCAGAGGGGAGAAGCAGGGATGTCGCACAGCATCCTACATGCACTGGACAGCCCACCTCAACGAACAAACCCGCCCCAAAGCCGACAGTGGGGAATAAGGGAAGCCCAGATTCAGATCTCAGTTCCAATGTCCCTTCCTCCGAGAAGCTGTTTCTGACCTTTCTGACCAGTAAATCCTCTTTCTATAGCTCCCCAAACTGCTCCTGTGTGACAGTTGTTGCAATTGTGATTGTATGTGAATATGCGATTAGCATCTGTCTTCCCAGGGCAGTTCCGAGAGGGCAGGTGCTATGGTTTTCCTCCCCACTGTATGCGGTGCCTGGCCCTACAGCCCAGGCTCAGTACATATTTGCCGAGAGTAGGAATTAATAAACAGGACTCTAGGTTCTATGGACTTCCATAGGAGCCAATATAAGCACTCAGACTTGGGGATTATGGGATGTGTTTTCAATCAAAGAGTGCTTTGTGGCTGCCCAGACTGTGAGCTGAGACTGGCCCTTGTCCAGAGGGTGCACTGGGACTCTAGAGTGAGTTAGGATAGGAAGGTGTCCAAGGAGAGGAGGGTGTCACACAGAACACGGGGTGAGGGATCCTCAAACAGATGGCAGAGAAGGGCCTGGGGTAGCCCCCTGGGTTTGGGCACTTGTGAGACCAAAATGAGTTCTTGTCACAAAATCTCACTGACAGTGAGGGGAAAGTGGCTCTCCCCACGCAGGGCTGCCCCGCTGTGCACAGACATGCAGGAACCCTGGAAAGTGTCCTCAAGTTCCTCCATGTCTTTAGAGCCTAATAAAAGCTGTTATCTTTTCCAGGGAGGGTTATTAGAGGGAGGAGCCGCAGGTCAGAGGACAAGCAATCAGTCGCAGCAATTACAGTGTCATCGTCACCTCCCCAGGGTAGATAGAAGGATGCTGCTCCGCCTGTGGAAGGGGCCCTCGAGGATCATCAACCTTACGTCCGTCCTTGTTTATTCATGTGACCCACCTCTGCTCAGTACCCAAGTACAGCACAGACTTCACCCACAGTCTGGTCCAGAATTAACACATAAAATGCCAGGTACCTCACCCAATTATCAGTATCAGTTGGAAACATGAGTAAAAGAAATCCTAATGAATAGTGGCTAAAATAAGCAGGAGTCTGTTGCCTCACATCGTAAGGTGTCAAGAGGTAGTTGGCTGTCAGTTTAAGTTCACTGGTTTACCAATGCCACCAAATACCCAGGCTCATTCTATCTTACTACCCTGTTATTACCCTCCTTGTGGACTGACTTTTGTCACATATGTTGAACATCGTCACAGGATGGCTGCCATCACGCCACCCATCAAATCCATGTTTAGTGGGAAAGGGGGCAGCACCAGCAACATGCTGGTTTCTTTTACAAGAAAGTGAAAAACTTTTCTGGAAACCCCCTAACCTACTTCTGCCTTCTTCTTATCTGTCAGAACTTTGTCTCGTGGTCAGCCCTGGATGTAGTGGGGTGAGAAAATAAGTATTTAATTTTCAAGTCCTCATGACATCTAGGGAGAAAGGAGACGGAGCTGATTGTTTTATCAGCCAAGGAACATTTGACGCGATACTGGCGACTTGTTAATTCATCCACGTTGCCTCTTTGGCCATTTTTTGGCCCATTTGTTATACCCTGAGGGCATGATAACACCATTCATTCATGCATGCAAGTATTCCTTTATTCATATTACAAATGTTTATGGGTGGCCTGGTACACGTCAAGCCCCATCCCGGGCAATGAGGACACTGCAAAAACAAGACATAATGCCTCCCGCTTGAATGTGGCAGCTGGCCCCCAGCACAGAGGCTCTGGTCAGCTATTTACCAAGGTGAGGAGGTCTACAGAGGAGAAAGATGAGTGATGTGGGCTCCAGGGGTGCAGGCACATCCAGACTGAGTCATGTTAGGTTTTCTCAGCACAGCTCAGGTTTAAGCTGAGACCTATGAAGCAGGACATCAGACAGGATGACTTGGAGAGTTCCCTCTGCCCCAGGCCGTGGGGAGGACTTGTGGGGATACGAGAATGCAGGGTAACTTCCCAGGACTTGAAGTCCAGCACAGCTGGAGACTGGAGCCCGAGAGCAGAAGTTGGTGTAGGGCAAGTCAGAGGGAAGAAGCTGCAGGAAGCCTTCCCTGTGCCACCTTCTTCCCGACATCCCTGCTGAGATTCAGCTAAGAGCTTGGCTTCTTGGGGCACCCGATTCCCCACCACACCCTCAGGCAGCCAAGCATGCTGAGGTGACTCTTCATTCCCAGCTTCCTCTTTGCATCTCCTGCTGGAGAGAAAGCTGAGAGAACCCAGGCTGCCCCCAGGTTTCACCATGCTTCTCTCCTGTGTCCCGCAGAGGATAGATGCTCATTACTATTTGTGGACCTGGTTTGAATTGCGTGCAAACTCCCTTAGAACAGGATCCCTGGCTCATCATCTTATTGATCTCTGTATCCTCATCCCTTCAGTTCAAAGCCTTGAGGATGTGGGTTCTACATGCATGGAAGGATGAATGAAACAGTCCTCCACCCCTGGGCAGCCACCAGATGCACAGGGGAGCCGTTCAGCCCGTTTCCCCCCGAAGCCCGTGTTTATTTATAGCTGCGTCGTAATACAGACCCCTCTGAAGAACCCATTTTAAAGGAGTTCTGATTAACGAATGTCATATACCATGGAGCAGAGCCATCCCCCCGCTATGTCAACCGCCCTGCCATCCCATTTGTTCTAAATAACCCAACTCCAAGCTGCAATTAATGAAAAGGCCATTTCGGAGGCTGTGTTTCTGGCAGTGATACGTTCGGAAGCAAATTGCACGTGTAACGGTGCCTCCACGGTATTTCACACAACCTCATTTCAAACCTGTGAGGGAATCTTACAGATTCGCTGCAGACTTTGGGCAATCGTGAAGGATATGCTAGAAAGCCCTGGGTGACAGAGAAATCCTGAAATATTGCCTTGCTCCAGCTGAGCAGGGAGGGGGCGAGGTCAGCGTGTCTCCTGTCCATCTCTGCTTCTGGCCTTCGCCCCCTGTCCTCCCTCGGACACGTAGGAAAGTGAATGCTAATTTAAAATGAGAAAATAGAACACGAGAAAACTATCGGAGGCTTTGGAGTTCAGGCCTTTACTTCTAAAGATTTCTCTAGAAGCGTTGTGATTCCTGGCTGCCACCTGGCTTCCTCTCCCCAGCTAGAACCCTCTGTGACTTCCTGCAACTCCCAGCCTCTGGGGGCCCAGGGGAGTGACAGGTGACATCTCATGTTGTTGGCTTCAGGCTAAATCCTTCTCTCCCATTCTTCCCTGGAAACTACTCTCCATTAGAGGTGATTTTCCTCAGACAGCACCCAGAGACGCAAGCAGGGAGAGCAGGGCGCTCTGCAGGAAGTCTTCACACACACACACACCCCCCCACATACCACACAGACACATACATACAAACACACAGACCAATACACACACACATCACACACAAACAAAAACACACTGCACACAGACCAATACACACACAAACACACACCACAGACAACACACCAAATGCCACACATACACACACACACACATCACCCAACCACCATACATGTACAGGCACACCTCACAACACACACACACACACACACACACATCAGGATGCAATCAAGCCTCCAGATCTAACTTTCAGTTCACAAGTTGGCAGAAAATACAGGGGATAGAGAAACCGTGTTAAATGACACCAGGGGTATTTAATCCACAAAATACACAAGGCAGGGAATTCTACACAATGAAAGACCCATTCTCCTCAATAAATAAATGTCAGGAGTGAAGGGGAGGGCAGGGCACAAGAGAGGAAAAGCGACCTCAGAGAAGGAGAGAGCAAAGGCGGGGTGCACAGAGTTTGGATCTTGACTGGAACAAAGTAAATGTGAACATGTATTTATGAAAGTCCAGGAAAATTGATTGAATAAATATGAATAAATATCTGAATATTTAAACTGAATAAATATCTGATAGTATTAGGAAGTGATTAATAGTTTCAGGTGTGATATTATCATTAGGTTACATTTTAAAAGGGCTGTAATCTTTTGGAGATGCGGATGGAAAGATTGAAGGGTGGAAACATGGTGACATATGAATTTTGGAGGGGATGATCCATCAGGAGTTGGGGGCAGGAAGTGAGGGGTCGCTATAGATGCTACAGATGAGACAGGATTCGCCACCTGCAACGTTGACCCTGGCTAGTGGTTACAGGAGGGTTCATTGAGCCCTTCTCCCTTGTTTGTACCTGCTTGAAAATTTTCATAGCAAAATAAATAAAACAAAAGTGAGAGCTATGGCCTCAGGTCCCTCAGAAGCAGATGTGGAGACAAAGGTTCGCCCACCAGGAACATGGCCCCAGAGAGTAGGGCTGAGGGACCAGGGAGGGAGTCAGGGACGTGGGCTCAATTTGGCTGCCCCGCTGTGGCCAGCGCTCCCTCCTAGGGGCTTGCTTTGGAGTTTAATTCAATTCGTCTCACAACTTTTTTCCCAGGAGTCAAAAGGGGAGCATTTGTAGTTCAGCTACTGGCCCCATTGGTCAAGGGAGACCCGTGGATGGTAATTCCTGGTACTTCTATCACACGTGGGTGAGTGCCCAGGTTTCCACAGACATCCCACACAGTCGTGAAACCTCAGAGCAGGAAGCAGGCAGGACAGGTATGGAACCCAGGCACAGGTGGGAACCAAGGCAAGGATGCTCACGTCACATCTGCAAGAAGCTGCTCCAAGCCTGCGTGCAGCTGGGGATGGCAGCAGGGCTGGAGTTTGACACGTGACAGAGGGGACACAGGCTTGCAAAAGAGACGTGTGACGTGGGGAGGGGGTAGGAAAGAGGCTCGGGGATCAGGGCACTGATATTTTTGAACAAGGGATCTGTAGGCACTCTTCCTTTGTCGTTGCTTTTTTATTTTTGTTTATTATTATTATTTTTTTTTTTTTTTTTTTTTTTTTTTGCGGTACGTGGGCCTCTCACCACTGTGGCCTCTCCCGTTGCGGAGCACAGGCTCCGGACGCACAGGCTCAGCGGCCATGGCTCACGGTCCCAGCCGCTCCACAGCATGTGGTATCTTCCTGGACCGGGGCACGAACCCGCGTCCCCCGCATCAGCGGGCGGACTCCCAACCCCTGCGCCACTAGGGAAGCCCCCCATCACTTTTTTTAAACTATTATTTTCTTATTCTGAATATTCTGGGTATCAAACATTGCCCCTGGCGCGTGTTACAAATACTTTCTCCCAATTTGTGAAATTGGCTTTCATCATTCAAGTATTTAAAATTCTGTTGTCATCAAATTTATCAATCTTTTTTCATCAGAAAAAATTTTTTGACTATCCCAGTGAGATAAAGATATTATCCTATATTTTCTTTTTAAACATTTGCTTTTCACATGTAGGCCTTTAATCCATCTGGAATATATTTTTGTATATGGTGTTATGTAGGGACCTAAATAAATCTTTTTCCATATGTCCAGCCAGTTGTCTCCACACCAGTTATTAAAAAGCCCATCTTTTCCCATTGATTTGAGATGCCGCTTCTCTTATACACAAATCTCCTACAGCCCTTGTGATTTCTGCGGAGCTTAATCCTGCCTGAGTCGTTCTCACAATTGTCTTTTCCATCTCTGGCCCTTTACTCTGTTATATAACTTTTAGAATCAGCTGTCAGGCTCTGTTAACTCCTGAGATTTTGTTGGGGATTTTGCACTGAATCCGTGCATTTATCTGGGGAGAATTTTCACCTTCCTCATATTACCTCACTTGCTTTCCTTTTCAGTCTCCTTGGCTGTGGTTCTTTCTTCTTTCCCTGCCCTGCTCTCTGAGCCTCAACAGGACCCAAGCCTCAGTGCCTGGAACAGGCATCTCTCTATCCAGGCAGAATCCCGAGAGCAATGAGCCCAGCATCCTTCTGAACCACCTAGAGGCTTATTAAACACAGATCTCAGACCCGTGGAGTTTCTGATTCAGTAGCTTTTAGAAGGCCCCGGATATCTGGGGTTGGGCCCAAGAATTTGCAATCTAACAAGTTTCCAAGTTCTGCAGGTCCTGTGACCACTCTTTAGAACCTAATCTCATGGAGTGTCTTTTTAAAATACCATCAGATATTGATGAATTCCCAATTTTCATTTCCAGCCTAAACTTCTGTCACTTTCTTCTCAATTCCAGAATTTCACGTGCAAATAACAGTGTGATAATTCAATCAACTGAAACTTTGCAGAATCCAAAGCAAACCCCTGATACCTTCCCCCTATGCCAGTGTTCCGTGGTCTTGTCCACTTCAGGCAATGAAAATATTCTGTTTCCAGTGTTTCCGGGCAAAACCTGGAGTCACCTCTTTCTCTCATACTCCATGCACAATTCATTCCCAAATCTTCTTGGTTCTACCTTCAAAATGTATCCAGAATTTGACCAGTTCTGGCCACCTCCATCACAACTCCCTGGATGCCTGTCACTTGGATTATAGCAACAGCCCCAAACCTGGATGCAGATGTCCACCATTGCTCCCTTTCAGTTTATTGACACAAGAAGACAGATGAGCCAATGAAACTTTTAGATCATGCCACCTCTTAGTGTGAACACCATCTGATGGATTCCCATCTCACGAGTGATAAACAAAACTCCTTACGATAGAAAACAGGGCCCTGGCCGCACTGCACCTGCCTTGAATCCCAGCATTTCCCCCACTACACACACCCACATTCTCGCCACACCTGCTTGTTATCCTTCAACGCACCGAGCACCTTTGTGGGCCATTAGCATCATTTTATCTTCTGCCTGAAACAAGTTTCCCCAGATGTCCTCCTGGCATACTTACTTCCTTCTGAGCTCTGCTCAAATGTTGCATTATCAGGATTCTTTATCAGAATGTCCTTCCGCAAATGTTTTCTGTAATATAGCAACCCCCTCCATCCCTCCATTCCAATCTCCTTTACTTTGCTCTATTTTTCCCTCCATGTGATTTATTGGCGTCTGATATACTGAACCTTACATAATAAGCTCCTTTAGGTAGGAAATTTGTTTGCAGTATAGCACCTGGCCCCTGGAAGTTGTTTAATACATATTTGTTGAGTGGCTTAAAATACCAAGCCATTTGTCCATGGACAGGGTATACCTGATAATATACTTGGACCTTCTTTTATTTTTTTATTGAAAAGTTATTATATTCTCTATGAAGGACTTGGTTATTTCTTGATAGTTTTATTCTTTTTTTAACCATTTTTATTGAAGTATAGTTAATTTACAATGTTGTGTTAGTTTCAAGTGTACAGCAAAGTGGTTCAGTTAATATATGTGTGTGTGTGTATATATATATATTCTTTTTCAGATTCGATAGCTTTATGTAATGTTATCTTCTACTGTTTAAGAATACAATTTATTTTTCTTAATTGTTCTTGTATCTGCCTCCCTTGTTTAACTTTTTTATTAGTTCCCCTAGTTTTACGTTGATTCTTTTGGCTTGCTATGTAGACAGTCATACCATTTGCCATTAATGACTATTGATTTCTTCCTTTCCGATACCTTTCATTTTTATTTCTTTTTCTCATCTTGCTACACTGGCTAGGGCATCCGCTGAATAATGTAGCGATAATCAACATCCTTGTTCGCTTCTGACTTTAATATGGGAATTAAAACCCAAATCGACCTGCTGCATATTAGAATCACCTGGGAGAACTTATAAAGGCCGATGGATGAACCCCATCCACACAGATATTTAATTAACAGGAGCCAGACTGGGCACTAATGTGGTTTAAAATCTCCCCAGACGATTCTAATTTGGAGCTGGTATTAAGAACCCCTGCCCAAGATTACTGAGACCGTCACCCTTCTTCCACTGTCACGAAGCGTTGGAATGCAGTTTGCTCTTCAGTTCTCTGTTTTTACTGAACCTAGGGGTTTTATTTTCTTTCTTGCAAGAGCAGCTATATATTTAAAAGCACATTTATCATATTTTATTTTCTACTTCTCAGTTTTGTAGAAGGGTGTGAGACTACCTACGCCATCAGATGTTCCTAATCAAAAATCTCTTCACCAGCCCCTTTGCACACTCAACACCACAACAGGTATCAGTGCTGGGCTGCTGCCTCCTTAAGTGACCATACAAACCACCTGGGACACTGGTTAAGTCCACAGCAGTGGTTCTCAAACTTCTCTGCATATTAGAATCACTCAGAAAATTAAAAAACAAAAAACCTTATGCCAAATTCATACCCCATATCAACTTAATTAGAATCCTTGATATTGGGGCGTAGGTATCGGTGTTTTAAAAACTCTCCAGGTGATACCAATGTGTGGCCAAGTTTGAGAACTAAAGGTCCCATCCCAGACTCAAGCAGAATCTCCAGGGGAGGGTGCAGAAATCATTATGTCTTACAAGCATATCAGATAATAAGTAAAGCTTGGGCCAGGCTCTGCCCTTCCCTGGGTGGCTGTCTCCTTGTCAGCTAGCTGGGTACTAGAATCAGCATTGCAGAAACAACACGCTTTCCTCACAGCTTAAACATGCTAGGTCATCCTTGGCTGTTTGATCAAACAGCCAGAAATCCGGAAATGCACAATTATAGAGGACCGCTTGTTTTTCCTGTGCATCGGTTCCTTCAGCCGCCCTCTTATGCGTCGGACTGTTATGGGGCTCCTCCTATGTGTCATAATCTGCTCCCCTATCTTGTTTGCCGAGAATTTGCCTTGCTAAGAATGGTTGAATCATTGATGTTTGACTCCCCCTATCTGAAGCCTCCACATCCACAGCAGGAAAAAAAAAGGTTGAATTTCAAGTCAAATTGGGATTTTTCAAATATATATAGTAAAAAAAAAAAGGTCGGAACCCATTCCCCTGCCTTCCATGGTGATGCCTTCTGAGTTGTAATCCAACAAATAACGTTGTCTTTTTTGGATCTCACTGCCTGTGCGCAGGGGCGAGATGAAAGATAGATGGTTCTCATCAACTGAGTAACAGCTCCCCAGGCAACATCAAGGAAGCTGCTCTGGAATGCGACACCTCATCCCGTACACAACTGTTCCAAGCGCTCTGTTTGCAGTGATGACTCTGCTGGAATCTGACATTTCTAAAGGGGAAACAAAACATTCATTTCACCCTTGCAAGCTCCAGCGGATGTGTAGAAATCCACACCCACTGCCCCCTTATTAGAGCCCCATAGAATTATAGAATTCCGTAGCCGGTAGAAACCCTGGTGAGCATCTCATCTGTAGTCTTCCGCTGCGGAGGAAAAAGCAGCTGAATCTCAGAGATGGGAAGAGATGTGCTTCACATCACACTGTGACCAGTGGCACAGCTGAGCCTGGAGCAAGACAGCCTGTTCTCTCTCTCAACCTCACCATGAAATATCGAGGAGAGTACATGCTACCAAGGAGATGATTCATGCAATTCCTACCACACCATCCATTTCAAGTAGATGTGGTGAAAAGGCAAATAGAAGCTGTTTGAGTTCAGCCAGAAACTTCACTTGCAAGCAGTGAGAATGTACACCACATGGAGATGATCATCTCATGATTTGTAGTTTTCGATACACCATCCAGTGGAGTTGAATTTACAAACTATTGATACTAATGCCCGAGATGCCTGTTTCAAGATGGATCACTCATCACCCACTTTTATTTTTCTTCATTTTCCAAATTTGTAGGACAGTATTCGAAAATATAATTTAAAAGTAGGGAAATATGTATATCAGAGAAGGGTGCCTCTACCTGTCTGAAATGTCAAAGAATTTACATAAGATATAGGACAGGAAAGACCGGATCAGCTGGGTAGATCACCAAAAGCGATGGAAAGGCCCGATGGGGAAACGGGAGCTGTGACCACGTGCAGGAAACGGTAGTACCAGATGCTCAGGACGGCGGGAGGCCCTGAGGCTGGGTGCTGGATGTGAGGAAGTAAAGCCAGTACGAGAATTCCACAGCCGGCAGGGATCTCTGTGACCTCTACACTCTTCAGCTTACAGCTCTCTCGAGTAGAAAGTCCCCAGTGCCAGGACCATTTCCCCCAGAATCATCGTCCCCTGAGCAGCGTGCTCACAGGGCTTCTCCCAAGGACAGCCCGTACCAAGACTGGATGATGGAAACACAGCTTTTCAACTCAACTAACACTCAGTGAGGTCCCACCCCGTTTCCAGCCCTGTCTGGGCACTGAGGGAGAAAGAGAATAATAGGTCACAGGCTCTGCTCTCAACAGGCTCGTGGCTGGTCAACAAGATGGAGAAACCACGAGGAATATCAGTGCCCCACAAGTACCGCCATGATGGGGCAATTTAGGTGTTCATCAGACGGAGGGTCCACCGCTGTCAGAGGAAGTGGAGCTGGAGGCTGAGTGACCACCCAGTGGAAATGGTCAGCCCTGACACTCCCGCTGCCCTGGGAGAGTGGGAAGGATAGAAAAGTGACTGAATGCCCTGGGGGAGTTCCCCACAGAAACTGCTACCCACATCCTAAGATTCTGCGTGTTGCATCGCCCTCATTTTACTCTTTACTTAGCTCACTTTATCACTAGAAAATCCAATGAGGACGTTTATGAAGACATACACATAATTAATAGGGATAACTCATTAATTTACAAGCTAGCTTATCAGAAATCAGCTTAATCTACACAGGCATCTGAAGAGCCACGGAGTATCTCTATGTTGCTATTCACTCTTGTTCCACATTATCAGTTTTTTGGGGCAGCTATTAAGCTGACAGTGTTGGTCACCATGTAGAAAAGCTGACAGATTAATTTCTCCTAACCTGATATTCTTCTAGGACACGAATGGCATGTTAATAGCCCACGATCAGATGATGGCTTTTTCCCCATCAGGAGAGAAGATGTATTTCTCTCTATTTCAAGAGTTCTAATCAATCTTCTTTTTTTCACTCTACCTATTTAATTTTCTTGCTTGTTTTTATGTATTCCAAACATAAGGGGAAAAACTACTTGTTTTTTTAAACTAATTTGTTATTATTTAAATAATTTATTAGATCATTCTGAGACTACTAAGAAAAAATAAACAAAACACAGAGAGAGGTGACAGTATCTTGAGCTTCCGGTGACTATCATTTTAGAGACCCTGTGGTTTTAGGGAGGATGCAGCTCCAGTGCCGATGGAAACCACAGAAGTAAAGAGATGAGTGAACTGGGCCAGGGGTTTGCAGGGCTGACTGGCCAGCACGTGGCTCTTCTCACTGAGGCCACCTCCTTGTGGCTCAGGTGACCACTGCCTCTAAAGATTTTCAAAGGTTTCCAAGAGAAGCCAAACGTCTATCAGACAGAATTCCTAGTTGTGGGCAACAGAATCCAATAGGGCCAGTTTAAGTGGAAACGAATTTATTAGAGGACCGAGGTAGTGGATGGCATTTCCAGCAAAAGCAGGGCATCAGGTTGTGTGATTCCGCGTAGCCAAGGCAATGCCGTCAGGGGAGGGACTCACCCGCCGAGGGGCTGTGCTAGCATGTGCCTTGCTGCTGCCCGGTGACACTAGGGGCTGGCCGTGAATGTCCATCACACCACGACTGCGCTGCCCTCCGTCCTGCAGGACTTGGGGATTGTCTGCTCCCAGCATCTAGGCTGCCTGCAGCACCAGCTACAGAAGAATCTGGAAAATGTGCATTTCAGCAGTCCGGGCTCTGCAGTAGCTTGGGAGGGGGTTGAAGTTGCCTGAGTAAACCAACATTCAGTACTTGTCTCAGCAACTAACCAAAAATAAAAAAACTAAAGCCGTGCTGCTGAAACAGTTCAGCTCTGTGGACCACAGTTGGCCACAGATGCTGCGGGGATCTTATTTCCTGCATCCCTGTGCCCTTCACAGCACCCAGCCAGGGGCTCGGCGCTCGGAAGGCGCACAGGAGCTCCGAGCAGAGCAAAGGTGGCCTGGGTGAGGCCGGTGCTCCCCGGCCCCATCTCCTGTGGACCCTCAGCCCACCCTCCCCCGCAGCGGTCTAGGCTGCAGGCCGTTCTTGCCCACAGCCTTACCTGTGCTCGGACATTGCCTGAAAGCACAGCAGTGCTCTCCAGAGTCTTCTTTATGCTAAATCAGTAAGTGTAAACTGACCTGACTCATTTGGGGAGCTATTTAGAAAATAATTTTGTTGTTCTTAATGATATATTTTGCAGCATCTAGAAGCAGGGGTGACCGACGTTGCCTGGTATTCAGTCAGGAGAGGGGGACTGCCATTATCCTGAATTTTCCTGTGACTCCAACCTGGCCTGGTTTTTGTTGTAACCCCAGGGAGGATCCCAGTGTCCCCAAAATACTAGGTGCCTGGGCAACTTTGAATAGATGAAGGAATGAATGACGAATGACTGCAGGGGTTCATGGTGATGCCCACCCCCCTGCTCATCATCCCACAGCTTCCCCAGGAGGGCCCCTTGGTCTCTCTTCTTCTCAGGTTTAGTGAAATAGGAA
Source organism: Phocoena phocoena (assembly GCF_963924675.1). NCBI lineage: Eukaryota > Metazoa > Chordata > Mammalia > Artiodactyla > Phocoenidae > Phocoena > Phocoena phocoena. The sequence continues at coordinate 85,126,364 of NC_089233.1, forward strand.
TGCTGCAGGTTGAATTCCTGTCCACAAAACTCAGGTGTACAAAAAAACACCTTGCCTTATTTCTAACTCAATTTCTGTGCCAATCCTTCATTTCTCCAGGAGGCAGAGAGTAGATCTCAGTTGGTCCGGGGTCCCGTACTGTCCCCCCAACCTGCATCTGGTCTGAGTCTTACACGGAGCCACTGAATCGAGGCTCAGCTCCCTCTGCACCCCTCAGGGACGCGCTGCCGTGGCACATTGAGACCCCGACCCATTGAGGCCCATTGGGGTACGATGCCCCCTGCAGTTGAGGTAAATGGTCTGCTGCTTCCCACCACACAGTAGGGACACAGGCATCTAAGGGGCTGCCCAGAGCCCACTGGCTTCAACCCATGTCCAAGGACACGTCTGAGCCACCCGCTCCATGGGCGGGTCCTGTGGGGTTAGGGCAGTTTCCTAGGTCCCACCTGAAGTTGGTGCAGGTCCTCTGCATGTCATCTCTAAAACTGTTCTGTGATTCCTTTCATCCTCAGCCCAGGGTCAGGGTCCAGGGCTTCCCGCCCTTGGGAAAACTCAGTTTCTCCTTTTTCCTAGCTTCCTCTCTGTCTCTCCCCTGATCCCAAATGGGTTCTCCCTATTATCTTGAGGCAATGATGCATCCTTCATGTCATTGATTCATTCAAGCACTACATATGGAAGGGCTAGCCTAGATGTGCCTGGTGCCCGGGCATGGAGATTGTGGTGATGAAATGGACCAGGGGCCTATGCTCGTGGGGCTGCAGTGAAATGGAGCTGCAGACACAACATATAGACAAAGACCCAGGAGACATACCAGACACTTGTTGATTCTGGGCAGAGCATTTAAATCAGGCCATAGGGCAGTGAAGATGGGGCGGCTGCATTAGTATGAGTGTCAAGGGAAGAACTGTCTGCTGAGGAGACCCACCAGTCAAGAAGGCCCCAGAGGCTGGGTGCATGGGGTCGGGGGACCCTGGTAGAAGATGGAGGCACGGAGCTCTGAGGGGCCCCGTGGATTTCATTTCAAGTGTGAAAAGAAGCCATTGGAGAGTTCGAGGACAGAGTGTGACATGGTTTGAATCACGTAGGACCAACATTACTGAGATACCTTTTCATAAGATAAGAGGCATGGATGTTAAGAGTACAGTTTGATGAGTTTTTGACAAATGTATGTGCCAGTGTAATTGCTACTCCCATCAAGATAAGGGGATGTCCATCACTCCAGAATATCCCCTTGTGCTCCTTTGCAGTCGATATCTGCCCTCCACAACCTTGGCAACCTTGGTCTGCTTTTATCACCACAAATTAGTTTTGCCTGTTCTCGAACTTTCTATGAATGGAATGATACAGTATGTACTTTCCTGAGTCCAGCTTCTTCCACTCACTGTCTCTGGTTTTCATCTATGTCCTTGCATGGATCAGTAGCTTGTGCTTTTCACAGCTGTGGAGACTCCACAATTTGTATATCTAACACCTGCTGATGGACCTTTTCTTCTAGCTTTTTACTGTTATGCATAAAACTGTAAATATTGGATGCAAGTCTTTGTGAGGTTATATGTTTTTATGTGTCTTGGTAAACATGAGAATGAATTGCCGAGGCCAAGAATACGAGATGTTTAATTTAAGAAGCAGCCAGCCAGCTTTCCCAAGTGGTTGCACTGCCTTAGACCTCTACCTGCAATAGCGAGAGGCTGGAGACCTGCCCGCCAGCCCGATTCTGGGTGCTCGGGCCCTGGGCCCCATTGCTGTTGGACCGAGTAGCACTGTTCAGTTCCAAGATGACCGCAGAGGACATTACACTGACCCCCTCCATCAGTCTCTGTGAGTCCCCCTCAACCAGGTTTCCCAAAGTGTGGGCCAAGCACAACCGCCATCTGCCAAAATGATCTTATTTGGTACCAGAAGGGCATGGAATGTGATGGAACCACGCCGTGAGGAAGTAACCCTCTTTGAGTTCTTTCTGAGACTGTGCTACTCCCTGACATCTCTGTAACCCTTGAAACGGAGCAGGACCCTGTGGTCTATGTGCCCCATGTCCTCAGCCTGACTTTCGTGTGTGGAAAAACTTTAGCCAAAGAATAAGTTTAATCAGAGAAGTGAGTAAATGCAGAAACAAAGGGAAATAGAGGAGACAAATAATAGTAGTTTAGTCATTAGGCATAGTCAAGGACGTTTAGTTCCTTCTCACGGGCTATAGATAATATTCTGAGCCGTATCCTGTGAGCTCTCTTATAGATACTGAAACCCACACCAGGTGGAAGAAGTTAACTACATGACGACCAGACTGTAGCCGGGACATAAGCTGCCACAATTCCGAGAACTGGCCTCAAGGAAACGGGAAAAAACCGACCCTGGGACTGGAGACTAACTGTGCTTAAAACAGTCAAGATGACGCTGGTCAGACGACCTCGTGATTCATTTCAGGATGACGGTCAGAGCTGCCTGTGCTGTCTCTGCGTGCAGCCCCTTCCTCAGCCTATAAAACCTCTTGCCCGCCGATTGTCGGGGAAGCGGGGAGCCGGCCTTTGGACAGGCATCCGCCCTCCACACCCCCCAACCCCAGTTGCCAGCAACCAAAATAAAGCAAACTTTCCTTCCCACCAACCTGATGGCTTTTGAGCGGCGAGCAGCCAGATCCCACTTTCGGTTACACCCTTGCTAATCTCCTTAAACATTAAGCTTTTTATCGATGTAGGTGTAGATTCACATGCACTTGTAAGAACTAATACAGACAAATCCCATGTCCTCCTCACCTGGTTCCTCCCAACGGTAGCACCTTGTGAAACCATAATACTCATTCAGAACTGATTTCCTTTGATGACAAAGACAGACCGCCGGCCTTAAGCTCAGAGCCTTCACTAGGCAGCTAGGATTTAATATGTGTTTTATCTTATTACGTTTATTTTGAAGGGTTATGTTCTACGTACAACAAATGATACTGGCTTTCCATTTACGATAAGGACAAAAGTTTTCTTACCAAGTAAATTGATTTAGGTTTAAAATTGAATTATTTTAAAGAATATACTATATAAATGATGGTGCTAGTGGTATGCAGATACGGAAAATCATGGGAGTGAATAACACATAACTGAATTTGGGGAGACGCTGAAACCGTGCCAGCAAATAGAATCGTCTCCAGATCCTACTTCCTCTACAGTGAGCAAGTGCCATGATCTAACACATCCAGAGCAAACCCACTTATTCATTCATGCAACAAATATTTACTCTCCCTTGGAACTTAACTTCCCAATAGACCGATAGCATCTTGAGAGCAGACCTGGGTCTGTCCATCACCATGTCCTCAAGTGATGCTTCACGACAGGTGCTGTCATGGACTGCATACCTGGTACCTCCAGAATTCACATGTTGGAGCTCTAACCCCAATGGGATGGTATTAGGAGGTGGGGCCTTTGGGAGGTGATTAGGTTTAGATGAGATCACGAGGGTAGTGCCTCTGTGATAGGAATAGTGCCCTTCTAAGAAAAGAAAAGGATACCACCTTCCCTTCTTCACCATGTGAAGACACAGTGAGGAGACTGTCTGCAGGCCAGGAAGTGGGCCCTCACCGAGAACTGAATCTGGAGACTTCCAGCCTCCAGAACTATGAAAAATAAATGTCTGTTGTTGAAGCCCCTCCTTCTATGGCATCTTGTTATAGCAGCCTGAGCTGACTAAGATGGGAGCTAGTTAATGGAAGGCTGGGTGGTGAGTCCGGGACCCTGTGCCCCTCCCTGTACACAGGCAGAACCGGAAACCACCTGCAAACGATGGGGACAGATAGCAAGGCTGCTGGACCCATCAATATCTCTTACGTCACAAAACCATAACCTTATACCATTCCTAATTCCTGAACATTTCACCAGGCCTGGGCTGAGTTGCCAGTGAGTGTTAACAGAACTTCTGGAAGCAGATGATTTCTTGGTTCACGAGAAAGTAAAATATACCGGCATACCCCCGTTAATTTTACAAGGACAGGACAACCATGAAATGCAAACAGGATAAAAATGCATCAAGAAAAGGAAGATTTAGCTAAATCTCACTTACGAATGAAGATGCAAAATGTATTAATAAAATACCCATCATTCCATTAAGTATTAAAATGGGTAAAACACACACTGACCAATAAACTTCATTCCAGAAGTGAAATCATATCTACAAGATATCTGCAAAAATCCTATTAATAGGCTAGAAGAGTGCAGAGCTGTGATTTTTGTGATAGAAACCAAAAAAGGATGTGATAAAAGTAGATGAAATGAGACATCCATTCCTATTGAAGTCATTTAGTAAAACAGCAATTTTTTAAAAAGTAGGGCTTCCCCGGTGGTGCAGTGGTTGAGAGTCAGCCTGCCGATGCAGGGGACGCGGGTTCATGCCCCGGTCCGGGAAGATCCCACATGCCGCGGAACGGCTGGGCCCGTGAGCCATGGCTGCTGAGCCTGCGCGTCCGGAGCCTGTGCTCCGCAACGGGAGAGGCCACAACAGTGAGAGGCCCGCGTACCGCAAAAAAAAACAAAAACAAAAACATAAAATAAAAAAGTAAAACTTTTTAATGTGTCAAAAACAACGATCTCAAAACATCATCTAGATAGAGTCAGATTGCTAAATGCCCGGAAATCATGAGAGTCCCCAAGTCAACATAAATCACATTTTCCCAGCAGCATTAATGCAGAAAAATTAACAGAAAAATTAGAAAAATGTCAGATGTATAAATATTGTAGATATATAGATAAGTTGACTTCATTCAAAAATCAACTTTGAACTAATGTAATCATTAAGTAAGAATTTAGGAAGGGGAGCATATGTGAACTTCGTGCGCGTGCGCGCGTGTGTGTGTGTGTGTGTGTGTGTGTGTGGCTGTCCTGGGTGTGCCAGGACACTCCAAGCCCTGATGGCCTGGCTACCTGGGTAAGTGCCAAGTCTGCTCCCAGTTGGACCTGTGGGAAGAGGCCCCATGTTCGTTCCTCTGGGAGCTCCAGCTCTGGACACAGGCAGGTCCCAGCTGCTGCTCTTTAGCCCCTGGGACCCACAGACCAAAGAGCCCGCTCTTCTCTGGATAGATAGAAAAGGGCTCTGTGCTGTGTTGATGCCTGTCTTTATTTACTTGATTTTTTTGGCTGTTGTGAGAAACTGAAATGCTCAAGTCTCTCTCTAGCCAGGGGAGCTCTCTTTTCCTCCCCCAGGGTCTTGAGGAGAAGAGGAAGTGTCAAATTCAGAGTCAGTTCTACACAGATTCTAGGAGTCTGTGCCACCTTGTAAAGGGAAGAGGACCTAGTCCAACTCAACTCATGTCCTGGGATCTCAGTCGTATCCGGGAATGTGCCAGGGGTCCAGCATAAGTGGTGGGTTCTGAGCAGGTGTGATCTTACAGGCTGCAGCATGGAACTTGTACCAATATTACCAATGGGACAGGAAGAGGGGGAGCCAGGAGGTACAGATTCTATAGTTAATTCACCATTTTGTTGCTTCTGTCTCTCTTTACCTCTCATTCACACACACACACACACATGCAAAATACAAACACACCAACACCCCACACTTGTTATCCCATGGCCTGGAACCCACTTCCCCAGATCTTTAGATGAAGGTCTCCTTTTTATCACTTAGATTTCAGCTTTAAAGCTTCCCCTCAAATATTTCCTAGCCACATTTTCTAGCAGTTTCCCTGACACTACCACCAGCCTCTATCCCAACTCTCCTGTTTCGTATCTTTTGTAAACCATACCCTCTCTGTTATAGTAGCATCTATTATATCCACCCTTTCCTGACTGCTTCATTGGAGCCTGGGCCACAGGCTCCATCAGGTATGCCGAGATACAATTTGTACTTTCAGCACCTCGGACAGCGTCGGTGAGTGTGTGTAGTCTGTTAAGTATTGGTTGAATGAATGAATATGATAGGCAAATTTATAAATGTATAATGCTACTCGGCATGTGCTGGGAAATTTAAAGAGCACAGAGAACAAGTTAGAAGTTTCTATAGAAGATGTTATTAGAAATCCATACAGCTATTAAAGCAAAAATGCAACATTTAACTGAAGTCCAAATCTTAATTATAATGCTTCCATTCTTCATGGTGCCTCCTTCTTCAACCAGAAGACTCTGCTTGATGCCCCTCTGTGTAATGGGAAATGTATGTAGGTATATATTAGTATTTATTGATAGTATAATCTCCTTCTGTAGAGATACGGAACTTTGTTTCAAATTTTGCTGATTAAGACATTTTGTCCTATCATCTTGGGACAAAAGGGCCAAAGAAAATATGGTCAAATATAATTATTTGATTAAAGGTAAGGTGAGAAAAGTTCCTTATGTCACCTGATCGTCAGCCTGCAGAGAATTGTAGAATTTTCAAAGGAATAAATCAAAGCCTAAAGTGAAAGCCCCACATTCTGAAGATTACAAAAGCAATAATAAAAAGTTGTCATGTTCTGAGTACTTACTGTGTGTCACACACAGTCTAAGCCACGTGTAGGTATTAATTCATTTAATTTTGATAATAACCCAGTAGGTCAATTCTGTTAATAACTGCGCTTTACAGATGAGGAAATTAAAGCACCAAAATGTTCCATGGCTCTTCCGAGGTCCCACAATTAGTAAGATATGGACCTGAAATTCAACCCCAGACAACCTGGCTCCAGAGCTGCCTCAGCTGTAATGCAATAAGGTTCACCAGGGACTCTCAGAATGGAGCAAGCAAAGAAAGTCATAAGGAATATTTTGAGAGCAGAAAAATTGTTTGGACAAAGCAAGGCAGCTATGTTTTTTATTGCCAAAACACTTGGATGAAAAGGAAAAGTGGAAAGGGGAGACTGCATCTGGACACAACATTGATGTTTATCATAACACCTGTATTTTATGCAGATGTGCATGGCTCTCAGGTGCCATAGAGACAGAGCTCCCAAGCAGAGAGATTCATGAGCCCTGCTTTCCTCACCTGGATCTAAAAACGGCCCCAAAGTTAAAGCTTGCCAAGCCAACCATCCTGAGAACATCATCAGGAACGTTAGGGAGTGCCCTTAGGAATCTGTTGTAATGTTTAAGGTGGTTCTTAGCTTTCTAAGTTGAAAATGAATTAAGCTTTCTCAGTTGTACAGACATTTAAAAACTTTCGGAAAGTCAGGTGCGGGGGTTGAAATTTGACTTGAAAGAAATAAAACTTGTATGTATAGGAGTTCAATGAGAAATCAATTATTCTAACCAGGGAAATGTGATGCTTGACATGCCTTAGCATCACTGATGGTTGTGGGATATTTTTACAGACGTTGAATCTAAAAGCTGGAAGGAATTTGAACATTGAACTGTTCATCTAGGAGGATCAAACTGATTTCTTCTGACTTTTCACTAAGGTGCCATGGAAATATGATTTATCAGGCTGTCACTTTTGTTATTTCTGGAAGGCATTTCAAAACATCCTACAAGGATCTGAATTAATTTTGTGCTAATGAGATCGTATCAGAATATATATATATCTGATATTTTAGATAACACTGCCCAGTGCTTTTGGTTATGTGGTCAATTTCGGCTAGATACTAACATGCATTAGTAAGATCATAATGTCAATACATTTAACAGAAACACACATTCTCAGCCCTGCTCCTCCAGCTTAGAATAATTTTCATCTCAGTGGGATATTGGCCATGACTTTGATTCTAAAACAAGTAGTAAAATTGAAAGCTACTTCTCCTCCCCCCCCCCCCATTCTTTATTTCTTTGTTAAAAAACTGCTTAAATCTTCGGAAACACTTTTCCCAAGAGGTCTCATTTACTACTAAGAAAATTTAACTTAGTTTTAGAGCTGAAGGAAATGTCAACACAAGCAATATTTTAATGATCATCTAGTTGTATTTAACATTCACAAAAAAGTCTCTTGTCTGAGAAGCTCACAATAATTGAAAATATATAGTTTTTAAATTACGCATGTGCTTCTGATGCTGTGAGGATAAAAAGCATCCACTGAAATGTTCTTCCTAAGTTGAAGTTGGAAACATTTGAATTTCTAGACAATTACAGGCTGTTGTGCAGTGTACAGGCATGAGCAGTTGCGCTCCAGCTGATGGGACTGGTTCCTCAATGTGGTGAAGAAGCTCACGAATGCTGAGTGGAACCTCCAGAGGAAGGAAAGGTCTTGGCTCCATTCTAGTAGAAACATTATCCAGGAAAGTCCCATCCTCTGCCTTAACATGAAGCACATGTGCTCATCCTTCTAGCAGGACCAGAAAAGTCAGTGAAAATAAGGCCATTCAAAGTCATCTCAAACAATGCCTACGAGACAGGACCATACCAAAAGTTCAAAATAGACTTATGATCCTAAATCTTGGCTTCAAGGGCCATCCCTGGTTCGCATTCATGTTCCCAAACTCCATGGGCTTGTCACTCTTACCTTTATCGTGGATGTAACCACTACTTCACTGAGCTACGGTGATTGGTGAGATTGCATATGCTTAACAAATTGTAAAGCGTTCAATAATAATAATAAAATAATAACAATATGGTTATTATAACTGTTAACAAAAATAATATTTATTATTATTTTATTCACATTTATTGTGTGTCAGCATCTTAGTTCAGGCTGCTAAATCAAAATACCATAAGCTCGATGGCTTTTAAACAGCAGGCATTTATTCCTCACAGTTCTGGGAGCTGGAGGTCTGAGATCAGCTTGCCAGGGTAGCCAGGTTCTAATGAGGTCTCCTTTCTGGGTTGCAGACTGATGCCTTCACCTTTTATCCCCAACTGGTGGAAAGAGAAGGTCCTAGCTCTCTGGCCTCTTCCTACAAGGGCACTAATCCCAATCCTGGGGGCTCCACCCTCATGACCTCCCAAAGGCCTCACGTCCAGAAACCATCCCATTGGAGATTTGGTCTCAACATATGAGTTCCAGAGAGACACAAACATTCAGTCCGTAACAGCCACTGTGCTAAGTGCTTTACCTGGAGTCTCCCATTCAACCCCACAGGGCACCAAAGAGGCAGAACTATTACTTTGATCTTACAGAAATGGGAGCTAAGCTAATCTGGGTGAGCGAGGGGTCACTTGTCCAGACCACCCTTCCCAACAGCTGCTGGGGTGCTGTGGGCAGAAGACCTTTGGCCATCAGCCCATTCAGGGACTGCCTCAGAGGCTGAGAGCTTCCTCGATCAAGCACCCCTCCCCACGCAGTGCCATCCAATGACCGATAGATGCAGAGCTATACGGGCCCAGCCATCTCAGCTGCATGAGGTGGAACTTTAATGGGCTGATTTGGCTCCAGAGCTTTGAGCAGTGGCTGTGAGCCCATCATAGCAGGGCTCCTTAAACTGCTTAAGTCTTCCTCTCCCTCTTAAGGGCACACCCTAATAATCACTCTGCTACACCCCAAACTCCATCTCAGCATCCTCTCCTCCAGAACTTGGTCCATGGTTAGGAAACGTGACCAGCTCAACTGGATTAGTGATGGGGCCGAGATCCTCCCCCGTTCTACTGGTTCCCGTGACTCCACTGGCAATCTTCATGACTTTTCCGTACTCTTTCATCACTTCCTCGCTAAAACTTCCAGACAAACAGAAATTCACCTTCACCTCCATCATGCTCACGACTATTATAATTTTTTCCAGAATCGCACAGCCAATACACGTCTAAATAAAAGTTTAGAATTCTTTGAAGAAAAAATATCCATGCAATAAAATTTCATTAAATTAAAAGATCAGTGTTAATTAATGAAACACTCCGGATATGAAATGCTTTTAGATGTGTGTTATTTTATTCTTCTTGAGTAAATATGTCAAGAAACTAGCGACTAAGGAGAGGAACTCAAAATAGAATTCTTATTTGTTCTCTTCTGATTCGTCTGCTTGTGACCACAGTAACCTTGAAAGCAATTTGTTCTCCTATGGAAGCCAACGTATACCTTCTATAATCACCCTGGCTTCACAATTCATTTGCTGAACAATTTTTAGTAAGAAAAAAGGAGTCTTCCTTCTGACCTACTTTTGAATGTTCACAAATTTCAGGTTACCAGACTGAGAATTAATGAGCTTTTACCAGCTCTCCCTCATTTGCTGTTTTTCTCCTACTTTCAGTTTCTTCTTTCCTCTGCATTAAAAGAAATAATAATACGCTTTTGGTGATATGTCTAACCGTCATTTCATCTCAAAGCCCTGGAGATCTGCAATCATTCTGGGAAAAGAACAAACCTTATACCAACCTGAGCTATTTCAGCGACAGCACGCTAGAATGTTTTAAGATCGACACCATTGGATCCAACAGAATGTCATCAGTTCTTCATGTTCAAACACTTCATCTTCAGAATACCATCTGGGTGCCTTAGGGAAAAGCCCACGTGTTCCTAGGGACAGAGATAGTCCCTCTGGGAGGTGCCTTTTCTAGGAAGGGGCTCAAATTCTCTGGTAAGGTCTTCAGCCCTCTTGGACCCTCTCTCGCGATGTAGCCTTGCACATAACTCCAGCTCCTCCGCGTTGTTCTAATTGATCTCTTTGTATATTAATTTTAATGGGATGAGTAGAAATTGTAATTCATTATCATGATATGTGATATTTTTTAGTGAATGTGGAATCCATCTGTGCCCCAGTCTGGGTCAGTGGGGAAAAAAAAGAGCAAATGATTCAGCATCTCTGGCCCAGGGAACTCAGAGTGAAGGAAAGTGAAATTTACTGAGCACCTGTCCTGTGCTAATGCAAGTCCAAGTGCTGTCCATCTACTGCCTCAGCGTAGCACACAACAATCCTGGGAGGAGGTACCCGATCACGCCCATTTTACAGATTAGGACATGGTTATGCGTGCGTCACAGACACCTCCAGTGCAAGAACATAGTAGATACTCGGTGGATCATTGACAAGTGGACGAATGAGTGCGTGAACTTGGGAGACAGTTTTCACAATGGGAAGAGCACAGTTTGGAAAGGACCGGTCCCACGTCTGCTGAGCTGAACCTTCAGCAGTTCATCAAACTCTGCGCTTCTCGTAACTTTTCCACGTGTGGTGGGGATCATTATCCCTCAAAGTTGTACAGAACAACAACTGGGATTCATGCCTTCACTCAGCAGGTATTTATTGTTGATTAGGACCCGGCCTTGCAGGAGGACCTGGGAACACCGAGGTCCCCACCCTCACAGGGGTTACGGATTTGGCAGTTTAGTGGAACGTAGTAGATGCTCAATAAGTGAGCCTCAACCAAGGCCAACTCAAGTGACAGGAGGAAGTCCCCTTGGGACTGGGGAATAAGGAGGAGGTAGCGTTTGAACTTGACCTTCAAAATGGGCAGCATTTTGACTGAGGGAAATTGATGGTGAGAGCTTGCCAGGAAGAAAACACGGTGAACAGTGGAGGTATGAGTAGAAATTTTACGACGCTGCCTGTATCTAAGGGGTGATGGAAGTGAAGTAGGGAAGGCTGCTTCTGGTTGGCCAAGGGGGCCCAGCTCCCCCCCCCCGGGGAGTAATTGTGTCCCCCATGTGCCCACTGAGGACCCCGAGGGCTTTTCAGCGGTAAGGACATAACTGAAGCCACTTGTGGGCAGGAACGCTTCTCTTTTCATCTTTCAGCTCCACCTTCCCCAGCTTTGCGTCACTTACAGGTGTCCTCAGGTGGTGGCCTCAGCAGCTCCAAGTTTATCTCCCAGGAGCTCAGCAAGCCCAGGGGGAAAAGCGCCTTAAACAACTGCTCCGGCAGAAACGTCAGACAAGCTTACGGGGTCCCCACTTGACCAAGCCCGGTGGCTCAGAGAAGGCAGTGGTCTGGCTGGCCAGGCCCGAGTCACGGGTCCACACTCGGAGCTGGGGGAGGGTCAAACTCCCTCTAACCTCACGGACTGAGTTGGGAAGGGTGTCACTGAGAGTCGGGAGGGTCTTACCAAGAGGCGTGTCACTAGAAGGAAGAGCTGTTGTCAGGACAGGGAGGGATGGTTTCCAAGCAGTGAACAGTATCAGCGCCAATAACACAAATAGCAGCCTCCCTTCCCTCCCCTGGGCCAGGCCGGGACTCTCGCCTATCTCTGACCTACAGAAGCATCATTCTCCACCTTTCATGTTATTTTATTTTTATTTCGGGCAGGGTCCTTTCGCTGACCCTCAAACGCTAAACCAGGGGAAGAGGAGATGGGCTGTAAGGAGGAGGGTCTCAGTGTCCACTGTCTGCACACGACCCAGGTGGGCAGGGAAAGCATCTCCCTGGGGGATGTCAGAGCCGAGAGGACAAGCCCCCACCTCTGTAAGGGCAGCAAAACCCGGTTCCCATCGGCCTGGGTTTGGGTGACTCCTTCTGTCCACAAGTGCCTGTTCTGAGGTGGGGAGGGACACACAGGATGGGGGACGGTCAGAGTCCCGACGGCCTGTGAGACCCCGGTCCAGCTTGACCAGAAGTCAGCCCTGCTCACCCTCCCCCGATTACATACCCTTTCCCATTGGCCTGGTTATCACTGAAAGTGTCCTGACTGGAGGCGTCTGTAGTTGTGAAGCACCAGAACACTCCTGCTAACCTCGTTTTCTGAGCAGCGGAACCCGGGTATCAGCGGACGGAGGTTAACGCTGATTGGCCTGCAGAGCGGTGACTTGAATGTCTCGATTGTCACTATATAGGTGGTCCTAGGTCGCTTCGTGATACCCGATGGGTGCTCCGTGGTTCTTTAATGACTTATGCTCTGGCGTACCCTTGCGGGTCCCCCAGCACTGGCTGCCAAGGACTCTGACCTGCCCAAGGCTCCGATGACGCAGTTGGGAAACTACAGCTGGTATCATTCACTCCACAGTTAAACGTGATTGCTTTGGTGAAGCCCTTCCCTGGTCATATTCTTTTTAACTTTGCTTAACTTTTCCCGAGAGGCCTCCTTTCCTCTGCACGGAGATTAGACAGGACTCACATGACACAGCACAGCCCCCAACCTGGTGCAGCAGGCTCTACGGATATGTGGGTTAATAGGAAAGTGACAACGGTGCTTACTTTTGTCAAGTGAATCTCCCTCCAAGCATCACCCCACTGGCGATCTTGCCAACAACCTGCGGTCATCTGCGTTTTAGCTGAAAGGAAAGCCGTGTGCCAGGCACCCTTCACAGGTAGAACCGGGGCTCGAAACTAAGCCTCTGCACTGTACGGCAGCAAGTAACGAACTTAGGAAACGCTTCTGTATCTCAGCGAATTTGTGCATTCACGCACCCGCTTCTCGTGTGTATTGAACAAGTGGCTGTACTAGTTTCTTATTGCTACTATAACAAATTACTGCAAGCTCAGGGGCTTTAAACAATACAAATGCATTAGCTTACTGTTCTGGAGGTCAGAGATCTGAACTGGGTCTCACTGGGCTAGAATCAGGGTGTCGGCAGGGCTGCTTTCTGTCTGGAGTGTGATGGTTAATGTGTGGACTTGACTGGGCTGAGGGATGCCCAGTAGCTAACAGGACATTCATTCTGGGTGTGTCTGGAACTGGGTGGGGGTGGGTTCTCTGGAAGTAGACTGATTACAGGAGATGGCCCTGGCCAATGCAGTGGGCATCGACCAATCCACTGAAGGCCTGAGTAGCATAAAAAGGTGGAGGAAGGGCAAATTCCCCCTCTCTTCTTGAGCTGCGACATCCAATTATCCTGTCCTCAGACATCAGAGCTCTTGGTTCTCAGGCTTTTGGACTCAGACGAGGACTTACGTCATCAGGTCCCTGATTCTTTGGATCTTTTGGACTCAGGCTGAATCATGCCACTGGCTCTCCTGCTTCTCCAACTTGCAGAGGGTGGGTCACGGGGCTTCTCAGCCTCCGTAAATATATGAGCCAATTTCTCTAATAAATCTCTTCTTACATCTATCTATTTATCATCTATCTGTCTATCTATCTATCTATCATCCATCTGTATCTGTATCTATACACCCTATCAGTTCTTTTTCTCTGGGGACCCCTGACCGATATGTAGCGATTCTAGGAAGAATCCCGTTCCTTGCGTTTTCCAGCGTCTGGAGGCTGCCCACATTTCTTGGACCACGGCTCCCTTCCATCTCAAAGCCCCACAGTGGCCTCTCAGGTCTCTCATGCTGCGTCACTCTGCCTCTGAGCCTCCTGCCTCCCTCCTCTGCCCACCTGGGCCTACGTGGGTAATACAGGAGAGCCAGCCCCCATCTCAAAATCCTTAATTTAATCTCACCTGAAATTTCCCTTTTCCAGGTAAGGTGACATACGCACAGGTTCTGGGGATTAGGGTGTGGACGTCTTTCGGAGGCCATTTTTCTGCCTACCTCAGTGGTCTTTTGTGCACTTAAAGGGAACTGACCATCCTGTCGTTGTGCTGGGATAGAAGACAGTCCCGTGCTGACGTTGCATCATCCTGCAGACAGGATGAGGGTGATCAAATGAAGCCCATCTTGGAAAAGAACCCCGGCCTTCCTTGCTGCGTTACTCACAGGTTGCCAAGGGTTACAGGTTGAACCATCCCCAGGGCCCTTGCCCATCACTGGACAGCCTCCTTCCCACGCTGCAGTCCTCACCCTGACATCAGCAGTCACTCGCTGGGGCAAGAGGGGAAGCCGGTGCGCGTGAGGGACCAGCGTCCTCCCGCCTTCTGTATCTCACGAACCTTGAGCACGTTATAAGAGCCTCCCGACTCCTTGGAATTCACTTCGTCAATCCCGACGATAAAGAGCATTGCTGAAGGGTAAGAACATTCTGGTTTAATTTTTCATGACAGCGAATATAAAATATTCAAGCCAATACAACCCAAAGTGAGCATTCAGGATGCCAGCAAAGCCCTGACACCTGCCTCTCACAACAAACTCCAGTGTTTCCTGAGTCCACCCCCAAAAGCTGCCCCAGCCCGATTTGGAGCCAAGACTGCTTCTGCCAGCGAACCTGGGGACATTGGGGTGAGGCCCATACCTCCCTGCATGAGGGCTGGTGGGTCTAGGCATTTGTTTATCAGAAGGTCACTCCTAACAGTTTTAATTTAATTTTTTTTGTTTTCCTTCATGAAAAGTTTAAAAATTCTATATTAAGGGTCACGTTAAAGAAGTTCAGGTTGAAGAACAACCCCGAACTGCCTTGAGGACCCAGACAGTGTCTGCAGCATTTGTCTCTGCAGGATAGCATGTGACAGGAGACCCCCTGATCCATTTCACCTGCCGGCGGTGCTGGCGAGACGCCGGACCATCACCCCGCACCTGCCGAGCTGCCCTGAGTAGGGGAGGGTGGGCTGCTCTGCGTGTTTCCTCACAGATCTTGCCAAACGGAGCAATTTCTAATTTTCCTTCCTAGAAAGTCCCTGTCCCTAGGAGCTGCCACATCCCCTAAGTGGCAGGGATGGCACCTGGCACACGGGAGTCTTGCTGGGACCTCCACCTGGGAGCCGGTGGCTGGCGTGTGTCACGTGGCCAGTCAAAATGTTGGTTCTACGTGACGAGGCTAAACTGACAACAAGCCAACGGGGTTTTAGCCGGATGGTGTTTGAGACGCGTTCGTGGAGGATGGGGACAGAGCACAATGGTGTCTCGAAATCAGGACTCCAGGCAAGGCCTCCAGAACACCAGCAGTCAGGTCGGGGGAGATGGGGGCCGGGAGCAGGGCCAAGGTCACAGGTGTAAGTGGCTTGTCCTGCGGATGGACTCCGAGAGGTTGCCTCATGGCCTTGATTTCTTCATTGAACTAGTGACCGTTCCAGGGGGCCCTACACTGTGCTGGGCTCTAGGGGCACAACCTGGGGAAGGACACAGCCCCGTCCATCAGGAAGCGAGTCAGAACCCTGCGCTCTGAGCGCTGGCAGGATCCCACTGCATCACCGCCTCTTGAGGTCTCAGGGGGCCCGGGTGAGAGGCAGCTTCCTGCAGGAGGTGATGTCTAAGCGTAAACCCCAGGACAAACAAGAGGTGGCCAAAGAGGGCAGGGGAGACCGTTGCAGGCACAGGCAAAACCTGTGGAAAGGCCAGAGGGAGAGTCAGCGTGGGTGTCCCGGGACTTTCTGGGTTTGGAGGGAAATGGAAGATGCAAGGTGGGTACCAGGCAGGGGCCAGGTCATGGCACTATGCACACTTATTAGAGAATCTGGGTCTATTCTCAGAGGAGTTTGGAGCCCTGGACGATTTTTGTTTGTTTTTGTTGTTGTTTTTTTTTTGTTTTCACATGCAATATAAAGCATCCATTTTAAGTGTTCACTTCCCTAAATTTTTACAAATGTACACACCCAAGTAACCGGCACCACAATCAATACACAGGGCATTTCCATGGCCCCCAAAGTTCCCCTGTGCCCCATCCATCCAGTGGCACCCCTTCCCCCACCCCAGGCAGTAGCCACTCTGCTTCGGTCTCTGTAGATCAGATGTGTTTTCTCAAGGACATCACATGTGGGATATGTTCACACTTTTGTGACAGGCAGCTTTCCCACCGTGTGAACCTCCAGATTCATCACACGGCTGTGTTCATTCATTTCTTCTCAGTGCCAAGCTGTATCCCATTGTGTGGAAGCTTTTTTATCCATCCCCCGGCTTGTGGATTCTTTCTATTTTGGTGCTATAATGAGTATGGCTGCTAGGAACATACGTGTACAAATCTCTGTGTGGACACAGGTTTGTCTTTGTGTGGAAGTACGTTTGTGCTTCTGTTGGGGAATGCCAGGAGTGGAATGGCTGCTAGAGATGCTTGTTTAACTTTGTGAGAAATTAACATCCTGCCTGAGGGCAGTTTCGCAGGGGCCTGAGATGATGTTTCTGAAGAGTGTTCCCGCTGCAGGGCAGAGGGAGGATGGGTGAGGGGAGAATGTGGAATCAGACTGCGGGCTTGGAGATTGCAACCTGCTGTCAGGAGAAGTGTTGGGGACCTGGGGAAGGGAAGGAGGGCAGATGGCAGACATGGGCCAGGGGAGGGGCCAGAGGAGCTGGAGTCACAGGACTGATGCTGGTGGGAGGGGGGATGGAGGGAGAGAGCTGGGATGTTTCTGTCTGTGGGTGGCTGGGGCGGGGGGGTTGGGTCATCTGGCAGTTTAGAGGCAGCAGGATGACTGCGCGTGGGGAGACGGTGAGCTCAGCCTTGGATGCGGTACCCCTGAGATGGCCGTGGGAAATCCAGCAATAACGGGATGTACCCATGGGAGACTCTGGGGAAGGCTCTGGAC
The DNA here is from genome assembly GCF_963924675.1 of Phocoena phocoena. Classification (NCBI taxonomy): domain Eukaryota; kingdom Metazoa; phylum Chordata; class Mammalia; order Artiodactyla; family Phocoenidae; genus Phocoena; species Phocoena phocoena. Next base: position 85,143,431 of record NC_089233.1, read on the forward strand.
AGGAAGGGCACACTTGTGAGTCACCAGCACTCAGATGGCTTTGAAGCCGCTGGAGAAATGTGTATCCCGTGTAGACCCACTGCCTGAGAGTTCCGGGAGAGACAAGAGTGTGATTTGGCAAATCTGCAATGAATTTGATTCTCTAGAGACGGACGGGAACAAGGTTAGAATTTGAGAATGACCCTCAAAGTAAGTTAATTGACATACAATTCAAAGTAAGTTAATTGACATACAATTATCAATTAGGGAAGAGAGGCCACTTGCATACATGGATGTGTGATGGAATTAATTTAAAATCCAGACGAAACCCAAACATGTTCCAGTTTTCCTCATTACCACCTCCTAACAGTTGCTGGGGGGTTGACACTCATGCACAGCTGGCTATAGAGAAAAATGTGCTTGGCATGCCAGCAACGTAGAACACACAAGGGCTTTCTTCCGTCTGCTTGGTCAGTTTCTTGGTAAGGAGAGGTTTGCTTTTCTCTTGGCCTCATAGTTCAGCTCAGAGAATGACCGCCTCATTCCATGGTATTTATCCAAGTCCCCAAGGGAGGCAATGATCTGCCGGCGTGTTGAACATGACCCCCTACAAAACAATAGAACCACACAGCTCCCCAACATGCCCGGGCAGGTGAGTATCCTGGGTGGGCTGATCGTCTGTTCAGAGAAAGAGGTGAACATGATTTATTTATCTTAAGGTATGTGAGAAAGCATATGGCTGAGATGCAGAAAGGCAAGACTCACAGGCTCTCTGAAGAGGAAATCTTCCAGGGCCACGGATGCAAACAGTACGTCCACACACAGAGACCACACGTGTGTCCACCAAGAGGGCCTCCCCTAGAGACTAGACAATCACACAGTGAGACCGAGCGTGAAAAAGTGAGTTAGAGCCACACATAGGAAAACACCACTTGTGAATAAATTATAAGATATTTAAGGCCTAACAGAAGAGAACGAAGAACGATATAGCAAGAACCTGGGTACCCACAGCCAACTTACAACTTTGGGCAATGCCTTTAAAGATACTCTCTGTGTCTGTGACATTTAATAAGTTGCATGGGTATTGAGTAAATGGTAACTTGGGAATTTGCTCTCAATTTTGCCTCTTTTCTCTGGGTTTTTCCTTCTAGTGCTCACCCCCTGCTTCTCCTCTAGACCCAGGCCAGATCAGAGGTGTGAGACCTGGGCACTCACACACAGGGGCCCGTACCCAGGTGGGCCCTGTGCTGGACTCAGTGCTTTGCTGGCACCATCTTGAAATTCTTAATGAGTCTTAGACAAGGGACCCCACCAGTTGTGTCCTGTCCAGACCCCTGTCCAAATGCATCCCCCAGCCAACCAAGCCCCCTCTGGCCAAGGATGCCATCTGGTATGGGTTGAATTTTGTCCCTTCAAATTCATAGTTCTGATGCCGGTGTACATGTATCCTGGAGATGAGTAATTAAGTGGATGGTGGAGGGGGAGCTGGGTGTCTCGTTATTGAAGTGAACGTTTGCAGCAAAGCAGGGAGGGGGCTAGAATGATCCACATGAAAAAGGATCAGGGTTGGAGACATCAGTGTGGACTCATGTTTAGGGTAATATAAATAGCGATGCTCACACAGAAAAATACATACGGATATGTGTATATACAGGGCTTGTATACATACATATATTTCCCTGCTCTGCCAGGTGAGAAGGCCAAGAGCAGTAACACCCAGTAACAAGGAGCAAACCCAGTACGAGATCTTGGTTCCTAATACCATTCTCCAATCAAAAGATTGATTGGTTGAATGAATCAGTAAGTAAATAAGAACAGACAAATCTCTCATGCAGAAGAATCCCAAGTAATTTATGGATTCACTCTGCTCTTAAAGAAGTGGATCCTACTCTCTTCTGAAGTGTGGGCTACATGTAATTATTTCCTTCCAAAGAGCACAGGCTATCAGGAGGGAAAAATAATAAGTTTACAATGCAGAAGCCAAACAGACAGGACCTCAGCCAGAAGATCAAGGTCAACATCAACAATGATGTCATGTTGATAGTATGTACCCTTGATAAGATACGATGAAAATGGCACCTTAGTCCCAGTGATGGTCCTCCCCAAACCCATGACCCCAGTCTAACAATGAGAAAAACATCAGACAAATCCCAGTTGAGAGACATTCTACAAAGAATCTGACCAATCCTCCCCAAAATGGTCAACGTCACCAAAAACAAGGAAAGTCTGAGACATTCTCATGGCAAGAGGGGCCCAAGGAGAAATGGGAGAAATGTTGAGGTCCTGACTCCCAATTTGGCTGTGTTTGGAGATGAGGCCTTTATGGATGTAATTAAGGTTACATGAATGAGGTCAGGAGGGTGGGGCCCTGATCTGATAGGATGAGTGCCCTCATAAGAAGAGACAGCAGAGCTGCTCCATTGTGTGAGGACATAGGGAGGAGGCTGCCATCTGCAATCCTGGAAGAGAACCTTCACTAGAAACCAGCCCTGCAGGACCTTGATCTGGGACTTCCAGCCTCCAGAACTGTGAGAAATAAATGCCCAGCCTGTGGTATTTTGTTAGGGCAGCCCGAGCTGACAAATAGAACATCTAACTGTCATGTGAATACTGGATGGTATGCTGGGACAGAAAACAGAACATTAAGTAAGAACTAAGGAAATCTGAGAGAGTATGGACTTCCGTTAATAATAATCTCTCAGTATTGATTATTGATTGTGACAAATGTACCATATTTAATATAGGATATTAATAACATGGGAGACTGCTTGGGGTGTGTGGGAACTCTCTGTATTATCTTCATGATTTTTCTGCAAAGTTAAAACTGTCTTAAGATATAAAAAGTTCATTAAAACATAGATTTGTTGCTGAGATATGAATAAAGACATATAAAACGTCGTATTTGGCCAAGGGGTTTAACTAGCTCTATTTTAAATAGAGCTAAAATAAAACGTAGATAACTCCATTTAAAGCCATAGGTCCTTCTACCATTTGGTAAATCTATATTCTCACTTCTTTAATGAGATGAGTGAGTGATTTGAAAGCCCTCATCTCTGGATGTCTTGGAGCATCCATAGCAGGACTCAGGGAAACTGCTCCCAGGTAAGTATTTGACCTGGGCTGTTCCCCACAGGCCACCTGCCTCCCTGATGCTGCATTTGGCAGACATCACTTCAGGGCTTCCATTTTCACTGTGTCGGTGCACATCTGAAACAGCAGTTCTGATCCTCCACACTTCTTACTAAGATTTCCAGTTGTCATCTTGATAATGCCGTCTCCATCTCTCTAAGAGTGTTCGTTATGCCTGGAGGGATCTCTTCAAATATTAGAATCTCAGACTTGAATTTTCTGGAACACACAATTTATTTCTTTTTTATCCCTCCTTTATTCTTTATTCCAGTGCTCCTAAGCCCTCCTGACATTCAGCAAGAATATGCATTTTATCTAATATGGAGCAGGCATTCTGCTAGGTTAGAGACACAAGATCAAGGAGGAAGTGTGCTGCCCTTCCTCGAGACCCAGTTGGGAAAACAAGTGGACAGAATTAACCATCATGCAATAGGATGTGTGCAAAATTCAGGATTTCACAGAGGGCTGCAGGAATTTGGAGAGGTTGGCCTTGAAGTGTGGGGACTCAGCGGCTGTGTGCCGGCCTCTAATTGCTGGGCTGGGGGATGTCTCTTGTCGGATTCACATAGTTACTCTGAGGACCTGCTTCTTCCACCATCAGGATCATCGTACACCCTCCATACCAGCCAATCAGAGCACATTCAGCCCTTGAACACGGTGACCGGTCCAGGTGTGGACACACGATAGACAGCGTCGATCCTACCCAAACAGGTCAAGTCCTGTTGGGAGATTAATACAGATCCCGGGAAGAGAGATGTTGCTGCTTCTAGAACTGTCAGTGCTCAGCTGCATGGAAGCCCAGGGCAGCCAGGGCTCATCTTTGCTTCTTTTTGGAAACAATCTACCAGGGAATGAAGCCAACAGAGAGAAGAAAGCAGAACCAAGAGAGACAGAAACAAATGCCCTGTAGTGTTTGAGCTCCTGGATCCAACCACACCTGAAGTGAGCATCATTTCTTAAGCGTTCCCAATCAGATGAGTCAATAAGCTACCTTCTTTACTTAGGCAACTGCAAGGAAGCAAAAGTGGGGGCCAGCCCTCCTAGTCTATAGAATGGGCTTCCGGCTGGCCGATGCCCTCCTAGCCCATTTTTCTACAGTAAGCTACTAAAGAATTATGTAATTATTCAAAATTGTAAAAATATTATATAACTCTAAGGAATTGTTAATGTATCTGTTCCAAGGTTATTAGTAAAAGATTGAAATTTAAAAATAATTATATAATTAATCAGCTTAAAGAAACATTCAGATTATTGTCACACACACACAAAAGAAATAGAAAACTTTTTTTTTTTCTCTTAACCATCTTTATTGGGGTATAATTGCTTTACAATGGTGTGTTAGTTTCTGCTTTATAACAAAGTGAATCAGCTATACATATACATATGTTCCCATATGTCTTCCCTCTTGCGTCTCCCTCCCTCCCACTCTCCCCATCCCACCCCTCCAGGCTGTCCCAAAGCCCCGAGCTGAAATCCCTGTGCCTTGCGGCTGCTTCCCCCCAGCTATCTACCTTACTACGTTTGTTAGTGTGTATATGTCCATGACTCTCTCTCGCCCTGTCAAAACTCACCCTTCCCCCTCCCCATATCCTCAAGTCCGTTCTCCAGTAGGTCTGCGTCTTTATTCCTGTCTTACCCCTAGGTTCTTCATGACATTTTTTTTCCTTAAATTCCATATATATGTGTTAGCATACGGTATTTGTGTTTTTCTTCCTGACTTACTTCACTCTGTATGACAGACTCTAGGTCTATCAGAAAACTTTTAAGGCTACTGAATAACATCTAACCATCTCAGCCTGATAATCAAGGCCTCTAGGAACTAACTAAACCTTCTGCTTTCACATGCCTTATGCTCCCACAGAAATGCAAATACTCATCATTGACCCGAACACGTCCCATTCTTCCTTACCCAGGGGCCATTGTTCCTGCGGTCCCTACATTCAAGTAGGCCCTCCCACCTGCTCCTGCATAGCCCACATCAACCTGACTCCCACCTGAAGTGTGCCCCCCCCCCCCCGCCACGTTGCGGACCTTTCCTCTGCATTTCTCCGCACACAGTTCTACCTCCCTTGTGTTATGTTTGTGCATTCTCTTCTCCACTGAACTGTGATCGTCTCAAGAACAGGATTTCAACGCAATCCTGAGTCATCTTTGTGGTCCTGGAAAAATCTAGAATACTGCCTTGTATTCCGTAGAACCTCAATAAATGCCCAGTGGATGCAGACGTGAATTAATGAACAAAAGCATGGTTATTTCTGATGCAGACCAACGATAGCAACTGGCCTGATAAGGAAACAGCTTCCTGCCTGTTCCCACTCTTCCTCTATGTTCCCTTCCTTGTCCGCGTAACCATAAGAAGTGTGAGGTCTTTCTTCAGCCTCCTTTTTTTGTGGAACTGAAGTTGTTAAAAGTGTTAAAATTTTCAGCCTAGGCTGCCAGGGGAATGGCAAGATAATCTTTGCAGTGTGGTTGAAGACGCAGTTGGCTGGTCCTGTCGTTTACACAAAACCCGGATGTTTCTGTGATGCCTGGTGATGATTTTGTGTTTTGGGATGTGAGCGTTGCTTAGCGATGTCGGCATGCGGCATGGGTAGGCATGCAGGGCAGGCCTTTCCAGTTCCAGGACAAGATCCGGGCCTTTGTCATGAAAGGTTTAGTGGGTTATAACTGGCCATCCCTGCTCAGCGTCTTCGTGCTTACTTTTGTTTTCTGTGTCATCTCTGGCCCTCCATTTCCTCATCTGTAAAATGGGGATAGTCACTGTAACCACCACGTAGGGTCACTTGAGGATTAAATGAGTTAATACGTATAAAGACTTAGCACAGTGGCTGACACCCAGTAAGTGCACAGCAATGGCTAAGATGACGTTAATCATTGCCAATGCACGAGTGAGGACACAAGACGTCCCTCCTAGTAGGTACCCAATAGCTGTTGGCTGAAGGAGAGGACGTTTGCTAGATAAAAGGAGTGAGGTCTACAGAGGGTGACGGCTGTGGCAGTAGTGGAGGTGGCGGTACGGAGACGGGCTCGGAAGGAGGTGGCCACATTGCTCCTGGGCCACGTCTCTGCCTCGCTGCAGCTTTCTGGCAGCCCTGCATCCCGCCAAGGCCAGGTGGGTGGGTCCCGCCACAGCGTGAAAGACACACGGACTGACCAAGACACAGCAGAGCAAGGCCTCTGGAAAGGGCCAGACCAGCACCCCGAGGACCTTTCCCGTCCCTACCTCTCTCCACACAGTAGCTTCTTTCTTTCCCTGGACACTGGTTCCGGCCGTATGTCACCTCCTTCGCAGCTCAGAGGCCAGCTCTTTGCCTCCCACTCTATATTTCAAATTCCTGGAGGGCCGGGATGTGACTTGCGATGCTGGGACTTCTAAGCTCTGCTTGTCCCTAAGCTTCCTCTGCGTTTCTGGGCGCCAGGGCTGGGATTTCACCTCTCAGAAGCATCTTGGAGTCATGAGGCAGGGATAACTTCACCCCGACCCAAGCCAGGACAAGATGCTGAAGACACACGGTTTCTGGGGAACGGAGGGTGTCCTGCTGGCTAATTTATATACCGCCTGGAGGGGATAGGCCTGGAGAAGGTAGAATGCAAGCTGGCCACTCCCTTCCGCTGAGCTGATTAGAACAGACGGTCAGCTGCTGTCTGCTGGGATTTATCGTTTTGCACCCTTGCACCTAAAACTTGGTTTTGTACTTGCAAATCTGGACCCCACCATGACATTGCAAAACCCAGCCCCCGAAACCTGAAATGTCCACAGGATTAATGAAAAGTGGCACCAGCTCGCTCGCTTTGGCATTCCCGGCCCACTCTGAGGAGAATGTAAGATCTGGAAATGGGTTCACACAGATTGGGCCACAGTCTCCTTTTGGGATCATGGTCGGTCCTGGAGTGTGCGATGGATGCTCAGGGTCAAGCCTGAAGCCTTAGAATTAATTAACTTTCCCTGGACTCAACCTACACATTTGGCATCGGTGTTCCTCCAACAATAGGAAATATGCTATCAGGAGGGGGGTGTTAAGGTGTACCGATTTAAATAATTATAATTTGGAGCTCTGTATGACTCTGCGATGAGTCGTCATTTGTTTTAGAAGATAAGAAGCGTGTCTGTTCTCTCTGCTAAGGGCCACCTGGATTCCTCTATCGAGCTGGCTGCTTTGTCCACGCTTCCCACCCTCGTGGTGCTGAGCTGAGTCAGAGCTCTGTGCTGGGAAGGGGGGCGTGGAGATGCGTGAAGTAAGAGGTTAGTCAGGAAGGTTTCTATTTCTTTTGTGGTTTTCTGGGGGGTAAACCAAATTACATTGCCATAGAAACTTCATCTTCTATCTATTTTTCAAGAAGTTTCTCAGCAGATTTAGAACCTGGACCGAGACAGGATCAGGCACATGGGCTCAACTTAAACCGGGTTCGAGAGAGTCCGATTTACAATCCCAATCCCATAGACTAGGCTGCTGATAAACCCATAGACTAGGCTGATAAACCATCTCGGGGGCACCTCAGTTAGCATTCCCAAACTGATCCCAGGTTGAATCGCCCACTGTACATCATGGGACATTAAAATTCCCCACAGCTCTCAGGGCTGCAGATTTGCTTTGCAGAGAGTCGGTTCATATCAAGTCTGCTGGCTCAGTTCTCTGTGGGCGAAGCTACAGACACCACACGATGTCTCTGGGCTGAAAAAACAGCGAGACGTACTGCTGGTTGCCAGGCTGCTGTTGCCTCAAGAAATGGCGGGGGTTATCTCGCCTCTTCCCCGCGGCAGCCGCCACCGCCAGCAGTGATGGTAAATGGTCATCTCTGACGCCGCATGTGTGGTACACCCGTGAGCATCACATTTGATGACCTTGTACACAGCAATTGTCCGATACTATCATTCCCACGTACTGAGTCTATTTTTTAATAGCTCAGTAAGCCGGATGTAAAGAGCAACGTTCAATTCCACACAGTCACACAGTTCATCTCAACACACCCTGTAATTCCTGGGTCCCCAACCCCGGGGCCGCGGAACGATACCGGTCCTCGGCCTGTTAGGAACCGGGCCGCGCGGCGGGAGGTGAGCGGCGGGCGGGCGAGCGAAGCTTCCTCTGCCGCTCCCCGTTGCTCCGCATCGCTTGCATTATGGCCTGAGCCATCGCCCCCTTCCCCTGTCCATGGAAAAACTGTCTTCCACGGAACCGGTCCCTGGTGCCAAAAAGGCTGGGGACCGTGGCTGTAATTGATTCATCGTCACACGCATTTTTCCTGCTGCGGTTGAAGGGGCTGAGATGTGCATCACGGCAAAGGTGAGGGTCCGTTTGAAGGAGAGAAAAGCTTCTATTTCCTCTTTAAATGATTCACTCTTCTTCAAAGAGATGATTATGTTAATTGAAATGATCTCGGGGCCAACAGTGCAAGTAGAATCCATTCCTGTTTTCTCACATAGCATGAGGGCGGCCTTGACCTTCCCAAGCCTCAGTCTTTTCGTGTGTCGGATACAGATCATCATAATAAAAGCTTTCAAGGAAAGAAGGCTGCCCAGAGCTAGCCTTGACAGTCATGAAACGTCATCCTCTCAGCTCTCCCTCCTCCGCAAAATGGACATGATCTCAAAATAAAAAGCAGTTATTTCATTTGAATATGTCTCTATTAGGATAATCTAACGGCATCCCTCAAAACTTTCCACGTTGTGTTTCTTAAATACGTTTTTTGTTTTAGAATAGCTTTAAGTTTGTAGAAATATCGCGAAGATGATACAAAGGACTCCCATATACCACACACCCGGTTTCCACTGTTACTAATATCTCACATTAGGATGGCGCTTTGGTCCATGAGCCAATGCCGACCTGTCATCGTTAGCTGAAGCCCATGCTGTATTCAGATTCCCTTAGTGTTTACCGAGGGTCTTCTTCCAATCCGGGATCTGATCCAGGACACCGAATCATGTTTAGTTGTCACGCGTACTTAGGCACCCCTTGGCTCTGAAAGATTTCCTTGTTTCTGACAGCTTTGAGGAGTACCGGTTAGACATTTTGGGGAATGTCCCTCAAGTGGGGTGTGTCTGATGTTTTTGTCATAGTTGGGCTAACCATGCTGTCGGCTTTGAAGACCCCAGAGGTGAAGCGCCCTTCTCACCACATCACATCAAGGGTCCATGCTCTCAACATGACTCATCACTGCTGACCTTGACCTTGATCACCTGGCCTGATGTCCTGTTGGTCTGGGTTCTCCACTGTAGTCACTCAAGCTTTCCCCCTTCCACGCTGTCCTCTTTGCCCACACGTAGGAGTACACCGGGACTTATACTCCAACTCCTTGAGACTAATGCATCACCTAAATACATTATTTGGAATTCTGCATGGGAGATGTGTCTATCCTCTCCCACTTAGTTATTCAATGTCTGTTTGTATCAGTATAGACTCGTGGATATTTATTTCATATTTTGGGTGTAGTCCCACACTACCGTACCACTTTGTTTATTTATTTTGCTCAAATCGTGGCAGCTTTGCCCACTGGGTGATCTTCCAGCCTGCCTCTGTGTCTGCCTCTGTGTCTCTCGACATATCATCATGGAAGGGTTCTCTTTTACTTGGTTGGTTTAGGGATTTTTTTTAAAGTGCTCCAGGCTCATCTTGTGTATATCTTGCCCCAGTCCCAGGGTCAGCCACTTCTCCAAGGAGCCCTGGAGAATAGTAGAAATGATAGGAGAACGGTATTCAAATCCAAGTCGTGCTTTACTCTGGGGAAACCTCACAGTTTCCAGGCTTCAGCCCACCTGGCATTCCGGTGAGTTCTCACTCTGAGTTCAGGAGGAGAGAGGCGCTTCATTACCCTCCAGCTACAGAGAAGCCTGCTGAGTGAGCTGGTTCAGATCCAGGGAGGCAAGAATGAGACCCGGGGGTGTCACGCTGCAAACCCACGCTCTTCATCACCCAGCCCGTGACATTCAGGTGCCCTCCCTGCGGGCTCCCCGTTGCCACGTCGCATGCTGTGCTCTGTGACTCAGACCGCAGGACTAGCAGCCGCGTCTGAGGGCCCAGTGTCCGTGCGGTGACCGGTGTGGCCGGGCAGTGTCGTCTGCTTGCTGTCCTGCCCCGGCTGCCTCGGTCCCCGTGAGCCTGAGCGCCACATCGTGTGCCTTCCACACTTGACACTCGGTCCCAGCAGAAGCTTCCCCAACCCCAAGGGCCTGGGGTGTTTGCCCAGTGCCCTCGCCGACCCTCACGGCTCCCGGTAGAGTGGCCCCCGCGCAAGCCCTCACTCGGCTTCAGACTTTTTTTCCCGTGTTCAGTTACATTAACTGAGCTGATGACAGGCGGTTGGATGAGAGTCATTTCCATTAGCCCTAAATGAGGCCCCGAAGGAAAATTTAATTCACATCCCCAAACACCGCTGAACTCAGAGCGTGATTCAAGGCAAAGGTGAGAGAGATGAGGTGGTTGAAAATAAGTCCATTTCCTCCTGAGATAAGACACAGCTCTCAGCCTCTCCGAGTGAAGATGCTCTAACCACACCTTTGGGTAGGAGTAGTTGTTTCAACTTGAAAAAAAATACAAAGAGTTTAAAAAAGAATCTCTGAAGCTCTGATATTTATATTTGAGTCTCCTCCTTCCCTGGCTCCTTACTTGGAAATACAGAGCCGCATCCCCCGTCCAGGTAGATGTCTGTGCCTGGGTCCTGGGGTCTCTTGCATACTTAGAAACTGCACTGGACACATCAGAGGGGCACGGGGGTGTCCCCGAACCATACTCAGTTAACTAAAGCCTCAGAGGGCAGCAGCCCAACGACATGTTTTGAGGGAAATAGCTAGAATGTGCTTTGGAATATCTACTTTATTATGAAATGGAGTCATTTCTTTCTTCTCTGCTTCTGTTGAAATAAAGGAAAAGGGGGCCCTAGAATTGCCGACGGCCATGCAGAGCAAGCTGTAGGAGCACTTCCTTTGTATCAGTAACTTCCCTGTGACTCGTGTACTATTCGAGATTTTTAAGACAATAAAAGGCACGGCATCATTGTTCTCCGGTTGCTTGCTTATGTTGAAACAAAAGTTTAGAATTGAGAAAGGGGAATAGGAAGACAAACCGAAAGATCTCCCCAAGATGAAGAAGAAAGAGACAGAATACACCGAAACATTACTTATTCTTGACTTAAATAAATATGGCAACTGCATAAGCTTTGAGGTGTGACGAGTCAGCCAGGATGAAAAAACAAACCTCAAAACTTGGAAGACCAAGGCAGAAACAGGCAAACTACTATGAGTAATGATGGATTTCCGTTTATTAGTCTCTCCAAATGTGAAAGAAGCTGGAACTGATGCTTGGTCCACAGAAGCCCAAGTAGGGAAGGTCCATGAAAAAACATCTAAATACAGAGTGTTTTTCATACTTAGATCTTCTCACTCAGGTTTCACTCAGTGGGGTGACTCACAGGCCTCTAAGGAAGATGCCCTAAAAGCTGAGACACTCCTGCCAAAGCTGGGGATGCTCAAGCCCAGAGCTGGAAGAAGTGGGGATACATCCCTGCAGCTGGGGTGAAAGGCCTTCCTTGCTACACCCCTCTCTGCAGAGAAAGCGGCACCCCTGCATCAGCCGTCTGTGATGTGAAACAAATTTCTACAGACCTGTTGCACTAAAACAACACCTGCTAGGACCATGGTTTCCATGGCTCAGAAGTTCCAGCACAGCTTAGCTGTTCCTCTGTTCAGGGTCCCATCTGGCTAAAATCAACCTGTTGGCTGGGGCACTTCTAAGCTTAGACGGTTGTGGGCAGACCCGCTTCCTCCCAGCTGTAGACTTCCTGGCCGCTTGCTTCTTCAGGGGAGGCAGGTGAGCATCTCTGATGCTTCAGATCTCTTTGATTTCTTCCCACTCTGACCTCCAGATCCTTTTCTAAAAGGTTCACCTGATTATGCCAGGCCTGCCCAGGATTAGCTGCCTTTGGTTAACTCAGAGTCCCTTGATTGGGAACCTTAATTCCATCATCTGCAAAATTCCTTTGCAAAGTAATGTAACCTAATCACGGGAGTGACAGCCCATCATACTAACGGGTCCCGCCTCCACTCAAAAGGAGGAATCACCAGACACACGCGCCAGGGGCGGGAATCTCTGCCACCGTCTCAGAATTCTGCCAACCACAGCTGTCTCCGTGAGACCAGCTTCCGAGGTCATTGCTAAAAGCACAAATATTCACTTCTAGAAAGAAAGTACCAACGGGGCCGTGATCACCCAGACCAGGACTGGAGTGATTGATTGGTACACGGGCTGTTACAGTCAGGGCCTTGCTCACAGCCCCAGTTCCTCCACGTGAAAACGCCCGGGAGCTGATGGGCTGTAAGTGCACTTGGGAGGTGAGGACGGCTCTCCAGGAACAGGAGGGAAATTCACTGTCCCATCCTCCCTGGGTGCTCTGGCTCCTAGAATTCTCTTTGTCACTTTTTTCCTTTTTAAGCACAGAATGCATATTAGAGGCCCTTGACAGTTTTCAGATGTCCTGCTGAGGGTTGAAAAAGAGGCCTTACTGAGATTCTGTTTTCCCATCTGTGTGCTATGAAACCAAGAAAGGAGTATGAGGGGCCCTGGACAGTCGTGTGGCTCGGCTGTGGGGCAGTAGAATAGGAGAGACCAATGCAATCTGGCCTCTGGATCGGACTCAGAACCTCTGAGGCCAGACCTCACGCCCTACTAACGGAATAAGACTGCATCGACCCTAAACGTGTAGCGAACAAAAACTCCACCGAAAACATCCTCCGTTAACGTGTTTCTCCCACTGTATCCCCCAGGCCTGGAATTCTGGTAACTGGGGTGGCAGACACAAAGGGCTTCAACCAGCGTTTCTAAACCGGTGGCAGAAACTGGCTTCCACGGAGGGCCCCATATCAACCAAAGTCGATGTCATAGAAGCTCAGTATCTTATAATAAGCTATCATGGCAAAGAATCTCAAAAAGAATAAATACATATGTATATGAATAACCGAATCACTGTGCTGTACACCCGAAACCAACGCCATGTTGTAAATCAACTTTATTTCAATAAAAAAATTTTAAATAAGGTAATTTATTGATTAAAAAATGAGAAACTCACAAGTGGGGCTGCACCTTCTATTGACAGGATGCTGCTGTCTAACCCTCAGGGGAAGGGAGGCACCGGTTTACTTCACTATGTTTTAATGTTTTCACATTTTATTAGCAGCGGTCATCCATATTGTACAAAAAGAAAGTCACCCGCAATCTCAAGGTGCAGATATTATCGCAGTTAAACACATGGGATTTATGCACGTGTGTGTGTGTGTGTTTTCACAATCATGAGATCACAAGTTACACATTGCTTTGTAATCTGTTATTTTTTTATTCCACCAGGAACTTTTCAGAACTTTGTCCTGTGTTTCCAGGACAAAACATACTGCTGGCATGTAGTAATTCCTCAGTAACATACGTGGACTAAACTTGTCTCTGTTAATAAAACTCCAGCATCGTCTCAATGACTGTAAAGTGACACATTGGATGTTGTCTGAGTCAGTATTTCCCAGCACGCGATATTTTCCTACTGCTAATTTCCAGGGGGATCTTAGGTAGTACCTGGGTAAATATGTGTTTATCTTAATCATTATGTATTTTAATTTGTACTTGAAACAATTATATAAGTAGCATATCAAGCCAATGAGTTCATAATATTTTAGGATTAGACCTAAGCGCTATTTAAGTTAAAATAAGAAGACTGAAAGAAAAAGATCCTTAGTACGTAATAACTCAGGAAGTTTTCGGATTCCACAAAAATGAGTTTTAAAACGGTGCCCCAGTGATGGTAGTTTATAACGCAGAGACGTGATTCATTTAACAATCTACCTCTTTGTCTACCTTACAGACTCTTGATCATTTGCTTTGTGTTTTTTCTGTTATAAAAACACTGTGAGGAATATCTTCCTACAGATATCTTTCTATGCCTCGTTGCTTATTTCCCAAGGGAAAAAATTGCTAGGAATGGAAATACTGTGTCACGTGGTTTGCAAGTTTTAAAAGCTGTTGGTTTATAACGCGGAAAATCGTCCGTGGAACCTGAGCTCGTGTCCATGTACTCGCCCCCAGCCAGGCGCCAGAGGACAGAGTTGTTTTGTATTTTTAGAAGGCTCTGAACCAGGGGAGAGGGGAAGCTTGGTAAGTGTGCCCGGGGAGGAATGGGCAGCGTGTGCAGTCTGTGCCCCAGACCCCCTCTCTCTCTTCCTCTGGATTTTTCCTCCCTTCCTTCCTACCCTTAGAGAGAGCTGTGTGTAAATTTTAAATGTAGAAAACAATAAACTGATATTTTATAGTTTATCGTTCAAATTAAAAGACATGTGGGCCAATAGTTATATTACTCATGAGGCATTTCAAAAAAGGGTTTGTCTTTTAGCTTAGAAACCACCACTAAGAAGGGGGGCCTAGGTGGACGCTCTCCGGGAAACCCCACGGCCGTCCCCTGACGACCCCCGCATTTACCCTCCAACCGCTGTGCCCTCAGGCAGGAGACAGGGCACTCTGGCATCTCCGCCCAGCCCCTCTTCCCTCGTGGACAGCGTCCCGCTGTCCAGCTGGGCCGCTGCCAGGGTGCTTGGCTCTCACTTTAGCCCTGGGACCTCTCTGGAGTGAGGATTGAACCCAAACGGGAACCAATGGGCTGGCAGCCCCTAGGGGAGATATTTGCATTCTGTATCCGCAGACAATGTCATCATTTACTGAACTCTTTCTGACTGCATCACCTTTATCACTTACAACATTTGTTTTAAAAGTGTATATATCTACTCTAAGTTAAAATCATTATTACTTGTAATAAGAACATAACCACACTTAATAAAAACGATGAAAATAATGTTCTCACAATCTTGCTTGATGCCAAAGCTGTGGAAGGCCCAAGCCTGCAGCCCTTCTGTCCGTCGCCAAGGGGATTAGCAGGAAGGCCGGCTGAAGATACGTTGGTGCCCAGCCCAGCACCCCCAGGGCCCCAATCCCGTCACATCTGCTCATCCCGTGACATCCCAAGTTGTATCAACTCCTCCCTGACATCCTTTTCCCTCCCCACTCCGCCACCCGAGTTCAGGTTTCTCTTGACTAATTTCTATTTAAATTTGGAGGTTTGACCGTAGCCTGTCCCAGGCCTAAGCCCAGCAACAGGATCAGAGCAGATGCTTGGCCTCTATATGCTAAAAAAAAAAAAAAAACAGTAAATGAATAAAGTCAAATCCATCCATTTAGGTATTGGCAAGTGTACACAGACCTCGCAACCGAGAGAAATGCTAGCATCGGCAAGCTTTCTGGCTTTTCTTCCTGGAGCTGAGTATAAGAGCAAGAGGTGGAAATGACCAGGCTCAAGCTAACTGCTCAATACTCATAAATGAATTGCCGATTTTGGCTACACTCAGCCTCGTGTGAAGCCCTGGGCTGCCCAGTCCAGTTTGTGGAGAACAACCCCAACTCTCCCCGTGCTTCCCGGATTCCCTGACCCCAGGCCCGCCTGGATCTCATTGAATGATTCGTGGGAGCTCCCAGGAGACGGTTGCTGCCACCCGTGAAAGAGAATCAACAGACAGAGCTTGGAGAAAAAGAAAGGCATGTGGATATTTCTGTCCATGTATCCTGGCTCGAACAGGAGGAAGATAAACGCATTTTAATCCGCCTCAGGGTGTGCGATAAAGTAGCGAAGCATCTAGGTTCATCCTCCAGGGCACGCTTAAAAAAATCACATTCTGGCTCCTTCATGTCATTTTTCCTTAAAGTTTGCTGGGGAGAAAGCAGGGGCCCCCAGTGATCAAATTACCTCATCTTGTGCTCTTCATCTGTATTAAAATGTTTTCTTCCTTCAGCTCATTTTAATCTGGAGAGCAGCACAAGTGAGAAAGGAGATCTTGGAAAACAAAGAAATCCACTGCAGGTGAAAATATGGAGTTTCTTTTTAAGAAAACATATATTTGTCTCAAACACGTACGTGTGTGTGTTGTTTCAACATGTGTTATTTGCCTTTCTGTGTAAAGCCATTACTACGTGGGGAGAGGGGGAGATGGAAAATGAAAAATATTAAAGTGATTTCCATTTTCTTTTTGTCCTCATGAATATGAAATTCTCCTCTTGATCAAGAGAAGAATAATTAGATGGGGTCTCGGGAGACTTGAATCCTCAGCCTGGTTCTCTCTCTTAAATAGCTGCTTCGCCGGAAGCAAGTCACTTAATTGTTCTGAATTTTTGTTAAATAGTACAGAACAACTTAATATATGGACCAAAATAGACTTGTTACTCTTTCACTTAGAATCAAAATACATTTATTCATTCATATGAAAACATTATTTTTATTACATTTTCATATTAACCATTTCAATAATAAAGGATTTTAATAAGAAAATCAGTACTGCTCTCTGGACCCCGCAAGGTTAATATCTAGTCAATGGTAGATTTTAGATTTCAGCACAAAGATTTCTAATCCTTTTTCCAGAAAATGGACTTAGAGCTTCAGTGTCCCTTGGGGGACCACCCAGGTCCTGTGTCCTAAGAACTGGATGTTCTTAAAGCCCCTCCCATTTTAACTGTGTGTCTCTGATTTATCTGTCACGTATGGGTCTGTTTGGAAATGTGACTATCTGTTCTACTTTCAAGTTTTAGAAACTGTCTTGCTGTCAGTAATGCTTGTCAACTTCAATTTAAGGGCGCTGAAATCCACAACCTGATTCTGGATAATAATGGGTCAGAAATTGAAAGCGGAGAAGTCACATTATTAATGTGTGATCATTGCCTCGCACACACACACGCACACGCACACACATGCTCAAAAGGGCAGGTACAGGCTTCAAACCCTCTTCAGTTTCCCAAACAGAAACCCCTGCCTGTTCCTCTGTATCCTGAGACTTTTCATTTATTCATGATCCGACATCAGGTAAGGGAGTCTGTCTCCCCAACAATTGCTTGTTTCCAAGAGTTGCAGAAGCCCCGATGCAGACCGCTGGGTGTTTGCTTTCCAGGGCTGTGAGCTGAAATGAAAGCAAGAGAAAGGGAGAAGCACGATCTTCCTGGAATATTTATGTTGTTGAAGATGACCTTAAGACTCTTGAAAACCCCAGGACGTGACCCACCTTCCGTCCCCGCTTCCGAAAGGAGAAGCAAGAAGGTGAGCCTGGGAGGAGAGACAGCGTGATTAGTGCCTCCTGCTTGGAATCAAGGCTACAAAGGAGCTTTATTTCCGTATCTCCCCTCAAGGCCAAGCGTCCTTCCCCTCTTCCCGCCTGCCCTCCTCTAGGCTGAAGCCTTAACATTGAAAATTCTGTTTCGTGTTTGATTCCAGGAGAACAGAGCCGAATCTGCAGCAACTCACCCCCACGTTCTTTGCAACTTTACGAGATACAAAATAGTGCAAGCAAAGTCCCCGGAACTATAATTTCCTTCTGTGAGAGAAACAACTGAAAACAAACTACAAAATCTCGCTCCAGCCCATCTCTACCTTTTTTTTATAAATATGTTTACGGAAAGACATTTGCTCTCTATGTGCGTGTTAATCTGAAGTCAGTTTTCTAATATCCCCCTGGAATACCAGCTTTCTTTTTATTATTTTTAGAGCAAAGACGTGAACAGTCCCCGTATGTTTCCAGGAATCGTTGCTTCCCAAGGGAAGGTATCCGGTGCAAGCAGGTGGTCACCTCGGTGGCTGATGAAGTTTTCCCCACGTGCGGAGGTGGCTCTAGCCCAGCGAATGTGTGGTCGGGAAGAGGGGAAGGATCACGGCTGTGCTGGACCAGCTACACAGGCCTTTGCTGGGGAGGGGAGTGGTGTCACGTGGGTCCACCTGCTCAGACACGTATGGAGGCACGTTGAGTTCACCCAGAAGCTGTCTCCTGCCCGGACTGGAGCCTTCACTCCTGTTTCTTCATTTGGACTTTATTCCATAATCATCCTTTGAGTGTCTCCTACGTGCTAGGTATTGAGGGATGCACGGGACACTCAATGGGAGGTAACACAGGGGCCGTGGTGTCCGGAGACTCACAGATGGGACAGACACCAATGCGTAGAAGGGCTGAGAATAGACAGCCTCGGAGTCACCACGATGAGGATGCCCATACAACAGCAGGCAGCCTGCCCGGGCGTCTCCTCCACACCAGGCCTGGTCCTGAGACGTTACCTGTGTTAACTCCCCTGGGGCCCACAGCAGACACCAAGTGGGAGACCCAGCTCCTGACACCGGCTCTGCCTACTTTAGAGACCAAACGCTGACCCCTGGGCCTTCTTCCCTGGACTTCATGCTGCACTGAGAGGAAATCCAGGAAGCAGGGGTTTTAACCCTTGTGTTTTCATCTCCATTAGCCACATATGCTCATTTTCTTCCTAAAAAAATTAATGAGGAACCTACCAAGAGAGAGGCTGTTAGGGGTACCTGGATGTAAAAGTACACACACTTAACTATACGTGTGACGACCCCAGTGGTGTCCATGAACACTACATCTACTAAATAAAAGTGGGGGAGACACAGTCAATATTTCACTCTGGTTTATAGATTTATCTTGAAAAAAGAACTGTTTCCAGGGACGTGTGGACAAAGCATAATTCTGTGGTCTAGACCAGTAGCTCCCAAACAATGGGGGCAGCTTTGCCCCCAGGAGATATTTGCCAATGTCTGCAGACATTTGTCGTTGTCACGATTGGGGTAGGGAGAGAGACCAGAAGTCCAGCTAAACATCCCACAGGGCCAAGAACGACCCCCCACCCCCCGCCAAGTAAAGAATCATCCCATCCAAGTGTCCATGGTGTTTATCTTTGGATGGAGGTCATCCAACACAACAGAACCAAGTTGCAAGCACACCTCTATGCCGTGTGTGAGTATGGATTGACCAGACTGAGCTGTTCTCTCCAGTTTTGCATGAGATACTTCTCCCTTCATCAGACTTGAGATCAAAGGAGCAAATAAGTTGCTTATTCCCTCACATTTTATTTATTTTTTTAACATCTTTATGGAGTATAATTGCTTTACAATTTCGTGTTAGCATCTGCTGTATAACAAAGTGAATCAGCTATACGTATACATATATCCCCATATCCCCTCCCTCTTGCGTCTCCCTCCCGCCCTCCCTATCCCACCCCTCTAGGTGGTCACAAAGCACTGAGCTGATCTCCTGTGCTATGCAGCTGCTTCCCACTAGCTATCTGTTTTACATTTGGTTGTGTATATATGTCAGTGCCACTCTCTCACTTCGTCCCAGCTTACGCTTCTCCCTCCCCATGTCCTCAAGTCCATTCTCTACATCTGCGTCTTTATTCCTGTCCTGGCCCTAGGTTCATCAGAACCTTTTTTTTTTTTTTAGGTTCTATATATATGTATTCGCATACGGTATTTGTTTTTCTCTTTCTAACTTACTTCACTCTGTATGACAGACTCTAGGTCCATCCACCTCACTACAAATAACTCAATTTCGTTTCTTTTTATGGCTGAGTAATATTCCATTGTATATATGTGCCACATCTTCTTTATCCATTCATCTGTCGATGGACACTTAGGTTGCTTCCATGTCCTGGCTATTGTAAACAGAGCTGCAGTGAACATTGTGGTACATGACTCTTCTTGAATTATGGTTTTCTCAGGGTATATGCCCAGTAGTGGGATTGCTGGGTCGTATGGTAGTTCTATTTTTAGTTTTTTAGGGAACCTCCATACTGTTCTCCACAGTGGCTGTATCAATTTACATTCCCACCAACAGTGCAAGAGGGTTCCCTTTTCTCCACACCCTCTCCAGCATTTATTGTTTGTAGATTTTTTGATGATGGCCATTCTGACCTGTGTGAGGTGATACCTCATTGTACTTTTGCTTTGCATTCTCTAATGATTAATGATGTTGAGCATTCTTTCATGTGTTTGTTGGCAATCTGTATGTCTTCTTTGGAGGAATGTCTATTTAGGTCTTTTGCCCATTTTTGGATTGGGTTTTTTGTTTTTTTGGTATAGAGCTGCGTGAGCTGCTTGTATATTTTGGAGATTAATCTTTTGTCAGTTGCTTCATTTGCAAATATTTTCCCCATTCTGAGGGTTGTCTTTTCATCTTGTTTATTGTTTCCTTTGCTGTGCAAAAGCTTTGAAGTTTCATTAGGTCCCATTTGTTTATTTTTGTTTTTATTTCCATTACTCTAGGAGATGGGTCAAAAAGGATCTTGCTGTGATTTATGTCATAGAGTGTTCTTCCTATGTTTTCCTCTAAGAGTTTTATAGTGTCTGGCCATACATTTAGGCCTTTAATCCATTTTGAGTTTATTTTTGTGTATGGTGTTAGGAAGTGTTCTAATTTCATTCTTTTACATGTAGCTGTCCAGTTTTCCCAGGACCACTTATTGAAGAGGCTGTCTTTTCTCCATTGTATACTTTTGCCTCCTTTGTCAAAGGTACGATGACCATATGTGCATGGGTTTATCTCTGGGCTTTCTATCCTGTTCCGTTGATCTATCTTTCTGTTTTTGTGCCAGTACCATACTGTCTTGATTACTGTAGCTTTTTAGTATAGTCTGAAGTCAGGGAGCCTGATTCCTCCAGCTCCACTTTTCTTTCTCAAGATTGCTTTGGCTATTCGGGGTCTTTTGTGTTTCCATACAAATTCTGAAATTTTTTGTTCTAGTTCTGTGAAAAATGCCATTGGTAGTTTGATAGGGATTGCATTGAATCTGTAGATTGCTTTGGGTAGTAGAGTCATTTTCACAATGTTGATTCTTCCAATCCAAGAACATGGTATATCTCTCCATCTGTTTGTATCATCTTTAATTTCTTTCATTGGTGTCTTATAGTTTTCTGCATACAGGTCTTTTGTCTCCTTAGGTAGGTTTATTCCTAGGTATTTATTCTTTTTGTTGCAATAGTAAATAGCAGTATTTAATTTCTCTTTCAGATTTTTCATCATTAGTGTATAGGAATTCAAGAGACTTCTGTGCATTAATTTTGTATCCTGCTACTTTACCAGATCCATTGATTAGCTCTAGTAGTTTTCAGGTAGCATCTTTAGGATTCTTTATGTATAGCATCATGTCATCTACAAACAGTGAGTTTTACTTCTTCTTTTCTGATTTGGATTCCTTTTATTTATTTTCCTTCTCTGATTGCTGTGGCTAAAACTTCCAAAACTATGTTGAAGAATAGCAGTGAGAGTGGGCAACCTTGTCTTGTTCCTGATCTTAGGAGAAATGGTTTCAGTTTTTCACCATTGAGAATGATGTTGGCTGTGGGTTTGTCATATATGGCCTTTATCATGTTGAGGTAGGTTCCCTCTATGACCACATTCTGGAGCGTTTTTATCATAAATGGGTGTTGAATTTTGTCAAAAGCTTTTTCTGTGTCTATTGAGATGATCATATGGTTTTTCTCCTTCAGTTTGTTAATCTGGTGTGTCACATTGATTGATTTGCATATATTGAAGAATCCTTGCATTCCTGGGATAAACCTCACTTGATCATGGTGTATGATCCTTTTAATGTGCTGTTGGATTCTGTTTGCTAGTATTTTGTTGAGGATTTTTGCATCTATGTTCATCAGAGATATTGGCCTGCAGTTTTCTTTTTTTGTGACATCTTTGTCTGGTTTTTGTATCAGGGTGATGGAGGCCTCATAGAATGAGTTTGGGAGTGTTCCTCCCTGTGCTATATTTTGGAAGAGTTTGAGAAGGATAGGTCTTAGCTCTTCTCTTCTCTAAATGTCTGATAGAATTCGCCTGTGAAGCGATCTGGTCCTGGGCTTTTGTTTGTTGGAAGATTTTATTCACAGTTTCAATTTCCGTGCTTGTGATAGGTCTGTTTATATTTTCTATTTCTTCCTGGTTCAGTCTCGGAAGGTTGTGCCTTTCTAAGAATCTGTCCATTTTTTCCAGGTTGTCCATTTTATTGGTATAGAGTTGCTTGTAGTAATCTCTCATGATCCTTTGTATTTCTGCAGTGTCAGTTGTTACTTCTCCTTTTTCATTTCTAATTCTGTTGATTTGAGTCTTCTTTTTTTTCTTGATGAGTCTCACTAATGGTTTATCAATTTTGCTTATCTTCTCAAAGAATCAGCTTTTAGTTTTATTGATCTTTGCTATGGTCTCCTTCATTTCTTTTTCATTTATTTCTGATCTGATCTTTATGATTTCTTTTCTTCTGCTAATTTTGGGGTTTATTTTCTTCTTCTTCTTCTAGTTGCTTTAGGTGTAAAGTTAGGTTGTTTATTTGAGATTTTTCTTGTTTCTTGAGGTAGGATTGTATTGCTATTAACTTCCCTCTTAGAACTGCTTTTGCTGCATCCCATAGGTTTTGGGTCACTGTGTTTTCATTGTCATTTGTTTCTAGGTATTTTTTGATTTTCTCTTTGATTTCTTCAGTGATCTCTTGGTTATTTAGTAGTATATTGTTTATCCTCCATGTGGTTGTAATTTTTACAGTTTTTTTATCCTGTAACTGATATCTAGACTCATAGCATTGTGGTCAGAAAAGATACTTGATACAATTTCTTAAATTTAGCAAGGCTTGATTTGTGACCCATGCTATGATCTGTCCTGGAGAATGTTCCTTGAGCACTTGAGAAGAAAGTGTATTCTGTTTTTTTGGTTGGAATATCCTGTAAATATCGATTAAGTCCACCTTGTTTAATGTGCCATTTAAATATTTTTTTCCTTATTTATTTTCATTTTGGATGATCTGTCCATTGGTGAAAATGGGGTATTAAAATCCCATACTATGATTGTGTTACTGTCGATTTCCCCTTTTATGGCTGTTAGCATTTGCCTTATGTATTGAGATGCTCCTGTGTTGGGTGCATGAATATTTACAATTGTTATGTCTTCTTCTTGGATTGATCTTTTGATCTTTTTGTAGTGTCCTTCTTTGGCTCTTGTAATATTCTTTCTATTAAAGTCTATTTTGTCTGATATGAGACTTGCTATTCCAGCTTTCTTTTGATTTCCATTTGCATGGAATATCTTTTTCCATCCCCTCACTTTGAGTCTGTATGTGACCCTAGGTCTGAAGTGGGTCTCTTGTAGATAGCATATATACAGGTCTTGTTTTTGTATCCATTCAGCCAGTCCATGTCTTTTGGCTGGAGCATTTTAATCCATTTACATTTAAGGTAATTACCGCTATGTATGTTCCTAGTACCATTTTTTAAATTGTTTTGGGTTTGTTATTGTAGGTCTTTCCTTCTCTTGTGTTTCCTGCCTAGAGAAGTTCCTTTAGCATTTGTTGTAAAGTGGGTTTGGTGGTGCTGAATTCTCTTAGCTTTCGCTTGTCTGTAAAGGTTTTAATTTCTCGGTTGAATCTGAATGAGATCCCTTGCTGGGTAGACTAATCTTCGTTGTAGGTTTTCCCCTTTCATCACTTTAAATATGTCTTGCCACTCCCTTCTGGCTTGCAGAGTTTCTGCTGAAAATCAGCTGTTAGTTAACCTTATGGGGATTCCCTTGTATTTTATTTGTTGCTTTTCCCTTGCTGCTTTTAATATTTTTCTTTGTATTTAATTTTTGATAGTTTGATTAATATGTGTCTTGGCATGTTTCTCCTTGGATTTATCCTGTATGGGACTCTCTGCACTTCCTGGACTTGACTGACTATTTCCTTTCCATGTTAGGGAAGTTTGCAACTATAATCTCTTCAAATATTTTCTTGGACCCTTTCTTTTTCTCTTCTTCTTCTGGGACCCCTATAATTCAAGGTGCATTTAATGTTGTCCCAGAAATCTCTGAGACTGTCCTCAAGTCTTTTCACTCTTTTTTCTTTATTCTGCTCTGCAGTAGTTATTTCTAGTATTTTATCTTCCAGATCACTTATCTGTTCTTCTGCCTCAGTTATTCTGCTATTGATTCCTTCTAGAGAATTTTAAATTTCATGTATTGTGTTGTTCATCATTGTTTGTTTGTTCTTTAGTTCTTCTAGGTCCTTGTTAAACGTTTCTTGTATTTTCTCCATTGTATTTCTGAGATTTTGGATCATCTTTACTATCATTACTCTGAATTCTTTTTCAGGTAGACTGCCTATTTCCTCTTCATTTGTTTGGTCTGGGGGGTTTTTACCTTGCTCCTTCATCTGCTGCATATTTCTCTGTCTTCTCATTTTGTTTAACTTAATGTGCTTGGAGTCTCCTTTTCGCAGACTGCAGGTTCATAGTTCCTGTTGTTTTTGGTGCCTGCCCCCAGTGGGTGAGATTGGTTCAGTGGCTCGTGTTGGAGGGGACTGGTGTCTGTGTTCTGGTGGGTGTGGGTGGATCTTGTATTTCTGGTGGGCAGGGCCACGTCCGGTGGTGTGTTTTGGGGTGTCCGTGAATTTAGTATGATTTTAGGCAGCCTCTCTGCTAATGGGTGGGGTTATGTTCCTGTCTTGCTAGTTGTTTGGCATGGGGCATCCAGCACTGGAGCTTGCTGTCCACTGGGTGGAGCTGGGTCTTAGCATTGAGACAGAGATCTCTGAGAGAACTCTCGCTGATTGATATTATGTGGGGCTGGGAGGTCTCTGGTGGTCCAGTGTCCTGAACTCAGCTCTCCCATCTCAGAGGCTGAGGCCTGACACCAGGCCAGAGCACCAAGACCCTGTCAGCCACACGGCTCAGAAGAAAAGGGAGAAAAAAAGAAAGAAGAAACAGATTTAAAATATTTTTTAATTATTAAAATAAAATAATAATTATAAAAAGAAGAGGGCAACCAAACCAATTAACAAATCCACCAATGATAACAAGTGCTAAAAACTAAACTTAGATAAACATAAAAATCAGAAACAAACCAGATGCAGAAAGTAAACCCCAAGTCTACAGTTGCTCCCAAAGTCTACTGC
Organism: Phocoena phocoena; assembly: GCF_963924675.1. Classification (NCBI taxonomy): domain Eukaryota; kingdom Metazoa; phylum Chordata; class Mammalia; order Artiodactyla; family Phocoenidae; genus Phocoena; species Phocoena phocoena. The sequence goes on from NC_089233.1 coordinate 85,168,285, forward strand.
CTTAATTTTGGGAACGTTCGTTGTCTCTTCAGATTTTCCACAGATGCAGCGTTTATCAAGTTGATTGTGGGATTTAATCCGCTGCTCCTGAGGCTGCTGGGAGAGATTTCCCTTTCTCTTCTTTGTTCGCACAGCTCCTCTGTGTGTAGGTCGCTTGAGGGCATCTGTTCTTCACTCACACAGGAGGGGGTTAAAGCAACGGCTGCTTAGGGGGCTCTGGATCACTCAGGCTGGGGGGAGGGAGGGGTACAGTAGTCATAATTGGAACGCGGGGCGAGCTTGCGGCGGCCGAGGCCATTGTGACGTTGCACCAGCCTGAGGCGCGCCATGTGTTCTCCTGGGGAAGTTGTCCCTGGATCACGGGACCCTGGAAGTGGCAGGCTGCACAGCCTTCTGGGGGGCTGGGGGTGGATAGTGACCTGTGCTTGCACACAGGATTCTTGGTGGCTGCAGCAGCAGTGTTAGCGTTTCATGCCTGTCTCAGGGGTCCGAGCTGATAGCCGCAGTTCACACCTCTTTCTGGAGCTCGCTTAGGCAATGTTCTCCCTTCTGTGGGCACACAGGGAAGGAATCCCCTCTCCTCACACACCCTGAAATAATGGTCTCTTGCCTCTTAGGCAGGTCCAGACTATTTCCCAGACTCCCTTCCGGCTAGCTGTGGTGCACTAGCCCCCTTCAGCCTGTGTTCACACAGCCAACCCCAGTCCTCTCCCCGGGGTCTGACCTCCAAGTCCCTAGCCTCAGCTCCCAGCCCCCGCCCGCCCCAGCAGGTGAGCAGACAAGCCTCACGGGCTGGTGAGTGCTGGTCGACACTGATCCTCTGTACAGGAATCTCTCCGCTTTGCCCTCTGCTCCCTTGTTGCTGCGCTCTCCTCCACGGCTCCGAAGCTTCCCCCCCACCATCCCCGTCTCTGCCAGTGAAGGAGCTTCCTAGTGTGTGGAAACCTTTCCTCCTTCACAGCTCCCTCCCACTGGTGCAGGTCCCATCCCCATTCTTTTGTCTCTGTTATTCTTTTTTCTTTTGCCCTACCCAGGTACGTGGGGAGTCTCTTGCCTTTTGGGAGGTCTGAGGTCTTCTGCCAGCATTCAGTAGGTGTTCTGTAGGAGTTGTTCCATGTGTAGATGTATTTCTGATGTATTTGTGGGGAGGAAGATGATCTCCACATCTTACTCCTCCACCATCTTGAAGGTCCCCCGCCCCTCACATTTTAAAGTTTAGAAATCCAACTGACGATTCTTCCAGTGCCCTTAGAAAAGACCTCCTTCCTTCCAAGCCCTAAGCTCCCAGTCCCCGTCCATCGACCCACAGCAAACAGACACATTCCCCAAAGCACAGTTAAAGAGAATGACTGCCTATTAGTGCCAGGCACCCCGGTATCAGCTAATCTGAAATTAAGTGGGAGATAGTTTTTTAGGGCTGTGTTCTGTTAAGCAAGCAAAATGCAAACCCTTCCCATCCTTAGTGATTGATTAATGACCTTTGAAAGGACCCTGCTAAATGGAACAACTGAAGAATATGGGAGCAATTAAGGAGCTTTTGCTCAGCAGTTCACTTATCAAAATGACTTAGACAAGATTTCAGCTGGATCATTGCCCCTTGTACCTTAACCACTGTCAAATCACATCCAACAACCCCAAGAAGACTATTTTAGGCACATCAGCGAAATGCCACCCTGAACTTTTAGCAGCAATTATAGGTGTAACGGATATTGGCCTCAGGGAGAGTTGGACTGAACTTCTCCGTGAGCTTCGATCCGCAATCTGCACGCCCAGTGCCCAGAGATCCCTTGCTCGCCTCGAGTTACAGGTATTTGCCGGTCCCATTAGCATTTCCCAGATAAAAGGCACTCTCTGGAAAGGGTAAAAACTAGGCTAGTTCGAGCAATGAGACACTTTGTTCCGGGAAGGTTTCCTTTGAAACAGCAATTACTAACTTGCACCAGATAACTTAGGGAAGCAGAGCTAAAACCATCACAGTGCTTTGAACAGAAATCCCACCCCAAGTATTCTGTTACCCTTCCTTTTTCTTCCTCCAGCTTTTCTGTGTGATGAAAATTCACTGGTTTCTTCCGAGGCTGCTGGCCCTTTCTGTTGCTTATGGAGAAGGATGTTTACTGGGTGTCAAGTCCAGGCAGAGCAGGTGTCCCACGCTCCGGGCTCTGCTTGGACAGAAATATCCTCTTCCTTGCTGGACCCAACCCTGCTCCCTGGCCCACAGCAGAAGAAAGAGAAGATTAAACATTCATTCAGATGCATTTGCCTTAGAGATCTGTTTTTAAAAGCACCACGTGCCAAGGACATCACAGAATTTGATCTCTCCCCTCAGTATGATAAAAGTGAGTGAATGGACTTCTGATTGCTTGTGATGGCAAGATTTTCATTTTCTAAATTCATGGACCACTTGGGAGGATTGAGAATTGGGCTGTGTTCCAATATTTATCCTCACTGATGGCCTCTGAGTCTGTATCAGTCAGACAGGAATGGTGAACGCCAATCTCCCTTCTTTTGCCCCCAATCCAGGGCCGTCCTCTGTTCCAGATTAAGCAGATGGAGTCCTTCATTGATGTGCTGACTTCCTTTCCCAGGAACTTTTCAAGAGCAAAGGTGAATGGTGGGACTCAGAGCTCCCACTGCGCCCGTAGATTGTTTTGACTATTTCCCTCTTCTCTCATCCAGAACTTGCTGGTTCCCCATGACCCCTTCCCCATATTTTGCAGTTTTCCAAGTCCATTGGGTAACTGGGACCTTTAACAAGTGAGGGGAAGAGCTTCATGACACTGGGCTTGGCAATGATTTCATGGGCTTGACACCAAAGTCATAGGCAACAAAGGCAAAAATAGATGTGTGACTACATCAAACTCAAAAGCTTCTGCACAGCAAAAGACTTTTATATTTATATATAAAAGTTATATATTTGACTTTTTGTATTTTAATATATATGTTTGACGTTTGTATTTTAATCTAGTCTCATGTCCTATGACCTTTCCATACTCCCTTGTTAGTTCCAGGGTTTGTGGGGAGGTGGTTATATATTTGACTTTTGTATTTTAATCTAATCTCATGTCCTGTGACTTTTCCATACTCCCTTGTTAGTTCCAGGGTTTGTGGGGAGGCAGTCCATTTTTAAGGATTTTCCACACAGACAATCATGGCATCTGTGAGCAGAAACAGTTTTATGTCTCCATTCACCATTCGTACATATTCTCCTTCCTTTTCTCCTGTTATTGCACTGGCCAGGATTTCCAGAACCATGTTGGGTCACATTGTTCTCAGTGGTGAGCGTGCATGTCCTTGCTTTGTTCCTAATCGTAATAAGGAAAGTTTCTAGTTTCTAACCATTAAGTATGATGTCTGGAGAGACAATTCCTTTATTTATGGGTTTTAAAGATGTTTTCTGGCCACCATGATTTCTGATGAAAAACCCCTGTCCTCAAACTGTTTTCTCGATTTTTTTCTTTGTCTTTATTTTTCTTTCAGTACTTTGATTAAGGTGTGTCTGTGATTTTTTTTTTTTTTTAGCTTGTTTGGGTTTTTTAGTTTCCTTGATCTATAAATTTATGTCTTTCACCAAATTTAAGATATCTTCGGCTATTTTTTTTTTCTGCATTAATCTCTTTCTCCTCTCCTTCTGATACAGGCAAAAAAAAGTTAGAAGTTGTGATATCACCCAATAGATGCTATTCATTCTCATTAAATTTTTTCTGGGTTCTTCAGATTGGAATTTTTTTCTTGGTCTAGCTTCAAATCCAATAATTCTTTATGAATTATAAATCCAATAATTCTTTTTAATTTCTTTAAAATTCTGCATTTTAAAATTGCACTCATCCAGTGAGTTTAATTTCAGATATTAAATGCTCACTTCTAAAATTTCCATTTGCTTCTTTTTTATACCATTTGTTTCCCTTCTGAGAAATTGTCTATTTCTATTCATTTCAAGCATGTTTACCTTTACTTTATGCAACATAGTTCGAATAATTGCTTAAATGTCTTTACCTGATCATTTCAAAATTTGACTCATCGTGGGGTTGGAATTTTGCTGATTGCTTTTCCTTGACAATTGATCACATTTCTCTTGGCTTTGTATGTTGGACTGTTCTGGATTGTATTCTGAACATTTTGAATTCTATGCTATGACTCCTGTTACATCCTCTTGGTAAGGTTTATTGTGGTTTGTGTTATTTTGCCAGGCAGTCAACCCACTTATGTTCAGACCAGATAACTGTCATTTGTACTTTTTCTAGAGCTTTAAATTTAAGCCGTGGGAGAGTGGCTGTAGTGCGGGTTTATTCTGTGAAACTCTTTCCTTCCTAACTTGGGCCTTTTAAAATATAATACAGAGTTATTTAAACACCCCAATATCTACACCATTAATAGGCTAATGATCTGCTTCCAGGGTTAAAGGTGATAAAGAAAATTTGATAAATGCAATTAGGTGAGAGCTGAATTTTTAATGGAAACAGTGTAAAAGAGCCATCAGCTGACTCTTTTTCTTGAGGGTTGCTCACACCCAGATCATGTGTGCTTAGGAGAGCCAAGGAAAATATGCATCCCTAAATACGTCTTCAGGGAAAATCTTCTTGGTCACTGGGCATTCCTCCCAGATCTCAATATGACACACATTAAAGCAAGGATACATACTTTTTTAAATAAATAAATCTATTTATTTTTGGCTGCGTTGGGTCTTTGTTGCTGTGCGCGGACTTTCTCTAGTTGCGGTGAGCGGGGACTACTCTTCGTTGTGGTGTGCTGGCTTCTTATTGCGGTGGCTTCTCTTGTTGCAGAGCACGGGCTCTAAGCATGCAGGCTTCAGTAGTTGTGGTTCACGGGCTCTAGAGCACAGTCTCAGTAGTTGTGACGCATGGGCTTAGTTGCTGCACGGCATATGGGATCTTCCTGGACCAGGGCTCGAACCCGTGTCCCCTGCATTGGCAAGCGGATTCCTATCCACTGTGCCACCAGGGAAGCCCCAAAGTGAGGATACAAACTTAACATGTAAGACATTGCCTGCGTACTGCCAAAGTATCACTCAATTTAAAATATCTTTTCAAAGTGACAAAATTGCCCTGAGGACATGTAAAAGCTAATGTAATAAGAAAACAGTAAACCTGGAAGGGTAAAGAAGGTCGTTGGATTTTGGACTGGAAAAAAGTATGTCGCCAATCCCCGATTTTTCGAGGTTTAATTGTTGGCAGTGGATCAGTTGCTGCTAGATAAATCTATGCGCACACACACACACTCACACACACACACACACACACACGCACGTCACTCATAAAGCCCATTCAGTACAAAGCATTTCTAAATAAAATGTTAATAAAAAGCAGAATTTGGTGGATTGTGCACATAATTATTCCATTCAAGAGATAATAAAAAGCAATTAACCAACAGAGACAAATAAGTCAATAATGAACAAAGGATCCTGCCTTGCATTTCCCATTTCAAAGCTAAGGCTGGAACGAGGGAATGGAAAAACAGAGCAGACCTCAGCCAATCTGGAACCAGAAGACTTAAGCTTCTCTTGCCCCTGTGAATTCTCCCTAACCCCCTAGGCTTAGACCCCCAAGCCCCATAGAAAGCCATGGAAATGGCCATGCTCTGGAGACCAAATGACTAGCAAACTGAAATATTTTCCTGAGACGCTGGAAGAATACAAGCACAGCACGCATACACCACCCACAATTTAAATCATCATTCCACAGCCAGTATTAAAAAGCTGACAGTTAATAAGAAATAAACATCTCATTTTCTTCTTTCTGAGATTTTAAGCCCTTATTTACCAAATTGTTTTAAAGAAGGTATATGGTCAAAACTCTGATGAGTTTTGAGAAAATAGGCCCTGAGATCTGAAAGCGAGGCTGCCCGCCCTCTTCACCTTGATGTTGGGAAACTTTGGGGGAGAAAAGTGCTTTTCTGTGTTAACTCAGGGGCCCCACTGATAAGCTGCCCCTTGAACGTGCTAATGAATGTCAAGGGCTGGGCTGAGAATGGAAATCCATGGAGAGGCAGGTTAGCACCGCAGCTTCAACTCTCTGCCCTTTGAAAACTTCAACTTAAACTGCTCAAAAGAAGAAAAATTATCTAACTCTCATTTTTCCTTTATTCCAACAGCTCATTATTCCAGCAATAAAATTTATAAATTACTTATTAGGTGTCTGGTCTAAGGGATTCAGTAACATCAGAATGAATCTCTGGGCTTGGGGAATCTAACGGGAGAGACAGTTATTAAAAAATAATTAGGCAATAATTCTCTAATTGCAGTGGTGAGAGGTCACCAGCAAACGAATGCCACCGAATGGGAAAAGAAGATCCTTATCAGGGTTCTTACCCTAGTTCGGAGGTCAGGAAGTCTTCCTTGAAGAGTTAAGTCAAGAACTAAGGATATGGGGACATGATCCAGTTCAAGGGGTGTGGGGAGGTGAGAACAACCCAGGTACAGAGTGTGGCTCGGCACGGGGAAGCCAGCACGCATGCACGTAACAAGGCCAAATGCGAGAAATGCTTGGGAGACCATACTGGAGCTTTAAGGAACAGCCAAGAGAAAAATATTTACTTTCTATTCATTTATATTAATTAGTTTTTTTTTTACACCATTGACCAAGTAACTTCTGTTTTCCAGGCATTACTGTGGATCCTATGCTACTCCCCAGCCAGCCACGGTCCTGCTATTTCAGGGTTCCCCTTCTAGCTTCAAGTTTTCAAGTGACAAAAGTCCTAGATTAGTAGCTTCCTTGACCAAGTAGAATCTTTTTTTTTTTTTTTTTTTTTTGCGGTACACGGTCCCTCACTGTTGTGGCCTCTCCCGTTGCGGAGCACAGGCTCCAGACGCCCAGGCTCAGCGGCCATGGCTCATGGGCCCAGCCACTCCGCAGCATGTGGGATCTTCCCGGACCGGGGCATGAACCCGCGTCTCCTGCATCGGCAGGCGGACTCCCAACCACTGCGCCACCAGGGAAGCCCCAAGTAGAATCTTAAAAGTAAAAGAAAACTCTCCAGATTCTTTATGTGAAGAATACCATCAATCAGAGCGCCCGGTGCGTTATTGTTCATATAAACCTTCTGCCTTCCTTGTGCCCCATACTTGGCTCCTGTCCACTCCACCACGCAGGTAGCACCTCCTACATTTCACATGTATCTTTTTGCCTGAGGGCATTCTTGGAGAATGCACGTTGGTATTTTGTCACTCCTCCGCTGCTTGCATTATTTACTCAGCTCCATATTTACAGATCTAACCATTTAGCAAGACGTGCATCTCCTCCTTCATGGTGGGTGGTGTGCATCCCACGTTTTCCCTCTCCACTCCTGGGTGTGTCCTATTGGGAACCTGTGTGAGGGCTGCGTGGGCAAACATAACCAGGAAAGGCATGGCTGGTTCGGAGCATATTCATATGATTTGTGTGACTAAGTGATGGTTGGCTGATTGTCAGGATCTTTGCCTCAGTAGTTCCTGGTGATGTCAACATTCCCCACATCCTTGTCAACATGTGGTATTACCAGATTTAAAAAATTTTCCCCAGCTCATTCAGTGCGACCTTATTTTATTTTTCATGGATCTGATTACTAAATAATGTGATGTCCTCGTATGCTTGGACGATAGAGACTCGTCTTCTGTAAATCATCGCAAATCCATTCTTCAAATGGAGCTGCTTTTTATTCCATGCTGTTTTGTAGGAGTCAGTTTTTATTCTACCCAGGAAAAGCCAAGATCCCCCCGCCCCAGTGTCCCACAAGGTTCTGCAACGTCTGACCACATACCCACCCTCTCTCTGGCTCACCCCCAACCACTTCCCTCCGGCCCACTTCCTCTCAGACACCTCTTGTCTATCTCCATAAAATGTAGGTTCTCGGAGGACGGAGGCCAGCCTTCTCTAGTCCATCCGCAGCACCCACCGTGCCCTGCCCGCAGCAGACACTCAGCCAGTCTTTGTGAGATGAATGGATGGATGGAGAACACTTGATACGTGCCTGCCACGTGGTCAGCACTCAATCAACGCATCGTATGTACTTGTTTCTATCTTTCCCAGCATCACTAGAAAGAGAAAGGAAAGGGTACCATTGGCTCTGTATGGGGCTGCTTCCCTCCCTTCCTACCCCCCCAAACCGTGAAAATGATATGATATGAATAACCATTGTGCTTTATCCACAAAGTCGCTGCAGGTGGGCGACGCTAAAAGAAAATCTTGAACTAAGGCCTCCGAGGGTGTCAAGCTACAGTTCCTTAGCAGGCTACTGACTAAATAATACGTTGGCCCTTAGGCCAATATGCAAACTAAAAATCCTTCATCAGGAGCCATTGTGTTCCCAATCTCATTTTATCTCCAAAGAAGGAATGTTACAATTAGCAATTCAGAAACTCTTTTACATCTTAGTAACCATGCATAAAAATTAATTCAAGCAAAACCTAATTTAGAATAATAATAACATGACTTCCTAATGTTTCCTACATTAATCATGGTTAAGACAGTTACTATAGCAGCACTGTTGGAACTTATTGAAAGTAACGGTAATTCGCTTCAGCGCAAGTTCTCTTCTGAGAATGTTACTATTTGTTTAAGCAAAGGAGAACGAAATAGGAGAGCACCCTGTTTCCTTTTAACTAATTTAAGGTTCAATAGCGGACACAATCAAAAGTAATAAAGTGCTGTTTGCTCTGAGGGGAGGTGGTGGTGACCTCTGATTTTTATGGTTAGATTACTTCTAGATGTCTTCTCTCCGTCTCACCATTTTTTCCCCCTGTCTCATCTTTTTGCTCAAACTCAGGGGAAAAATATGGGATGAAGGAGTTGAGTTGAGCGGGGAGAGAAATACATTGTGGGGGGCTACTCCCATCGAGGGGCCAGAATGAAGTCCATCTCACTTCTGTCCCTGGAGATCTTCCAGAGCCCAAACCAGACTTAAAGATCACAGTGAGGGGTCAGAGGGTCGGCAGTTGGGGAGAAGTCTGGGAAAACTTAAACAGCATGAGATCGTGCAAGAACTCCCCCAGGTATGCAGCTCAGCATTCTTGGATTCTGGTCTCACAGTGACGACAGCTGGGCCCTGCCCCTCTGATATCAGGTGCTTCCAGGCGGCCAAATGTTCAAGATTTTCACACAGAGCCAGCAGAGTTGCTGACGTTGCAGGTCCCACGTGGTAAACACAGTGAGACAGAGCAGTTGTTCAGACCTGGGTTCAACTCTCTGCTGTGCTGCAGACTGGCTGGTCCCCTCTGGCAAAGAGCTTGACTTCTCAGCAGCCCTTTCGTTCTGCTGTAACAGGTTTCCCAGTGGCAGCACAATTGACATTGGGGGCTGGATCATTTCCTGTTGTAGGGCTGTCCTGTGCATGGCGGGGAGGGGTTAGCAGCATCCCTGGTCTCTCCCCCGACTAGATGCCAGTAGCACCTGTGTAGTCAGGACAACCAAAAATGTATCCAGACCTGGCAGCATGTGCTCAGGAGGACAGAATCACCCCCAGTTGAGAACCACTAAACTGTAAAATAAAAATAATTAGAGTAGCTCCTTACTAAGAAAATACAATGAGGCAAGCTGCCCCGTGGACCGTGAACCCCATGAGGGCAGACTACATGCCATGGAGTGAGTGAGCCTCGGAAGAACCCTCAGGCAGACAGTAAATCCTTGATGCGGTCATTACAAAAGTTTCTCCTTGACCAATTAGAGAAAATGGATTTTTTTCCCCCCAGAATACTTAAACACCAAGATGTCTTAGTTCATAAAATAGAGCAGCTTTGTCTCAGAACACTCACCACCATTTTCACGATAAGACTTTGGTCCAGATGATATGAAGAACTATGTTTTAAGTCAAACTCCTTCAATATAAGCAAGACAATTTATGTTTACTCACTTCTATCAAACGCATCTGGGTTGACACATTCCATAAGGACTCTTTCCATAATATACATTTTCCTTGACTCTTATACTCATTTAGGTAGATAGCTTTTTCCACTTTCTTGAACTTCTTTTTTCTTTTTTTTTAATCTCTTTGTAAATCTCAGAACAATTTCAAAGACAGAATTTGCCTTCTCCAGTTCACTGAAGACATATTTATTTTAGACCAGCCAGTTGTGCAGATTTCAAATATTGATTGGTCACATGTGAAAACCAAATTAGATCTCGTCTCGGATTCTATTACTGAAAACCCTCTGCCTAGTCCAAGTGAGGTTGAGGTTCAAATATGCTTTTATATCAGCTGTGCAAGAATTCCCTATGTCAGTGAATTGTTTTTAAATTGAAGTATAGTTAATTTACAATGTTGTGTTAGCTTCAGGTGTTATCAGCAAATGTTTAGAGAATTAAATGTTTTATTTTGACATGGTTGTAGAGTCACATGAAGTTTTAAGAAAACACAGAGAGATTCCCTGTTCTTTTTGCCCAGTTTCCCATAATGGTAACATCTTGCAAATGTATGGGACAGTCTCGTGGCTGAGGCTCTGACATTGATACTGTCAAGATACAGAGCATGTTTCCATGACCACAAGAACCCCCCTCATGTTGTTCTTTCATGTCCACACCATCTTCCTGTCTACCCCTAACTCCTTCTCAGTGCCTGGCAACCACTAATCTGTCCTCCATGTCCGTAAACTTTTTGTCATTTCAAGAAGCTTACATACATGGAATCATTTAGAAGGTAAACTTTTGGGATCTTTTTTCATTCATCATAGTCCTCTAGAGTTTCGTCTATGTCATTATGTTCAGTGGTTCAATATTTTTTTTTGGCAAATAATATTCCATGTTATGGGTGCACTATTCACTCATTAAAGCACATGTGGGTTTTCCCCAATTTTTAGCTATTATGAATAAAGCTGTTATGAACATTCACATACAGGATTTGTGTGAATCTAAGTTTTTATTTCTCGGGCATAAATGCCCAAGAGTGCAACAGCTACAGTATTTATAGTTTTTCAACATAAAAGCCGTGTGCACATATTGTTACATTTATATCTAACTATTTATTTCAACAATTGCAAGTAGTGTTGTGGTTTAATTTGATGTCTGTGTGTGCATTGCCAGTCTTGTATTCTGTATTTTATACAGAAATAAAATTAACTTTTTATGTTTATCCCATATCCTGCAACCACAATGAACTTACTTACCAGTTGTGGGAGATTTTTTGTAGATTCCTTTGGGGTTTTCTAAGTAAGCAATTATGTCCTCTGCAAAAAGAGGCAGTGTAATTTCTTTGTTTTACATATGGATTACTTTATTTTCTTTTTTGCCTTATTGCATTGGGTATAACTTCCAGCAATATGTTGCATAAGAGTGGTGAGAGCACAAAGAAATGGAAAGATAGGCTGTGTTCATGGATTGGAAGAATTAACATTGTTAAAATGTCCTAAATGTACCTAAAGCAATCTACAGATTCAATGCAATCACTAGCAAAATCCCAACTACATTTTTCACAGAAATAGAACCCAGAACAATAACTTTTATATGGAACCACAAAAGACCCTGAATAGCCAAAGCAATCCTGAGGAAAAAGAACAAAGCTGGAGGTATCACATCCATGATCTTAAATTATATTACAAAGCTATAGTAATCAAAACAGCACAGTATTGGCAGAAAAACAGACACAGATCAATGGAACAGAACTGAAAGCCCAGAAATAAATCAACACAGATATGGTCAATTAATTTATGACAAAGGAGCAAAGAACATACAATGGAGAAAGGATAGTCTCTTCCATAAATGGTGCCGGGAAAACTGAACAACCACATGCAAAAGAATAAAACTAGACCACTATCTTACACCATACACAAAAATCAACTCAAAATGGAGTAAAGCCTTGAATGTAAGACCTGAAGCCATAAAACTCCTAGAAGAAAACATGGGCAGTACTTTCTTTGACATTTGTCTTAGCAATATCTTTCTGGATAAGTCTCTCCAGGCAAAGGAAACAAAAGCAAAAATAAACAAATGGGACTACATCAAACTAAAAAGCTTCTGCACAGTGAAGGAAACCATCAATGAAACAAAAAGACAATGTACCAAATGGGAGAAGATATTTGCAAATCATATCTGATAAGGGGCTACTATCCAAAATATATAAAAACTCATACAACTCAACAACAACCTCAAAAGAAACCCAATTAAAACATGGGCAGAAGGGCTGAATAGACATTTTCCCAAACAAGACATACAGATAGCCAACAGGCACATGGAAAGATGTTCCATATCATTAATTATTAGAGAAATGCAAATTAAAACCACAAGGAGATACCACTTCACACCTGTTAGAATGGCTACTATCAAAAAGATGAGAAATAACAAGCGTTGGTGAGGATGTAGAGGAAAGAGAACCCTCCTACGCTGTTGGTGAGTTTTTACTAAACTTAGCAGAAGGAATGGGAGCAATAAATCTACTCCATCTTCCCAGAAGCAGAAGCCTGACTCTTTCATCACATTTAGTGAGACAATACAGCAGAGATACCCAATCCAAAGACTAGCTCAGCCATGAGCTTGCAAGATAATTAACTATCCTGAGCCTCAGTTTCCACATCTGTAAAAGGGGATACCATAGTAGAACCTCCCTCTTGGAATCGTTCATAGGAACAATGCACCTGGTACCCAAATTAGTTCCATCTTGTTGGCCCTGATTCATCACCACCAACAGCCTCCCCAATACGAGAAGCATCTTCTCCCTGCTGAGTTAAGTGTTTCTTCTGAGAGTGCTGCTGGGCAGGAAAGGAACACCTACAGGGGTGGGGATGCTCGCCGTCGGGAGGCCTGCTGTGCTCTTGCTCGGTTCCAACACAGTCGAGCTGGTGGACTCAAAGCACAGGTGAGGACGGCAGCCTCAGCCTCCCTAGTAAGAAACGCAGACTCGCAGGGTTGGGGGAGGCCACCGCAACTGCCACATCAAAATCTGCATTTTGACAAGATCCCCAGGGTTTTCGTGTTCATCCTGCAACGTGAAAAGGGCTGGTCTAGGACTGGAGCTTCCTAGGTTTCACAGAGACCACAGTCCTCCGTTGAGAGCAGACAGCAGCGCGTGGGCGCACCTTTGTTTTTGAACACTGGGAAGGTGCAATAGCAAAGGTAGAGGCCCAGAAAGCCGGCAGCAGGAGCAGGGGAGAGGTACGTGTCAAGACTCAGAGTCTCTGAGTCAGGAAAGGCGGGCGAAGGCTGGGAGCATCGCCGACGGGGATGCACACCACCTCCCTGCAATCCCCATCTCTCGTCTGGTCCCCTGGAGTCCCTGCCCCTTGGATTCAAGGACACCCTTGCACTCACTGGTTGCTGCACTGCCTAACGTGGCTTTGCTTGGCAATTAGTACAGATCCTTTGTCTGCAGCCAAAGCTCGTGAGTGACCTTAAGGCTTGCCCACGTCTGCTCTTGGCTTTGATATGAATGTGAAATCAGTGCGTAGGAAGAGGCGGCAGCTCCACTGGGGAAGCAGGAACATTGCTGGGACCCAAACAGCCAGAGGCCACGTCATTTGCAAACCCCAAGGACCGAGCAGGGGTTACCCATCAGGTCTGGCTAACCTTGAAAACACAGGCAGGGAAACAATCAAGGAAGCAGAGAATCCTCTCCGGCAAAGCAACATAAATAAGTAAAACAGAACACGATGCCCTCTGCCCCGCCAAGCACAGACTTGGCTCCTTCCAAGAGGAAGGCGTTTCTATTTTGTACAGGGAAGGCAGCTGGGACCCACCCGGGGAGAGAGGAAACATTCCTTCTTTCCTTTGTGTGAGAAGGTGTCAGAGGCTCAGGAGAACAGCAAGCCTCAGTGTTGCCAGCAGCTGACGCATCCCTGGGCCCGTCGTGATAAATTGTACCCCAAGCAGATGGCAGGGGTGGCGACAGAGGGGAAAGCGTCCGCAGTGAACTTGTGCGTTCTTACCTGGCTTAAAACCAGCCACCCTGCAGGGAACAGGATGGAGTTTCTGGACAGGTGCTACCTTAAGCATGGGAATGGCCATTTTCCTCTTTTATAAGGAACATCGGTGCCCTGGTTGTAAAAAGTAAAAACAAGACGTAAAAGAAAGAGCATGGGTGGAGAGGAGGGCTTATAGCTAATTACATGTTTAAATCCAGGAGCCCCCCACCCCCGAATCTTCCCCTCCAGTTATTCACCAGGCATTGCAACCCACAGTTTTGCGCAACCAAACATGCACCAGCAATTGACAACACACACCGAAGCCCTAGGATCCAGGGACACGTGCTCTGTGTTGCGGAGCTTCTGAGAATCAGTGCCCAGGGAGGCTCCTTCTGTTTTGCAGACTCGACCTGCCTGGTGAGGTGGCCACTGGCTTGAACCATTTGGGAGTTTGAGCTACAGCTAAAACTGTCAATTAATTCATAACACAGACAGTTAATATTCATAGAAAAATAAGTCAGAATGGAGTATGGTTTGGAAAAAGATTTCCCTGCGTTGGTGTGTACCACGACTGTGTTCTTTGCTGGGCCCTTTACAAGGCCCTAAGTTCAAAAAGAAACATTGAACAGCACAAAAAGGAAACGGGAACCTGGGAGAAAATCTAGGAGGAAAAAAAGAAATAAACCTCAAAGATAACCCTTTCCTTGGCCTATGTCTCGATTTTATTTTTCTGGTGTCTCCAATTCCTAATATGTTTGTGTTTCTAAGTGAACAATTACACATGAAAATGACACATGCCTTTTCCACTATTTTCCGTATTTTGCTTTATGAGGAGAAACAGCTAATCGTGGCCGAGTTCTATTCACAGCTCCTCTTTCTTCTGACTCTGGAAGATGGGTCAGGAATCACTCTTACCACATCCCCAACATAAGCTGTTATATTTGTGAATTAGAGAGCAGTCAATTCAGCATCTCAGGAAATGGCTTCTCTCCTCCAGGTGGCTTGGCGATCTGTCCACTTTTTCCCTCTCTGCTCTTATCATCGCTGTGTCATTCGTTAAAGAGCTGTCACAACAGCATATCCGTGATCATTTTCTGTGGCAAAAAAAAAAAATATATATATATATATATATATATATTTATGTATATGATATTTAGCCAGGAGAAAAGAAAACTTACCCAAATATCCCTGATCCCGAAGAAAAAAGTGACAGTACCAACTGAGAGAGAGAGACCGGGGCAGGCAGTGTCACTGGCAAGGCTGACAAACCAGCCTTGGTCCCTGCCCGTTGCCAGCAGTGATGGGGATGGAGCGGCGGCTTTGATCCAAAGGCAGAGCTTTCATCTGTGTCCTTACTCCAGGACATTGCACACATGATTAGAAGCTAAGTTTCCTCGGAGGCTCCAGCTATGTGAGGAATAGCCGCTTCCACACACCTCAGTCTTATCTGAGTTATGACCAAATGCAATAAACAAGCACTCCTTCAAGAAGTAGACTGCACCCCTCACACCCACGAGGGATGGCCACCATCCCAAAACAGAAAATGAGTGTGGGAGGATGCAGAGACCGGAATTCTTGTGCACTGTGGGTGGTGATGGAAAATGGTACAGCCGTTATGGAAAACAGTGCACAGGTTCCTCAACAAATTGAAAATAGAATTACTGTATGATCCAGCAATCCTGCTACTGGGTATATATCCGAAGGAAATGACAGCTGGGATTCAAACGGATATATATACACCCATGTTCACAGAAGCATTATTCATAACAGCCAAGAGGTCAAAACAACCCAGATGTCCATTGACAGATGAACGGATAAAGAAATTGTGTAGTGGAATATTATACAGATTTTAAAAAGGGGGCAGTCCTGTCACGTGCTGTTACATGGATGAACCCTGAGGACGTTATGCTCAGAAAAATAAAACAGACACAAAAAGTCAAATACTATATGATTCCACTCCTAGAAGGATCTAAAGTCATCAAACCATAGAAACCGAAAGCAGAATGGTGGTTGCCTTGGGGTGAGAGGAGGCGGAAGGGGGCTTCGTGTTTAATGGGGACAGAGTCACTTACCGCTCCCTTGGCAGGTGATGAGACCTTCTGCTAACTACACCCAGAAGTTGTGCTGCTCTCTAGCCGGGATCTGGGATCACGTGACACATGTTTCAAGGTTCTAGCAAATGCGCTATGGAAGGTCACACCTGTATTACCACACCTTTATTTGCATGCTAAAGAAGTGTTTTGCTGCTCCTTAGTCTTTAAAATAATTGCCTTTCAGATGTTTGCTGAAAAGGTGAATAGTCTGAGATTTATTTTGAGCACGATACGCTACAATTTAAAGTCTGATCTACCAAATCACCTCTTTCTACTGACAAACTATAATCCGCCTGCAAAATAAATAAGGGCCCACGTGGAACAATGGCATGAGATGCAAAACCTGCATTTCCCACCGCTCTTGGGGAATACGACCTCCCCCGGGTACGAATCGATAAAACAGCAGGGCCATTTGCATCTGTATTTTTAGCTCGGAGGAATGTCGACAGATTTCCAGGCACGAGAGCCACCCTACTCCCCCGTGTCCCACCTGCATTTGCAGGTCCCTTTTCCATTCACCGTGAAAAGAAGTTAATAGATAACTGTTTCTGCAGTTTGTACACCAAGTTCTGAAGTCTTCCAAATTCGCCTCCGGGGCACGCTCTCAGAGAAACATGAATGTGAACAGTAATGGAGGGACATCGTGCTGTCAGATGGAAACACGGGGACGGATGCTGCTTTCTGTGGCCGGGGTGCAGGTGTTCATCGCAGCAGAGGAGGAGATAGGGAGGACACCGCTGCCCGGCGTCATCGGCTTGGAGCTAAAAGGCAGGTGGAGCCTAGGCGCCATCGTTCCCTTCCTCTGGGTCGTTCTCATTAAGACAAAATCCCGTGTGAAGGAGCTCATCCTCCAGGACCTGCCCTCCCTGTAGGCATTAATCAGGGAAGGTGATTGTTCCGCAAATAATCATCATTCAGAGACTGAGGGCCAGTCAGAGAGGCCTGTGGTCAGACACGGTGCATCTGTTTCCCCCTCGACAGAGCCTGGTAGGGGAAGCGGGGGAATGTGACGTAACCTGGTCAGAAAACCCGAGACCATCATCAAACCTGGTGGTGGTATCGCTGCCGGGTTGAATTAACAAATGCCTGCAAGTCCCTGAGCCCTGTTCTCGGCGCCCAGTGGGTACACGGTGTCAGCTGTCACGCTCGGCGCCTTTTGCCACTTCGCCGGGGACAAGAACCCGTCGGGATTCGGGAGGATTTATTTCTCAGGGAAACACCGCCTTCCATTCCAAAGCGGGCCTTCAAAACAAGATACACGGTGTCCACGCTAGCCAAAGTGACCGTCAGAGGCTCTTGCATGCATTTATTCTGTAACATACACAGACGTTGCTTCCAATAAGGAAAGGTCACTCGCACGTAAACAGTTTACGCACAGCCTTTAATGAAATGAAGGATATGGCCCAGAGCGAGATAGACTTTTTGCTGCCGCTTCCCTGCGAGGTAACGAGAAACATTAAAAATGCATTTGGCCCTGATAGGTTGAATTCATTTTAACTGGCATAAATAGGACAGATGAGCTATTCAAATGTCTGCAGAGCACCGTATAATGAAATATTGATCATTTTCTCATGGCTCCGCCAGGAGGGGACAATCATTTGTTTTCTCTCGACATTAGTATTTGATGGCACCAATCATGAATTCGATGTTGCAGGCTCATAGCCTGCACCCAGTTTTGTTTACTTCTATAGCCCGAAGTCTCACGTATCAAAATTTACAGGGAGAAAAGCTATAGTCTTAAATGCATAACCTTTAATGAACCCTGAATGGATAGTACGTACATTCTTGGGTATAGGTCATTAAGAACTTATTTTTTAAAAGCCTTCTAGGGTTACCAATTGTAATAAATGTTTATTAATAGTACTTTTTTGTTTTTTTAAAATCAGAAATCTATGGAAACTTGCGTCTCTTACCATTTGCCTTTGAAGTATGGTGTGGAGAGTTTATCCCAACCTCTGCTGGGGTGACTTTGCGGGTGAATCCTGATTGCACCAAAATTTGGCAGCTGTTTCTACGGAGAAGACATCGTCAGTGTGGATTTTATTTCACGAAGTTCCTTCGGAAACCCCAATTCGACAGGTTTTTCTTTTACTTCAAGACCAAAGAAAACTCATCCTCAGGTGATAGATACTCCAGATCTCTGAGATATAGTATGTGGATGTGCTTGGATTTTGTTATTTTCCTCTCCAGAGGACTTTGAGGCTCTTTCTTCTGACACTCTGGATTTCCAGTACATGTCAAAGGGAAATCCTCTGATAAAAGGTTTGAAATCCCACCCAATGCACCCTAATCCCCTCTCCTCTGCCAGCTCCTCTCTGCAGACACCCCTCCCCTGATTCTTCAGGCATCCCTCGGAGGGTCCCCCGGGGGTCTTGTCCCTCACCCCTGTGCGTGTCATGCTGGGATCCTGCGTGGACAGCAGGTCTTAGGTGACGTGTGTGTTCAGTTCTGGGACTTGTCTCCTACACCGAGCAGGAGAAGACTTTAATCTTGTTGCTCTGATCCTTGCCGAGCGCACAGGTATTGGTCAGAACCCCCCGGGGTCAATGCTGCAAACAGGATCGTGTCAACGTCCGAGTCAGCCCTCCTAGCGGTAATACAGGTAGGAAAAGCATCAACGTCACCCTGTGTTGGCAGCGTTTCCCTGCAAACATAACCCCCCCCCCCACCCCCGCCAGGACCTACCAGTTACTGAGAGCTTCAGATTGTTTTCCTCTTAAGAGCCTTTGAACGCATCCTTGTTCTCTGCATCCTGCTGCCACTGCAGTACCGCCACCAGGCTCCCTCATCCCCACCTTCAACGCTGCACAGAGCCTGAGATCCCTGCCCCATTCTTGGTCCTCCAGCCCATTCCTTATGCTAACCGGCATCATCTTTTAGAAGCTTCAATCTGATAAAGACATTGCCCTATGAATCCTCTTAATGATTTCCCAAAGCTTAAAATTCTTACTGTGGTACACGGGCTGCCCGTCCGCCTGTCTGTCTGGGCTTGTGTGACACCTCCCCACCTTGGGGATGGCCTTGTCCTCTCTTCCGGTTCCTCCAACAAGCTATCAATATGGTCCCATCTGCCCAGCACCCTATTCCCTTGAGTTTTCCATCGTTCCTGCCTCACCCTCACCTCCTCAGGAGGCAAGCCTTCCCCAAAGCACTTAGCATCCCCTGTCCTAAGCTCCTATAGATCCCAGAACCGTCTAATGCCATTTTTACACACCAGATCAATATTGATTCTCGCCTTTGCATTGGCAGCTCCGTGAGGTCAGGTGCAGTAGGTGTCCTGTTCAAAGCCCACTGGTCAGCCCACCGCAGTGCTCAGTTTCCACTGACGTCTGCCTATTCCAGCTCTAGTGAAACACCCTCTAAAGAATCTAAATGAATGTAAATACTAGATTTCTGCTAAAATTCTATTTTTGGCCCAAATACATGGTCAAAAATGACTTAAAATCCACCAAGAATGATTTTCTCCAAAGAGTTATGTAAACAATAGGTCATCAACTGAAGAGAGACTGGGTACATAAAAAAGAGAAAGAATAAAAGATGTTTTCTCACCCAAAGATAATGTACAGATATTTAGAGAAATAGACCAGTTTGCAAACCGGACACACCGGCGGGTGATTGAAACTACAGCTAAGACCCTAGATGTCTGCTTTCAGCTGTCACATTAGGATCCCTCCAGAGTCCTTGTGTGAAACCATTTTGAACATTTTTCATTCAACTCGCTGAAACCCACATCTTCAGCCGGAAGGTGCCCCCAAGCCCCTCCTTCGCCCAGGAGTGTAGAGCTTGTCGTGTGACTCTGTAGCTTATTGTTTCCCTGGGTGCTTTCTCCTCAGATAGAAAGCGCCAAAGTGATCCCATCATCTGTCTGCTCCAGGGGTCTGTACTCGCTACCCATGGCATCTGATGCTTGGGGGCAGCCTGCTGGGATCCCCAACACGACGAATTCCAGAAGGAACGAGTGCCGGGGGGAGGGAACAGGTCGCAGCAAAAGTGACTGACTCCAGGCAAACGGTTTGACATGTAAGGAAATGAAGCCCTTTGGAGGAACAGGAGAGGAGAGGTTGGGGAGATTCCACTGGGAGACGCACCGGAGGTGAAGACAGGACCAAACCTGCAGGGCCCCAAGGCTGTAGAAAGACGTCGGGATTTTACCCTGGTGTCAGTACAGCTCATTGTGAGTGTGAGAGAAAAGAGTAATGTGATCATAAATTTATTTCTAAAAAGATGACTTGGGTCGAAAGATGAAGAAAGGACTTCGAGAAATGAGGACAAATTCATGAAAAACAATGGAGAAACCCTTGGACTCATTCATAGGATATTAGGATGCCGGGATGTTGGACTGGGGGGTGGATGGCAATGCAGGTGTGGGGAAGTGACACCTGAGCAGAGATGACAAGGATAATAAAATCATCAGGAAGGGGCGGCTTGTTGATAAAAAGGGCAAGTTTGGTGTTTTCTTCTATTTGTTGAATCAAATTTGGCTGGTCTAGGGCTTCCCTGGTGGCGCGGTTGTTGAGAGCCCGCCTGCCGATGCAGGGGACGTGGGCTTGTGCCCCGGTTCGGGAAGATCCCACATGCCGCGGAGCGGCTGGGCCCGTGAGCCATGGCCGCTGAGCCGGCGCGTCTGGAGCCTGTGCTCCGCAACGGGAGAGGCCACAACAGTGAGAGGACCGCATACCGCAAAAAAAAAAAAAAAAAAAAAAAAAAAATTCGTCTGGTCTTTCCATGATGACCAGTTTCTACCCACAAGACGCTCGTGCAGAACAGACATAATCTTACTCCTGTCCAGGTCCACGTGCAGCCCTGTGGGTGGAGACATCTTTTGTCCGGTGTCAGGACTTGTCTGTCCAGAAGCAGCTAGCCCTGCTTGTTGTCCTGCATATGACGTGTTCTGGGGCTCAGCCAGCCTTGCCTCAAGACCAGCTTGGGAGGAAAAGAGTTTGGACTCTTCTCCCTTTTCTCCGGGAGTGGTGGGATGAGTGGATGCCATGCACGGTTAGAAAGCCTGGTGCCTATGTTTCCCTAACATGACTCACCGTTAAGACCATGACTATTAAGCTCCCACGTTCGTACTTACAATGTGGTGGGTTTTTTTTAACGTTTTACTTGGGCAACGTGAGAGACGATGGAAGCTGGTGAAAGGCTGTCTGATATTTTAATAGATGGATGGAACACACATTACATCCTCCATGTCGTTTTTGTCTTGTTTATATGAATGAAGGGCGCAACCATTAATAAAACATGTAGCGAAGGAGTGACTCAGAAAGACGATAGTTTGTTTGTTGTAAGGGAAGAGGCGAACTCCTGCTCTCGTTTAAACTGGTGTTCTAGAAGAATTTCACGTCTTTTATTCTTTATAAAGAGGTTTTCACCAGGTGGGGGAGGGGTGCTACATGTTCATTGAAAAACAGGGAAGTTTGTTTCTTAAAAGAACACGTGTGCCGCCCAGTTCTCTGACTTGCAGCTGAGAACTGGGTCTCTGAGGTGGGAAGCTTTGGGACGGCCCTTCCCTTGCCCACCGCCCTCTGGCACATCCTCCCCTGTCACCTGGGGGTGTCACCCGTCCCCTAAGTGACCTTGCCAGGAACTTCTGGAGAGGGCAAGCGTGGACTGGTATTCAGCCGGAGTCCCAGCAGATGGCACTGTTCCCTCTGACTTGGTACCAGCCCAGAAGAGGGGCACCCGGGTGGGAGGGAAGCTGAGTGCCGGGGGTCCACCTGGGATGTTGGGGTCCTGGGCTTTGGCAGCAAAAGGAAAAGGCGTGCAGACTGCAGCGGAACAAAGAGCTGGAAACACGGCGCATGCATGGCTATGATTCTTCAGGCTGAACAACTTTACGGCATCTTGCTTGTATTGCCAGCAAATAAGATGAGAAATTTTGCCCAAGGGCACAAACAGAAGTTTCAGCAAATTCTTTATTTACGTCCATGATTTTCTGGAAGACCATCCAGATTGCAAATTAGGAATGGATTTCCTTTCCCCCTTACGGTTACTGTAAAAATTACATGAGAGAGCTTCCAGGAAAACGTACATAGTACCTGCCTTATGACAGTAACTTCATCTTTCTTGTCATTGTTTTGATTATTACATCCTTCATGCAAATACCCATTGAACTGTTACGGGTCAGGCTCTGTGATGGGCACGGGGAATCGCAGACACTTATGACAAGGCCTCTAACTTCGGGAAATACACAGATGAGCTTTTTGGAAAAGGCAAGTTAACATAACAAAAAACATCAAAACTGCACAGAGAGGGTGTGAATGAAACAAAGCAAGGATGCGGGCAAGATTCCTGGAGGGGTGGGGACAGGCGAGGGTGGTGAGGACCAGCTGGAGAACTGACCTAAGGCTGTAGAGAGAAATAACTGGGCAGTGACAAGGTTGGGGCAAACCAAGGGGAGTGTGGCCAGAGCAGCCCCTCAGACCTGGTCAAGGGGGCATTGAGCCAGCCCAAGCCTGCGGGGTTTGGGGGACAGGACACTCCCATGAACTTTAGCAGCCCCACTGCCCATCTACACAGGCTCGAGAGAAATAGAGCCGCCGCCTTCACCCAGGTAGCTCCTCCCTTTTAGACATTCACCAGTGAAGGCCATCATCCACAGTTTCACACTGTCCTGTTGCAGAGGGAGGGACAGAGTGGATTGTGCAAACCAGGAGCCTTTCCACTGCCTTCTGACTCTCTTGGTGAATCAGTTCCAACTTACTTCCCATGGATTCAGGGATGAGAAGAAGGGCAGACAGGCAGGAGGAATGGGAAGCAGGAAACTCCAGAGGCCAGGAGACCAAGAGGAGGCCTTGAAATGATGCATCTCACAGTGAAGGAGGCTGCCCAGAGGTGGGGCTGCCAGAGGGGGCAGAAGGGACGAAGTGCAAGCAGATACTTGGCCACCGACGGGCTCAGAGTCTAAGACTCAGAGTTCAAGGATGGATCGGAGCATGTCAGCCTGGCCCTTCCCAGGGGCATCTGGTTGTGTAGACCTACCGATCCCTTAGATTTCACTACCAAACACTGGCCTCTGACAGCAGAAAGGACAGGTGACAATGCACATGGGGGGGGGGGCTGCCTGTCGTGACAGCATCAGAGCTGTGCGAGACATTCTTCCCCAAGTGTGTGCCCCCCATCTTCCTCCTGCCGCCCCGCCAGACGATTCTTGTGTTTTTTTTCAAAAAATTTTTTGGATTGATATTTACGTGGAATATATTTTTCACTCTGTTCACTTCCAAATTTTATATATTGTTATATTTCAGATGTATTTCCAACTGTATGTAGTTGGGTGTTTTTTCATACAGTAAGACAATACTTGTCTTTTTTTTTTTCATTTGGCTTCTTTGGGTCTTCGTTGCTGCGCGCGGGCTTTCTCTAGTTGTGGCGCGCGGGGGCTACTCTTCGTTGTGGTACGCGGGCTTCTCATTGCGGTGGCTTCTCTTGTTGCGGAGCATGGGGTCTAGGTGCATGGGCTTCGGTAGTTGCAGCACACAGGCTCAGTAGTTGCGGTACGTGGGCCCCAGAGTGCGCAGGCTTCAGTAGTTGTGGCTCATGGGCTTAGCTGCTCCGCGGCATGTGGGATCTTCCCGGACCAGGGCTCGAACCCGTGTCCCCTGCATCGGCAGGTGGACTCTCAACCACTGCGCCACCAGGGAAGTCCTAGACAGATTCTTACTGACTGAAACATTTTCTGCAAATCAACCTTGACTGCAATGACTATTTTTTTAAATACTTAATATTTAAAGATATTTTTTAAAATAGCCTTATCTTGATAAATGATATACATAAAATAGTGGATTTGGTAATAATATCTAAAACTTCTTTTCTCATACACAATTGATACCTAACTCTTCATTTAAAATTGTTTTCTCATGTGCCGTCTCTCCTCGCACCAAAAGAAAAGAAAAAGAAAAAACAGAAAAGGACCACTAGTCATCTGTATCCCAGACCCAGGGAGTCCACAGGACACAGACAGGAGCTGGGGTTCATCTCTGCTTTCATTGTCCATCAGGGTGAAAGGTCGGGATGTTTATGTCGCAATAGAGGATGTAAGCCTCACTTGTGGTTTCAGCGCTTCTGGAGATGCTGCGTACTGTCGTGTTTTGAGGCTAGGACACCCTAGAGTGCTACGGCTTTGTTTTTCTCGTTGACCTAATCATTCCCGGGCCCCCAGACGCCCCAGGTGCGGAATCCAGGCGGCATGTGATTGGTTTGTCTGGAGTTCCGGAGGGTGGTCCAAGCATCACAAGGGGCCACATCAGCACGAAGGGAAACAAGCATCCTTGAGTCCTTGCCTGGAGCGCCATCCCCGACTCAGCCAACCTTAGAGGAAGTGCCTCCCCTCAAACTAAAAATCATTTAAAAATAACATTGGCAGGTCGAATCTTCAGGTGGCGAGAAGAAGATCATCTCAAACAAGCCTTCATTTTACAGTTGCGAGACCCGAGCCCAGGGAGCCCAGGGAGCCCAGTGAGAGTGTTTGAACACAACCTCAGTACTGAAGTCACTTTAATTCTGAACAACTGAATTTAAAGCCAATGGTTTAAAAATAGCTTATATTAAAAAAAAAAAAAAGGTAACTCCCTGATGCTATTAAGGCTGCAGTGAAATGAGTTTACGCCTTCAAGGTAAATTCAGAATAAGCCTTTTGGAAAGAAATGGACGCTCAAACCAAGGACTCTCAAGATGATCAAGACCTTGACCCAGAAATCCCTGCCCTCACCAATTATGCTCCATACATAATTCAACAGGACAACAGAAAAGATATTTACACGGCATTATAACTGCAGCGCTGTCTGTCTTTAAAAGTAGCAATTGTAACTGAAGGAAATGATTAGAGGCATACCTTCAGAAATCACATCCTCCAGAATGAAAGAATTGTATACACCCGTTACAGTGATGATTATACAAACTATAAAGGAGCAAAACTGCAAGATGGCCTGTCTGTATCGACTGCAGCTCTGAAAAGCACGACTCACTGTTTGAAAAAGGGTCAGAATTGGAAGCAGAGAGAGCATCCAAGAGCAGAGGCTGGGCTCAGTGAGTTCCGCTCCACCAGCTGCATGGGCAAGTAGGTGACCTGGAAGAATAATATTGATTGGGGAATCGTTTTACCATAGATCACTAGTGAGATAAAGAAGGGTGCAAAACAGAGTGTTCATGCATCCTGTAAGAAAATGCACATATGCACACATACACATGCATAGCTGTAGTCAGCTTCCTGAGACAGGAGCTGTTAACTCGTTGGGTACATTTTTTCTCCTCTGTGTGTGTGTGTGTGTGTGTGTGTGTGTGTGTGTGTCCTTTTCTGCATTCAGTTATCCCTGAATCAAGCCCATGATGATAAAAATATTTTAAAAAATCAACTGCCAGGAGAAAATTTTCATAGCTGTTTATCTTTTAAAATAAGCAAGCACAGAGACCTCAAGTTGGAAATGAAAATATCTGTGCTACTGTAATTTTTTAAAATTGGGAATAGGAGATTTAATGTTGCTTTTTAATTAAAAATTAAAAAATGGATAATATGCATTTTCGCCTCTTGAAAAAAAGCCATCCTAGGAGTTCAGATTCTGCATAAACAGTGTATGTGTGTACATGTGAAGTGCAGATAATTTTATTTGAATTAATGTAGTTAGAAAGCTTCTCTCACAAACAGCTATCACACCATAGTGGAAACATTTAGAGCATAAACAGCATAAATAAGCAAAATGAAAAAAATATTAGCGTACTGTTTACCAACAGATCTATAATTACAAAATAAATTAACCATGAAATGAAACACTTCGGGTTTTCTGCAATATTGTTATGAGAGATCGGGTGGGTTGTCTTTTTTTTTTTTCCCAGATTAATTCTGGGAAAGCCTGAAACTGAAATATTGCAAAGAGCATTATGATTTTTTTTTTAACCTATCAGCACATATCAGTGCTGTTCAGAGATGCCTGTTTTCATTTCCAGAGTCAAGGCTGCAAACGGGGCGGTCACTCTGAAGAGGCTGGGCGTGCACTAAAGGGAAGCATTTCCAGGAGTGGAAGGACAGAAGGTGACAGATCGAGGTTTGAAGAGCGAAGCTTCCTTTATTCTCCTGTGAAGCCAAGAACGCTGAGATCGCAGCTCGGTTCCATGGAAACGAGAGGAAGAAAGACTGACCTGCCCTCCTTTCAAACAGAGAATTCCTGCATCCGGCTAACTGAGATCAAGACCAGCTTAGAAGGGCAGGTGCCCCTGGGTGAGTGTATGATGTAGAGGGAAGGTCCCAGAGCTCTCTGTATGGGACAGCCTGCACCCCCCAGCCGTCCCTGTCACTGTGGGAGTGACATTCGGTCCCAGCAGGAAACTCAGAGTGCTTAGGACAGACCTGTCCCCATGGAGAAACACGGCTCCTGCTTCTTTGCTTCTAAGAAGAAAGTACACAAAAACAGAGTACATGGGGGAAAAACTCCAGCGTCCTCTCTGAAAATTCACAGTGCATGCCAGGCAATCTATCATTTAATTCTATTCAGTCATTGGCCCTTTTCTTCTCTTTTCCTACGTAGGGCTCACGTTTATTTGGTGTCAAGCTTTTGCCTTTATTATGCAGATGCTTTTCTTGTAAGCAGAGTGCCCAGGACCAGCCCACTGTACCCACTATTAGGAAGAAAATCAATCCCTGGGTGATGCGCTTATTTACCAAAGAGGCAGGAACCCCACACCTGGAGCTCCCCTCCAAGGAAGCCGCATCCCTTTCAGAAAGGAACTTGCCAGCAGCACAGGAGCCTGTGGAGAATAGCCGGGTGGTCACCACCGCTGTTTCCTAGGTGCTTCTCTCTGCCAGGCGCTCAGCTAAGTGGCCCTGGAACATTATTAGGTATAATTCTCCAGAAAGCTCAGCCTGGAAGTATCACCCGGCACTTGCCCTCTTAGCCAACCCTACAAGGCACCGTTGCAAGTAGATGGGTCGGAAAAGTCAGGTAAAACAAGAACTCCTTAAAAATTACACAATCTAAACATATTTATTTTAAGTTGACACATGCAAATGTACATTTACTAGCCAATCTTTTGAAAAGTCTCTTCCTTAAGTGTGGTACCACCGATTACATTTCTTAAGTGTTTTTCTTCCATAACCCTCTCCCCGCCGCCGTAGTGCGTGGTTAATGTTGTCCAAGTCCAGTTTCTTTAGAGTAGAAAGATGACTGAAAAGCGCTCGAGAGAACAATCCTTTTTAATACATACCGCCCCCCACCCCCGGTCTTTGATAGCTTCTGCTTCCGTGCCTTATTTGACAGCACTTTCTCTTTGCCAACTCACTTTCTGAAACGTTTCCCTTCGTTTTCATACAAACAACCCTCTTTTTGCACTCTCATTTCATTGGCTCACGCGGTATTTAGTCCAATTACGTAATTAAGATAAGATGTACCATTGCGTAAATTGATTTGCGAACAAACACAAATGAATCTCGTTCAGTGGATACTTTTGCTGGAGGACAGAGGAGTGCCTGAGTACCTGGGAGGTGGGCTGCAGGCTGTGGGCATTGGGGAGAAGGGGAGGGGCACTGTCCTTATGTTTATAGAAAGGAGGAGAGTGGCGATCACCAAAAGAATCGTTTAAGTGAAAAGCAGTTTCCCCACTGCACCTAAATTTACAGTCTGCATCACTGGGGCTGAAATTTAAAGGATCCAAAGCCCGCTGGTGCTCACTGTACCAGGCTTGCTGCACGTGGACCGTTGTGTATCCCTTTTGTTCCAGGTCACCGAGTCACCCCTGCAGCTTTACGGTCAGTTCTGAGGTCCCCTTGCTCTTATCACGACAGCATCAAGTGTAGCTTCGGGGGCGGTAAGAGATTTTGAATAACAGGTTGCTGTCCTGCCATTTGCTGCCTCTGCCTGAGATCCTCCATGGGCTGAATGGCGTCCCCACCCTCAAATCTACATGTTGAAGCCCTGACCCCCAGGACTTCGGGACATGACTGTATTTGGAACTGGGACCTTCACAGAGGTAATTAAGTTAAAATGAGGCCATTAGGGTGGGCCCTAATCCAACCTGACTGGTGTCCTTATAAGAAGAGGAGATTAGGGCACAGACGCCAGGGATGGGAAAGGCCATGTGAGGACACAGCGAGAAAGTAGTAATCTGAGGGCCAAGGAGAGAGACCCCAGCAGAAACCAGACCTGCCCCCACACCTTGATCTTGGACATCCAGCCTCCAGAGCTGTGAGAAAGTAAATCCCTCTTGTTGAAGCCGCCCAAGCTGTGGCATTTGATACAGCAGCCCTAGCAAACTCACCCTCCATCACATACCCTGCATTCTAACCAGTCCTCAGAGGCTCTCGCCTGTGTTCCAGAGCCCCACCCCTCTGCTGAAAAGACACGAGAAACAGGCTTACTGAGAGCATAGTCTTCAGGACCTCCTGAGTGAGAATCACCTGGGGTGGTGGTTTTAAATGCAGATTCCTGGGCTCCACCCTGTCTTCCGGAAATGGAGTTCTAGGGCTGAACCTCGGGGATGCTCACTGTTAGAAGGTCCCCGGGGGATTGCTATGAACACCAAAACATGAGAACTGAATCAACGTGCTCTGTGCAGGTCACCCCACCTCCAGTTTTATCCCTGGAGTCAGCCATCACCTGCATGGACCCCACTCACTTTTTCTAAAGAACCACTGGGACCTGATTGTGAATGGCAGCATGTACCCATCTAGGAAAGTTAAAGCTGCACTAATAAAACACTTTTCAGACCTAAAGCGTCCCACTAATTCCAGTTACTGACAATAGTGATTGAAGAGCAAATGTAATGGTGACAGTCTCCAGGCTAAAGTCAGTCTCAGCTTAGATTCCATTTCTGTGACTTACCAGCTAGGTGACCTTAACGAGCTTTCTAACCTTTTTCAGTCTCATTTCTCTAATTAAAAAAAAGATAATGTCAATGTGATGTGAAGATTGAAACTGCACTACATGAGAAGCACCTAGCAGAATGCCTGGCACTTAATAGGTACCTGATAAATAATAGATATGATTAAATTACATGTTATACAAGTGCAACCATTACAACCGTTGATGCTGAAAATAGTGTAAAGATATAAATAGCTTATAAACCCTAATGTACATTTAAAAGATCTTATTTGATAAAAGTAACTACAAGTCTGTACAGAAAAGAATGGTCTGGAACAAAAGGCTAATTACAGGGGACAAAATGTGACGCATATTCATTTTCACCAAAGGTACCGCCCCGAAAGTAAAGACAGAAAACCACTAGAGAACTTTAGAAATTATGAGGAGTGAACATCTGTTTGGGCCAAAACAGAACACTTTGGAGCAGTTGAATCCTCTCACTGGGGGCAACTGTAAATGCTGGATGAAAGTTTTAAGAGGAGGGAAGGAAGGAAGGAAGGGAGGAGGGGGGAAGAGGGGAAAGAGGGAGGGAGGGAGGGAAGGGGAAGAGATCAAGGAAGTGGAGGGGAAAGAAAACCCTGAATGTCACAGAGAGCAATGAGGACAACCAAGGCTCAAAACACGGAGATGCAGGGAAGAGCCCAAGGAGGGGTAGGTGCGGGCGCCCCACACTGGCCCCTGCTGTTTGGAGCATTTGCTGGTGTGGTTTGGGGGAACCATGGCCAAGTAGAAAGCGGTGACCTGGGACCTCAGCCTCATTGGACTGGGAAGCAGAGGCTGAGGCTGGATGTTCCCGAGGCAACTGAAACTCAAGGGGCCAACATTCTGGAGAGGAAGGAAATAGAGAAGGGAGGCTAGAGAACTCTGCACACAATTTTCCCTCAAGCCGTTTACCAATTCCTTTTGGAAGTAGGAGCTGACATACCTGGAAGACAAACAGAAAGCAGTTCAGAGGCTAAAGAGCTGGGCAGAGTGTGTGATGATCTCACAGCTCTGGGAAGGTGGACATACAGGGTCCCCCTGGTCTGGAGACCCTCTTAAGCTGTACCAAGCACATACGTAAGTCATATATGTGATATGTCTATAGGCATATATATGATATGTGCATGTGTGCATACACGCACATGCAGACCAAAGACTGACTAATTTGTCTGGCCAAGAAACAATGAGTCTCTTGTAGGTTTAGACAATTCATTACTTAAATAAACAGCAAAGGGAGTATTAGCTGACAGTTCCAGCCCCCGTGATCTCTATCCTACACCCTAAAACAGATGCCACCAGGAGAAGAGGGGCCAGAAGATTGCAGCATGAGTGTGGGATATCCCAGAGTTGATGAAGATTAAGCTAAAAATCAATAACAAGGAGATAACTCGAAAATGACCAAATATTTGAAAATCTTTTCTAAATAATTTCAATAAGTCATGAGTTCAAGAAGATAACCCAATGGAAATTATAAAATATTCTGACCTGAATAATAATGAGAATATAGCACACCACATCTGAAATGCAACTAAAGCCACACAGAGAGGAAAATTTATAGCCTTAGATGTATGTACTAGAAAAGATGACAGGCTGAAAATTAAGAATTTAAGTTTCTTTCTGAAGACTCTAGGAAAAGAAGGTCAATTTAACATAAAATAGAAATAGAAAAGGTGAAAATAGGAGTCACTACCAATGCAGTAGAAAGAAAAAGTTAGAGAAAATCACTAGAGCCAAAACTTGGTTATTTGTAAAGATTAATAAAACTAATATATCATTATCAGTTCAAGAATAAAATAGGACAATCAGAATTGAAAGATGGAACACCATTAGAGCATCAATAGACATAATAACAATGGCAAGATGGTTTGAGCAACTTCTAGATGACAAATTTGAAAACATATACAACAAAAAATTCTTCAAAAATACATCAAAATTGATGCAAGAAAAAATAGAAAATCCAAATAGTCCTTGATATATTAAGTACATACATCTATCATTTGAAACCCTCCTTAAAAGAACACTCCAGAAGCAAATGTCTTCAGCATTAATTCTTCCAAATACTTAAGGAGAAATAGCACAAGTCATATATAAATTCTTGATGATTCATCATGAACCAAGATAAACTTGATACAAACCCTGACAAGGGCATTACAACAAAGGAAAATTAGTTGATTTCATGAACATAAAGGCAGCATTCTAAATAATTCATTAGCTCACTGAATCCAGGATTTATTTGACAAATAAAAATGTTGATTTAACATTCAAAACTCAATTCCTGGAAGAATACGTTAGTGCGGGGAGTATGTTTTCATCTCAACAGATCCCACAAAAGCAGTCAAAAAAATGTATCACCCGTGCATAACAGAAAACTTCAGTCAACTCTGAAAAGAGGTGAAATTCCTTAATCTGATAAAGGGTGCCTTGAAAATATACATAAAGACCATATTTGGTGGTGAAATACCAAAATCAGGAAGATGAGAATATCTGCTAATGTCATCCTTGGTCACATTGCACTGACGTTTCTAGCAGTGCAATAAGGTGAGAGTATAAATTGCTACAACCCCTTTGAACACTGAAGTATCTACGAAAGCTGAACAATGGCCTGTCATCGTGGGTTCCTACACAATGGAACTCAGTGTTTCGACAGCAATAGGGACACATGTGAACGTTCAGGTCCATACCGTTCATTATAGTCACATACCTGGTGCCATCTACAGAGCTGTCGTCAGTGGGAAAGTTCGTAGAGTACAGTACATTTATAGATCGTGCAGGGCCAACAAACTTTTTCTGTAAACGGCCATAAAATAAATTGTGTGTGTGTGCGAACCAAGGTTGTCTGAACCAAGAGGCAAAACCAAGGATGATATAGGTCCCAAAATAAACATTTTGTAATACAAAAAACACTCTTCACTCTTGGGCTGTACAGAACTAGGTGGTGAGCCAGATTTGGCCCCTGGGTCATAGTTGGCCAAACCCTGCTACAGAGTAAGGGCAAGATAGGCTTCTGGGGTGACAGTAGCATACTCTGAGCTGAGTGGTGTCACACAATAGATTCATCAAAGGTAAATATAAAGTTTGTGCATTTCACTGCATGTGCATGTTAGCTTCAATTAAAAGGTTCACCTAAGAAATTCTAGGTGAATATTCTTTAGTTTGTGTATCAGGAGTAGACTTCATAAGCACAGAAGGAAAGGAAGAAGCTACGAAGAGAAAGACCCTCTGTTCTGTTACCAAGCGACCATCAAGGGGACATTATCAAAGGTTCTCACCAGGCTTTATATAAACAGATAATTATTTCAGCATCAAATAAAATACCAAAACTTGGAAGCAACTAAAATGTCCCCAAATTTGAGTATTATTAAATAAGCGATGAGATATTAGACTTCTGTTAGAAACAGTGTTATGGAGAAGATTTAACCATATGGGAAAATTCCTACATGCAATGTTAAGTTAAAAAGCAGTATATTAATAAATAAACACACGTGTGTGCTTCTGTGTGCGCGCGCGCTCACACACACACACACACACACACACACACACACACACACGAGTTGAAAAACACCAAACTATCAACAATATTTATCTCTGAGTTGTAGACCTAGAGATGATCTGTCTTTGTGTTTTCTTTTGAAACTCTCCTGTGGTTTCTTTCCTAGTTTCTACAATAATATTGAAACTATAATCGGGAAAACATATGGATTTTTAAAGAGATGAGATTAAAGAACACTTTCAAATCATTATTGCGATTCATAGGCTCTGCTTTGGAAAAGAAAATATCTTCATAACCCGAAAGAAAAATGCAACCATCCCAACTTCCTTTCAGAGAAATGAATTTTAAAAATAAACTCTAAGCAGCTTCGTATACAGAACAACACTTTCTTACCACTACCCCACTGTTGGCCAAGGAATGTGGATCTGGAGAATATCGACAGAGACATTTATGGTGAATGAGATGATTCCGCTGATAAAGACTTTTATAATAGACATTTTTTCCCAACATTTATTTGCTTAGTGCCTGTGCTGTGCCTGACACTTTCTGGCAGCAGGTAAATAGGCGGAATAAAAACAGATAGATAGTCACGTGCCCTGGAGGATCGTACAGATAGTCACGTGCCCTGGAGGATCGTACAGACAAGCAGGAAATACAAACATCGTCAGATCACACGAATAAGGCTACAACTCCCACTCTGATACACACAGCAGATGAGAAGACGATCATTCTGGGAGAAGAAATAACAGGCTTCCAGCCATTTACCTAAATCCACAAAGCCATCTTTGAAGCGGCCTGTACACCTGCTGCCTTTCCAGTAAATCTGACACACAGGTTTTACACCTGGCCAATTCCTGCGTCTCTAGCCGTGTTGGGCTGGGGAAGGGGTTTAATAACTCTCATCTTAGAGCAACTGGAATCCAGACCAGTGCCCTGCACCTGCCAGGGGCTCACGCGGGATGGATCAGTTTCCTTTATTAGAGGAAAGTGAGGGCCCAAGGCCAGAATTCAAGAGTGACTGTCTCCTGTCTGGGAGGCCGGAGGGGTGACCAGGGCTAGAGCGCTGGGTCGAGGGAGGTGATCGGGTCAGAGAGCAGCCAGGCCAACCAAGGTTACTGACATCCACTCTGGATCCTGTAGGGAAACAGATGTATACGTTTGACTGAATACAATTGTTAGTTAAAATCTGCCGGCATGGTGCCCAGATGCAGCTTGCGCGCTCTGGATCTCACCTAGAGGGAAAGAACCCAAGAACCACAGGGGGATGGCAGTGACGTGCAGGGGGAGTGCGCATCTGAGCTGTAGGGACAAGAAGTGGCTCCTGTGGGGATGGCAGAGCCAGGACAGAGGGGGCGGGCCCGGGTGGCCTGGAGGAGCAGATCAGGGCAGCCATCACCCGAGACTGGACCTGTGCTGTGAAGCCGTGAGACCAGGCGTGGCCAGAGCCCTCTGGGTTTGGGGGAGAGAACAGTTAATCGTGTTCTGGTGTAAGACGTTTGTGGCATAGCTTCCAGGAGAAAGCAGGGTGAGTCCCAGAACCCAAGGGATGTGGAGACACAGTGAGAAGCTCAGGGAGAGCACAGAGGGACAGAAGTGGGTGGTCACTGTCTCTTAGAGGCCTGGCCGGGCCCAGCCCCAGGTTCACCCACTCACGCCAAGGTGAAGGTTGCAGGGAGAGACACTCCCCCTCCAGGCGCCCCTTCCTGACTCCCCCCATTTGTAAGAGAACGTCCATCCCCCTCCCTCGTGACCTCAGGCAGACTGTGCAAGCCGCGCTCCGGCCTGCACCTCAAGGTGCCTGAGACTCGCTCCCCCACTCAGCAGGGCCGAGAAGACACCAGAACGGGCCGCCCGGGCTGCAGAACTTCCGTGCCAGCAACTGTGGACCTGTGTGCACCGCACAGGGGGTCTGTGATGGGCACGCTCCCAGAATCATCTCCTCTGGTGACAGAGAACAGAAGGTGACAAAACTGGTGGTAAATTATTCAGTTTCTTCTCTTGGCCTCTGAGACGGATTCTGTGCTGCCTGGGAGCTCGGCGCATTTGTCCTGAGTCACTCGCCCCAGGCTGCCACTTCAGGCTGATGGACAGCCAAGTGACAGAGCGCTGATGTGCGGGAACGGACTGCGCTGAGCCCTGTGTCGACAAGCGCACTTTGATTCCAGTGCAGCTAATGTATTCTGAGCCTCCGTCAAGCACCAGGCCGGGTGAGTCCGTCCCAGGAGGTTAGTGATGTGCCCCGAAATCCATGGAGCTGGGACGGCAGCCGGGACGGGAGAAAGGCTGTGTGTTTGCACGAGCATCGCCAGGTGGTCCAGCGTTGGGTGATGAGGTGGGCGAGAACTGTTGTCCTACGGCCTGAGGAATCCCCAGGCACCGGCAGCAACCGAGGCCAAGGGCTGGGGCTCAAGGAAGACCGGGGAAGCTCTTTGGCCATATCTGGTCTGTCTGGGTTCAAGACAGCCAGAGAGCACAGCACTGCCTGAGGCCTCCTGGACCAGCACACCCTGAGCTTCTGCACACTGAGTGCTAACACCCACCGTGCCCGCACCTTCCCGTCCCTCCATCACCCAGGTGAGCTCATCTCAGCCTGGAAATGGGAAGACACCTTCGGTGAAGACAGCGCCTCTGAGAGGGAAGCACAGGCCTCAGCCTATGTCCTAATAACTGTAATGTTCTCCACTGCCGACGACTTGGACACACACGCCTCTACTGTTGACCGAGGTGCCTCCTGGGAGCAGCAGGTGCCCCAGTTTGGGAGAGAAGGTGTGGACAACCGCTGAGATCTTCACTTCAGAGATTCTGTTATATAAAATCTGCCGAACGAAAGGGTCAGTGGAAACGACTCGGGACCCTACAGTCCTCGAGACCAGCTTCCACGTCGCTTTCACCTGCACAAGCAGAAGGAACCCAGAGCCCACCGCCTCGGAGGGGAGCTAGTGGTGATGCCAGGTTTTCCTGTACTTGCCACACACCTGAAATTCTGACAACCGGCTCCAGGGAGGCTGCAGGGGCTCATGACAAACACAGGTGGCAGGCTGCTGCTACTAGGGCCTTGTTTTTTTAAATATTCCATTTTTTCCTCATAAGATCTCTGCATAAAAACACAAAGACCCTTGTGGTTAACCTGCCTTCCTGTCTGCCAATCCATGCTTTGTGTTTTGTCCACTCCAGCCACGGTCAGAGGCTCATTTTATCTAGAGGGGTCACTATAGAAACCTCGGGGAAACTCAGAAGGATTTTCACAGCACGGAAAGTCACTTTATTTCCCAACCCCCTCCATCAGCTGGGCTCTCGTGTTTTCAGAATAGCCCTTGGGCGAAAGCGCCGATGTGTTTCCTTAGGAAGAATAGGTTCTAGAGACAAAAGTGGGATGAGGGGCTTCCCTGGTGGCGCAGTGGTTGAGAGTCTGCCTGATGGAGAGGATGACAAGCCTCCAGGTGGCTCCACCTGCCTAAAAGGTATCCCTTGGGTATGTCAGAGCATCTTAAAATTCGCTCTTTGCCTTGCCCGTCCTTACCACCCACCTGCACCTGATCAAACCCAAGTGCAGTTCCAGGCAAGATACCTCTGAGTTCGTCACCACCTTAACAGAAAGCAGGACTCGTAAAGGACAGGTGAGCTTGTCAGGAGCAGTTTCACAAGACAGCAGCCAGGCTGGAGATGAGCATCGTAAAGTCACCGGACACTCCGTGGAAGAGAACTCTCTAGAAAGCCAATAAGATGAATGTCCATGAGAGCCGTGCTCCCCACGTGTCAAGGATTGTGCTGGTCCTTGGCATCTGTTACCTTATCTAATCTGCATACGTGTCTACCTGCCAGGAGTGTTACCATCTGCATCGTCTAGATAAGGAAACTGAGGCTTAGAGAGGTCTGGGACCTTGGCCAAGGTCATAGCCAGAAAATGCATGGGACGTCAAAGCCCGGGGTCACACGGCACCACAGTGCCTCTGGGAGCAAGCAGGGCACACGCGCTGGGGAGCACTTCAGATAAATTTCGTCGACCTCGAATTTGTGCAGAGTGGCTGTGAGTTGCAGATTGGTCAGGGCAGCTCTGACCTAGAATGTTCCCTACCATTGTCCAACCAGGTGTTCTAAATGTTTGGTCTGAAAAATATGACCAGCGTAATGCTGTGCCCTGGACCAGTGATTCTTCAGCCAAGGAGCTCTGTGCTAGCAGCAGGGAGCAGGGGGGCCCCATGTCATTTGAGGTCCCAGACACTCCTTTTCAGAAACTTTAGCCTATGTGCCGGCCGCTCCATTATGACAGTTTTATTCTTCTGAGCCTTAAAGACTTTCTGGTATTAAAATCTTCCCCATAAAATTGCAGATGTCCCATAGAAGGGCCACAGTTTATGCCCCACTGGTTAATAAGATCAGTTAAACCTCTCAGGGAGGGTGACAAAGCCTGGCACTCAGAGGTCACTGATGCGCCCGCAGTGGATACGGCCACTGAAGTATTGTCTTCTGAGCCCCGTGTGCGGGCCCACTGCCACCTGCCTACCTTCTTTCTTGGGGTGTGTGTTATTTTCCTGTGGCTGCTGTAACAAATAAGCACAATATAGTGGCTTAAACAGCACAAGTTCATGGTCTTACAGCTCTGGAGGTCTGAAGTCTGAAATGGGTCTCGCGGGGATAAAAGCAAGTTGATGGCAGGGCTGTTCTCTTCCGGAGGCTCCAGGGCGGAATCTGTTTCTTGCTTTCCCAGCTTCTAGAGGTCCCTCTCCTTCCTTGGCCCTGGGCCCCTTTATCCATCTTCAAAACCAGCAAAGGTGGGTTGAGTCCTTCTCACATCACATCTGTTTGACCTCTTCTGTTTCTGAGGACCCTTGTGATGGCATTGGAGGCACCCAGATCGTCGGGGATCATTTCCTTTCTCAAGGTCATTAACTTAACCCTCAAGGTCATCTGCAAAGTCCCTGTTGCCATGTAAGGTAACATACTCACAGGCTCTGGGGATTAGGGTGTGGACTTTGGGGGCCGTCATCCTGCTTCCACAGACAGTTTTGTAGTTTTGTGTGTGTGTGAGTGATTGAGGCAGTTGGAGATTACATTCTTTACACTTCTGCGTATTTGTTATTAAAATTTATACAATCTTGGATTTAGTTGATCTCCTGGTTCTGGACATTCAGGAAACGTCTTGTGTTCTGAATTGTAACCTTTGGGCCAACAGGTGGGGAGACACTGGCCCAGAAGGGGACCCTCAGCTTCCTGTTAGCCTGGTGCTGACGTGTCTACGTAGCAAAGGCCTTAAATGTTAAAGGATGTCACAAGCTGTGAGTTCCATGTGAGGTCTGCATTTGTAGACTTGAATCTACAGTTTACTTTACCTGATTAAGACTCTTCTCTTGCTTATTGTGGAGTGCGGTGAACTCGGAGGGGGAGGGCTAAGGACTTTCCCAGCACTGCTTTTAGGAGATGGGCCTGAGATATTGCATTAATCATCTCTGTGTTGTGTGTGCACTGGCTGAGGTCAGAGCAGATCCTAGATTCTTAAACAAATGTGATGGACTCCCAAACTTATGAGGCCATCTTGGAGAATCCAGCCAGGCTGCTAGAAGCCATTCCGGTTCTCCTAAAAGATAACCTGACATTTAGCAGGAACTAACAGGGAGAGAACGTAGAATTGGTCCAAGGGGTTGAAAGGAGGGAGGCAGAGGACAGTAGAAGAAGAGGGGGGAGGAAGGTATTTGCATGGGGGGAACCCAGGCAACAATTAAGCCACAACTTCACCCTTGCAAATCTACCAGCATCTGCTCCCCAAATGCAGTCTTTTGTCTGAGGAGTAGATGGTGGATACTGGTACCTAGACACACTCTTCCCAGCTCTTTGCCCTTTAACAACCTGACCTTCTGGGCCTGGGCTCTGCATTGTTTGGGGAAGGTGCTTGGTAAGGCTCCACACACTTCAGCCAGCCAGCCAGCCGCTTATTCCGTCAGCGAACTCTTACCGAATAACCTCTAGGGGAAGAATCTGTGCTCGTTGCCGTGGAAATAAATTCACACAACAGTCTCAGTTCTCGAGTCACTTGCCAAAATTTTCACTCCTAGTCTCTCTAAGCATCTCTTTTGGCATATTTTTATGACACTTACTGCGACTTAAGGAGTTTCTTTCGTGCTCATTTTCCATAATTGTTTTGGGTGTTTTGTTGCTTTTATTTTTAAGCGTATTCTTTAAGGTTTCAGTTAGAATGATTGTTTAGATCGTTGGAGACTGAGGCAAAGAGTAATAAAATAGTTTCTGGCCCTAGTTCTTCTTAAAACTTTCTCTTTTCTTTATCATGATGCGATGTTATAGTTTCATAAGGACTAGATAAAGACCATCCTGGCTGTTGTTAGAAAATTCACATTTAAATGATCAAAACGGGGTTTGTCAATATCACCCAGCCTTTGAGGATTCCATAGAAATTTGGATCTTCGGGTAACTTTTATTGAAGTACAGTTGATTTACAATATTGTGTTACAAGTTTGGCTGTTTAATTCCAAGACCCTGAAGAAGAAAGAGAAAGATCATGCTTTCTCCAGAGTAATCACCCAAAAATGTTAGCAGAGGCCATGGGTGCCTACAAGTCTCACAATGAAATATTGTTTAACATATAGCTGATTCAATACAAATCCCAACCAACCATATGCATAATTTCATTAAAATATTCATTTAAAATAACGCTTTAGCAAAAAGAATTCTGATAGGCAATTAGTGTCCAGATGGTCCTTGTTGAATGTAACAACAGTCAGACGTGAGGGGCTGGGGCTGGGTGCGGGCCCTGCAGACACCGGTGAGTGAAGTGGTTTGGAACGCACGCTCTGCCACATCTCTAGAGGGTTCTCTGAGTTATGTGACACCAGCCAGCCTGGCTGGCAGCTGAAAGATCCATTTCTCCGTTTCCTAGCTAACAGTTTTTTTTTTTCCGGTACGCGGGCGTCTCACTCTTGCGGCCTCTCCCGTCGCGGAGCGCAGGCTCAGCGGCCATGGCTCACGGGCCCAGCCGCTCCGCGGCATGTGGGATCTTCCCGGACCGGGGCACGAACCCATGTCCCCTGCATTGGCAGGCGGACTCTCAACCGCTGCGCCACTGGGGAAGCCCCGTAGCTAACGTTTCAGAAGCAGGGTCTGTGCATGAGTTATGACAGCTCCTCATCTTCCCAATTACTTTTGTAAAACTGACAGTGTTCTCCACTTTCATCATTTATACATTTTTCACTTTTCTGAAAACGCGTCTCCAGATCCCAGCAATGCATTTAAAAAGTGAGCTTAAATATTTCAACAATGACATTTAGCAAACTGGTGAGCGTGAGCCCGGAGCAAGAACCTCCTCGCTGATCTTCCTTCTTCCGAGGGGCTTCTTCCCAGGCCAGGGCTCTCTGTCTGCATGTGTGCCTCAGCCTGTGAAACACGGCCCCCCGCCACCCTGTCCTGTGCCTGCCTGTGGTACAGGCTCGCCCTTCAGGCTCCGGCTCCAAGGCAGACACGCAGCCCTAATTCAGTGCTACTCCAGCCCACATGTCACCCTTTCAACCAGAGCCCGTGAGCAGCTACCCCCCACCGATTCCAAGACACCCTCATCTTCCCCCTACCCTCATGTTCCCTTCCTTAGGCCCAGGTAAGCCCCACCATCCTGGTCCCAGGTGGCCTGACATTTCTGGGGAAAGTGATGGAACAGAGCCAGTCACCTTCACTACACACCCACGCTGCTCAGAGCCTTGTCAGTGTTCTCAGACGTTCTGACACATTTCCACTCCCCAGAGGTACCTCCACTGCGGAAGCCCGTACTGTGTGGGGCCTAAGAACCACTGAGAAGCTCCTGAAGGGATTCCACTGTGTTACAGCGCGTAAGTATATGCACACGAGTGGGCCGATATTACAGTATCGTATTTACTCCAGTTAAAAATCTTCATGTCAGCACACTGCCCAGATCACCCTTCTGTCCCCTCTACCGCCCAGGACAGTGCCTGGAATGTAGCACACGGACGGCATATCACCATCAGGAACGACGTCTTCAACCTGGTCTCAGGATGAGAGAAAAACGTAGATCAGAGCGGCGGCCGAATCACAGCCCCACCCCCCGCCATCTGTAACTTGATAGTATTTGCGGTTATTGTTTCAGGACTATTCGTTACTGTAGCAAATTAACTAATACAGCCCTTGTTCCCCTTAGAGCTCAAGAAAAGAGCCAAACCTTTCCACAGCCCAAAAGGAGGTCACAGATTGTTGGGGGAAGCGGCTTGAGCCAAAAGAGCTGGCAGCTTGCACACGGAGGGTGGACAGCAACTGGCCAGAGAGCCTCATGCAACGGGACAGGGGGACAGAGGCCAGGGGTGAGTCACATTTGGAACAGAAAGTGGCATAGGGCAGACAGAGGACAAGACACAGAAAGCCACCTGGGATCCACTGGGGGGGCATTCCCTAGTCCCCAGGGACATAAATTAACCCCAGAAGCGAAGAAGAGAGAAAAGCCTAAGGGGAAAGTTTATAACCTTGAATGTGACTACATTTTAAACCTGAATTAACTGAGACATTACATGACTGAATAGAATCCCTTACAAGTGAATCCATTAATTTTCTGTTATTAGAGGAAAATGTGGGCTTAAGATAAGACGCAAATTGAGTTACGGAAAATGTAATAAAGCTACCTTTTTGCACACCCACATTTTATAAAGTTTTTTTTTTTTTTTGACTGTGAGTAAAAATCATACCCATGACACACACAGACTGGCATATTTTTACAAGCCCTTGGTCTGAGGTATTTGAAAATTCAAGGGCTAGAGAGAAGTGAAGAATTCCCCCTGGGAAACTGACACAACAGATTAGAGATAAAAATCAAAGCGATTCTTCTTTTAGACCGAGTCTCCCCATGAAATAGGTGTGAGCGCTTCACCTCAGAGGGGCTGGTTGCCAAGCAGTTGAAGGTGCTGAATCTCCTTTTCTAGGAGTTACACTGATGCTGACAAATGCTCTTTTCAAATGATTGATTCCTCAACATGTGAGAATCTGAGTTAAGTCTGAACCTCAGAGCACAAGTTCAGAGCTGAGATAAAAAGCTCGCAAGCTCACCCCGCTTGGCCTTCTGCCCGGCTGGAGAGGCTTCCAGTCTCCGGAGCTGCCTTTGTGGACACAGGGAAGCAGAGGATGGTCTTTCTGGCAGCTCACACAGTGGCAACGGGCCCCGTACCCATCAAGATAAATGATGTTTACAAACTCTTTTTGCCTCAAGCGTGAGTTTCCAACATGGCAACCCATCCATTTGAGAACAACTGGCTAGGAGGTAGAGACTGGCCAACAGCTGTAACCAAAGGCATCGTCTCCCCTGAAATAAAGGAGTCCCTCAGGGAAGTCTCCAAAGAACCACGTGATTAGCTTAGATCTAAATACTCGCAATACAAGTTTATGATTTAAATGTTTTATTATTTCAGTGCTGGCGAACATTTTCCGAGCTCGAGTGTTGAAGGGAATTCTTCTTTTTTTTTTTAAATTGAAGTAGAGTTGATTTACCATGTTGTGTTAGTTTCAGGTGTACAGCAAAGTGATTCAGTTATACATATATAAATATCTATTCTTTTTCAGATTCTTTTCCCTTATAGGTTATTACAAAACATTGAGTATTGTTCCCTGTGCTCTACAGTTGGTCCTTGTTGTTTATCTATATTATATGTATTAGTGTGTACGTGTTGATTCTAAACCTGATTGTGTGAAGGCAACTGGAGGGTTCACTTAAGCACACGCACGTGGCGAGTTTGCCACGATTGCGGTGACTTTGTGACCAGAACTGAAAAGATGCGGCCAAGTTCTCCATCTCACCACCACTCCTTACTCCATTCGGATTCTCTGTTTTATAAACTGAGCGCACAAAGCATTAGCAAAAGGAGCGGAAATAGTAAATGGAGATTTCAGAGACGGAGAAAAAGAGACAGTTGTTCCAGGACTGGAAAAATGACTCGCAGACACCACTGTGAAGTTTTTCTAACGTTGATACGTCGTAAGGGGACAGAACGGGAAGGGCTTTCTTCAGAGCCTTGGAGGGAGATGTCACCACCTCAGAATGTCCCCCTGGGCTCACCTGAGCTCTATAGACTGACATAGAATCAGCCAAGTCAGTTGGGGTTTATCCCCTATGAGTGTCACATGGTGCCTCATGCAGTCACTTGGAAATTTCTCAGGGAATGAGCAGATTACTGGAGAAAGCACTGCCTAGGGAGGAGTAATATAAGTACTATCTCAATACCAGATCATCAGTGACCCAGCTGGTGTCTTCGACCACAGGGAATAATTTGGGTTGATCCCTCCGCATCCATGGTTAATATTCCCCACATGTATCTTCAAAGATTTTTAGGTTTAAAGAACACGTAGCCCATAACCTTGAGACAGTGTGGCTTAACCCAGAAATCGGGACTCACCAGCTCCCTGCTCTAACCAGCTCAGGATGACCTCACTGGGGACACACCTGTTCCAGGTGCATACAGCTGGGAACAGGGCTGAGCCGGGCCCTGCTGGGAGCTGGAGGGGAGGAGAGGAGGTAGGGACCTGCATCTTCAGGATGGTGAAGAGCACACCCCACGCCCGGGCTGTGGCTTCCCAGAGCTGCGTGGATTTGAAGCAGGGGCTCTAGCACAGAGGGGTGTGCCACCGATTTCAGTGGATGGATGCCAGTCAGAGTAAAAGGCAAGGGCGGTTCTGTATCACTGTAATGACCGTGTAATAATCCTGCTTCTTGGACAGTGGTTGCCCTAACACGGGCTGGGTGTTACTGCCAAGCTCCTGTGAGGACC
This sequence comes from Phocoena phocoena, assembly GCF_963924675.1. Lineage (NCBI taxonomy): Eukaryota > Metazoa > Chordata > Mammalia > Artiodactyla > Phocoenidae > Phocoena > Phocoena phocoena. The sequence goes on from NC_089233.1 coordinate 85,211,274, forward strand.
CGGACCACGTCTTACCTGCTCAGGTAGGTACCCAGGAAGGACATACCGAGCAGATGGGTGTATACGTGCATGCCGGAGCATATGCCCTCCTTCACGGTAAGACGGGTACTCAGCCCCTCTCAAGACAGCCCCCACCATTATTAAACAGCGTGAGCATTAGAAAATCCTCCTCTATATCAAACATGAATACAAACCCACAAAGTGCAAAGGATGAACCAATTTCATTTCAGTTACAGAAACTAAGAATTAAATATTAATGATAACGCTGACTCACAAGGCATATTTCCACCAGCCTGCAGGATTTCTCCAGTTGGATGTCCCAAAGAAAAAGGATTATGGGAGAGACTCAAAAAAATCCCCCAGGTCCTAAGGGTACCCGCCACAAAATGATATATTTTTTCTACTAATGGTAAGAAATATGCAAAAATGCATGTAGGTCTCTTTTGTTTCCAAGCAAAGTATGCCAAAGGTCACTGCCCCCTTTGGAAGTGAAGCCATACTTGCATGGAAGAAAAAGCATAACATATAGAAGTCCCTTGCTTTTGTTGGGGAATCTTTCCAGTTCAGCCTAGAGGTCATATTTATTTAAAGAGAGGACTGTCTCTTTGTCTGGGGCAAACAGGATTTGTCGATGGGGAGAGACTGGCAGGATGAGGTCTAATGTCGTGGCTCCCAAGCTAGTTGCCCATTGAAATCATCTGGCAACTCTCAGCATGCATGCCAAAGGCTCTTCCCAGGCAGGGGTATCTGTGTGCTTAACAGTTTCTCAGGTGACGGGGCAGGGCAGGGGGGGTTGGTCAGGGCTGAGAACACTGGTGAAGCTGTGAGTTCATTTTGTCTCCTGCATCGCCCTTGGACATTGTGGGAGAGATGAAGGGCTGGGAATTCATTCAGCTGGAGAACGAGGGCCTCACCCGCTCTGTTGATAACCCCTGTCCTGGATGAGCAACAGCTTCTTGGGCTCAGGACCACTCCCAGAACTGAACTTCCCACCTTCACACAGAGGGCTGAGGCACTGGGGGTGGAGTCTAAATATTATCAGATGTCCACTTAGAAGGGATTCAGTAGGAATAGGAAGTCTTACTGGATCTTTTAATTCTTGCTGCCCTGACATTTTATGTTATTAAATAATTAGAAGATGGTCTATAGAACAGGGTGGGGGTCATCTTTGATCTGGGCAGATCCCCAAACTCAACTGAAAATCACAATGTGCACATGTGTTCCCTAGGGTCCTGGAGCGCCTGTCTCTCGTCCTGAATTCTCTAGGTCGGCAGCTGGCCCCATGATGCGTCCCCCAGTCCTAGAAGCCAAAGCCAATGGAGTTAGCTGCTGCCCCTTTCTCAGACCAGCCCCCCTTTCGGCATCCCTCCCACCTTATCAGCCTCTTCCTTGCCTCGTTGCTCCCTCTACTGCCCCTGAGACCATGCCTCCCAGTAGCTAAAAATGTCTCAACCCCATCACTGCCCCCTGAAAATGCTTCCAAGCTTTCCAGGAAATGGAAATCCTCCGGGGCGCTCATGAATTGTTTAGATCCTTCGGTCTCGGCATAGAAAGAATGAATCAGAATCTCCAGGGAAGATGTCTGGAAATCTGAAGTATTTCACCCTGCCCCAGGTAATTCTCATGTCCATGCATAATGGGGAAGGACCTGTGAATTACAGGGTGGAGGCAGTGACCCAAGGAAGCGTAGGAGGCCCTCTGGCCCAAGCCTCTGCCTCCTTCTCTGTGTGACTCCTCACTCTCCCTTGGGTCCCCTCACGTAACAGGTGTTCATGTAGATACTTGTTGAATGAATCAGCTACTGAGTCACAGTTTATGGTCCAGCAACTCTGATCTGTTTATAGTTCTCCACATATATCATGCTGGTTTTCATCTCCACCCTTGTTATTTTTCATCTGTCATCCACACACTCCTATCAACAATCTGGGATGATTCCTCCTCTGTGCTCTGGCGATACAATGGTGCATGGAGGGGCCTCTATACTGACCAGATATATGTTTCTATTCATGTGATGTTTCCCATTAAAATGAGCTTCCTTTTCCCCCACCTGCACGTCTTCAGCCACTGCACAGCACTCAGCACACAATAGATGCTACGTAAACATTTATGCGTTGATGTGTGGGCATCCACAGCCATCCCAGCCAATCAACCCTATATGCGCAGCTCTCCAGAGGAAGCTACAGTCCAAACCGCTTAAGTGACTTTCATAGGTGACACAGCAAAAGAAAAGAATAACCAGTATTCAAAAAAGGTGTGAGATTTTGTGCTTTCAAGAATACCCCCAGAATTCTTAGCAGGAAAAAAATGAGGAGACGTGTCAATATCCCAGGATAAAATGACAGAGTGCCCGCGATGGTGCCAGGGGCCCGGAACCAAGGCCAGGGAGGTATGGAGAGGCTTGCTCTAGCTGCAGGTGAGAGATGTCCCAGCAAGCATCGTCCGCCCCAAACCTGCCCTTGCCACCATGGTCCCATCGCCTCTGCTGGAAGCCGGCCCTCCAGAGCCACCGAGCCAGTGCCCACGGACAGGAGCTCACACGGCTGGCCCTGCCTGGAGACTAATCAAGCAGGAGGGGAGCCTGCGAGAAAAGAAAAGGGGCCCTTGAGTTTCAAAATGTCTCCATAAAATTAATAGTAAAAGAGGCTTGAAATGACAAGGCTTACAGGCTTAAAGCATGATAGGAACAGCTGATTAGAACATGTACATACACATAAGCTTATATATGTATATAAATTATATAAGCTCAATAAGTAATATATACCATATATACATGTATGCACACATATTAATATAGTATGTATTAATATAATATTAATATCAGTATATATTATTATATTATACATTACCTTATATATTAATATATCGATATCATTTATTAAGCACTGACTGTGTACCTGGTACCATGATCAGCACATAGGGTCGTTACGTAATTGGATCGTTATAACAATCCTCTATTGGGGAGGTGTTATATGCTACGTTAATGGAAAACCCGGAGGTCAGAGAGACCAGGTGACTTGCCTACGATCTCACAAGTAGTATCTATGAACCTGGGATTTAAGCCTGAATCTGACAGAGTTCAAAGCCCAAACACTAAACCAGTGTGAGAGTGATGATGGTGATGGTGTTGGCGGTGGCGGTGGTACTGATGAGGGTGGTGATGTTGACAATAATGATGACGATGATGATGATGGTGGTGACGATGTGGGTCATGGCAGTGTTAGCGATGATAATTCTATCTATTAAGCCCTCACTATGTGCTGGGCACTGTTCTAAGGACTTTAAAGTAATAACTCATTCAGTCCTCACGGTGACCTATTTTTGCTCCCATACTGGAGATGAGGAAACAGAGGCACAAAGCATTTATACCTTTCCAAGTTTACACAGCAGGTGAGTGGCAGAGCAGGTACTAAAACCTAGGCTATCTAGCTCCAATGCCTGGTTCAAATATCGTGCTGTACTCCCTCTCATAATATGAATATGAATTCATATTATATAACATTATATATATATACACACAATGGAGTAGTAATCGGCCATGAGAGAGGAGGAGATTCTGCCATCTGCGACAGCATGAGTGGACCTTGAGGGCATGATGGTAAGTGAAGTAAGTCAGACAGAGAAAGACGGTGTATGATCTCACTTATATGTGGAAACTGTAAGAGCTGAACTTGCAGAAACAGAGTCAAGTGGCTGTTACTGGGGCTGGGGGCGGGGGAATGAGGGAAATGTTGTTTACGGGTCCAAACTCGGAGTGAGAAGATAAGTCCTGGAGAGCTAATGCACGGCACAGTCGTTATAGCCCAGAAGGCTATATTATAAACTGCAAACTTGCTAAGAGATTACATCTTAATTGTTCTCACCACAAAAATAAATGATAATTATGTGACATGATAGAGGTGTCAGCTAATGCCATCACGGTGGAAATTATATTGCGATATATAAATGCATCAAATCAATACATGGTCCACCTTAAACTTACACAACGTCATATGTCAATTATATCTCAATTTTTCAAAATCCTGATAAAACATGAAGGGACGTGTGATTAGTGATGTTGAGCATGCTTTCATGTGCTTTGTGGCAATCTGTATATCTTCTTTGGAGAAATGTCTATTTAGGTCAGCCAGTGGGAAACAGCCGCGTAGCACAGGGAGATCAGCTCGGTGCTTTGTGACCACCTAGAGGGGTGGGATAGGGAGGGTGGGAGGGAGATGCAAGAGGGAGGAGATATGGGGACATATGTATACGTACAGCTGATTCACTTTGTTATACAGCAGCAACTAACACAACATTGTAAAGCAATTATACTCCAATAAAGATGTTAAAAAAAAAAAAATGAAGGGATGAAACTGGCTCGTTATGAGAGCCACTTTTCCAAAAACATTAAGGGAGGGTCCAGACTTGGAGATCACATATCTCGGGGTAGGGATCTTCTGGAAGAAGTTGGAATCTTTGATGTCTGCCTGTCAAAGGACACTGTCGGCTACATGTGGGAGGACTTGGAAAAGCTGGGCAGAAAGGAAATGTTCCTTTTAGTTGCTCCTTCAAAAGTGGCTTTTACGATAAAGCTCAAGCTGGGGCATTTCCCCCACAGGGCCTCCCACCAGGCCAGCACGTGCTCTGCAGTGACTGCGTCCGCAGCAGGTGCCCTGGAGTGGCCAGGCTGGTGGCTGGTGTTCCCCGCACCCCTGGACCCCAGTCCCCTTGCCTGGGTGGAGGTATGGAGCACAGGCTCCAGCCTGAGGAGGGGCGGCAGGTGAAGCCACGGGGGACCAACAGGGAAGAAGGCGGAGAGGGTCCATCGCCACGGCAGCCATCCTGCCCGATCACAGCGCTGACGGGGCAGCTGCCACGTAATTCTCCAGGTGGCAACTTGGTGCCTACGTGGCTTGAACTAGAGGGAGCATTGGTGTGTGTGCACGTGTTTGCCTGTGATGTGCGTGTGCAGTATGCCCTGGCACACACATGAGGAGCGTCCATGGGGCTCGGTGCAGGGAGCGCTCACGTGGTCTCCAGCTGTGCATAGGTCCACAAAACTCCTTTTATACCCCTGACTAACCTGGGGCTTGAGGGATAGGATGTGGAATTTTCTGGTTAAAGAATTCCCTTAAGAAATATTTTACATACTCTCGAAAGTTTTCCAGGCTCTTACAGCATTTTAAACAAAGTAAAGTAATAAATGGTTAATAAACACATTTCAGAAGAACAAAGAGGCAGAAAAACAATGAAAACAGAAACTTGTCACCAGCAGCAGGCAGCTAGAAGGGTCACAGGCGTGGGGCATTTTCACTTCCTGCCTATTTTCTGTTCATTTCGGTTTAACAACAGTTGTGGTCAGAACAGAGACACAGGTTGGCAACAGGCCCCTTTCATTGGCATGCTGCAAGCACTCTCTCAGTTGCTTTATCTCCATAAATGTTATTTAAATATATTCTATTATTATGCCCATAATTGCATATCAATTCTAGAGAAAGTAGAAAAATGTTAAGCAAAGGATAAAATTGAATTATAACCCCAACACAAAAATAAGTGCTCTTATCATTTTCGCATGTATTCATTTAGTGTGCATGGAAGAGGGGCTAATACACACGTATAGATGCATGTCCATAGATGTAGCTATGGCTCGCTCTACTCATTGTGTGTATTTGGGATATAGGCAAAATGGAATCATAAGTCGTACACCATCTTTATCTGAATAAAATGCCATTAAATGTTGATTTTTGTTTAGTGGCTAAGTTCACTTCCGTTTGTATCGGGGAAAGACAAAAAAATGAGTAATTATGAAGGGGCTCATTTGCTCCATCATCTTTCTCTCTCTCTCCTTCTATTCTATCATCTATCTACCATCTATCTATCTATCTATCTATCTATCATCTATCTATCTTCTATCTATCTATCTATCTACCATCTATCTATCTACCATCTATCTATCTATCTTCTATCTTCTATCTATCTATCTTCTATCTATCTATCTATCTATCATCTATCTATCTATCTTCTATCTATCTATCTATCTTCTATCTACCATCTATCTATCTTCTATCTATCTTCTATCTTCTATCTATCTATCTATCATCTGTCTATCATCTATCTAACTTCTATCTATCATCTCTCTATCTTCTATCTATCTATCTTCTATCTATCTATCATCTATCTATCTATCTATCATCTATCTACCTTCTATCTATCTATCTATCTTCTATCTATGTATCTACCTTCTATCTATGTATCTATCTGTCATCTATCTATGTATCTATGTATCTATCATCTATCTATGAATCTATGTATCTATCTATCATCTATCTATCTTTTATCTATCTATCTATCATCTATCTATCTTCTATCTATCTGTCTATCTTCTATCTATCTATCTATCATCTATCTATCTATCTATCTATCTATCATCTATCTAAATTCTTTCAGGTTCCAGGGCTTATTTTAAGTATCAGTTCTCTTCCTCCTGCTGTGTAGATACTCCCGTCCTGTGTCGCTGACATACTGGTCCTTTACTTGCAAGTTCCCCAGCCCACACCCCGTGAGGCAGATGTGAAAACCCAGGTAATAGGTCAGAACCCTGCCCTGGACCACATGACAAGGCAGTGGCCAAGCTAGAATTGATTTGTTTTGAAAAGGCCCATTTCACCTCCAAACCCTGCTTTCGCCATAAACCCACTGTGCTTCTCCAATTATTCTGTCATTCATCCCCTCTGCTCACTGGGTGAGAGATGCACAGTGTGTGCATGTGTGTGTTCTGTGTTACATACTCAGAAGACGCCACAAAAGGCACTTGAGCTTCAGGCCTCACCTATGAGCTATTTGTATCCTTTGATGAATAAGTGCCTGGTGTTGAAATTTACAATATAAGTAACTGACAAAGTATTAATATGGAGACTACAGGGGAAACTCTAGTAAATCGCAAGACAAAGGAAATAAGACCCAATAGTAAACAACAAACACTAGGAACAGCTAATAAGAATCAGAGAACTGCGCAGACGCACTACTAGAAATGGATCCTGAGACGCACAAAACATTTATGCCCAATTGTCGGAGACGGAATGTCACGTGACGATCGGGGTTCCGGAGGAAACTCAGTTGCTGGTGGGACTGAGCATTGCGGCTGAAGTTTTGGAAAACAACTGGGAAGTTTCTAGTGACAAAGAGAACATTTCTTCATCTGACCTAAAATTTATCTCCCGTGTTTGCTTTCATGGAGAAGGAGACACTTCCGCAGAGACGCAAACAAAAAATAAACTGAAGCGTGTCAACCGCAACATTACTCTGATAACAGAAATAATCTAAGTGACCATCAGGAGAAGAGACGATAAATTAAGTCGGGGAGAGACCGACAGTGTGTGCTCTCTATCGGTTAAAAGGAAGGACCGTGAGATGTGAATCCACGCAGCATCCCCGAGACAGCAGGAGTAAAAACAGGAGGAGCTGGATGGAGCACCCCGCAAAATACGCTCGATGGTGTCTAAACACAGGTGATGACGCCTCTTGGGAAGAAGGCTGACATTGAGTGCAGAGGATAAGATATCAAAACAAATAAAAACTCGTCCTTGCCTGATGGCAGTGGTGTGTCCAAACTGATGATCAGAGTCAATCCAGTTCTGCGGATCTAAGGATCAAGGCAAGGATCAGTATTTGATATGAGTTTGTTGCCTCTTTCCTTGCCTCTAGCCACGAAAGACCCCGGGCTTGTGCAAGGGGCTCTGTGTCCCAGTCATCACCCAGGCTAGGTGGTGGATTCTGCTCAATTGACATTGTTTTTCTGCCTTTCTCAACAATCATATGTGAGGTATCGACTTGACCTATTTTGTTTCCAAAAGAACAAAAAATAAGAAAAGTGGCAGACTAAAACACAAGCAGCTCCCTCAACTGACGCCAGGGCGCTTGCCGCAAAGCCTCCGAAGCGCCCATCTGAAAGGAGTACCAGGCCCTGATGACTATGGTTTCATCCTGCCTTTTGCAGGGCCTGCTTACTGGAAGGATTCGTCATGCATAGAAATTATTTGTGCCTTAGCTGCCGGCCAAATGCTCTCTATTCTTCATCCAGCAAGAAGCCCAGACCACCGTCTCTACTCACTTACACAGGACATAAGTGACAGCGTTACCAGGACAGATGCAGTCTGTTTGCTGGTTTCCATCTGGTTTTTAAATCACTCAAAGAAAGCTCTAAAGACATGTTTTAATGCTGTGTGAAATAGAGGAGAAAAAGGGCTTGGGCTTTCGCACATTTGTTATTTCGTTATGTGTGTTGCCTCCATAGAATAAAAATCACAAAATTGTTTCCCCAGTTCTTCTGACCTCTGAACACTCATCGTAACCTCTTAAATTTGATGTCTTCTTCCTAAATGTCCTCTCTGAAATTGCCCGACAGTTCACTCTCCAGGCAGCTCTGACAGGGAACGGGCACATTTCTGCTCCCAACAGCTCAGCGCGGCTGAGGGCAGAACTTGTGGAAACATGCACTGAATCAGGTGTGAGAAGGAAATACAGGGTCTGAGCTGGCACTGCGCGGTCCACGTCACTCTCCTCCAACCAACAGTAGTGACCGTTGCATCCTTAGCTCTTGCCACACGGGCTAAATGGCTCCATGACCTTTGTTCAGGCTCTTTCCCTGAGCCCCCGCCCCCTCCTGCTGACTCCCACCCCCTTGCCTGGCCACCTCAGTCATGGCAGCTGAGCCCATCAACAGATTTACTGAGTTCTCGCTCTGTATGGGGCCAGCGCATGGTGGTGAGTCTCTAGCTCTGAACGAAGCAGCCTTCCAGGGCGCTGATCTCACGGAGTTTACCTTTTGTAAGGGGTGAGAGACAAAGAAAACCAGACCAATGAATAAACAAGACCATCATCACAAGCAACAAATGCTATGAAGAGAATAAACACAGCTATTGGGACTCACTGGGAGAAGAGAGATACGTGAAGACATTTTTGACCAGTGGTCAGGTAGGAAACATTTGAACTGGAGCCTCAAAGATGAAAAGAATCCAGGTGTGCGAAAACATGGGGGAAAGTGGATTCAGGCAGAAGGCACTGCGAGTGCAAAGGCCCTGAGGTGGAGCCAGCTTGGCACGGTCAAGAAACAAGAAGGCCAAATTGGTGGAGGTGTCCCGCCAATAGCCCAGTGGCCCAGTTCCAGGTCCCCTCATGAGCCGTCTGGTGACCCCCCAGCCTGGGGGTCATGGCCCCGAGTGCACTCCCATGGCCTGATTTGCTGAGAATAATGAAAATCACTAACGGGTGTGGAGCAGTTACCAGGTGCCAGACCCCATGCCCTCAACAGCATTTTCTGATTTAATTCTCACCATCACCATTCTGTCCAAGAGGAGCCAAAGCCAGGGAATATAAGCCATTGGCCCACGTAGAAGAGGCAGGAGTCTCTATGGGAACCCAAGTTTTCCTGACTCCTAAGTCCTGTGCTTACCTCCTGGGCCGGGCGCTTGAAAACATCCTATGTGAGGAAGGGGCCAGGCAGTCAGGAGGGAGCCAGTGAGCCCCCTGTGGCCAGCAGGGGTCGGGGAAGAACTGACCCACCTGCTTCCCAGTGCGTGTATCTAGGTCGCTTGACCTCACCTCCTGGTCCAAAGAGTTCGTGTCCCAGGTGAGGTCAACAGCGGGTCCATGGGCCCTCTGAGTGAACTGGGGACACGTACTTCAGGGACAAGCCTTTCATCGGGACGGCAGCCAAGCATGTGGGGAAGGCTCCCACTGGAGACTCCAAGCCCTAGACTATGCCGTTTGGTTTCATTTTTCTGTAAAGGGCCGAGTAGTAAGTACTTTAGACTTTGCAGGGCACTCAGTGTCTCCACTCTGCTCTGGTTGTGGGAAAGCAGCCAGAGACCCTACAAATGAGGGTGGGACTGGGTGCCAGTGACACTTGACCTCACGGGCTGTGGGCTGGATTTGAGCCTCAGACCACAGCGCTCCAGCCCTGGATCCACAAGAGGCACCTGCCTGACTCAGAAGGATCCTGGCCTCCGGAGTTACCCCATGGAAGGCCAGCTTCTGAACACCTGCGCTGTAAGAAACCACTCTCCTGGGGTTAAGACACTGAGACTCACTGCAGAACATTGTCTAGCCCAACTAGAATGGTTTCTTCTTTGATGCCTCTTTTACTGTTTTGTAGCTTTTTATTTTCCATCACACATGCATTCTTATCAATGCTATCCCTTGAAATCTGGTTGTTTGCTACAAAGTGGTTTCCGTTTTGAATGGCCACCTTATTAGAAAACCATCGATTACTGGAAACTTGGAAACAATAAATGAGCCTGTACCCTCTTCCTGCCTCAGCCAATCCAGCCCATCCGCTCTCTCCTCTGAAACTCACTGAATGTTTTCCAGTGTGATTGTTTGCAGCAAATTATTATAATTAGGAGCAAAGAGTAAAAAGCGTTGCTCCAACTTTAATTAAATTTGAATTAAATGAGTTTGGTTCTTGCTGAGGTTTCATTTCTGCCAAGGGTTGGGGAGCTTGTGATCCACCAATCTAATGAGCACATGGGGAGTCCGCAGGGAAGATCCTTTGATGACGTGGGACCATTTCCACCCACCGTAAATATGTCTCCTGGCTCAAGAAGTAACTAATAATAGTCCTCGGGGGACTCCCAGGGCGCCTCAGGTAGGAAATGTGCTTCCATAAGCAAAAATCGACCAAACTTCAGAAGATCTATCATTTTTCTCATCCTCCAAATCAGCCCGCGGAAGACAGCTATGCAGTTACACCCCCTGGAATGCCGGGGCACAGAGGGGCCTGAGGAGAACATGAGAAGCGGGGTGCAGAAAAGCGGTCGCAGGGGGGCCTTGCAGGAAACCATTCGTGTGTCCTGCCTTCACACGCTTGGTCTAAACGTGGCCTCTGAGCTGGGGCCTTCGGGGTTCACTCTTTTTTCAACCCCTCCCAACTCATCTCTGCAGGATCGGTGCAGGTACAGCGGGAACCCTACTCCAGCATCCATATGTCAAAGACTTGCAGCTCCTTGTTTTGAGTATTTTAAGTCTTTTGTAAAGCATATGGCTTTGTCACTGCCGCCTACGGTGCATTAAATGGTTGCCCCCCAAAAAGACACATCCACATCCTGATTCCTGGAACCCGGGAACATCAACTTCTATGGCAAAAGATGGAAGTAAGCTAAAGATGCTGAGAGAAAGCTATTATCCTGGATCACATGGGCGAGCCCTAAATGCAGTCGTATGAATGCTTATAAGATAGACACACAGACGAGAAGGCAAAGTAAAGAAAGAGGCAGAGACCGGAAATGATGCTGAAAAGACCAGCAAACACCGGTGGCACCCGGAAGCTGGAAAAGGCAGGAAGGATCCTCCCCTGGGGGTCTCCAGAGGGAGCCCAGCTCTGCTGACACCTTGATGTTGTATGTCTGGCCTCCAGAGCTGGGAGAGAATAAAGTTTTGTTGTTTTAAGCCCCCAGTTTGTGATAATTTGTTACCCAAGCCCCAGGAAATGAAGGCACTCCTTCTCCAAAAAATGATTTAAAAATCACCATTATTCAATCAATAAACGTACCCATATCCTGCCTTAATGAGACGTCACCCCTTGCCGAGCACCGCCCCACGCACTGTCACACGTGATGGCATTTAGCTCCCTCAGTATAACCACTCCCAGCACCCCCGTTTCACAGTCGAGGAAACTGAAGCTCAGAAAGGGGTATAAGTTGCTCAAGGTCACCCAGCAAGTGGCAGAGCCAGAGCTCAGATCTCGGTTGGCCTTTCTCCAAACCCCGCCGCTTAACGATGTCCCTGGAGCTCCGTGTCCATGCTGGGCTCTAGTGGGTCCCCAGCATGGGGTCAGGGGACTCTGTGCCCTGCCTGGAGCGCCTCCAGATCACTCCTGGGCCCCGTCCCTTTGTTCCAGTGGACACCCTACTTGGCTCAAAAGGGAGTGTGGGGCAGGATGAGACAAGAACACTCTAGAAAGACCTGTTGTGGACGTGGGCGAGGAGGATGGAGGAGACGGTCCACCTCAATCTACTTCTCCTCCTCTTACCAAGTGTCGCTGGATCTGGGAGTTTTTTCTTGCCTGGCCAGGAATCATATTATAGAAAAACACTCGGCAACTGCTCACCAGTATCATGGGTGTCTGGGGATACTGTCAAGGTAGAAATTCAAGGGGGTTCTAGAGCCGCTGGACCACAGTCCCCTCCTGTGAGCTGGGGTCCCCTCTGGGCATGGTGAGGAAAGTAAGCCGGGCACAGAGGGAAAGCGTGGGTTCTGGGAGAAGACCGAGCAAGAGACCTCCCGGCTCCACCCACCGCTCGGCCGTGCAAACCGCTTAACTACAGAAGTTAAGCCTCGACAAAATGGGAAGAATAATAACATGAAAATGTCATGTGCACCAAGCTACAGTGTGCATTTCTTGTGAAAATACAGCTGACCCTTGAACAGCACAGTTTGAACTGCATAGGTCCACTGGTACGTGGATGTTTCTTTCACTACATGCTAATTTCACAGGTTGGTTGAATCCAGGGATGTGAAACTGTGGATGCAGGGGGCCGACTGCTATACACGAATTTTTGACCACGGGGAAGGTTGGCACCCTAACCCCTGCGTTGTTCAGGGGCCAACACAATTTCAGGCACGGTGGGTAGTTAAGAAACATCCGTTTGTTTGTTTTTTTCTCTCCTGGGTTTCCAGAGAATCTAAGTAATATTATTTACATTTTTAATTGAATTTTAAGGGACCTGTATTCATTAGAAAGTAACTAAGTCTGATTCCCGAAATCGTGTGTGGATGACGGGGTGGGAGGATATCTCATGGGAACAAAGATCCAATAATCCCCAGATCACTGATTCTCATCCAGTTGTCATGGCAACCTAGAATACTGAGGCCCTCTCCAAGGGTACACTAGCAAACTTTGGTGAATATGTAAAATGATCCAGATGCCCTTTTTAGAGCAATATCTGTTGGGGCAGGATTGAGCTGAGGGTCACGCTCTATCTGCATAACCGTGCCCCAGTTGCTGTGAGTAACAGTAATGGCACAAGAACTGTGAAGCAGGTGCCACAGAGAGATCGATGTGGAAAGCTTTGCCTGGTGAGTATGTAAAGGAGCACAGGAAGGGAAGTTCATAATTCTATTAGAGCAGGGACACTGCTGAAGGGCAGTCAATCCAATGCTCAGTGCTCTTACAGACGAGGTGAGGCACTGTGGTGTCACGTCCGAGTTCCCATTTAATGCTTGCCGACTTCTTTGGTGATGCTTTGAGACTTCAACTTCTGCAACTAAAGGTACCAAAGCTTTCGAGCCCACAAAAACTGTTCCTGAGAAGAAAGCCTGTGAAAACCTCTAGACTGGATTGTGTCATCTGAGCCGAGGGAGGCTTTACTCCAGAGATGTGCTGCCGATTTACTCCACATAAAAATACTCAGACCTGCTGTCTGAGATGGGAACGGAGGTAGCTGATCCACCTAGAAATACAAAGTGTGCTACTTGAATTAAACTTTCATTTTTTTCATCCTAAAATAGGGACAGAGTAACTCCTGGCATGGGATGGGGGTGGAAGATGGAGGTTATAAACTAGAGGCAAGACGACCATGCTCAGGGCGCCCCTCCAAACAACCCAATTAGGAGGACCTTGATGCGTAGGCTCAGAGCACACTTCGCGTAATGACACACATATAAATCCTTAAGAGTTTTGTCTCAGATCAATCTATGTTTTCTGGGTTAAATCACATGGCCTTGAAGAGCATCTTCTCATCTACTCAGAGTGACTGACGAGGATTAGTACTGAAGGGCAAACAATTTAAATACCATAAAAAGGAAGGTGGCAATGTTCCAGAGGCGCTAGAGGAGTGTCCCAAGTGAGAAGAGTAGCAGTGAGCTCTAAGAGCACGCTAGTTCCATTTGCCACAGTGACTGTTACCAGACACAGTGATGGTGATGGTGATGATGATGTAATGATGGTGGTGACGATGATGGTATGAAACTAAAGTCCATGGGAGCTGCCTATAGAGCAGGGGTTGGCAAACGATGGCCCGTGGGCCAATCTGGCCCACTTCCTGTTTTTGTAGATAAAGTTTTATTAGCACACAGTCATGCCTGTTTGTTTACATATTGTCTTTCGCTGCCTTCACCCTACAACAGCAAAGTTAAGTAGTTGCAATAGAGACTAGATGGCTCACAGAGCTAAAATATTTACTGTTTGGCCCTTTTCGGAAGAATGACAACCCCTGCTGTAGAAGGAAGGGAGGTTAGACTCCACGTATTCACCCGCTGTTTTCCCCAAGAGTTCGTGCACATAAGAACCACTTAGGGGCTTCCTATGATTAGACTTGTGGGCAGGTGGACAATTCATTGATAAACACTTCGCGTACAGGGGTCCACATACAGGTCTTTCAAAACCAGACATGTGGTGTTAAGACAGCTTAAGTGTCTCTAATCCTCTAGTCTATTAGGTGAGGATTATATTTTATCTAGACGTGTTGAGAAACTAAACTGATGAAAAGAATTCAACATTACATAAATTTGAACAGAATTAAGCCAGTTCAATCCTCCTTAACAAATAAACATCTTCAAGCTTCTTGCACAGACCAGGATATAGTCTTTTAAGGTCGTCAGTTAAGCAGACCCACTGGAGAACATTTTCCTTTGCCTTTAAGTGATTTATTCCTGTGATTTTGAGGGGAGCTTAAGTACTTACTGTTGTCTCAGGGCAGTTAATTGCCCCAATTTTGAAACGCATTCTCTCCAAGAATCACTATTTTCAGTTTGTGATTTTTTTTTTTCCTGGGATTTTTCTAAGAAGATAAAGCCAAATTAAATTCTTCTTACCATCCAATGTGAGTTATGGCCTCCGTCTCATTTAGCAACGTTCCCAATTTATCACCATTAAAAATTGTCTAAAAGGGCTTAATTTAGATAACAGATTCCTTTGCTTCAGAATCTGCTCCCCCATGATTTGGATTTCTTCTTCCGGTGCCGCAGAAAGACGTAGGTTCTCCCTGAAAAAGATATCACTGATTCCCAAATAATGTTCCCAAATAATGCTCAGTGTGAGCTGATTTTCACAAAATGAGACAGATGTGTGGAGCTCATACCAGCCACCTGCGATGGCTTCGGATTGGCATTTTATACAAGAGGGGAAAGATGTTTGGCAGAAATCCCTAGGCCTTCTCTGGGAAATAGGAATTTTAGCCAAGAAGGCTATACCAATTCCACATTTTTAGGCTTCTGTTACCACTAAATCCACAGGCAAAGGGGAGATATCATTCTTGGATTAGTTGGCTGTAAATGCAGAGATAATGAGACATACATGAGACAAGAAAAGGCTGGTTTTGATACTTATATCAGAGTTGACAGGTGCTGAAAAATGGCAGACATACTTGCGGACAACATCCCTCCATTTGATATAGAGCTTTGTGGAAAGCAACTTCAGTATCTGATAAGGGAGGCACAATGTAGCCTCCAACAAACAGGATTCCCAGACCGTTCACTTGCTCTGTTCCCTGATAAAATACCCATCCAAGTGTCTTGTTGCTTCCACCCTTTCTAATGGTATTTGGAGATTTATGTTCATTTAAAAGATGTGCCATTCTGTGTAAAAAACGAATGTGTCTTTATTGCAGTGTGTGTTTGTGTGTGTGTGTGTGCGTGCGTTTATTCAGAGAATACGGAAGGTTACAAAAAAGAAAATAAATAGATCCCCAAACTCTGAAACACAGATATAAAACCATGCAAACATTTCCCTTTTTATACCCATTTTGGCTATTTCCTGCATACGAGTAAATATCGAGGTAAGGATATACCTGAATCACAAAATTAGATGTCGTGCTTCTCAGCAGCTAACTTTTATCTGGAAAATATTTTGTAAAAACCTGTTCTAATCACCAAGTTTGGACTTTCATGATCATTTTTGAACGTTGACATGATGTCCTATTGTATAAACAAACCCTAATTTATATAATCAATTGCTTATTTGGGACATTTAGGGCATTCCCGAGTTTTCTGTTTTTATGTGTAAAGCACTGATGGGCCCCCTGATGTGCACCACTCAGACCCTCTGTCCAATCCTTTTCTTATTATAAACACTCATCAGAGTGAGGTTAATGCCATCTCCACACCCCCCCTTCCAGCACCACCACTGCAGATGAAAGGTTAGAGTCATACCTTTAACAGGTAAACCTGGAATCCAGGGTGTGTCAGCTCCTTCCTTGGTTCCCAAATGCTTGCTAAGGTGTGTCTCCTACACTCTTCATGAAGGAGAGGAGAGTGTGTCTGGTGTCGACCAGGCATCTGGGACTCTCCTCAGAGACCACCAGCCTCTGTTCCATTCAACACCAACTCGTTCGCTGTTCTCCAAGGCGCTGCCGTTCTCGATGCTCCCGGATGGCGACGCTCCCTTTGATTTTCCGCTTTAGAGACTAATGGGAGAATATTGTTTGGTGGTTTAGGCTTTCGACAATGGCACAATCTCGCATTTAGGGAAAACCCAGAGGTCTCTGAGCAATGTTCTTTGACCAAATTTCGGAAGGCAATCTGAGAACTTTAAAATTAAGTACTTAAAAATTGATTCAAATACAATCGTAGAAGCTGGGAAAGGGAACCTAGGGATCATTAAACAATGCTCTCTACTTTCTTGTATATTTGAAATCTTCCATAGTAAAAAGCTTACCAAAAAGTAATCCAAATGAACTTAGCTGTGAGAATTTAAGTGTCATAATGGATTTAAGAACAATTCTACTTAAAAAAAAAAAACCTATACGCATTGAATTTCAAATTACATCTTAAAGCATGTGTACCTTAATTTCTGTTCCTTGTTCCACCACAAATCATTTAAAAATGTGCACTGTAAGTTCCATTTTCCTTTTCCTGCTGGAGAATGTCGCTCCATGGGGAAAAGCCCATTCAGCCATCAGTCCAGAGAACTAAGAGTTCTCCAGGCAGTCGTGTTTCTTGGAGAGGAGAAGAGAAAATACATCTTACTTTTGTATCTCAGAAAATACATCTCACTTTCGTATCCCTCAGCCAGGGAGAGAGAGAGAAGGATGGAAAGAGAGAAAGAAGGGCGAGAAACGCAGGTGTCCCCTCCTCAGGATGCCCCAGCAGACTCGCTCACACATCTCTCTTCCCCTGCGAACGGTGCTTGAGTTGAAATCATTAAAATGCTCCTGATTTCGAGCAAGTTCATGGCAACTTCACTGAGGACCTCACCGAGTTATTATCGTGATAGTTTGAGCAGAGTGAGGGCTGGGGAACCACACAGCCAGGCCTCCTGCAAGCTGTTCCCTCTACCCCAGCTCCCCGCTTCCTGGAAGATGGATTATAGTGGGGCTCCTGTGGTTTCCCAGCTTGGGCAGGAGTGGGCCGTGGCCAAGGTGGCCGCATTCCAGAGCCACCTTATGAGATAACACGGCACATCAGGCAACTCTCAACTTGATTCAGCTGGAAACCAGGAAGGCAGAAGCTGAGGGGGTGGCTGATGGGCCCCCAGCATCTCTCCCTCCTCTGTGCTTGTCAATAGCCCCAACATGCCTCTGACTTTCCTGGGGTTCGTGGTATGTTCTACTCAGCCCACAGGGGGTCCCTTCCCAGATTTCACCCTGGAGAGATATCACTGAGCCTGTTTTCCAAAGGTGGTCTTCACTGCACACCTGCACAATTGGAGGGAAGGTGTGTGGGATGTGTACAGGGTAGGAGGGGAGCAGCCCTCCCCTGTGCGTCTGTAAGATGAGGCATTTTCATCCAAAAGGAAGATGGATTGTCAACCAGGCACCAGCCTCTGACATGCAATTATGTCTGTGCACCTGCAGCTCGCCCCATATGCAAAATCCACAGGTGCAAACCTTGAGTCCAAAGACAGCCCTTTAAGTCTCCAGCTCCAAATACGCCGGTGGTTCCTGTTGGAACAGGAAGGCTGCGGAGAAGAGAAACCGCGGGAGAAGCTAGTTCAGGACTTTTTCTCATGCTTGGTTGTGTTTTCTTCACCCAGGGAGACCTTTCAGCCTGGAGAAATTACAATTCCTTCTCTGGATCATTTCTGCGCTGACATCCTGTTCTCCTGCCCAACATAAGTGAGGGGAGGAATGTTTGTTTTGTGGGTGTGGTTTTGAACAGCTAACTCCATGCTAGTTCATCTGTCTTCTCCGGGCATCTCACTTGGACACTCGACCTCCCCTTGTTTTAGCATCCTTCCGCATCTCCTTTCAGTCGCATCACCAAACCATGCCTTTAAAAATACAGAGACCCCCACCAGAAGCTTCTATCCCTCCAGCACCTTTGCTATTGTCATTCTCGCTGTCTTCCAGGGTCAGCTCACATGCAACCTCACCCTGGAGGGCTGCACTCGCTCTCCCCACCCCACACATCTCTTCTCTCTCTGCCTCTGTCCCCTCTCTGAGCCCCAGTTATACCTTGTCCCTCTTTGTCACTTTGATCATTTCATTGTGTATCATGGAGAGGTGTGTACTTTTCTCACGTTGAAAATGATGAAATCAGTGGATTGAACACTCTGCCTTGCCTAATTCAATTCTCATGAAAACCCGTGTACTAAGTGCTGTTATTAATCCCATTTTATAGATGCGGAAACTGAGGCTCAGAAACATTCATTCATTCTTTTTTTTTTTGATGTTGGGGGTAGGAGTTTATTCATTAATTTAGTTATTTTTTGCTGTGTTGGGTCTTCGTTTCTGTGCGAGGGCTTTCTCTAGTTGTGGCAAGCGGGGGCCACTCTTCATTGCGGTGCGTGGGCCTCTCACTATCGCGGCCTCTCCTGTTGCGGAGCACAGGCTCAGTAGTTGTGGCTCACGGGCCTAGTTGTGGCTCCACGGCATGTGGGATCTTCCCGGACCAGGGCTCGAACCCGTGTCCCCTGCATTGGCAGGCAGATTCTCAACCACTGCGCCACCAGGGAAGCCCTCAATCACTTTTAACGAGAAGACTATTTACAAAGGCTGGCAGGGTAGAGGGAAGTTGATGATGGGTGCTGAAGCACCCTGGGGCTAATAGGGTACCAATCTTAGGTCCCAGCAATAAAGGAAGGAAGAGTTACAAGCACATGGAGAAAGAGCTATATAGGAAGGGACTATGGGATTTGGTAGATGGGTGCAGAGAATACACTGCAATGTGGTAGAGAGGAAGGTAGCGGGGGTAATCCCCCCCAATGCCCTGCCGGTGCCATGACCATCTGGTGACCTTGCTGTTAGTTATTCTTATCATCCATATTTTGCAGGCAGGGATCCGGTGCACAGCAAAGTCACCAGGTGGTCAAGGGGACTTGAACACACACAGTCTGGCACCTGACCACACCTCCAAAGGGTTGGAGGTGGCAGGTGTGAAGGTAACCCTGCCTTGAGTGATGTGTCGCCGAGGCCCCTGGGGATGCTCGGGGGGCATGGCTGCCACTCTCCGTGGATAGTGACCACCTGGAGCAGTGTTTCTGGAAATGCACTTCTGCAGGGGATGCAATTTTGAGTACTGAGCACAAGTGGCCCAAGCGTGGGAATCCCTGACCAAGTGCATGATTTCTTCCCAGAACTCAACCCCTGTGCTCTGGGACCGAGTGGAGGGGAACCTCAGCCCAAGCTGGGGCCCTGGTGACCTTACCCCCAGCCATGAGCTTAGCTCTTGTGAGTTTCATAGCAACTCCGTGTCACCCTTGCTTTAGCATCGCCTGTCCCCCGACGGCCCTAGCTGTCGTCACCAAGAGGTATCGTCATGTCGTGAGGGGCAAGGGTGAGACCTCCCAATGTTTCCTACAGATTTTGTTTTCCTGAGACTCTTCACAAATGAGATGTCCCCATCACTGCCAACAACAGGAAGATGGGGTGTTACACAATCACTAGATTTTATTTATGAGAGAAGCATCTGAGTTTGCTAGAGCTGTCATTGCGTGGGTGTAGACTGACAGAGGCCTCTCTCCATGTCCACCCTGGAGAAGCTGGGCTGGAAAATTAAAGCAACAACACTTCCATCAGGAATTTAAAAATCGTAATAAAGTGATGGACAGATGGGATACTTCCAGGCTCTAACTCCTAGGATCTGCTTTAAATGTTTGAGAACATATAATATTATGCATCAAAAAGAGCCAGGAGGATATACATATAGAACCATGTTAATATTAGCAATGAGGGATTATAGGTGGCTATTGGTTTTACCTCTTTTAAAAACCGATCTGTGCATACTCAGATTCGACATTGTACTTTCCAAAGAAATCATTATAGAAGCATAAACGTGTACGTATAACACAGATGTCCGTGGAGCACATCTAATGGTATGAAATCTGCTCTATTCCCGCCGTAGGCCATCCTTGGGCCCAGGAGGGGCTGTGGCACATAGGCACTGCCCTACCTGGCGGCACAGTTGCTCCACTGGTGACTGTTCCAGAGGATGTAAAGGTCTGGTTGCTTATCTGGCTGCCTGTCAAGTTTTGGTGACAATCTGCCAAACCCTTTTGAAGCCCTCCTGTATTCAGTTGAGTGGGACCATTCCCCAGATATCATGCCGTCTTTGGTCACTGGTCCAGCAGGAGGTCTGAGCTGGGCTAAAAACGTGCTCCCGGCCTAGAATCTGAGCTACAAGCAGAGAAGTAACACGACAGAATAAGTCAGAGCACATCCATTCCTGCAGGGTCTTCTAGATGAGGCTGTTAATTCACTTCTGCCAGCCGGACCCTCTGGAACAGAAGGTCGTGGTCCTCTCCCTGTCCTTTCTGAATTCTCCTTTGTTCTCGGAAGTTCCTCTACATCTTCCCCAAAATTTCCTTCTGTGCTTGATTCGACCTGAATGAGGTGTGTTGTTTACAAGCAAAGATCCCTATGTGGTACCATTACCCACGGGTGTGATTTCAGGCTCGCAGGATGCTCCAGAAGTAGTACCCTGAGTCCCTTGAACTCTTCCGCAGTGAAGGCATCGTATATAATTGCAGCACAGCATCAAAACCAGGAGATGGACCTTAGTACAATCCAGTTAGCTATATTACAGGCCTTATTCTATTCAATTGTCACCAGTTGTTCCATGAACTCTGCTTGGTGTCTTAGTTCTTGCTGTGACCCTAATTTAGTCATGAAGAATCCGAGGCCCCAGAAAAGCCCAACAAACAGAGCCAATGATCAGTTTCCCTTGATGGAGGTAAAGGTCCAGTGAATCTGTGCAGACACCATTGCACAGAGCAGCAGTCAGGCCGGCAAGCCTGCACCATGAAGGGACCTGGCTGGAGGCGACCCTTCCACTGGGTGAGAGTCCTGCAAGGGAAAATGGTCACCTTCCAGCCCCCCATGCTGATCTGGAGACACTGGCTACGTGCTCTTTGCTTTCCAAATGCAAATAATTTGTAGCATCCCCCCAATACGTTCTGCATGTTGCCTTTGAGACTGAGACAATGGAAAGTCCGTCTGACAGGTGTCCCAACCCCTGTAGGACCAAGTCAGAGGCCTGTTTCAGACCTATGTCTGCACGAGAACAAAGTGGTGCGTACTTGTGCAGTGCCTCTCAGGCTTCAGTGCGCTCTCAAGTCGCCCAGGAGTCTTGTTAAAAGGCACATCCTGGTTCTGTAAGTCTGAGACGGGGCCTGAGATTCAGCATTGACACTAAGATGGTGCCGAAGCTGCTTGTTTAGGGACCGCACTTGGAGCCACAAAAGCCAAGATCCTGTTGTCACAGCTGGCCTTTCTACAGAATCTTAGTCCAAAAGAGCTGATGATGCGCAAAGTAAGTCGTGAACTAAACAAATAATCTCTCCTTCAATGGATTTAAGGTAATATGAACCAAGAAACTAAGATCCCCCTATAATCTTGAAGAAGTTACTTCACCCTTCTGGACCTCCGTTCCCTCATCTACAAAATGGGGACACTAATAGCATTGTACCATAGTTGTGAGGTTTAAGTGACATAATGCACATAATCTCTGAGCAGAATGTCATACTCAGAATAAGCAAGTGGTACATGCCAGCTGGTAGGATGACGGTTGATGAGAAAGACGACGGTGACGAGGATGATAATGGTGCCGATGGTTGGTTGATTGGATGTGATTTCAGCAAGGTCTGTAGTCGGGGTCCCTGCTACAGCCACCATGACAATGACCCTGCTGCCAGTGCTTCGGAGGCGGAAGGGAATGAGTCTGAGATTTCTCTCCAGAGCTGTTGAGGCTGATTTATTGGTTTGGCTCTTAGAGTACATTTCTTGGAGTTGATTTATTGAAGGTTATTTGTTCTCTTTTGTCATAGAAGTCACATCACAGCAAGTCTTCCTCTCAAGTCAGATGGGACATTCTAGGCTTCCCTGCCACACATGACCCTGCAGAAATGATCTTCTTAGAAATCGAGGCATTAAATAACATCTGCAGGGCTGTTTGGGGAGTTCAGCTTCTTTTTGTTCCAACCAAGTACCGATTTCAATTGAAAAAGAAATGCATCTCTTTCATGGAAGTGAAAATTAAAGAAATTGCACGAAAATTACTACAAGACCAAAACCAAAGACAGCTCTTACCTGCGGGTGACAGCAAAGTGGTGTTCATATATATTAAAACTATTTAATCACATTGATGGCTAGATACTCTTTGACACATACACATCATTGTCTGGAGACAGGGAAAAAAAGGGAGAAAGTCTGTCAATAGGAGAATGACTGAATTAAAACTAGTCTATTTTTTTTTAAATGAAGACCACATGCAATTCAAAATGAAAAACTATCCATCTAGTAACATGGGTAGATCTTTAAATGTCACATAGAGTAGAAGGGGGGGGGTTCAGATTGATTGAACTTTTCTACAGGAATACATAGATCTATATAAAGGTATTTTTTAAACTCGGAAAAATATACAGAGAGACTTCAGTTTTATTAGGAAGGTTCTCTTTACTTCTTTTTGCAAGAGAATTTTTTCACCTCTTATTCATGTAATTAATTGTTTTAAGTACCAAACTTGAAGCTAAGAGAAATAGCCCTTTCTATAACCTGGTTCCTCTTTACAAGCAGTGAGGAGGCACCATGCCAGCTCAAGCACATGGTGTGGCTTAGTTGCTAGGGCACTTCTGTGAGCTGGTCAGACACATCTAGGAGAGAAACCAGCATCCAGCAAAGATAAGAAGCTGGGCTTGAGTAAAATAGAGAAAACGGGAAAATGTCTCTTAATGTCTCCACCCCTGGCAGAGCCCACTGGTCCCTGCGTCTCTCCTCTCAACTCTGTTCTTGGCCCCTCCCCATTCATCCCAAAGGAACCTTTCCAGTTTTCAATTCTCCAAGAGCTATGTAGGTGAAAGCATAAGCTAAAATATCACTGCCTAATCCAGGAACTTCTTCAGACACATATTTACATGTTGATGGAGGGTGTATGTTATGGACTGAATGGTGTACCCCCTCCAAAATTCATACGTTGAAGCCCTAGCCTTCAGTGTGATTGTGTATGGAGACAGGGCCGTTAAGAAGGTAATTAAGGCTAAATGAGGCCATAAGAATGGGGTCCTGACCCAATAGAATCGGTGTCCTTATAAGAAGAGAGAGAGACACCAGGGATGCATATGCACAGAGAAAGGCATGTGAGGACCCAGCAAAGAGGTGGCTGTCGGCAAGCCACGATGCCTCTTGAGAAACCAAACCTGCCAAACCTGAACTGGTCTGATAAGGCTTCCATAACAAAGTACCACAGACTGGGTGGCTTTTATTGTTTCACATTCTGGAGGCTGGGAGTCCAGGATCAAGGGGTCAGTCCCTTCTGAGTGCCATGAGAAAGGTCCCGTTCTAGACCTCCTCCCCAGCTTCCGATGGTTTCCTGGCAATCATCGGCGTTCCTCGGCTTGTAGAGGCATCTGCCGTCATCTTCACGTGGCCTTCTCCCTGTGTCCGTGTCCGTGTCCAAATTTCCCTCTTTTATAAAGGCACCTATTGGATTAGGGCCCACTCTGGTCCAGTACGACTTCATCTTAACTAATTACACACACAATGATCCCGTTCCCAAACAATGTCACACTCTGAAGTGCTGGAGGTCAGGATTTCAACATGGGAATCTCCGGGAGACATAATTCCATCCACAGCAGATGACCTTCAAGAAGTCCAGTGGAATAAAATCTCCATTAAATCTTGTTTCCGTCACCATAGTAAAATAGCTCCATAAGTATCCATTAAAGAAATAAGAAGCACAAATCCTACATAAAAACATGTCATCCATTATCCATTAATGTGTTAGGCATTAGGTACACACTGAGTGCTTAAAATGTGCCAGCCAGAATCAGGTGCTAGGGATGCAACAAACAATCTCGGTGCATTCAACATCCTCTGGGAACTTTCACCAAATGGAGAAATCATCATTAAGTAAGGGTGTACAGCAAGATGTTATCAATAACCTGGAACTGAAAATATTAGAATCCCATATCTTGGAATGGGAACGCAATATTTTTTGAAGTGTAAATTGTACCTTATAATCTCTTTCCAACCAAATTCCTAAGATAGGTTTTTTTGAAGGAAACACTATTTCTACAATTCATAGGGAGGAATAAACATCAGAAATGGAGATGCTGAAAGGAACAAATAACAGCAGTGTCCGAGATATAGTCTAATGTCATGTAAAAGGTGTGGCAAATCTCTTGCTGGGAGGAAGAACTCCGGAGATGTGTGATGGTGATGGTTTTACAACAATGTGAATTCACTTAATGCCACTTAACTGTACCTTTTGAAATGGTTAAGATGGTACATTCTATGTTGTATGTTATTTCACCAAACAAAAACAGAATTGTGGCAAAGGTATCAAGATAGATCAATAGAACAAGAACCCATTTCAGCATATTAGAATTTAGGTTACAAGAATTTAGTTTAACAGTCGTGTTAATGTAGGAAGGCATCACTACATTAATGGTGAGGGGATTAATCAAGCATTTAAGAAAAAAGAAAGTCATTTCAAAATCTCATCCAGGTGTACTAAAGTTTTAATGTAAAAAAGAACAATCAAAGTGCCAGAAGAAAATTTATTTTCACAGTATGCAATCTTGCTGAAAGAGGACGTTTTCCTAAGCATGACATTAGAAATCCCAAACATGAAATATTGAGAGATTTGACAAAGTAAAAGCGTTGTATCACACACATACACACGCAAAATTGTAAAAGTTAAAAGACAAATTTGGAACACATTTGCATTGTACACGTAACAAGGGGTTAATATCCTTCATATAGAAATATGCTTAATATACATTATCCAACAGAAAAATGGGCAGTGAACTCAAACATTTGTTTTACAAAAGAGGAAACAGATTTAAACTATCAATCAAAATTAATCAGGGGAATGCAACTTCAAACAAAGTAAGGAAACCCTTTTTACTGTATTAGATTGGACAAATTAAAAATGAATGAAAATAACAAGCTAGCAAGCTTCCTCGAATGTGATTTTGTAATATGTTATCAACATTTTAAAGCATGCATGTATTTAAATAATTACACTCTCCATAGTCATGGGTAAGTACAAAAAGATATGGAGATTAAGAGTGACAGATGGAAATGATTGGAGAGAACATATGGCATTTTGATCCAAAGTTTCCCAAGTCCCTGAAGAATTTTGCCAAGAGAAAATTCCTTTTGCTGCATGTGCTTGTCTCCACAAACACAGGCTTGTTCTCTCTATATGTGCATGAGAAGAAACAAAAAAAAACCCTTCCATGCCAGTTTTTGTAGTGATTTCCTTTGAGGCATGTAGAATCTCTGAAAACTCCCCTGGGTATGCACATTCTAAAAGACCGATTTCCATGAAACTAACCCAAATTATGCATTGCAGCATCACTGCAGGATTTTCAGAGTAATTTTTCCATTTCTCTGTCATTTCTCTTTTCTCTATTTCATTTATTTCTACTCTAATCTCTATTATGTCTTTCCTTCTGTTTGCTTTGGGGTTAGTTTGCTCTCTCTTTTCTAGTTTCTTAAGGTAAAAGGTCAGGTTATTGATTGAAGTTCTTTTTCACGCAAAACGTACCTTTTTACAAATTGAATTTCCTCCTAAGAATTGCTTTGGCTGTATCCTCTAGTTTTGGTATGTTGTGATTTTGTTTTAATTCATTTCAAAGTATTTTCTAATTTCTCTTGTAATTTCTTCCTTAACCTGTGGATCAAAGAAGTACGTTGTTTAGTTCTAACATATTTGTGAATTTCCCGAATTTCCTTTCATTACTAATTTCATTATTAATGCCATTGTGGTCAGAGAACCTATTTTGATATTAATCCCTTAAAATGTATTTGGTCTGCTTTATGACCTGCCACATAGTTTATCCTGGAGAGGGTTCCATGGGAGCTTGAAAAGAATGTGTGTTCTGCTTGTGCTGGGTGGGTGCTCTGGAGAGTTATGTGAGGTCTAGTTGGTTTACAGTGTTGAAAAGTCTATTTCCTTACTGATCTTCTATTTGGTCTACCCAATTATAGGAAGTGGGGTATTGAAGTCTCCAACTATTTTGTTTTTTTTTTTTAGATGTTGGGGGTAGGAGTTTACTAATTTATTTATTTATTTTTGCTGTGTTGGGTCTTCATTTCTGTGCGAGGGCTATCTCTAGTTGTGGCAGGCGGGGGCCACTCTTCATCGCAGTGCACGGGCCTCTCACTATCGTGGCCTCTCTTGTTGCGGAGCACAGGCTCCAGACACGCCGGCTCAGTAGTTGTGGCTCACGGGCCTAGTGGCTCCGCGGCATGTGGGATCCTCCCAGACCAGGGCTTGAACCCGTGTCCCCTGCATTAGCAGGCAGATTCTCAACCAGTGCGCCACCAGGGAAGCCCTCTAATATAGTATTTTAATTCCTTTATTATTTCTTCCACTATATTTTTGAGTTGTTTTCTTAGTGGTTTCCCTGGAGGTTACAATTAGCATGTTGGTGTTTGGATTAACATCAAGTTAATTTCAACAGGACCCAGACACTTTGCTCCAGTCTTGTTTTATTCTTTCCCCTCCTTTGCGCTATTATTGTCAGACAAATTGCGTTTTTATACATTACACTTATCAACATAGTTTCATAATTCCTGCTTTTTTTAGTCATCCTTTAAATTAGATGGGAGGAGAAAACAGTTACAAAAGGGCATATATGTGTTGCATGTCTACTTATGCAGTTACGTTTGTGGTGTTTCTTATTTCTTCACATGCATTCAAATTACCGCTGTGCTCTTTCCTTTCAGCCTGACGGATCCCGTTAGTATTACTCATACAGCAGGTCTGCTAATAATAGATTCTCTATATTTTTATTTATCTGGGAATGTCCCATTTTATCCTCCATTTTTTTTTTTTTTTTTAGATGTTGGGGGTAGGAATTTATTTATTTATTTTGGCTGTGTTGGGTTTTCGTTTCTGTGCGAGGACTTTCTCTAGTTGAGGCAAGTGGGGGCCACTCTTCATTGCGGTACGTGGGCCTCTCACTATCACGGCCTCTCTTGTTGCAGAGCACAGGCTCCAGATGCGCAGGCTCAGTAGTTGTGGCTCACGGGCCTAGTTGCTCCGCAGCATGTGGGATCTTCCCAGACCAGGGCTCGAACTCGTGTCCCATGCATTAGCAGGCAGATTCTCAACCACTGCACCACCAGGGAAGCCCTATCTTCCACTTTTTAAGGATAGTTTTATTGGATGTAGGATTCTTGGTTGGTAATCTTTTTCTTTCACCAAATTGAATACGCCCTCTTACTGCATTCTGGCCTCCAAGTTTTCTGATGAGAAGTCAGCTATTAATCTTATCAAGAATATTTTTTCCCAATTTTTTTATTGTGGTAAAATGCATATAGCATAATATTTACCATCTTAACCATTTAAAAGTGTACAGTTCAATGGTATTAAATACATTATGCTTTATAATCATCACCAGCATCCATCTTCATAACTTCTTCCATTTGTAAACCTGAAACTCTATACCCATTAATCAATAACTCCCTAGCCCCCTCCACCAAGCCCCTTTAATCCCCATTCTGCTTTCTGTCTCTATGATATTGACTAAGTATCTCATATAAATAGAATCACAGTAGTTGCCCTTTTGTGATTGGCTTAGTTCACTTAGCATAATGTCTTCAAAGTTTATCCATGTTGTAGCATGTGTCAGAATTCTTTATCTTTTTAAGGCTAAATAACACTCTATTGTATGCATATATCGAGCTTTGCTTATCTGTTCATCCTTCAGTGGTCACCAGGGTGGCTTCCACCTTTTGGCCATGATGAATAATGCTGCTGTAAGCACGGGTATACAAATATCTCTCTGCAATCCTGCTTTCAGTTCTTTTGTGTACGTAACCAGACTTGGAATCAAAGGACCATAGTAATCCTATTTTTAATTTTTGGGGAACAGCCATATTGTTTTCCATTCCATTTTACATTCTCACCAATAGTGCACAAGGTCTCTAATTTCACTACATCCTTGCCAACACTTGTTGTTTTCTGGGTTGTTTAATAGTGGCCACCCTATTGGGTATGAGTGGTATCTTGCTGTAGTTTTGAATTTCATTCTCCTGTTAGTTAGTGCTGTTGAACATCTCTTCACGTACTTATGGTCTATTTGTATATAGTCTTTGGAGAAATGTCTATTCAAGTCCTTTGCCCATTACTGAATAGAGTTGTTGTTCTTGAGTTTTAGGAGTATATATATATATACATATAATATTCTGAATGTTAATCCTCTATCAGGTATATGATTTGCAAGTATTTTATCCTATTCTTTGGGTTGATTTTTACTCAGTAGATAGTATCTTTTGATGAATAATTTTTTTTCAATTTTCATGAAGTCCAATTTGTCTCTTTTTTCTTTTGTTATCTATACCTTTGGTGTCACATCCAATAAATCATTGCCACATCTCATGTGATGAAACTTTTGTCCTGTTTTCTCCTAAGAGCTTTATAGTTTTAGGTACGACACTTAAGCCTTTGATCCATTTTCATTTAATTTTTGTATATGGTGTTAGGTCAGGGTCCTAACCTTTGTATGCCTTTATTTGTTTGCATGTGGCTATCCAGTTTTCCCAGCACATTTGTTGAAAAGACTGTCCTTTCCCCATTAAATGGTCTTGGCACCCTTTTCAAAGTTCATTTGACCATATATCTGAGTGTTTATTTCTGGGCTCTCTATTCTATCCCATTGTCCATATGTCTGTCTTTATGCCAGTACAACACTGTTTTGATTACTGTGACTGGGTAGTAAGTTTTGAAATCAGGAGGTGTGTGTCTTCCAGTTTTGTTCTTTTTCAAGATTGTTTTGGCTATTTGGGGTCCTTTTAGATTCCATATGAATTTTAGGATAAGTTTTACTGTTTCTGAAAAGACAAAAAAGTCTTTGGGAGTTTGATAAGGATTGCATTGAATCTATAGATTGCTTTGGGTAGTACTGACATCTTAATATTAAGTCTTCCAATCCATAAACATGAGACGTCTTTCCATTTATTGATGCAGTGTTTTGTAGTTTTCATTGTGAAAGGCTTTCATTTCCTTGGTTGAGTTAATTCCTAAGTATTTTATTCTTTTTGATGCTCTTGTAAATGGAATTGTTTTTGTAATTCCTTTTTCGGATTCTTCATTGTTAGTGTATAGAAATGCAACTGATTTTTGAGTGTTGATTTTGTATCCGACTACTTTGCTGAGTTTATGTTAGTTCTAACAGTTTGTGTGTGTGTGTGTGTGTGTGTGTGTGTGTGTGTGTGTGTAAACATTAGGGTTTTCGGCATATAAGATAGTATTATCTGTGAACAGAGATAATTTTTGTTCTTTTCCAATTTGGAGGCCTTTTATTTCTTTTCCTTGCCTAATTGCTCTGACTAGGACTTCAAATACTGTGTTGAATAGAAGTGGTAAAAGTGGGCCTCTTTGCCTTGTCCCTGACCTTAGAGGAAAATCTTTCAGTCTTTCACCATTAAATATGATGTTTTGCTATGGGTTTTTTTCATATATGGCTTGTATTATGTTGAGTCAGTTTCCTTCTAATCCTAGTTTGTTGAGGGTTTTTAGTCATAAAAAGTGTTGAATTTTTGTCATATGCCTTTTCTGCATCAATATAGATGACCATGTGGGTTTTTTTCAATCATTCTTTTACTGTGTTGTGTTACATCTGTTGATTTTTAGATGTTGAACCATCCTTGCATCCTAGGAAGAAATCCCACTTGGTCATGGTGCATAATGTTTTTAATATGCTGCTGAATTAGGTCTGACAGTGTTTTGTTGAGTATTTTTGCATCAATATACATAAGGGCATTGGTCTGTAGTTTTATTTTCTTGTAGTGTCCTTGCCTGACTTTGATATCAGGGTAATGCTGATTTTATAAAATGAGTTAGAATGTATTCCCTCATCTTTAATTTTTTTGAAAAGTTTGAGAAGTTTAGATAGTAATTCTTTAAATGTTTGATTCAGTTTCATCAGTGAAGCTGTCAGGTCCAGGGCTTTTTTGGTTGAGAGATTTTTGAATACTGATTCAATCTCCTTACTAGTTATAGGTCTATTCAGATTTTCTATTTCTTTGTGGTTTAGGCTTGGTAGG
The DNA here is from genome assembly GCF_963924675.1 of Phocoena phocoena. Classification (NCBI taxonomy): domain Eukaryota; kingdom Metazoa; phylum Chordata; class Mammalia; order Artiodactyla; family Phocoenidae; genus Phocoena; species Phocoena phocoena. The sequence continues at coordinate 85,241,681 of NC_089233.1, forward strand.
TTTTGTGTTTCTACTAATCTGTCCATTTCATGTAGGGCATCCAATTTGTTGGCACACCATTGTTCATAGTACTCTCTTATAATACTTTTTATTTTGTAGAATCAATAGTTATGTCTCCACTTTTATTTATGATTTTAGTAAATTTAATCTTTTCTCTTCCTATCTTAGTCCATCTAGACAAAGGTTTGTCGATTTTGTTGATCTTCTCAAAGAAACAACTTTGGGTTTCATCAACTTTATTGTTTGTTTTTGTTTTTTTTTAACTTTATTGTTTTTATTCTCTGTTTTATTTACCTCTTGTCTAATGTTTATTATTTCCTTTCTTCTACTAGCTTTGGGTTTAGTTTGTTCTTCTTTTTCCAGGTCCTTAATTTGTAAATTTGGTTTTTTTAAATTTGAGATCTTTCTTGTTTTTTTACGTAAGCATTTACAGCTATAAATTTCCCCCTTAACACTGCTTTGTTGCATTTCATACGTTTCACTAGGTTGTGTTTATATTTTCATTTGTTTCTAGGTATTTTATAATTCCTCTTGTGATTTTTTTCTTCGCTCAATTGGTTGCTTAAGAGTATGCTGTTTAATTTCCACAAGTTTGTCTACTTTCCACTTTTACTGCTGTTGTTAACTTCTAACTTGATCCCAGTTGTCAGAGAAGATCCTTTGTATGAGGATACAGTGTATGTATGAGGATACAATGTATGTATGTATGTGTCCTTTGTATGAGGCTAGGTATGAGACCTATCTTTTAAAGACCTATCTTTTAAAATATATTTAAATTTAATCTGTGGACTAACATACGATCTATCCTGGAGAATGTCCTATGTCCACTTGAGAAGAATGTGTATTCTGTTGTTGTTGGGTAGACTGCTCTGTATATGTCTGTTAGATCCAGTTGGTTTTGTATTAAGTCCTCTATTTATTTACTTACCTTGCACCTGGTTGTTTTATCCATTATTGAAAGTACAGTGTTGACATCTCCTACTCTTATGGCAGAACTGAATATTTCTCCCTTCAATTCTGTAAAGTTTTGCTTTGCACATTTTTCTGGTCAGTTAGTAGGTGTGCAAGTGTCTATTATATTTTCTTGGTGTATTAAGATGCATTTCACCTGGGTCCCACTGAGACTTGACTTCCCATACCTGTGCTCTTTCAGACAGGTTACCTGGCTCAGAAAGTCAGCTCTCCAAAAAAAAAAAAAAAAAGTTACATCCACCACCCAGCACCTGCTCTCTTGGATTTTAAGGGATGAGTTCAGGTCTAGTGCTCTATAGGAAGTAAAGATAAAAGTTCAAGAATCTGCCAGAAGCAGTGGGATTGTTTCCACCAATAGAGCATCAGCAGGCAGCTATTAAAAATGGCTTGTTCGGGGCTTCCCTGGTGGCGCAGTGGTTGAGAGTCTGCCTGCCGATGCAGGGGACACGGGTTCGTGCCCCGGTCCGGGAGGATCCCACATGCCGCGGAGCGGCTGGACCCGTGAGCCATGGCTGCTGAGCCTGCATGTCCAGAGCCTGTGCTCCGCGACGGGAGAGGACACAACAGTGAGAGGCCCACGTGCCGCGAAAAAGGGGGAAAAAAAGAAACGGCTTGTTCACAAAACACTACAAAATAGTTCTTCATCTACAAAGTCGCCATGGCAAACATCACCCCAGTGAACTGGGTTTTTGTGTGTTTTGCTGAAAACGGTGTCTTTTCTAAGATTGCTACCTAAATAAGAATGCTCTGGAGATCCTAATACGGAAATAAAACGATGGTTCTGTCAACTTTGTTGTCTCTCTTAAGGAAGAGAAACGTGATGCTCGGTGCTGCCTGACTCCCATACATCTCTCTCTAGTCCTCTCCCCCCCCGCCGCCCCACCACCTCTCTCTCCTTCTTCTTCATTGTTTCCCATGCTCAAACTGTCAGAAAGTCCTCAAATCCAAGCAGTCATCCCAGAGAGCTCCAGACTGTGCATTCTGCACAAAGGCCATGACATATTTACATATTTTAAGGGGAATGAGCCACAAGTGTTTTCAGTGGAGACGTGGTGGGACTTTTAGCTTTCTAAGGCATCATCACCTCTTCCTGGAAACAATTAGAGTACCTCACAAAAGCCCCCATGCAAACTCAACAGTGACAGGAAAATGAAAGGGAGCACAATAGTAGCTCCATAGAAGGCAGCCTCTTACTCACTGCTGACAGCAGGGACAGGTGGAATAACAACCCCAGTGAACGCTTCCAAGGGGCTCACCACAGGGAAGCTGCCAGCCTTTGCTTTTACAAAAATGGACAGAGCCCTAGGAAGGCAATGTTGTGTGATGGGCTTTGTATATTAATTACATGGTGTTGGTAAGGCAGGCCAGCTTGACCCACCACTTCCCACGTAGGAGCTGCACTGAGTTCAATGCAGCAGGTTAGGAAACAATGAGGGTTTTGTTCTTCTGTTTGGAGGTAGACGCATTCTGTGGGCACTACTCAGGCAATAAAATCAAACTAATATTTCCCTTTTGTGAAGTGCCCAGAGAATGTGACATATGTTCTGCTTTCATGAAGATGGGTTGGAGGGTTTTCAAGCTGATGACCCCTCCCCGGTTCTCATACTCACCTATTCACTAGGTAGCGTCCAGGGACCAAGCACCATGCTGGATCTTTCATGAGCATTATTTTTTGTCCTTCCACAATCCAACCGTTAAGATGAATGATGGATTTAAAATTGGGAGGTTAATTTTTTAGCTGTCTGCTTTTATTAATTTTTCATTTATTTTTATCTCAAAGCCGTACAGCTTTTGAGTGGCAGAGCTGAGATAAGAGCCTAAGGTTCCCTGGCTCCAGAGGCTCCTTCCACAATGAAATGGCGTATCAGGCAGGGAAGTGCACCTGCACCAACTCTGCAGAATGCCCTGCATCCCACCACAGATACAGACATCCTGTGGAACCCTGCATCACGCAAAAGCGCCCCTGGCCCGGTAGCAGGCTCTCAAAGAATGTGTAGCAAGTGAACGGATAAACTGTGTTACCTGTGTCAGAAGCCAAGAGATCAGAGTGGGCTGGAGACTGTTACTCCTTGAGTCTTCATTTAATCCCAAGAATGAATGCTACTCCTTTGGAAGTGAAGAGAACGGTCCTTTCACAGCAGTCCAGGCTCTTGGCTCCCTGGGAGCTGTCCAAGCTGCTAAGTGGATGCTGCTGTTAGCAGCTCTGCACAGGTCAAACAGCCCCTCTCCCTGAGCTTCTGCTTGCCCTGAATGTAGCCACTCTGGCTTCACCTCCACAAATCCAGCCACTGGCCGTAATACAGTTAGATTCTCCTGTGACAGTCTGTATTCCTTCCTGGGGTCCTTTAAAATGATTTTTTAAAACTTTTGCATATTAAGGTTTCCTCTTTGCTCTGTTAAGTTCTAAGTCTTTTGATGAATCAATGTCATGTGTCTAGCATTACATCACGTGGCATAGTTGAGTCCCCTAAAACAACCTAACTTCGTCTCTTCCTTCCTCCCCTCTTGAACCCCTGGCCATCACTGATGAATATTCTGTCAATACGGTCTTGCCTTTTTAAAAAATGTCGTATAATGGGAGCCATACAGTCTGTAGTATTTGCAGACTGGTTCCTTCCACTTAGTGCTGGCGTTCAAGTTTCCTCCATGACTTTTCATGGCTTGGTAGCTCATTTCTTTTGATCACCCAATAATATTCCACTGAACGCCGCAGTCTGTTTATCCTTCATGTATTGAGGGGCTTCTTGGTTGCTTCCAGTTTTCAGTGGCTGCATAAAGCTACTGTAAGCTTTCATGTGCAGGTTTTTCCACAAAAGCGTTTCTCAACAATTGGTTAAATGGGGGTACAGTTGCTAGGCGGCATGGCAAGGGTTTCTTTAGTTACCAGGCTGTCTTCCACAGTGGCTGAAGCATTTTGCAACCCCACCAGCAGTGAATGAGGGGTTATACTATTCTGCATCCTTGACACATTTGTCACTGTCTGTTGTTTTGGAGTTCAGTCATTTTAATAGGTGTACGGTGGCATCTCACTGTGTTAACTTATAATTCCCTGATGAAAAATGACGTGGAGTATGATATTTTTATATGCTTCTTTGCCACCCATATATCATTACTTGTGAAGTATCTATTACAATCCTTTACCCGTTTTTAAAAATTGAGTTATTTCCTCATTGTTGTAAGAGTTTTTGTGTATTTTGGGGACAAGTTCTTTGTCAGATATGTGGTTTGCAGGTGTTTCTCCCAACGGGGGGCTTGTCTTTTTATTATCTTATCAGTCGTTTCCACAGAGCACATGGTTTTAATTGTAAGAACGCTGTTGCTGTGTCAGAAAACTCATTGCCAAATCCAAGGTCACCTCGGTTTTCTCCAATATTTTCTTCTAGTTTTATACATTTTATAGCAATCTGTTTTATTTTTAACCCATTTTATTTTTAGACCTATGATCCATCTTGAGTTAATTTTTGTGAAAGATGTAAGGTCTGTGTCTAGATTTATTTATTTATTTAATTTTCACATACAGACATCCAATTGTTCCAGCACCATTGGTTGGAAAGACTATCCTTCCTCCATCAAATTGCCTTTGCTTCTTTGCTAATGATCACTTGTCCATATTTTTGTAGGTCTATTTTTGGGCTCTCCTATTCTATTCCATTGACCCCTGCATCTATGCTTTTATCAATACTATTCTGTCTTGATTATTGTAGCTTTATGGAAAGCCTTGAAGTTGGGTACATCAGGTCTCAGCTCTGCTCTTCCTCAACACTGTGTTGACTATTCTAGGTCTTCTGCTTTCTGTATAAACTTTAAAATCAGTTTACCAGTTTTTACAAAATAAAGAAGTATCCATTAATGGTTGAATAAGGCAAGAAAGAAAGAAGGGTAAGAAGGGAGGAAGGAAAGATAAATGTCCAGTGCAGAAGAAATAAAGTAGAGTTGATAGATAGATAGATAGATAGATAGATATAGAGATGGAGATGGAGATGAAGAAAGATATTTCACCCTCAAGTATGTGGAGCCTCTAAACTCCCACTCCATAGGTCTGAGACGTGCATAGTGACTCTCTTCCAAAGACTATGAAAAGTTGGCGGAAAAGTAATTTTATGATGCGGAAACCCAACAAGCACAGCCTCAGCCAGGCGATCAAGGTTAACATATGTAATACAAAGTCAGGTTGATAGCATGTGCATTTGCTAAGAGGTGATGAGAATGACACCACCTCTGTGGTCTTATTTCCTGAAACCCATAACCCCACTCTAACCCTGTGAAAACAAAAGCAGCAGACAGACCCTAATCAAAGGACATTCTGTAAAATACCCAACCAGCACTTGTCACACAGTCAAGTTAATAGAAAATAAGTCTGAAAGACTAACCATCTAGAGAAACCGAAGGAGATACAATGACTAAATGTACTGTGTTGTCCTGGACGGGATCTTGAGATGGAAAGAAGGACATTGGGTCAAAACAAAGGAAGTCTAGATAAAATAAATAACAATGCGTTAATAACAGTGCATCAATACTGGTCCACAAGTTGGGACGAATAAAATGAAGTAATGCAAGAGGTCAACTAGGTGTGGGATGTATGGGAACTTTCTACTATCTTTGTCACTCTTCTATAAATATAAAGGTATCCTAAAATGACGAGTTGATGCAATAGTAAATATGTGAGCAGCTGGGACTCAATTCCGCTGGGAATTCTAGGAGGCAGTAGAGGACACACCTCAGAGTGACATCACTTGAGGGCTTAGGAACCTGGGACATTCATCCTCTAATTCATGCTTGTTGTTGGCTGAGGGCTGCCCTAGCACCTCCATCCTGCCCCACCTGGGCTGAGAGAAAACCCCAAATGTATGGGAGCAGTGAGTGTTGGGGGATGTGGGCAAGGGGTCAACATCTCAGCACACACCCGCCAGGAGAGGGCCTGGATTCTCTTTCTAATCAAGGGGCAGCCCTGCTGTTTCTGAAATCTCTGCAGGGAAGAACTTCCTGAAGATAAAAACAAAACAACAACAACAAAAACAAGTTAAAAAAAAACCCAAAAACACAAAACAAAACAAAAAACCCAGCACATCCATGGACAAAATGTGACCCAAATTACATCTAGGTTTATATCTGGTGGGAACCTTATTGTCATGTTAATTTCAAGCCCCACATTGTTCAACTTTCTCCTAGGAATTTGAAATAACTCTTGTGCCCTCTTAGGTCCCACTGGTTCTCCCACCGGCTTGGGAAGGGACAGACTTCCAGCACACTGGTGCTTCCCCAAGAAGAGCTGTGTTCCCTGCCCCTGAGACCACCTGGCATATTTACCTGCTCAAGCAAGAGAATCATGGGGCTTCCCAGAGTAATTATCACCTGATTCCCAGCAGGCACATAACAACATGTAGAGCAGCTGAAGTGTCATCCCTGCTTTGTTTTACAGGGATAGCATTGACTGGCCTGTTTCAGAGCAAATCTTAGCAAGGCCGTGGTTAAAAGGGCACCTCTCAACTCTTTAGGGAACATCTTTGTGGAGGGAAGAACAACCTCGCTCTCAGAGAAATGTCAAGTGACTATTTTGAAAGCAAAATGAAAGCAAACTTTAATTCTCAGGGAAATGAGAAATCCAGCGTAGAAATCCCATATCCTTCAGAGCAGGCAGCCTTTCCCTCTGCAATGACTACTTGATCCGTGTGCTGAGGCCACGTGACAGCAAGCCTGGTCCTCCAGCTACCCGAAGCAGCTTCCTCTCAAACCATCACTTTCTGACCCCTTTCGAGTTTTCTAACTTTATCCCTTTTCTCGCATTTGCTTATAATTTATGCTCCAAGATCCCCAAATCTCTGCTCATCTAGCCCTTCCTGCAATCTACCAACTTGGTCTCAAAATTCTATTTTCTTGCTCAAATTGTTTCGGCTTTGAAAGTTTGAGCTTTCAGCTGGTGCCTGTGTCCCTCCGACATATCCCATCAATGTAGGTTTGGGTCTTTGAGCATTTCCTTACTTTCCTGCACTCCAAGAAGCTCCAGGCTCATCTTGCATATCCCCTGTCCTAGTCCTAGAATCAACCATTTCTCCAAGGGAATCCTGGTCCCTTTATTGGAGAATGGATTAGAAACCAATCATGGGCACTGGAGGTGCTCACTGTTACTGAGGTGTCATTGCTTCTAGGCCACCCAACCATCCCCCCAGCCAACCGAGCAAGGAGACTTTTGTGTGTATATGAATCTGTGTATGTTCACATATCTATACATATTTCTATATGTAACCACCTGCATCTATACTAAGGTAAACATGAGTTCATACTGATGTCTCCACCTCCACTTTAACATGTGGGTCATCCTAGCCCCCTCCCCTTGCTCATCTGTAATCTCCCTCCCCAACAGCGAGCAGCCTGGCTCCCACCATCTGCCATCCCGCGAGGCAACTACTCAGTTCCAACGCACAGGCACAGTGGATTCACGATTGCAGACCCCAAACCTACACACCTTGTTGACTGCCTTCCTTCCATTTCTCACGTGTGCTTCCTGGGATCACCACCATCACCTCCCAAGGAGCCCACTTGCTCTCAAATCCTCCTCCCGGGTCTGCTTCTATAGGTGCCCATCCTAAGACAGCACATCTGTAGAGCCGGGATGACTTCTAGGCCATCTGCTCTCAAGGATGATTGGAAGGGTTCTGTCTGGATCCTCGTGATCTTGCAGTTGGCCTTCTCTGCCCAGCGGTCTGGTTGGGGCAGGGCTTCAGGAAGCTTACTGCTGGGTTCCCTGTGGTTCTGACTTGGCAGGGTTCTCTCTTTTTCTGTTGCAGACTCAGGGCAGCATCCTTCAATGATGCACTTTCTTCCCTTGGACATAAACCCTCCAGAATCCCCCAGCATCACCTCAGCACCACACTCAACCACCCAAAAGTGGCTCCTGATTTCCTCGTGGTGTTGATTCTTCTCTGAGCTCCCAAGTTAGGCCTTATCAGGTCCAGCGTCTCACTGGATTACCTGATCCATGACACATCCGAACTCTTCTCTGCTGGGTCCCACGTGCCCTTTCTTCTTCCTCCCTTGGTGACTTTGCTCACATTAGTCTTCCCTGCAGAAAAGCCCACCCTCCCCACCATCCACAGCACCTGCATTTCCTCCAGGTTCAGCTCCATCCTTTCCTAACCAGCCCTCCTCCCCACAGTGACTCTTAGCTTCCAAGCTTTGACTGAACTGACTTGGTACCAAAAGTCTGGGCACCCAATGACCAATGATCCTCTACCTCATTGATGTAACCTTGATCCCGTGGAGGTAAATACAGGGAGAAGAATTCTGAGATCGCCTTTGAGCTTACTGGTACCAGTCAGGTGTCTGACACTTGTGAGCAGTGGCCCAAAGGCAGGTGTCATTGGTGTCTCTGCTGAATTGTTTCATATGCATTTTGATCTGGAGTTTCGTTCTTAAGTTGGTCATTCTGTGATACACATTCTTTTCCTCCTTCAAGCGAAACTTAGACTCATTAATCTGAACTTAAAGTTGAATTATGAGGTTCAAATTCATACATATTTGGGGACCCCATGAGCCAACGCTGCTGCATGCACTTGATCAGCTGAGAACGTGCCTGTATCTGCTGGCAGCCTACAGATAGCGATGTATACAACTGGAAATACAGGACTCATATCATCTTCCCTTCTGGTCTTTGAAGCCTCTGCTCTATAGACCTTCCTCTCTTGCCACATCACATTTTATTAGCCACCCTCTAGCCAATTTTCTTTAGAATCGCAAAATAAATCAAGAGGGGATGAACATGAACACTTAATCCCTTTGGCATTTAATTCGAGTTATTCTCGTAATATATGAACTGAAGTCCTTTGTACCTTGGACTAAATCTAGCAGCATCAGTGTTCAACGAGATTTTATTTTTTGTAATATAGTAGAATAAAATGCAACTGACTCCATGCTTTATTGAAGGGCAGATTTTAATGGAAGAAAAATCATCACCATCACCATCATCTAGCAGATTCTTAAAGTTCTTGTGGTTTATGAAGATGTGATTCATGATGATGTATTAAATATTAAAACCAATGTAAGACCTAATCCAAATTTATAGGGCAGCTTTGCTTAATTTACTGTCTATCTCACAATTTCCTTTACAGATAACTTTTCGCATGCTGCATCAATTATAAAACGGTGTCCACATCCTTCCGTTGTTTCCACCTAGACCAGGATTGAAATTGCACTTGGTGACACTTAATTCTCTCTAGAATCATGTCGCTTTCTCTTCTTTCTTCCTCTGTCCCTTCAACGGGGCTACCTTGTAATTCTGTCATGATTTTATGGATTCCTGTTTGGAAAACAGAGACATTTTTCAAGCGTCAGCAGAGTGTTTGACTTGATATTTGACTTGACCTTGAACACTTTCTTGGTTGTAAAAGTGTAAGTCCTTATCCAGGGCATGTTCCTAAGAAGACTCACGGGGAAGATGTCAGAGAAATGAAAATCTGGTCCTTTTCTCAAAGTCTTCAAGACTCTTGCCTCTGTTAATGAACCATATTGCTACTAAATTCAGTTCCATTTCAAATTTCCAGTCTCGGTTTGATCCGTCAGGCTCCCAGGTGGATGGAGGAGAGGCACATCCCAGGGTTCTCTCTGCCAGGGAATTCACTGACGGTGCCCACTAGAACTTGTCCTCTTATTCAGAAGGTTGTAAGAAGTCAGAAGCCAGGGAGTCTCCTTGGCTTGAGTTTTCTAGTGGGATTTTCTTATCATCCTGGATGACTTGACATGGCTGCTGGGAGAGGGTCACTGGGAGTAGCTGACAGGACTGGGGATTGTGGAACTGTGCCTCCCTGGGAAGGCCTGGACAGGCGGGTCACTGGGAAATTTCTGTGTGAACAGGGACATTTCTGGCCAGGGAGGGGCTCCTGGAACGTGAGTCTGAGGATGGCCTCTGGTGCATCTCTGTGTCCTAAGTACTCAGCAGGGTACCTGGCAAGTACTAGGCACTGGGTAATGTTTGTTGAGTGGATAAAGAGAGGACCAGAGGGGAGACAGAAGAGAGAAATTCCCTCCTCCTCCCTTGGGTCCGGGGAGAATTGGCACCAAGACAGGGAGGAAGGGAGGAGACTGGAGAAATCAGAGGTCCCAGCTGTGCCCACAGCTTCCAGCAGACCTTCTCGGCCTTGCCCGTGACCATCACACCTGGGCCCACCCCAGACTAGTTAAGGCAGAATCCTCAAAAAAGGTGAGAAAACAGAGCTGGAAAGGTAGAATCAGGGCCGTCACAATGCCAAGAGACACTGGGGAGAATGAGGAAGCAGAGGGAGGGCTTCATGCCAGGACTGGAACAGCCTGGGACAGACGAGGAGTCGCTGCCCCCTCTGGGCCTGTGCTGGGCTCCCAGGTCCTCCCCAAATCCCAAGGGCAGGACAGAGGCTGGAAGGTCACCCTTGCCCAGGGCTCCGCCCTCCAGAGGACTCTGGGGGAAGCCTGGGCTGTCCTGACTGGCATTAGTACCCAGGCCTTTCCCGGTTTGTTCCTTCTCTCATTTATACTGGGTACCTACTCAGCATTTATTGAGCACCTACTGTGTCCTGGCACTGAGATGGGTCCGGGGTTGGGGGGAAACAGGTACAGAAGATAACAGACAAGTAATGACATTTGGCGAGTGTTTCCAGAGAGTGAGCTCTGACGGAGTTCAGCCTCCCCGCAAACTTCGCCAGACACCAAAGGAAAGAGAGGGTCCCAGGGCCCGGGAGAGGGTCCCAGCGAGATGGAGAGGCACCAGGACGGCCTTAAGTGAGAGTGAGAAGAGCTGGGCCTGGCCCAGGGGGGCCGAGGGCTATGCGAGGCTGCAGTGGTGGGTAGGGAGGGTCCCAGCCAGACCTCAGCTCGCCTGCAGGCCGCATGCTGGAGAGGCCGGGTCAGGCAGATCTGGTGATAGGAAAAAGGGCAGGAACAGGGTGGGGGCGGCCGCAGGACGGAGTAGGGGGTGGGGGGATGAGCCCTCTTCAAGTATCAGGCAGGAGTGAGGCTCAGCCCATCCCAGAAGCCCTGGCAACCCCAACCTGCCTCCAGGGCGACCTCTGCAGGGGGTCAGCAGCCAGCACACCCAGGGCCCCTCAGCTTCTGGTCCCTCATCTTCGTGCCCAAGCCCATCTCCCCTGACCGTGTCTCAGATGCTCTCACTCTCCCTCCTGAAGCAGGAGGGCCCTGGGCCCAGGATGCTAAGCACCGCCTTGGAGGCCAAGCAGCCCCCTTCCAGGAACTGAAAATACCACTCGGTTTTGTGTTCTTTGTTTTTGTTCCTCTTACGAAACTGGAGCTGTTCTAGGAACACTTCTCTTTTTTTCCATCTACAGTGAAGTCCAATGATTTTCAGGATGGCCTCCGGGCCAACTGTCTGGGTTCTAATTCAGCTCTGTCACTGACCAGCAGTGACCTGGGCAGATAACTCATCTTAAGTCTCCCCGTCCATACTGTGCAGGGGTCCTGGCGATTCCTACTTGAGAAGGGTTTCATGAGAGTTTAAAGTGTGAAATTAAATGCACTTGAAATAATGCCTGATATAAAACCAGCAGGGCAGGAGTGGCTGCAATGGTGATTTTCATGAGCTCAGCGAACCCAGCTCTGAGGTCTCCATATCAGCGACTCCACCTGGTCGACTTCATCCACGCCTGTGTAATGCACGGAGCAGCATGTGTGTGTAAGACAGAGCAGGGATGAGAGAATGAGCCCCTCCCCCACTCCCATAAGACACTCCTGTTAGAGGAGAGGATGCCACAGGCGTCCAGGCAGGTTGATGCCCGTCATCCCACCTCCAGGTCCGATGGAGGACTCTGTGGAAGTGAGCCAGGAAAGTATGAGGGTCCTTCACAAAGCAAACCACAGTCAGACCTCTTCCCTTTCCCCTCCCCGGATCTGCTTGTCCACAAACCCCCTTTTCTTCTCCTTAGGACTAATAAGTCTTTCCACAGAGATGAGATGCACAAGGACGTGGGGGGAGCAGTGCTGGGCAGCCTTCTCTGCACATCCACACGGATTTAGGACCACCTGCAAGCCAACTGCTTGACAAGCTGTTCCTTTGGTTTTGTCTCTGATCAGATTGTACTTCTCGCCTCTATTCTCCAAAGGACTATGAATCATGAACTTTCTGATGGAACAGGATAACCCTTCCATGTTGATCCGAGGCAGGAAAACAGAGAAGAGAGGACTTCTCACGACCAAGCTAGAGAACTCGAAGGAAGGAGGAAGTAGTAGGTGCTAGGAGGATGTTCTTAGTTGTTGGTACACATTCCCTGCTGCATGTAGCTCACATCTGCACCCCAATGTGAGGCTCAATTCCAGGTTCCTTAACCTTCCATGAACAACTCATAGGAATAATAATCTATCCTATCCTTGGAGCCCAGAGTATCTACGTCCTCAGCACACAATCTAGGAAATGCTTTCCATGTGTGGCTGACCAGATTTTAGGCTCTTCAGGATAGGGACAAAGAATTTTTTATATGGTCATAATTTGATTTAACATACGGATATTCAAGGAGATGGCCCTTCCAAGCCCTCTCCCTAATTTTGTACTCATAATTTTGCATTACTTTTCTTAAGTGGTGTCTCCAAACTTGGGGATGACTTGAGTTTCACATCTTTCCCTGTGCCTTTCACAGGAGTTCCTGTATCTGGGGTGGCAGTGTCAGGGTCAACGGAGGATCTGTTGACAAAGAGAGATTTGCAGCCCCTACATCTCACCCCATCTCCGGAGACTTTGATTCACTAAGTCTGAGCAGAATCATTTACACATTGTCCACAGGGCTCTGATGCTTGGCTCCGATGCTTGGTTACTTGAGTGCCGAGCAAGGAACTCTCGGGAAGTATCCTTTTGCTGGCATCACATAAGGGCTTAATGGGTAACGACACCCTCAAACGCGCCTGGCATCAATTAGAAAAGCTTGTTGCAAAGCACTGGGAAGGGGACGGGGCAGATCTCTGGAGCAGCTTTTAGGCCCTTATCCACCTAACAGATACCCACTAGCGACCCCCTGGCCCAGGCCCAGTGCAGGGGAATGGGTAGAGGGTGGGGAAAGCAGACACTGCCCCCTCTTCCCTGACCCCTAACTACTGTTGACCCCGCTGCACACAGCACTTTTGAGATTCCACCTGCCCGTGGTCTCCACTGGGGTGGCCATCCCACTCTGGTTACTGCACGGGGTGGCCTCCTGTCCCTCACTGGGTTCTCTCATTCTTTGGTGGCCGTGAAGCCTGGGGGTCAGAGGCGAGCTGGGGACCCCAGTAGCCCAGACAACACCCCTGCTCTGCCACTGCCCAGCTGTGTGGTCACTGGAAAGCCTAATAGCATCCTTGAGTCTGCAAAACAGAAGCAATGAAACCTCTCACCTGGTGGGGAGGTGATGAATGTCACACAACCCCAAACAGCAGCAGAGCCTAGAAAGAGAGGCGGGGGCGGGGTGGGGGGGAAGACCAGCCTCCATCGTTACGACCATCCAGGCCCCTTTGGCTGGCTTCTCAGGCCTTAGGCACTGGACGTAGTTCTGGGGTCTGAATATGCAAAGAGGAACAGGCCGAGCCCCTGCTGTAGGGTTCCTCTGGCCCCTGGGGAGAGACTGCCCACAGGTTGGTATGATGTGGGACCACAAGGAAAGAGCGCAGATCCCACTGTGGCGTCAGGAGAAGATGGACCTGAATAAGGGCCTGAACCTGGGGTACGAGCGAGCCTGGCCAAGGACAACCAGCACGGGCTTCATGGGCTGGGGGCTTTGCTCGTGCAAAGGCAAAGGAAGGACAAGGATGGGAAACGTTTGGGGAACTCAACTACCCATATATGGTTTGGGCACAGGGTACAAATGTGGGTGTTTTGAGAAGGAAAGTCCGAGAGATTCATCCGGAGAAACAGGCAGGGAGCAAACCAGGAAGACATTTGTGGTGGTGGGCAAAGGGCTTAGACTTTATCCCAGGAGCTCCCCCATATATGGTGTTTGAGCTGAATTATATCTCCCCCAAAGTTCACATGTTGAAGCCCTAACCCCCTGTGTGACAATAGGTGGAGAAGGGACCTTTAAGAAGATAACTAAGCTTAAATGAGGTCACAAAGGTGAGGCCCTGACCCCATAGCACTGGTGTCCTTGTAAATAGAGGAAGTGACACCAGGGTCTCTGACACAGAGGAAAGGCCATGTGAGGACACAGCAAGAAAGTAACCATCTATACACCAAAGAGAGAGGCCTCCGAGAAACCAACTTTGTTCACCTTGATCTTGGACTTCTAGCCTCCAGAACTATGAGAAATAAATGTGTAAAGTTTAAGCCTCCAGTCTGTGGTGTTTTGCTAGGACGGCCGGAGCTGACTAACCCACATGGGGACTCTTGAAGGACTTTAGCAGAGAAGTGACAGCATGACACACACTGTACAATTCTCCACCCGGTGACCCTAAGGAGAGGGGTTCTATGGAGGGAGGACACAGGCAAGGGGACCAGTTAGGAGGCAATTGTGATGACTCAGGACTCGGTGATGACTCGGTGACATCAGGCCGTGGGGGGCAGATTTGAAGGACTCCATTCGGGAGATGGTCACACAGGCTGTAGAGTGGGCTGAATCCCAGCTGGACTCTGCCTCACTTTGTTCATCTGTGAAACGGGGTGGCATTGAAGGTGCAAAGAGTCCATGTGTGTCCACGTGTTCATCCCACGTGGACTCTATGACTGCTACAGGTGGGAAGTGGACCCAGTGAATCAAGGGACCACGTGGCCACAGGGCATGAAGGGGAAGAAACAGAAGGCAGGGGAGGCATGCTGGGCTCGAGCCAGCAATGGCCTCGCTGGAGACCAGCAGGGCACGTGGTGGGGGAAGCCTTGTAAGGAGCATCGAAGGGTGTGGAAGAGGCCGGTACGGTTCCATACTCTGCTCTCCACGAGCTTTATTAACGGATTTCAATCAAGGAGGAGATACGCAAACAGGGAAAGTGGCTTTGGCTTTCTCCCTTCTCACTGTGAATTATTTAGTGCTGGATTATTACACACTGTATGAACCGTTACAGCATATGGTTTATGTTGTATGTCATGGTGAAAAATCATGCAGGGGGTGGTGGGTGCTCTTGGGGCCCACACAGACCGCGCTAATGGACAGGTGCACACCTCCAGCTGTTGGAGCTGCGGCTGCCCCACCTCTGGAGGATCGGCCTTGGCAATGGCACCTGCCTGACAAGGGGCCTCCCCAGCTCCCAGGAGTGGAGAAGAACGGGCGGACAGAGGGATCCTGACGGTGGGCCCAGCTCCGGGGTGTGTGTCTTTCTCGAGGGCTCTGGTGGGATCAGGCTCTGCGCCTTCCCCCGCTCCTGCAGCTGCCGCCCCCTTTCGCCTGAGTGCCCTGGAGAACAGGCTCAAAGACAGACGGACCTGGAATCTGGACCGGTTTCTAGCATTGAGTAGCTCTGTGATCTCGGGCAGATCTGTCAAACTAGAAAGATATTCTTATTTCATGTTTGCACAATATTTATGGTCTCCAAACTGTCTGCACACATCCTAGCTCCCTGGTTATCACCCTGTGGGGTGAACCCAGCAGGAATCACAGCCTCCAAGTACAGAGAGGTCATGCCACCTCGGGCTGGCATCTGAAGAGCTGGGTGTCTACCTCCGTCCTCCAACTGCAAGTCCAGGGCGCCCACCCTCCCCTGCACCCTGCTGCTGGGGTGGCCGTGAGAACCGTGGACAGCCAACCTCAGTACATGAAGGCCCAATTCGCAGCAAGAGCATTGGTATAAAATTTTAAATATATGGTAACAGGAGCAGAAGCGAAACTGCAAACTGTGATGACAAAGCTTTAAAGATAGGTTTCAACATGAGAGGACAGGAATCCAGGGGCCACAGCCTCTGCATTCCCCACCCCTCCCCTGCCTACCACCCAGCCCCGCCCCGCAGAGCGCCTCTGCCCCTTCCTGAAAAAGCTCCTTCCACTTGCTCTCCCAGACAAAAGCTGCTGAAAATTATGTAAACAATCAGCTTGGTAATGACACAAATATCTCTGGCACTTCCTTCCTCCTGAGCTCCCTAAAACACATACCTCGAAGCAAAGAGATGCAAATCTGGGTAATTATCCAAGAAGCCAAAGAGGATCCTGTGGCACATCCACCCCTGGCTTTCAAAAGAGACCAAGGAGGGCTTCCCCGGTGGCGCAGTGGTTGGGAGTCCACCTGCCAATGCAGGGGACACGGGTTCGTGCCCCGGTCTGGGAAGATCCCACATGCCGCGGAGCGGCTGGGCCCGTGAGCCATGGCCGCTGAGCCTGCGCGTCCGGAGCCTGTGCTCCGCAACGGGAGAGGCCACAACGGTGAGAGGCCCGCATACCGCAGAAAAAAAAAAAAGAGACCAAGGAGTCCATCAGGTTTCCTTTGTCCCCTTGTAAAGGCGACTCTCTGGGTGCTTCTGCACATCTTGTTGTTTCCAGGACTGGTCCTAACTCCATTCATTAAGGGCATGACTCTAATGAAGCCACAGACAGACAGACGTCTCCCTCCTGGGCTCGGAGGTTGCTTCAGAGTGGGCAAAGGCAGGCACAGCATCCTCCGTCCTGCCCCTCCCTCTCCTCCTAAGGCATCACCATTTCCTTCAGCATCCCTTTTGCCATCATCATCTTACTATACTTTTCCTCAGGGCCATAGATGGTCACGCCAGTCACCCTTTATCGTTGATTTAATTGCATCTATTGTTCAGACGATTGATCTGCTGTTCAGGTCACACAACCACCAAGTAGACGAGTCCAAAGTCAAAGCTGGTCCCCACACCTACCCAGGTGCCTAATTTTGCAGCTGCTGGGATTCACCCATTGTGTTGGGAGAATGTGGCCCTAAGCTGGTCCAACAAAACGGAAACAGCTTACAGCATGGCCTGGCTGGAGGCAGGCTGGTGACGCCAACAAGCAGGTAGAACACCATCCCCTTCCAGCTCTTCTGTGAAGACTTTGCCAAGAGAGCCCCAGGTTCCCTCTTTGTGAGAAACTCCCCATCCTGAGCCCCAGGCCCAAGAGACCCAGCAGGCACCTCACCTGGTGCCTTTACGATGCTAATCCACCCAAATCCTCTGATGCAACCAGCCCCTCGCAAGGACTCTATCCTGGCAACAGACCACCAGGGAAGTTCGGACAGCATCCTTACACCGACAAGATGCAGAATAATCCCTCGGAGCTCGTCAGTAGCGGATTGGAAGAGTGAGTGCTGATGTGAGCACGGACGCTCCACGCGGCCCTTAAAAATGAAATGAGGTATCGAGAGGGTAAGCTCTCCAGGCAAGGTTTTGAAAAAAGAGAAAAAATATATATACATACATTTCTAGAGGGAATCACTAAGAGAAACAAAAAACACTCAAGCTCTTAATGAGAGTCTTCCTTAGGGAGAAGGATTTTCGGCGAAAAGGGGGCACGAGCTTTGCGTGTTGTGCCTTGTGCGTATTTGTCTTTTTCTAGCCAAGCGTTTCCTTCGCAGTTTCGCAACTGCGACAAGTAGGGCAACGGGATTACTAACTTTTATCGTGTGCATTTTTCAGTCACAACAAAACTAAAGTAAAATGGCCTAAAACGGTGATTCTCCTCGCTTTGATCTTTAGCCAATGCTCATTCTTGTTTACAGGCAGTTGGCTTCAGCCGGAGCTGCAGGATTGAGTAGGCTGGGCCCCATCACCCCTAGGCTCTCCCTTCTACTTGTCCCTCGCTGCAGCCCCTTCCCTCCCTCAGGCCCTCTGCAGGCACTGACCCTCCTGCCAGGGATGCTCTGTACCGCATGGCCTCTTCTCAACCCTCAGAGGAGCCCCACTGACCTCATACGGACCTTCCCTCTCAACCTAACCCAACAGCCGCTCTCTTCCTTGCCGTCCCCACCCTCCTCTAAGAGGTACCCGCTCCCTTCACAATTCTGGACACAGGTGTCACTTTGTAGGCACCTGTTTGCTAACTTCTAGTGACTGTTTCCTCCACTACATCGGTGCTGCACGAGGGCTGAGACCACTTTCGTTTCATTCAGTGTCACATAACCAGCATCTGACTGGCACCCAGGAGGTAAACAACTAGTATTCTTTAAATTAATGAATTAAGGGACAAAAGGAGGAATTCCAGGCACAAAGCTGGATGCTTCTTAAGCTCTGTAGCTTCTCACTGTTCTTGGTCTTCTGTCTTTTAATTGCCTTCACTTTGAATTCTAGCAAAGGGACAGACAGGATGCAAAGCTTTAGTCTAACACCGGAGGCCCCAGGGCTTAGTAGAAAGAGTGCTTGTGTTTCCTACGGCGGCAGGTCTGTGTTCAGATCCTGCTGTCGCCACCTCCCGTACGTGTGTGTCTCTCCCCGCCCACCACCAGACTCTGGACTCCAGTTTCTCTTCTGTCAAAGGGTCAGGGTGCATTTTCCTGGCGTGTTACGAATGTAACCTAAGCAGAGCTGTGAGCATTTGCAGAAGGGGAACAAGATAGACAATATATTCATATGCTCGAATCCATAGTATTTTACAAATAAGTTTTAACTATCTGATGGGGGAAATCTTGCACTAAAAAGGAAAAATATGAAAACTAAGTTGTTAGCTTAACATTCATGGGAAGAGGAAAAAAGGAGGTAAATGTCTAGGTCTAGCATAGCTGTGGTCACACGTATGTGTGCAGAACACTTGAAAGGACATAGGCAAGCTTTGGGGTCTAGAAGGTCCCCACCTGGAGAGGAGTCGGTGGTGAAAGCAACTAGGACCTCACAGCCCTCACGTGGTGCCAGGGGTGGGGGGAGGTAGGGGTAGGGGGACACAAGTGCAGGCTGAACAGCAAGGGGCAGGTGGGTCTGTGAGGTCACCCCCAAGGGACGCAAAGGCAAAGCCACAAGCACAGAGGAATTCTGGGAAGATGGGGCTGGGGCCCCGCCCACTTCTCCTTGGGACTCAGTTCCTGAACTCCCCGAGCTTAGAGCCCTCAGGGGCGGCCCTGCCGTGGAGCAAACACTGGTGGCCAAGTGCCCCCGCCCCTCCCTGCTTCCTGAGATGCAAGAGTCCCCAACAGGAATGAGCCCCGGGGGCCACAGCGGCATCCTGCTCACTCACTCAATGAACTGACGTCCTTTCCCTTCCCGGCCTCACTCTCCAAGGCCCTTCTGCTCCCTGGGGGCACCTCCCAGATCACTAAACTGCCCTCCAATCATTATCCCAGAGTCGGCTTCAGAAACAGCCCAACGGCTCTTGGGACCTGCTTGTTGACCTGGGAAGCCGCCGGTGCAAAGATTCCGGAGGCACATATGCAGTCTTGGCCCCGATCGACATGTTGGCCCTGCAGTGGGGAGACCATGGAGCGGCCCCCAGATGAGGCAGCCTGGAGGGAGCTGGAAGGTGACGTACTGTCCGCGGGGTGGACGTGGTCCCCAGCCCTCCTCCCGCCAGGGTGGTGAGAGGGAGGGGGAGGTCGGGGGGAATGCCAGCCCCCCCACCCCCGACTTTGATGTCGGTGATGAGCTCCCTGGCAGCAGTCGGGTAGGCAGGGCAGCCTCCTTGGCCAGCATCCCTGATCCCGACTCAAAAACCGTGCCCGCTGTGGAGACATGAGAGCAAGTTGTTGGCATTTTGAAGCCTATCAAGAGATACTTATCGTGTCACTTTGTGAAACTCTCATTTCCAGATGATTCACATTTTAACCATGGCCAGAAGTTCTATCTAAACCCGTTTTCACATTTGTCTTGATGGTCAAGATAATTTTTCTGGCAATCTCAGCGTCAGTTGCAACACGGACGCCTCTGCAAAAGTGAAACGAGGGAAAAAATCTTTAACGGAAAAGAAAGGTGTGTTCCCCGGGAAAGGAAGCTTCACTCATTCCCATTGATCACATCCTCAGAGCGCACCTTCTGTGAGGCGCCTCTGCACTCCACTTGGAAGACATAGAAATGCACAGTAATTGCTGTCACTTTGTGTGGGTCCCACTAAGAGCGGCTGGGATTCTCGAAGGACCGGGAGTGTTCCTCTGCGCTAATGTGCGTGCACTGCCACAAAGACCCTCCGATCATTTAATTTACAGATTAAAACATAGACCCTAAATTAAATGTGGGTTGCGGGCTGGAGACGTTGATTAAGAGAATTTTCGTAATTGAAAATTGGCCAGATGGTGTGATGACCAGTACGCCTTCACTAAACTATTCCAGGGGCCTCAGCTCTTGGGGTGACCCCCGCTGGAGGAGAAAAGGTTTTCTTCCCTCAGATAAAGGTTTCGCATCCCAGCCACACCTGTCAATCCTAAACAGCTCAGCGTGACAAGATGAGGGGTTTTTGTGCTCAAATTCCAAAGACCGTAGCACGGGTGGATAAGGTACTGGAGTTTGACTTTGCAGGTTTGAAGACTTCGGATATTTTGGAGAAATAAATAGAATTGCAGATGTGTTTCTACTCTGAAGGTGAGGTGATGCCGTGAAGAACCATCCCCATTACTTCTTTGCCTAAGGCCCCACCCGGATCGTGATGGGATAATGGTCTGGACCACTGGATCCTAAGTGTCTGACTTCCCAGTAGCCTGTAAGCTCCACAATGTCAGGAACCTCCCCAACTTGCAAGTGGGGTTCCCCAGTGCCTGGCACGTAGGTGCTTAATTACAAATAGACAGAGATAAGGATATGATATGAATATGGATACAATATGGATATGGGCTTGATATAGATTCAGATACTGATGGGTACAGATACAGATGTCGAATATAGATACAGATATGGATACAGATATGAATAAAGAAAAGGTATATATACAGATGCCATAGCTTGAATGAATGAATGAGTGAACCAGTGAGTGAGCATCCCCTAGGATGCACCTGCTTCCACACTGCCTCTCACGTCCATCCCAGCGGGGGCACCTTACCTTAGCGACCCACTAGGAAGCCCCCATTTCCTTCTTTCTGAAATGGGGGTGCTGCCACCTATTCAGAGGGCAGGTGAGCAGATGAATGAGGCAAGCACAGGAATTGGTCCCCTGTGGACAAATTCAGTGTTCCCCAAACCTGCCAAGTCATGAGAATTCCCAGAAATGTCAAATAAAATGCAGGCTCTAGAGACCCCCACTGAGTCAAACTCTCCAGGGAGGGACCCACGGCCATGACGTTTCACCTGCATCCCAGACGGTTCTCATAATGAGGTGAGTTTGGGATACACTGGCCTGGCCCTTCATAGTCCCAAACCGCTGGGAGGACGGGTCTGGACCAAGAAACTGCCTGTGATTGGGGTGATCTGAGAGTCTTCCCGATCGGTGTGCCCTTCACTCACCTCAGAGGGACAGAGGAGAGGAAATAACCAGAGTGAACAAAAATGAGGACTCTGCCTTTGGAATAGAAATGACTTGCTCCAAACCTCCTCTTTCTTTCCCAATTAAGCCTCTCTGCGTGGACGCTGCTGGATCACCAGGCACTAGAATGAGATGAAGCAGAAGCAGGCTGCCCCCCAAATTGCTGTCTTCACTGTGGTGGTGGTACATCCCCTGCAGCTCTAGCTGGCTAACTGCAAAAACCATTAAATCCCAAATCACCATATATATATACACTCACACACACACACATACACCACCTACATCCCCTCCAGCTCTAGCTGGCTAACTGCAAAAACCATTAAATCCCAAATCACCATATATATATATATATATATATATATATATATATATATATATACACTCACACACACACATACACCACCTACATCCCCTCCAGCTCTAGCTGGCTAACTGCAAAAACCATTAAATTCCAAATCACCATATATATATACACTCACACACACACACACACACACCACCTACTGATAGCCACCGGCAGAGCTAGTCACATGCACTGCACATTTCATGCAATTTCACACAATTATGGATCTCACAAGGATGCAAATAAAGAGAAAGCCGGAGCCTAGGGGGTGAGTTATCGGGGAGGCGTCAGAGGGCGGCATGTGCAACAGAAGAATTCATTGGGGGGCATTTAGACCCGAGTGATCCGGGGTCAAGAGACATCATGGAGACGAGACAGAGCATAGCCCCACCTGGTCCTCAGAGCCCCCGCCAAGGACCCTCCAGCCCTTCCCCACCCCACGGGGAGCGTGCAGGGAGATCCCGAGAGCGGAGCTCTGAGCGTCTGCCACAGTCAGGTGCTCGCTGCTGTCTGAAGCACGGTCAGCAAGCAGTTCCTCCAAAGGGCCAGAGAGTAAACATTTTAGGCTTTGCGGCCAGGTGTTTCTGTTGAAAGTACTCCTACAGGAATGGGCTTGGCCAGGTTCCAACGAAACGTCGTCTGCGCAACAGGCGTTGTGGGTTTGAACTGAGGATCATTTTTCACCAACCCCTGGCTTAAGGGAGCACTGGAAGGGTGTTCTAGAAACACGTGACCACATCGTTTGGAGGATGTGGAGTCAAGTGGAAAAAGCACGACGTCCCAAAGATGACCTCAGAGGGATCAATGAGACCGGTTAAAGGAGGCAGACCTGTTTCTGAGGCAAAGGTCGCCCCATCAGGCTGGACATGGGCGTGGCCAGCCAGCTGTGAAACACACACTGCACAGATACGGAAGGTCACACGGATGGTGATGCCTCTGTTGATGGGCTAGTCCCTGGGAAGTGTAAATGTCAGGTGCTCCCCTGGAGGGTGAGTTTCAAGAGCTCCAGAAATACTCCCAGAAACGGCACTCTACAGTTCTGGGTTGCCGTGAGCCTGCTCTGTGTTTGTTTCTTCATTTCTGGGGCCCAGAGTAATTATTCAACTACAGGGCTATCCCTGTAAGCCAGTGTCCAGAGCCAGGTAGGTCTGTCTCTTCCTTACGTCTCTACGGGTCTTAGGAAGCAGAGCTTTTGAGGTAACATCAGAGCGGGAGCGTGGAGGCCATGAGCCCAGTGAACCCACACAAGGCAAGTATCACTGTGGCTGCAGCAAAGTGACACCCAAGGGATCCCATGAACCGCAGGACAGGGGAATGAGGTTCCAGCCATTTTACTAGCGGACCTTAGACCAAGGGCCAATGTTTTCTTCATTTACGGCTCTGTTATGTGTTTCTCGATCGTGCAGCCTGGGTGACTAGCTAGCTCTGAGGGATAAAAACGCAGCCATAGACTTGTCCACGCCATCCCACACAGAGAGACTCCCGGGAGACTTGGTCATTGGCTAGACCATGGATTGAGTCTTGACAAATAGATTTTGTTTCCACAGCCTGCTTGAAAGTAGCACTGTTTCTGTTGCAGTCTAATCAATGCACACACAGAGTGCTTGTTCAATAAAAGAAACTAAGTAGGAGATATTTAAGGAACTAGAGAAGTGGCCAAAAATATAAAGGAAAAATGACTTAACTGCAACACATTGGAATGAACTTCTTGAAGCATGCAATGTAAAGCAAAAGTCTACAATAATTATATCAATGAATGAGAGTTCCCTGTTAAAGTCTCTTTACGGTTTAAGCCTAGAAATTTTTCTTATTTTCTTGGCGAACATCACCAAATTCTTCGTTTGAGCTGATTTATCTGATGAAATGTTAGACATTTCCTGTTGGAGTGATGTCTGCCTGTTACTAGAATCTGACAGGTGGGCACTTCATCCAGCAGGTATATTTGCTGGAAGGACCCCTGTGACTTCAGCCAGTCTTATCACTGAAATGGGTACAGGGCTTGGAGAGTGTGGACCTGATCAAACTGAGACCAGCTCCCTGCTTCACGAGACAGGGCCCCCCATCACTTGGCCTCCCCCTCCCTTCCCTGTGTAACTTCAGCTGCCCCAAGCCCCGCACCCACACATACGTGCTGCTTTGGGTGTGAGCCTTCTCTCGGGCCGGCCTGGTTTCCGCCACCCCGTCTCCCCGACGTGCCTTGCTTACACCTGCCCTCCTCAGCCCGGATTCTCTTTCACCGTCTTTTCTGCCAGTCTCCCGATTCAAGCCCCACCTCCCCCCAGCAGACCCTCATAACCTCCATAAACCACCTCCTGTAGAAACTCTTAACTGGTACCCACTTTCCATAGTCAGTGTCCCAGATTCTGTTTTTCTTTTGGGGGGGGGTGCGGTACGCGGGCCTCTCACTGCTGTGGTCTCTCCCGTTGCGGAGCACGGGCTCCGGACGCGCAGGCTCAGCGGCCATGGCTCACGGGCCCAGCCGCTCCGCGGCACGTGGAATCCTCCCAGACCGGGACACGAACCCGCGTCCCCCGCGTCGGCAGGCGGACTCTCAACCACTGCGCCACCAGGGAAGCCCACAGATTCTGTTTTTAATTCTCTCTCTGAATACTTAGATCTTGGCTTTCCAAACCCAACGCGGGACCTAGTGGGCGGGGACAGAATCTTAGACGTATTCAACAAGTGTCTATTAAGCAACGAACAGAGCTCTTCACTGGTCACATAAATAATATGAGCTCAGTTGGTGTGGTTACAGCAATGATCAGATGCTTGCTGTAAGCACAGTGCAGAGAATGGAGTTGACAGGGGCCACCCTCGGGGTCTTCGTCTGGGGAGCTGCCTGCCTCACCGTTGCCACTACCCCGAAAGGAGCTGGATGTACACCTTAATCTGGAATTTTGGAAAAGGTACCAAACGCGGCGCTGGGAGGCCGCCTTTCTACCTGTCCTCCCACCTGTTTTATCAGAGGCTGCGTAACTTTTCTTGTACTCTTTTCCCCATAATAAAATCTCTGGTGGCACTTCGATACGTAAGACAAATAGAAGGCAGCGAAACAAGAGTTTCCACGGAAACTCACCCAAGAATATCTACAAAGAGAGAGTAAGCACCTGAAAGATGGTCAACGTCATTAGTCACCAGGGAGATGCAAATTAAAATCACCGACAATAGCACCACATCCTGTCAGAACGGTCAAATTGTTCAAAACTGGCAGTACTAGAGGTGGCGAGAGTGTGGAGCAACAGGAACTCTCATTTTTTGCCAGCGGGGTGAAACATGGCACAGCTACTCCGGACAACGGACGGTAGTTTCTCATAACCGTAAACTTACCATACAGACCGCAGCCTCAACCCTAGAAACTTACCAGAGTGAAAATGGAGATCTTTGCGCACACAAAAACCTGCATGCAAATAGGGATGGAAGTTTTATGGAAAAATCACCCCAAATTAGAAACAACCCGAATGTCCCTTAACTGGGCAATTGATAGACACATTGATGGAATACGCGTCGGCACGAAAAAGAAAGAATTCTTGATACGCTCAACCACGATGACGAATCTCATACGCGTGGTGCGCCCTGAAAGAATCCAGCCTCAAAACACTACAAACAGTGTGATTCAATTTATACGACGTTCTGGAAGAACTAAAACAATAGGGACAGAAAACAGATCAGCGGTTGCCGACGACGGGGGTGGGGGAAGGGGAATTCTGAGCTGACTGTGCTGCTTACATGACTGTAGGTATTTGTCAAAACTCACAGAGCTGCATACTGAAAAGGTTGCATTTTATGGTATCTAAATTGTATCTTAAGAAAAAAAATCTTTAAGCCGGCAGCTCTGACTTCAAGCCTGAACTCACCCTGCCCAGGCGTCCCTGAGCTGCTCCAGGCAGGTTCCAGTGGCCACCAGGGAAGCTCAAAGCTCTCAAAACACAGCTGGGGGGCCCCAGGCTGGACCCTCGCTGGGCGCCTCCTTGCTCTCCGATTCTCTGTCATCTCTCGGGCCCTCACAGCAGGCAGATGGCGCAGATTCTGGGAAATCCCGCTTATAAATGTCATTACTTTCATCAGCAAAACTGTTTCCAACTGCTTCTGAGTCGATTAGCCAACTCACCAGCTGGGGCTGGGTGCCCTCCAGGATGAGATCCTGTACCAGCCAGCCCACTGGACCGCCGTCCGCTGCCAGTCTGAAGGGAAAGATGTGCATGGGCGTGTCTGCCTCTTGTCCAGGAGGCCAGGGCTGCACGGTGCCTCCCACCCATCACCCCGGTACACTTCCCTGGAAGCCAAAGCTCAGACATCTTACTTCATATGGAGCTGCCTTGAAATTAAAAGGAGCCCTACGCACCCAGTGTTCACTGTCACACATTTACAACAGCCAAGACACGGAAGCGACCTAAACGTCCATCGACAGAGGAGTGAATAAAGAAGGCGTGCTACGTGTGTGTGTATATACGCACACACAAACACACACACTCAGTGGAATATTACTCAGCCATGAAAAAGCACGAAATAATGCCATCTGCAGCAGATGGACCTAGAGGCAATCATGCTAAGTGAAGTAAGTCAGATAGAGACAAGTACCATATGGTATCGCTTATATGTAGAACCTAAAAAAATGAGGCAGGTAAACTTGTTTACAGAACAGAAACAGACTCACAGACTTAGAAGGCGGGCTTGTGGTTGCTAAGGGGGAAAGGTGGCAGGGAGATACATTGGGAGGTTGGGATTGGCATATGTATACTACTGTATGTAAAATAGACCATCAGTAAGGACCTACTGTATAGCACAGGGAACTCCACTACTCTGTAATAACCTATGTGGGGAGAAATCTGAAAAAATATATATGTATAACTGAATCACCTTGCTGCATACCTCAAGCTAACACAACATCGTGAATCAACTACACTCCACTATAAAACAGAATATTTAGAAAACGAACCCTAGGCACAACGCAAAAAGTCCAGCGAGTATGATTCTTCAGAATTTATTTTTTAAAAGATTTTCTTTTCTCTCTAGTAAAGGATGGCTTCATCGTTAAAGTCGTCAGCTGATACAGCTGAATCACTGCTTTCCAGGCAGCACACAGAAATATTCCTACCTGAGAAGAGGAGTGGTATCTATGGCAACAGGATGCAGAGGCCTTCAGCACCGATGGGCTGATGAGGACCTGTGGTTGTGGCTTGTTCCTAAGAGCTTGTGCCCAACTCCAGGATCCCTGAAGCAGTGGTGGCTGGGACCTCGCTCGTTCTTGGGAGGAATACAGCACACGGCGATGACCCAGTGGCCCAGGGTCTCAGAGGAGACTGCCTGGATTTGACTTTGACACTTAACCCCATTGAGATCTTCCCTGTAACGTGCGGATTGCAGCACCTACCCCTTCAATGTGTGGAGATGATTCCACGAGATGTGAGCGCTGCACTCGGTACCCTGCCTGCACGGTGAGAACTCGGTCGGTGATATTTACAATTAACTTACATTGGTGCCCACTGGGTCCATCCAAGTCACTGCCCTTCCTGGCCCAGGTGGACTGCAAGCTTCCCTGCCTTTCCCCAGGCACCTGGGATACCCAAATGGGAGAACGGACCCTGGAAAAGGCACCTGAGGGAGGGTGGGCAGTGGACACCAGGGCCCTGGTGAGCGTACTGCCTGGGCATCTCGGCAGAGACCTTGGTGGTTCCCAGGATCCCCCTCCTTACAGGAAAGGGGTAGGCCAGAGGGGCTCATGGTGGGGTCCCAAAGAGCAGCCTAACACTTGGGAGAGGCAAAGTCACAGAGGGGAAAGAGCAGGTGGTCCCAGGAATCACCCCATATATATTTACTGAGTGAATGAATGGATGACCTTTAGGGCGCCCATAGCTCTCATCATCAGCTGGCCGGTTGACAGCGTATCTAGAAGGTTCAGACACAGAATGTAAGTGGGCAGACGACTTGCAGGTAGGGATAGGCATAGGGCCATGCACCATACAACCTCCAGGGGTGCCATTCACATAAACACCTCAGTTTGTGTTCTGACTTCCCCTTCTGCAGGCCTGACTACCTCCCTTCTGTCCCTCTAGGGCACCTCCGTGAGGGGCTTCAAGCCTGGTTCAGGCTTTGCCTGCTATAGCACCTGATTGGAGAAGCCCCCAGCCCAGTGCTACATCATTTTAAGCTGCTTTATTTTATCACATGAGTCACTCCCTGAAATCATTTTGTTTACTGTCTACCTGTATACTGTCTTCTGCAGCTAGAATGAAAGGCCCATGAAGGTAAAACTTTAATGCCTGGGTTCATTACTGACTCGCCGGTACCCAGAACATGGCTGAGACATAGTAAGAACAGACATTAGATGGAAGGAAAAGGAAAGAAGGAGGGAGGGAAGGAAGGCATGGATGCCTGGGTGGATGGATGGGTGGATGGAAGGACAGATGGATAGATGGATGGTTGGATGGATACATGGGTGGATGGTTGGATGAGTGGATGCATGCCTGAATGGATGGATGCTGGATGGATAGGTGGGTAGATGGATGCGTGAGTGGGTGGGTGAATGGATTAATCGTTGATTGGCTGGTTGGTTGATGGTTAGATTAATGGTTGGATTGATGGCTTACTCAGAAAAAGGCAGACACTGCTCACCTAGAGCTTTTATCCTCCAGGCAAAGTTCCTCAAACTTGCTGGGCTACCAGTCATCACCATGAATGCAAATTCCTTTTATGTCATGTAAGGGACTTCAGCTTTATTGTTGGGGGGTCAAGGGGAGGGCGATCCTTGGCTTCACTAACAAAGACCCCTCAAGACCGGTTGCCCAGGACCAGATTCTGGTCCTTCAGTTCAATCAGGCCTCGGAGCTGAGAGGTGAGTCGAACAGCCCTGAGCATTGTGGCTGTTCCTGACGTCTGCTCTCCTTGCCTGTGTTCCCCGAGCTTTCATCCCTGTAATTACACTGGGACACACTTCTCATCACAGGCATCAGGAGAAACCACAAGCGAGCAAGCAGTTGGTAAAGCAAGAAAGAGAAAAGCACAGGTTGACCTAGTCTGGATAAAATGGGATCTTACCTGAACCTCTCCCAGATGGAGCTCTCACTCCACCAGCGCCTGATGGCTCAGCACAGACATTGTTTCCCTTCCCTCTGTTTTCATTACGATGATCTTTGTGAGTTTTGTTCTTTTCTGAATTGAGCAGAGTTACAAAGGATGGAAAGAACGGCAAGCATCTGAATTTCAGCAGGAACAGAGCCTTAGGTGTTCAGTCCTCTTGGAGCCCCTGCTCGTAAGTGCAGGCTTGAACCTAACAAATGAGCAGCTTCAGAAGAGTTAAGATCAGTGTGTGGAAACGATGCGGGATCTGGTGGTGGCTGAGAAAGGAACAGGGAGGGTGAGCGCTGGTCCAGATGGTGCCTTCTGGCTGGAGTTGCGGGGACCCTGACCAGTGCAGGGTCCCCAGTGGGAAAGGAGCAGGGAGGGTCAGTGAGACGGCAAAACACCAGCAGGAAATCCGAGATTGAGGAAAAGGTTCACGGGGCATGCGTGTGTGCTCATTTACTTGAAGAGCGGTAACGTGGAAGAGGATAGCTCTGTGTGACTTCAGAGAATAAAACTCAGACTAAACTGATAAACATCTCATAGAGGGACAGGTGTGCGTGTTTACAGTAAAATCCAGATTTGTCACCATGGCCTGCATGGCCCTGTGTAATCCGGTCCCAGCCCTTCTCTCTAAGTTCGTCTCCCTCCACCCCCTCTTTCTTCCCTCTGCCCAGTCGGCCTTGCGGGACTTCCTCCAATGGATCACGGGACATTGGCACTTGCCGTCCTCACTTTCTGACATGAAATGCCCTTTCCCTTCCTAGCGCTGGATCCAGTTGAAACGTCATTTACTTGGAGAAGTCTTCCTGGACCACGCCAGCTGACATCAACGCCCAGAATCACTCTTTGCCGTAACCATCACCCGGTTCTATTTAATCCCTGGTGTTTATTGTTCTCTAAAAGTGGCTTGTGTGTTTGTCTGCAGATAAGGGCTGTGTCTCTCACATTTGCCACCCACGCTCAGCTTCTAGGAGAGCATCGATGCACAGGAGGGGCTCAGCAGTGACATATCAGGTGAGCACACGAGCAAGGAACGAGACACTCTGCTGGGTCAGAGCAGCTCCGTCCCCACAAGGAGAGATCGAAGGGCCCGCTGTGCTACCTTCATGCAAAGAGAGCATCTCACCCGCACCAAGGGGACAGCAGAGTGTCCCCCTCACTTCCGAGCCCCAGCCAGTCTCCAGCCCACAGGGGTGCAGAAGCCCAGGGGTGTTCTTTTCAATCACGGCTTTTGTTCTTGAAAATCCTGAGATTTCTGGCAATTTTGTTATTATTTGATGTATCAAACAATAATCAATATCTCTCCTTAGGGCAGTTTTAGCCATGACTATATTTTAACCTATTTTTCTCCAAACACACATTTTTCTCTGGCCTGAAGTGTTTCTAAGTTCCGCTCTCCCAGGATCCATGTTTTCAACGCTACAAAGTCTAATTAACTGTGAGTTTATAAAGTGATAATTACCTGGCACATCTTGGGAGGGTCCGAGAAATCGCGTCTCCAAGGGCTTTGGCTTGTGCCCAGCTGTTCTCAAGGTCGCCCAATGGACAAAGCCTGCCCTCAATTTTAATCCAATGTTGTAGGGGGGGAAAAGCCTATTTAATTGGTGAGTACTCAAAATATTATTTTCATATTAAAACAAATTCAGACTTGTAGAGTAAAATCACTAGATTTTTTTAAATGAGGCTTCAATATTCAAGGATGAGGTGGGTCACTTTTATGCTATATTCAGCTTTCCAGAAAGCCATGCAGCTAGAGTGACCATGGGACATAATTCTGGTCAAGGGGTTTTTCACAGAAGTCCGTAGGAAGGATGTCACTTCTTGAATAAAATGACAAACCGTCCCCTGCCTGGAATGCAGGGATGGTGGCCACAAGTGCTGCAACCATTTTCCTACCGTGAAGGTGAAAGTCACGCCAGGAGGGAGAAGTGGGAAGATGGACAGACCCTCGGTCCTGGACATCAGTGCACTAACCCACCTGTCCAAGATCTTCCAACTTTGACTTGTAACTGAGAGAAGCAAAGCCTTGACCTGTGCTAGAATTCTCCATTATGGAGAGTTGAGTGCAATCCTAAATGTGAACCCCTGATTTAGCCTCTATAACAGAAGAGGCAACCAGTATTTGCATCCAGTTCTGCTAGCAATGTCCGGAGCCCAGGACACTTGGTGGGTTTTGACTTTGAGATGACAAGACCTGAGTTCACCTGAGCCCCATGCTCCTGGAAAAGAAGCCCCCAGCCTTCATGTTCCAGGAAACCACTCCCTACAGTATGACTCAGTTAAGACTCACAGACGCCTCCTCGTATACCTGTGACCTGTCCAGACACAGGCCTTCAAAATTCCCATTCATTGCCTCCTAAGCGATTAGCTGAACTGCCCAATTAGGACAAATTGCTAACTGACTTGACCACACTGTGGTTAAGCCTCTTTCTTCCCCCCTGGGGCCCTGGACCCTGCCCCACCCTCAGCCTGACACAGCGCACAGCCCCGCTTGACCATGAGAGACACATTCCTGAGTGCGCTTACTCCACCCTGGTCTGCCTGACCTCTGAGAGGCCTGCGGAGCTATGGCCAGAGCATCTTTCTCTTTTTTGCAATCGCCTTTTCAAATCAAATCTCTCCTAACCTAAGTCTAGAGTGGTTTTCGTTTGACGGAGGAAACAAACACATGGGAGAGAATATGGAATCTTGCCCTCTCTGCGCTGTAAGGGTGATCAGAGGTCATCAAAAGTCAGAGGTCCAACCTCTTTACTTGGTCGTGAGTGAATTCAGTCCAGGGTTGAGGAAGTGATTTTCCAAGTCTGTGCCATGATAAGTGATGGGTTCCAGGACAGCTCTGACCCCCACTTCCATGGTCTTTGTAGAGCATCCCACCTTACGGGGCAAACCCAGGTTAGTCCTGTGCTTGCAGCTGACACATACACACGCCCCCTCTCCTGTGCACACAACATCATGTACACACACCTGCGCAGGAAGCCGCACACCCGTGTCTACATCTCCGGGTCAGTCGGATCAGGGCTGAGTTTTGCTTTCTTCACCCCAAACCTGAAGTCTGGTTGACAGATCAAAATGGAAATTAATCAGGAGGCCTCACAGTGGACATGCTCGGCCAGGCACAAAATCACCGGGCCCTGGAGAGGCCGCCTTTCTGTGTCTCCCCTCCCTGGTGAGTCCTGCCACCTCCCCACGGCCACTCCCGCCAGAGGCTGTCTCTCTTCTGTGCTGCCCCCCATCACGGTGACTCCGGAGCTGTTGGCGGTGACCACAGAGAGTGCAGTGAAAGCATCCACTCTTCCTGGAAGAAAGGGAGGAGAGGGGTTTTATTCTGATAATAGATTTTTTAATGTACACAGTGAAACTCTTCTCCCATTGAAATTCAAGTTAATAAACACTGAAGACTTCCTTTGGGCCAGGTCACGTACTGGGCACCTAAAACGTGGTTCCACCTTCCAGGACCTCACGGTGAAAGGGTGCAAAAGTAATAACAGCAATCGGACAAATGTAAACATGTAATATATGCACATAAACACATAATAAATACATGTAAATATGTATGTAAATAAATATATATTCTATATGTGTGAATATGTATATAAAAATATATATTCTATATGTGTAAATATGTATATATAAAATATATATTCTATATGTGTATGTATGTATTTACAGGCTTCATCACAAAAAAACCCTGGAATGGGACTTTTTAGTCTGTTCAATCACCATCCCCTTTTTTACAAATGGAGAAGCTAGGCTTAGAGAGATTAAGTAAAGCAGCTTGAACAGCAGAATTCATAACTGAATGTCTCAAAATTTAACGCTAGCTGCCTTGTTCCAAAGCCAGGAAAACCAATCAACTCCCGGCATTGAAGACACACGTATAAGTTGGCAATTCCAACAGAATGGAAATTGTTATGAAGGAGCTATGCACAGGTCTAAATCCATCCTGAAAAGCTTACTCTGAATTACAGTACTGTAATCGAGTGACTCCCGTATGTGGGCCTGGCTCACTCATCCTAGTTGGAACAGTGTGAATTTTGTAATCCCTAGGTGTGAAATTGACAGATAATAGCCTATTTCTCAGTCTATCTTACCCTTTGGAAATCTGATCTAAACAATTAAGCCATAGGTGACTTTGTAGAAAATGTCAAGTATTGGAGTGGCTTGACTGCTGTCGTGGTTTTCAAAGCCATCCTACCAGAAAGAGATGGCTGTGGTCCAAGCTGGCTCAACTCAAAGGCCAGCTTTGGAGAGGGTAATACAGCTTCAAAAGAGAGATCCAACCATCCAAGAATTGAGGTTCCTGAATCTGCTTCTGCATTGTTTGTTGTGAGATGTTACTTTGGGGGAGATATATGAAAAAAATGCAACCTCGCACAGATAATTAGTTGGAAAAAGGAGATGTATTTTAATAGTCTCCCCAGGTAGTTGTGGACGTTCTTTTTTGATTCTACACCAGAAGTCAACAAGTGCTAGTTTCCTAGAGGTGAGGTGCGGTGCAAGTCTGAAGTCGAGTCTGTGAACTTTTCATATCCTAGTAAAGTAAAATCCACTGGTCTATCTTAAACTTTAAGTGAATCTTTTACCAGTTAAGTGAATTTACCAATTAAGTGAATTAATTGACCAATTAAGTGAATTTAAATGAATCTTTTACCAATTGGTAACATCATCAATGTCATTTGGGAGACAATGGTTCCAAACATTATGCAGATTTTCCAGTATACAATATCCAAAAAAAAATCACATTTGCAAATATCACCAGATCTCATCAGAAAAGTCTTTAAGTTTTGGGAGGCTGCCAAGCTCAGGAGTGTAAATACAAGTTCTCCAAAATTCTAATTTGAACTTGGAAGCTCAAATTTTATCATTGGGAACACATACCAGCAGTTATTTTCCTGGAAGTGACAGGTTCACTAGATTATATTTTTAAATAAACTTTTATGTTAGAAGAGTTTTAGGTTCATAGAAAAGTTGTAGAGTGCAGAGTCCCCGACACTCTGTACCCAGGGTTCCCTATTGTGACCCCTTACATCAGATGGTGCATTTGTTACAGTTAATGAACCAGTATTGATACATTATCATTAAATGCCCTTAATAATGTATGTAATTATATACAATGCCCTTAGTTCTTCCCTAATGTCCTTTTTCTGTCCCAGAATATCGCCCACCAGGACACCACATTGCATTTAGTCCTCCTGTCACCATGGGCTCCTCTGGGCTCTGACAGTTTCACAGACTTCCCTTGTTTTTGATGATCTGGACAGCTTTGAGGAGCCCTGGTCAGATGTTTTGTAGAAAGTCCTTCAATTGGGATGTGTCTGATGGTTTTTCCTCATGGTTAGACTGGGGTTATGGGATTTGGGGAGGAGCCACAGAGGTGAAGTTCCTTGCTCATCACATCACTTCCAGGGTACCCTGTTCGCCCTCCTGCAGTAGCTTTGTCAGCTTCCTCCATTGTAAAATCCCTCTTCTGCCCCATCCACATCCGCGCTGTACCCTTGAGAAGGTGCTCTCATGCTCAGTCCACACTTAGGGAGCAGGGCTTGACCTCAGCCTCCTTGAGGCTGGAGCATCTACGCACGTTACTTGGAATCCTTCTGCACAGGAGACTTCGTTTGGGTGGAAATCTCTACATAATACCCAGGTCTGAATAACCATGGTTGACCTGTCAGACACTCTTTCAAGGAAAAATGCTATTTCTGGAAAAAAAGAAGACAGTTCAGCTGGCAACTCAAACACCCTCAGGAAGCCTTTCCTGGAGACAACCCTCAAGCTCTGGTTTGAGGACAGATGCTCTGTGCTTCTGTGTCATCACACACAATAATTTTTTACAAGGGCATTCAGAGGTCACAATTTAAAAAAATTAACACTTTTACAGCTTCAGCAAGGAAATCCTTAAGGGAAACTGGCATTACTTCATCTCGTGGAAGTGCCTGGAGATGAAGATAGTAGCTTCCGGCACTCAGCCTCCATCCCTGCCAAGGCGCCAGCGCTTTCCGCATCGTAGATTTTGACCATCATTGTAAATGTCGAACCAGGGACAAGATGAGCACCATCTTAGCACGATCAGGAGAATAGTTCTGACTTTGTAAACCCCTTAAAAGAGACTGGGGGTCCCCAGTAAGTCCGTGGAGTTCACCACAAGAGCTACTGTTGTCAAGGACAAACTTAGCTTCCTCCTCCCCAAGTTAACCTCGATTCCCCAACTCTCAGGGAGACCCAAGGTCAACCTGTCCCACTCCCCATGATTCCTGCTGACTCATCACCTTGGTCTGCTGCAGTCCTTCCCATATCTGCCGCCTCCCTGCCCTGGAACAACGGGTAATATATGGAAGGGTAACAGTGAGATCCCCAATGCCACCCCCCAGGTCCCAAGTCGGGAAACCCCACTGTCCTCCTCTCGCTACTCATTAATTTATCGAGCATCTATTAAGTACCCTAACGAGCTGATCCCTGGGCTGCTCGTCTTTACTGCTCTCTTCTTTAGAGCAGAGAAGATGCACCCAGCCTTCCCAGGCAAGCAAAATGTTAACCCTTCCCCCTGAGTCTCAAAAATTTTGTTTTCAGCAAGAGTTTATTTATTAGCATATATAAGCCTAGTTATTAATCACATTATTTCTAAGTAAGGAATTTTCCAGGGTCGAGTTTCCAACTGAAGTTGCTAGGCAATTTGCCCAAGAAAGGACTTCATTAAGAACCACGGCAAAAATCAAAGGGATGCAGAGAGCTGAACAGGAGAAGAAATTGCTCGGGGAAGCCAGACTAGCTGAGTTTCCTTAATTTACTTTCTCACCCTTGACTCTCTCTTTCACCCTCTTGAGCTCTGGTTCTTGTAGACGGAGAGGGGCCAGCTCTGAAGGAATCGCAATCTTATCTCTCTGGCTCTGCACGTAGAAGTAATTCCAGGGGGTAAAGTGGGGAAGGAAAAAGGGCTGCCTGGTTAGAGAACTAAGGTTTGGTTGTGTGATTCTACCCATTAAGATACATTCAGTTGTAAGAAACAGAATCACCAGCTATGAGTCCATCAAACAGGAAAGATGTATAATTATCTCCTGTAACCCGTAGTTTGGAAGGAGAGAATCTCAGGTGTGGTGCAGTGGTCCATCAAGGACCCAGCTTCATCCTCTCTTCCTCTGCCATCTTCACCACATTGGCAGTTAATCCTGGGGCTTACAACCCTGTGTTTGCACATCTTTGAGTGTCTCATCCACCCATAACCATATTCAAGACAGAAAGAAGGAAGGATCAGATCCAAAGTCTATCTTTCAATCAGGGTGTAAACACCTTCAAGCTTCCCCAAAAGTCTCTCTCTTGTGTGCCACCAGCCAGAAATTGTTCCATGCCCACCACTCACCCAGCCTGCAGCAAATGGGGCGGATGAGACCAAGGTGGGAATGCTTGGCCGCTTAAGGCATGTAGCTGCCTGAAGAACAATGGGGTTTTCTGAAGTGGGAAGGGGAGTAACCATGGCCCTAGGAAGACAGCCAAGGACACATTAGGGCTTGTTAGTCTAGGAGCCCATTTCTCAGGGCAGCGGGAGGCTCCTACCAAGCTGACCACTGTGATTTGCCCTTGGGGGTCAACAGTCACCCATGTTCCCTGGGAGCAAAGGGCTGATTTCAACTCCATCTAACAGCAGCAGGAGTCCCAGAGAAACAAAGTGACCTTCCCCATCACAAGCCAAGATCCCAAGCCAGGTCATCCTTAAAGCAACATCCATGCCCTTGGCCCCTCCTTCTCACTGAGGATGTTATGGAGGAAATGAGAGTATTGCCTACAAGGACAAGAGGCTAGAGGTCCCTAAACTGGATCCGTTCCATCCCTGAAATGTGATGGCTTCAATCCACCTCCCTAAAACAAAAATAGAAAGCATTTATTCCCTATCATTATTTGGTTACACAAATGGATATGGTGACACAGATGGTGCCGGGTATTTTGAAGGAGGAGTACAACGTACAACAAAGAAGCAAAGACCCTTTACTTATAGGATAAGATAATTTAAACAAACTCACGGCATTTGCGGGGTCATGGGCAAGCACAACCCATTGTCTGGAAGTGGCAATCTTCCAAAAACCTTAGGTAAGGGAGAAAATCTCCCCATGAAGGAGAAAACATCTCACCAAGGAGATCTTTATATCATAACAAAATGTTTACAAGTTGAAAAGCCATATCAGTGATAGATTAGACTGGATGGATAGAAAGATAGATAGATTGATGGATAGAAAGAGATGTATAGACTATTAACCTCATTACATATATACCCACTCACAAAATTGGATAATAATAACATTCAGATGGAAAACCGAGCTATCAGGAAACCTGAGAGTAGCCAAACTTTTCTCAGGCCCCAGAGCTACTCTCTGTGAGGGGTTTTCTCAGGTCAGCTCATTAGTGAGGCTCTTGGTCACTTCTGATTTTCTCCATCCAGGTGTGAATCACCGGGCATAATGAGACAGAATGTGAGTGAACATTCTCCTTTGCAAATGGGAACATAATTGAAGCCGCTCCACTTGGGAAACTGCCACCTTTAAAAAAAGTCGCATCAGGGCTTCCCTGGTGGCGCAGTGGTTGAGAGTCCGCCTGCCGATGCAGGGGACACGGGTTCGTGCCCCGGTCCGGGAAGATCCCACATACCGCAGAGCGGCTGGGCCCGTGAGCCATGGCCGCTGAGCCTGCGCGTCCAGAGCCTGTGCTCCACAACGGGAGAGGCCACAGCAGTGAGAGGCCCGCGTACCGCAAAAAAAAAAAAAAAAAAAAAAGTCGCATCAGAGGGTCGGGGTGTCACAGGTA
This sequence comes from Phocoena phocoena, assembly GCF_963924675.1. Lineage (NCBI taxonomy): Eukaryota > Metazoa > Chordata > Mammalia > Artiodactyla > Phocoenidae > Phocoena > Phocoena phocoena. The sequence continues at coordinate 85,279,076 of NC_089233.1, forward strand.
CATCTCACTGCCCAGAGGAGCCTGAGCCCAGAGACAGCCTTTAAGTCTCCGGCTCTTCGGGGAGAAATCAAGGCCTCCAGCATTTTAGTAAATCACTGCTGAAGAAAGGCAGAGAAAAAGAAAAGAAAATCAGTTGTTTTACTTCCTCGTGGCTTCAGCAATCACCCAGGAGACTGGGAACGTTCCTGGATTGTTATATGATGAATAATTTCTGGGGTCTTGCTTGTGTAGAAAGGAGAGAGAGGCGGATGGATTCATCTTTTTTTCCCACCTCATGCATTTTTCTTATCAAGTGTTCACAAGTGAAGGATGATTTGATGAACTCATCTTTTGTTTTGTTTTCTTTGCAATATCACCCTGGCCCCTTAGTGCCTTGGGTCCCGGCCTCACTCCCCTCAGCACACGTGCATGGATTCTATCACTTGTCTGGTGGACTCTGACCCAGGCTCACAGCTCTGGCTCTGCCACGTGGTGTCACTGGTCTCTGCTCGGGGAAGTGTCACTCTCTCTGGGCACAAGGCAACTAGGCTCTTTGTCTGCAAGTATGATGTCTAATTTCATGGGCCAACTTGACCAGGCCACTGCCGGCCCAGATGGCTGGTTAAAAGCTGTTTCTGGGTGTTTCCGGAAGAGCTTAGCCTTTGAATCTGCAGACCCTCCACAGTGTGGATGGGCCGTATCCTGCCTAGTGAAAGCTTGAGTAGAGCAAAAAGGTGACGGCAGGGGAATTCACTCTTCCTGACCAATTATCCGAGCTGGACCTTGGTCGTCTCCTGCCCTTGGACTGAGACTCATCACCTGGTCGTCAGGGCAGTCAAGTCAGACAACCTCACCACCAGCTCTGCTGGTCCTCCAGCTGCTGGACGGAGGACCGTGTTGCTTCTCAGCCTCTTTAATTGCATGAGCCAATAAATCTTTTTATATATAAATATATAAATCTCATATATAAAAATCCCTAGTATATATAATATATATCCTATATGTCTCATATAATGTATAATAAATCTAATCTAGCTAAAATATATATTTACATATAAAATAAAATATTTTATATTTTAAAATATACATATTATATATTTTATATACATATTTGTGTACATTTATAAATACGTGTTGTTTTCATACATGTTTGTTCACACGTGTGTTTGTTGACATATGTGTTTGCTCACACACGTTTGTTGGCATACATGTTTGATTCTGTTTCTCTGCAGAACCCTGACTGATATGTCACGACAGCCACAGAACATTGGTTGAATCCATGCTGCAGTTCTCAAAGTGTGGTCCTCAGACCAGCAGCAGCAGCACCTGGGAACTTGTGAGACATGCAGATTCTCGGGCCCTGCCCAGACCTGCTGAACCAGAACCACTGGATGTGGAGCCTGCAGTGTGCCCTTAAGGAAGCCTCCAGGGGACCTTGAGGGATGCCGAATTTTGAGAACCACTCTTTAAAGTTGTAGGTGATGGGAACCAAACTGAGACTCACTTGGGCACAAGACAGGGCATTCATCAGTTTGATTAATAGAAAAATGCAGAGGGAATCTGGCTTCAGGCTCAGCTGGAGCCAGGTGCTCAGTGTCATTCACTGACTCTAATTGGCCAGACCAAGGTCATGTGATCAAGGGGTTACCGGGACCCATAAGGACAGAGAGTGAAGGGAGGTGGGGTGCGTTAGAGGAAAACCACAGCCAGAAAGAGAAGGGGATAGCAAACAGAAATTTCAGGCACTCCTTCCTCAGCTAACGGTATTTGCCATCCCCACTTCTCAGATGAGCAAACTGAGGACTGCAGCCATTAGGCAATGTTCCGGGGCTCTTCAGCAGCGTGTGCAAGCCGGGGCTCCAGTCACCAAGGATGTCTTCAAGCATAATAGAGTGTACATGTGCTCGGGGAGGGGCCTCCATAGGCCCTGGGCCAGCCCCTTATCATTTAAATGGTGAGCTGTAGCTCTTCCCAACTCTCACCTAATAAGAACTCAGGCCAAGCATCTTTCATATTCGGCCAACCCTTGTAGCGTCGGGGGCCACCGAGGACACTTGTCTTGTTGGACGTCACCACGTGTGGTCCAGGTTGTCCACTTCCCCACCCGAGCTGGCAAGCTCCTCCATCCGGAACCCGCAGAGCCCGGTAACGGAACCCAAGCATCGCTCTCTCTGGCCACAGGGGAATGGGGCCCCTTCCAAGGGCAGCCAGTGGAAATGCAGCAGCCTGGAAACCAACATTTCCTCTTGAATCAATCATCCACCCCAGCTCTCATCCATCACGGGAGATTATCCGAGGATCTATAATGAAGCCAGTGATTTTCATAATAAAGAGGTGCTCAGGAACAGAGTTGAGGAGAGTGCTCAGAGGAGAGAGCAGAAATGAGATTTTGGTCAAGTAAGTGAGTAAGGATGGAAGCCAATTAACGCCAGAGCCGCTCAGGGGCTATCACGGGGCCCCAAACGGAAATGTCAGCAGATTCTGTGTAACTTGTTAAAAAAAAGGATCTAATTGAAGGCTAGAGAAGACTTTTCCTCTCTTGGTCTCATTCTCTACAGAAACAATCATTTTCTCAAAGCCAGTAACAAGAAAATACTCTGTCCTGGGTTCTCCCATCCCAGAAATGCACACTGGGACACAATATATTAAAAAAAGATGTTTAAGAGAGATAAAATCAGGAGCTTCAAATATTTTTAGATATCATGCCATGCTGAGGAAGGGAGAGTGTCGAGAAAAGAAACTGTCTTGTGATCAATCCAACACAAACACCCTTAAAGTAATAAGTCCAGCAGAAGCCCTGCCGTGAGCAAACAGGCATTAGAACATCTGCAGAAATACCGAATTAAACTTGTTTGTAGAGGCAAACCCCAAATTTCCATTAGAAAAGTTACTAAGCACCTAATTCAAATGTTTATATTTAAACTTTTCTGGAAAAGCCTGGATCGGTTTTATCTGTTTGTTTCTCCCCCCAGTTTTTGTGGGGAACGTGAAAAATTTCTACCTAGTTCTGGCGATGTGTCTGGATTCTGGTCCTCAGAAGAGAGGGAAAACTACCCTTTATTGAGAAACCCTCTCTGGTGAAGACATTTATCACAGAATTAAAATGCACCTGCTGTGTTTTCATTGCAAAGTAATGCACACAGATTCCTAAGTGCTATTTATCTTGCTGAAAATAAGTTGTATGGCTTCCAGGTATGTCATGGCCTGCCTTGTGTATGTAGGAGGTTAGCTGTTGTGATTTTTAAATGTTAGAACATTTCATAAGAAAAGGCAGCTCTTCTCGACCCAGTTTCAAAACACACACACACACACACAAGAGCAGTATGATTGTATTATTCTTCTGTCATGCTTCTGATTTAAATACAATGTCACGTGTAGCCACTTACATCTCCAATTTCTCAGGAGTAGTTTTGAAAGTTGCATCTCATTTCAAAGAAAAATGACAAAAGGCTCACTTGGCTCCAGTCTTCTGCCCAGTGGTTGATTATCAGCAGAGTAAACCTGGAGAAAATCCCCCTAGTCTTTTCCCCGGTTCTTGTGGAAGGATTAGGAAATGCAGCGTTTGCTCCTGGAGCTTCAGAAACTGCCTGGCACGGTGTCTCATAACTGCGTCATGGGTACGAGCTGGCGCTTCTTCGGGAAAGCACAGACGTGGCTTCTGCACACAGATCACGCTAGAAGGTTAAACTGGTAATGCTGATTTTCTTTAAAGAGGCATTTACCTTTTACCAATGCAGAGATGCAAGTGAGTCCTAGGGATTTAGAATAATCTCCCTGAGAAACAAAAGCAAATTCTGTACAAACAGAGACGGGTGACACGCGTTCTGCAGGCCCGCCTCTGAGCTGCCTCGTTTCTTCTGACCCTTTTTTATCCTGTGAGCAGATGTCGCCCGGCTCCAACCCCTTTTGAATGTGGTGGCAATGATTTCACCCCAAGGCAGCAGCAATGAGTCTCCTGTCTTCTTGTCATTTTTCTCTGCATTAAAATATTAATACACACTCTCTGAAGGCATCGCCGATGAAGAGCAGATTCTGGAATGAAATGCATATCACATATCACTTCAAAGATAACTGATCCTGTGTCATATCTACCACAGAAATAATGGGCCGATCCTGGGTCATCTCACCACTTACCTACATTAGGGTTTTGTGAAAATAAGTATTAAGACTAATTGATATTGGGTATGAAAATACAGCCTGAGGAAAGCATGACAACAAATCACTAAATGAAATCAAACTGGAAGTTCCCAATGTGACCAAGTAGTTGTATTTGAAGCGTGTGTGATGCGGGGGGTACTTTTGTGCAATGGCGGTTTTGGGAGGAAGCTCTTTTCCAAAGGTCTTAATTGGTACCTTCTCAAATTCATTATTTTGGTAGAAGGTTCAATGTGACACTCGGTGCTGCTGGTTAATCCCTTTGGTCTTGCAGTGATAGGAACTGAAGGAATCATTGGCTCGGATAGTTCTAGGTGTAGGGATGGAACCACCTTTAGGTACCACTGGATCCAGGGGCTGCAGTGATGGCATGCTCTCTGCTCTGCATCTCATTTCACCTCCACCTGCTGTCATTACGCCTTGCTCCTAGGCTTCCTACGTGTGGGGGACAAGGTGAACAACAGTAGTCCAAGCTTCATAACCTCCCCCGTTTTGGTTCCAGCAGGAACGGCAGACTCTGCTTCCAGCTGAGGGCAGGTGCCCACTCGGCGGCCCCCAGCAGGGTCTCAAGGCCCTTGGGAACATTTTGCATCTTTGGCGTCACAGTAATCGGAGGGTGCTACTGGCATTGGAAGGGGAGTGGGGGCCGGGGCTCAGGGGTGCCCGGCATTGTGCCATGTGTCGGGGTGCTGGACATCCTGCACAGTGAAGGGCCTGTGCCCATCCTCCACCGTGTCACACGTCCATGCAGACACTCATGGAGGAAGAAGCTTTTAACAATCATCTGAGCCTTGTGTCTTCATGCTGGTTTGCAAGGAACACATTTGTAAGACACACTGAATCTTTCAGGAACGTAACCTCCATGCGAACCTAGGGAAGACGGCAAAACTTTATGTGGGGTGGCAGGGGTGGGGGCTTCATCAGGGGGTTCTCTCCATTTTGGAGAGTCACGTCTCTGACGGCAACGATGCTGGTGGCTTTGAGTTTCTGGATAACTAGTTTGCATCCGTTCTGCCTTTTTAGACACTGCATTCACCCAGAGGAAGAGCCAGCTGACTATCCGCGGTGTCTCCCAGGGTAGTTTCTCCTGCACATCTACATTTTGAAATACATATTTTATTATAAGTTGCTTTCTTTTCCCTTGACCTTTATATTACAGTTAGGACATAAAATTGATTTAAATTATATGTGTAGGTAGGTTCTATTATTTCATTTCAGGAGTAACACATATACCCTTAACTAAGGGTATGCTGTAGATGGGATGGCAGGTGGGAAATAACTGAGCACCCCGCCCAAATCACAGTGAGTGGAGGGTAGTTGGGTTGCCCACAGAAGCGATCCTGGCTGACAAAACAAAAAACAGACACCACATCTACTGCATGTGGTCAGAGTGAAAGTGCAATAAAAAAAAAAAGAAGAAGAAAAAGAAGAAGAAGGAGAAGAGGCCTATGTAGAAATAAATGTGGATTTAAAAATCAATACATGTGTATTAGTCAGGCTTCTCCAGAGAAACAGAGCCAACAGAATGTGTACATAGAGAAAGAGATTTATTATGAGCAGCTGGCTCCTGGGATTATGGAGGCTGACAAGTCCCAAGATGTGCAGCCAATGAAATGGGGACCGAGGAGAGTCAGAGGTGTGGGTTCAACCTGAGAGCCAGCTGGCTCGACACCCAATAACTGAGACTTCTGTTTGACACCAATGGCAGGAAAAGACTGATTTTCTAGTTCAAGGGCGGTGGGGCAAGAGGAATTCCTTCTTCCTGATGAAAGGTCAGCCTTTGGTTCTATTCAGGCCTTCAACTGGTTGGACGAGGCCCACCCACACTTGGGAGGGCAATCTGCTTTCTTCATTCAACTGATTCAAATGCTAATCTCATCCAGAAACACCCACACAGATACACCCAGAAGAATGTTTGACCTAATGTCTGGGTACCCTGTGACCCAGTCAAGTTGAGACATAAAATTTGCCCTCACAACAGGTAAAAACTAAGGTCACAAAATATATAGATCGGGGAGAAAACCTTCTCCTTACAAGAGTCTGTGCAACTTAACAAGAAATCCCACTGTTGCATCATCTGAGACCATGGTTCTCAAATTTCCATGAAATTTTCCTGGGATTTAGGTTTTTTAGTCATAAAGACTGCCAAGGGAACCCTTCCTTAATAAAGTGATTCTGAAGCCTGAATTTGCCTGTCAGGATGGATGTTCTCAGAGTCACATCTGTTACATTAAAAATTAGTGAATTACGGTAAGCCAGGGTTTCTCCACCTCAGCACTACTGATGTTCTGGAGCAGATCATTGTCGGTGGTGGGGCTGCCCCGTGCACTCTAGGAGGTGTAGCAGCATCCCTGGCCCCCACCCACTATATGTCAGCATCATCCCCTCACAGGCGTGACAACGTAAATATCTCCAGACACTGACACGTGTTCCCTGGGGGCAAACGAGCTCCCTGCTTGAAGCCAAGTGCTATAAAGGGAGCATGACAAACCACATGGTACCAGCTTCTGATATTTTTTCAATTTAATGGGGACCATGGGCCATAAGTGCCCTTAGAGAGGAGCAGTGAGACCATGGATACTCTGCCCAAGAGACCCCAAGTTCCCTGCCCAGGAGGCCTTAAGCATCTTTGTGCAGAGACCCAGGATAACTCATTCACCCTGCTCATTTCCATGAGGGCGTCAGAATCAGCTCATCCTTCCCGTGGAGGCAGTGCTGGCTCCACAGCGTCTCAAGGAACTGGATGAGGATTTCAGCCTCCAGGGCATGAAGAAGCACATCTCCTTCAGCCCACCTGAAGGCGTTTCCAAGAGCAGGGTTTGATGGATGCTCACACATTCAGTGTGAGACATTTAAGACTCAGATTTAAGAATCTGATCATATTAAAAGATTAATATAAAATTAGATTCAAAAATAACTTTAAAGGACCTTTACATTCAAAAGAGTTAAGCAGAGACTTAAAAGCAGAATTTGCTACAAGGGCAGTAACAGCTCTCCTTTTGTTTCTCCTTGGGCGTGAAGTTCCCACCAAAGGCTGAAAATCTCTGAGAGGCACGAACGTCTCCTCCAAGACCTGCTGGAAGATGAAGAAGGTTCCAGTGGACAAAACAGAGCAAAGGATGACACTTCCCAAGGGGCGGTGGAGAGCTTCCCCGTTAAAAGATCTCCTTTTTCCACCGGTCCAGGACACCAAGGCTTCAGATGGTTCATCTCTCCCTCTGTTTCCCATTTTCTTCTGCAGCAAGCCTCCCTCCTTGAATGGGAAGTCCTTACCATTATTGAGGGCTCGCTATTCGCCAGGTGCTCAGCCCAAGATGTTATTTAGATGATTTCATTTAATCCTCAGAAGAACCTCGCACATCCGGTTTGGTCTCTCCGGATGCGGAAACAGTGTGAGGACGGCGCACTGGTCCCAAGGTGAGATGGCCAGTGAGAGGTAGAGGGGGAACGCAGACCAAAACAGTCGGAAGCCTGACCTTTGCCATCTGCCAAGTAACCCCAGCCCCACACCTTCTTCACTTCTCACTGCTTCTCACTTCTTGTCCAAAGGGCCCCCAACACGAGGAGGCGCCTCGCCCTGTACAAGTTTGCCAGGAAAGGACTGTTGCCCTCGGACCAAACCTCAAATCTCACACCCAGGGAACGTCTGTCATCTCCCCAGAGGACTCTGTCACTCACCTTCAGGAGTCCTTAGGTCTGTGTTTCTCCTCTCTCTTTAAAATATAAGTCAGATTGGGCTTCCCTGGTGGCGCAGTGGTTGAGAGTCCGCCTGCCGATGCAGGGGACACGGGTTCGTGTCCTGGTCCGGGAAGATCCCACATGCCGTGGAGCGGCTGGGCCCGTGAGCCATGGCCGCTGAGCCTGCGCGTCCAGAGCCTGTGCTCCGCAACGGGAGAGGCCACAGCAGTGAGAGGCCCACGTACCGCAAAAAAAAAAATTATATATATATATAAGTCAGATTGTACCACACCCCTGCTCAGAACCCTCCAGCAAGCCGAAAGTAAAAATACCAGCATGGGATGGAAGCCATGATCTTAGTTTCCACCTTAAATGCTAGAAAAAGAACAAATTAAACCCAAAGTAATTAGAAAAAAAGGAAATATCAAAGGTTAAGTGTGGAAATCAATGAAATCAGAGGTACACAAACAAAAACGGCAGGACAGGCAAATCATCTTTTTAAAGGCTAATAAATTTCCTAAACTAGCTATGATGAAATTTAAAATTGCCAGTATTAGGACTAAAAGGAGGGTCATCACTAAGGTGCTGCAGTCCTGAAATAATAAGAGAATATTAGAAATGAGTTGTCAATAAATTGTAAACATAGATGAAAATGCAAATTCTTAAAACATAGAACTTATCGAAACTTATACAAGAAGACACATGAAAACTGACTTCAGAAGAAATATAGGATCCAAAACTCCTATATAGTTTTAAAGCAATTGAATCTCTTATTAAAAAATTTTCCCACAAAGGAAACTCCAGGCTGGGATATTACCCCCTACCCCTCTGCCACCTGCTAGCATCTCCCCTTCCACTGTGAAAGTTTTTACATTTTAATGTTATGCACGTCAGGGGCTGTCAATGCTCTCTCCACCCTTAGCGATGTTGCTCTCATAGCCAGCCTGATGGCTGAAGACCAAACTTCAAAAAACTACTTTAGAGTCTGTTTGCTGGGATCATTCCCGGTACCAACTGTCACGGGTAAGTGTCCCTAGATAGGAGACACCCAGAAGATGTACTGGGAAGTCCTCTCAGAATGACCAGCTGTGGGAGAGTAAGGGAAGCAGGATCCGACAGAGGGAGGTGGTGAACTTGGACGCAGTCACACCAGGGTCTCCGCTGAGCTCTGCAAAGACCTCCTGTGTGAACACAAGAAGATGCCCCTGGGTGCAGGCTGCCCGTGGAGGGTGGTGTAGGCGAAGGGGACTCAGCTGGATTTGTGTTAACTAGGGGAAGAGGCAGCTGCATCCAGTGGCCTGTCAGCGAGGAACCCGATCTACAGGTTGCCTTTCTAATCCAACCTCAGCAGGACTCAAAGGAGTAGCAGTGAACTTGGGGCCAGGGGACTCGGGCTTCAGCCAGTTCTGCTGGAAGCCCACGGGTGGGTTAGGGAAGCTACACGCCGTGCCTCTCACCCTCCCCAGCCACCACACCAGGACTTAGACTGCATCAGTGTTTTCACATTGCAACCCTTCACTGACGGCCTTCTCCACTTTTGCCTCCTCTGTGTGTAAAACGTATATTATTTACTCAGCATTCTCCTTTAAATCAACTTTTTTAATTTTTAACTTGAATATACTTAGCTTCATCCGAAGGTATAATAAGGATAAGATTAAGGCTCTGATTTGTTAATCAACCTTTTTTCTAATGCCTATTTCAAGAGTTGTTTGATTGTTAGGAAAAAAACTCAAATGTTTGTTCATGGGCTCCCTAGAAGCATTTTGTGTGCCCCCAGTCGTATGCCCCTTGAGAGAGACCAGGCTGAGTGAAGATGAGCTCTCTCCTTCTGGAAGCTCATGGAGTCTATACAGTACCCAGACCCCCAGCACCAGCTGCCTTGGGAAAGCAAACCACTAGGCAACACCATGCAGGGCCCCTGAGACAGCCGTGGTCAGGATGCCCAGGGTCTGAAGAGCGAGGGGGACAGGGTCTCCACGGGAGACGTGGAAGGAGGGAGGACACCGGTCTGCGTGAATTTCCTCCCCCAAGACGTTGTCTGGTATCGCTCAACATTTCAACTGGAAACAAGAGATAGGGATCTCAATCTGGGACTTGGCTTTGCACATTAGAGGTCATCACAGCCCATAGCTATTAACTAAGTTAAAAGTCCAGTGATATAAAGACCACGCGTGGGAAGCTCCCCTGAAACATACACGGCACAGCTCTGGCTTCGCTTTGTTTAACAAACAGGCTTTACTTTCTCTTAAGCCAAAAGCCCAGAGTGATCCCATTTACTGTAATAGGCAAAATGCTCCTTCCAGATGAAGCATCCTTGCCCAGAGAACTGCGCACCCCTGCTCCAGCCCATCGGGGTCTCCCTGCTGTTTCCTAAACTCTCAGCTGTGCTGGATAACAGAAAGATGATGTGACATGAGGTCAGAGAGAAGGGTGGGAACAGGACCAGTTGGCGTGGGAATTGGCAATCTTTTTCTGTAAAGAGCCAGAGAGTAAATATTTTTGTCTTGTGGGCCATATGGTCTCTGTCACAACTAGTCAACTCTGCCCTGCACCACAAGAAAGCAGCCACAGATAATGTACATATGGGTGGGCATGGCTGCGTTCCAGTTAAACTTTACTTACAAAAGCCGTGTCCCCCACAGCAGGCGTGGCTGGGTGACGCTGGAGCAAGCCAAGGGCGGCCACTTCCTGCAGATGGACCACCCCCTTGCTGATGAAGGCGCCTGGTCCTCGATGGATTGGCAGGAATGCGCCCTGAACTGAGAGAGAGTAAAACTTTGCCCATCAAAGATGCTGTTAACGTTGGTTTTCTGACGCGTGCAGCTGGACCTAACTCAGGGCAGTGCAAACTGTTTCCCACCCAAAAACAAGAGTTCCTGGGACACAGAGGCTGTGATCTACTTTATCTCTGCGGTTTACAACCCTCGGTTTGTAGCCCAGTGCTCCACGACATTTTGTTAGCTTGCAATGAGGTATAACATTCTTTTCACCCTGCAGGCAGACAGCCCAGGGACAGTCTCTTCTTGTTCCTCTGTGACCCCTAAATGCAACACTGGCTGCAGCCTCTAGAAACACTGTCAGTTTCAGGCAGCCCCCTGCAAAGGGGTCAACCCAATGACGGCTGCCAGTGGGTAACCTTGTGCGCCACGTTAAGTGCACTTTCAATCTGATTCCCTCAGCTAACAAATGGCAGAATGTCACAGATGACTTCTGAGACCCCGCTCGCCCCTGAACACAGTGATGATGTGTAACCAGGGCACAGATGGGGGGCACCCAGGCCCATGGCCACTTGTCTAAGCCAAAGACCATTAACCCATCCTGATGGGTTGCATCTTTGATTTGTAACATTTCAATAGATAGATGGTGGGAAGCAGCATCATAGCACAGGGAGATCAGCTCGGTGCTTTGTGACCACCTAGAGGGGTGGGATAGGGAGGGTGGGAGGGACACACAGGAGGGAGGGGATATGGGGATATATGTATGCATATGGCTGATTCACTTTGTTACATAGCAGAAACTAACACAACGTTGTAAAGCAATTATACTTCAATAAAGATGTTAAAAAAAAAAAAAGGTGGTTGAAGTGTAGGACAGCTGTCTGTGTTGGAAGTGCAGGCAGAAACAGAAAGACCTGTTTCCACATGTTTGCTACCTTCTTTCTGGCGCTATCGGAATCAAATTGTGGCATTACTAGATCTCTTAAAATTAAAAAGATAATAAATAAGGAACTGCCATAAGACAGCTTTGCCATTGGGTCCTTGTTGAAACAAATGCCCTGAAAAATGTACAAGGTCAGAAGCGGAGCTCAAACTCCCAGGGATGGGAGATGCTCTCGCCCTGCACCGTCATGTGCCTTTCTCTGTGTCAGCTCAGCCTGGGGCTTCGATCTACCTGCTGTTTTGTGATTGAAATGTGTGCTCATGTGTCTGTCTTTTCCAGAAGGAATGAGCGTCAGTGGGGAGACCCTTGAGGAGCTCACATTGCGGTGGGTTCTTGGGCAACGGGGCAGCAGGTCATGTGCTCATGCCCAAGATGGGGAGAGAACATGGGTCACGCCGAACACCTGTTAGGCTCAGAGAGAAGCCCAGCAGAGCAGTGTGGAATCCCGGGCATTTGGTCGTGGATCTTGGGACAGCTGTGCGTCCTGGGAGTGTGGGGGGCAGCTGAGGCCATTTTCCAGCCAGGATGACTGTGGGTAGATCTGAGAAGTTGGTGTAGAGCTGGCCAAGGAGCGTTGGAATGAGGCGAGGACATGAGGACAGGGGTGGGACCAGCACATCTCTTCTGCCCCGTCTGCTTTCTGGTCCTATAGAGCAGACAGCTGGCTTGATTTCCATACAATAGACATTTCTAGAAGTGCTTGGGCAGCCTCTAGATTTTATGCTTCCTGGGGGGCTGAGGCTTTCTAATCTGTAAACTCATCTCCACGACCAAAGGGGAGCCTAAGCTCCAGGCCACGGTGAATTCCCAGGATGGCCTGGGACCCACACCAGGACAAAGAGAGTCCTGCCCTGACATTATACAGGGTGCTGGGAGAGAAAAGGCCACCTTTCTTCGGAGACAGCAGCAGTCTGTCATCCTCAGTGGAAGGGCCCCAAATTAATCCTCCCGCCTGTCCGTGGACGATGACCCCACACGGGGTCAGTGGCATTTCACTGCCTGGTGTCCCTGCCACTTTCTTTCACTGAGGTTCCAGTAGCCACTGTCCTTGGGCCTCGCTCGGCCTCTGTGTTTCATGTGGAGCCGAAGGCTGTCACCCTGTTTTCTGCAGCCCCTGGGGCAGACCCCGTTCTCAGCCTGGCTCCCTGAGCACTGCCAAAGAGGGATCGTGCTGGGACTTTAACAGGAAGTCAATCCCAGAATATTCCCCATCCTTCCACACTGTCTGACACCAAGATTCCATCAGCCTGCTGCCCCGGGGGGTCCACATCACCCCAGGGAGAGGACTTGAGGAAGGGGACGCCCACCGATAGGAAACAGAGCTTCGAGGCTGTGTCATCTTTGAGCTCCCGGGTGCGCTGTGGCTGAAGCTTTTCAGTTTGGACTTTTCAGTGAGATGAGCCCACAGATTCCTGTAATTCTCTCCTAGCCACCACTGTCATTGGCAACAGAAAGTGCGCCGTCAGGATCAATCACTGGGAACACTGCCGTCTTCGGGCCTGGCTGTCTCCAGGTCTGTGTTAAATGGTGTCACCATAGTGGCCTGCCAGCCGTCTGCCCAGGAGAGCAGAGGAGGTGGATTTCAGTGTCTGGACACTTCTTACAAGGGGGCAGACGATGCCCAGGATCTGGGGGTGGGGGGCACCCATAGCCTCCCACCTCACTCCCAGCTCCAGGGACAGCAGGGATCTCGGAGGGTGGGCTTGGATCGGAGTGGAGGAGAATGGCAGGTGAGGCACCCACTTCAACCAAACGAGATGTGATGGATCGCTTACTTGTACTTCTCCAGCTATTTCGGATGACCCTCTAGGGGCCCGGCAACAATTAGGCATTGTTTAGCTAGATCCTGCCGGAAATCAGGCGCCCGCATCCTTTTATAAGCAACTGAGGCTGAGTGCAGAAAGCACAGACCCAGAACCGTGCAGACACGAGCCGTGCGCCCGGCCCATGGGGCTGACACTCCTGCGGCCGGGAAGATGATCTTGACAGCTCCGGCCCGTCCTTCTGCCAGGCTGTCTTGTCATGTGGGTCTTTCTAGCTCCCTGCTTCGCGGGACGTCACAGAGAACATCGCATGAAAGGAACGCTATGTTTTATTCATTTTCTGGGAACGTTCTCTGAATGACGGGGAGCTGCCAGTAGCCCCACCCCTACTCATTTCTGAGGAAGGAGAGAGAATCCCCCAAGACAATGAAACACCGTTGCTTTTATTTTCCTTAAGCAGCTTCATGGAGGTATATCATCACACTTACCCAGTTCAACTGCACGAGTCAACGATTTTTAGTGACTTTACCAAGAGGTGCGACTGTCACCGTAAATCATTCCAGACGTTTCCATCCCCCCAGTAAGACCCTCTCTTTGCAATCAACTCCCATCTACCCCTGGCTCTGGGCCACCACTCATCCACTCTCTGTCTCTATCAATTTGCCTTTTCCATGCATTTCACATAAGTCGAATCGTGTACGATGTGGTCCTCTGTGTCTGGCTTCTTTCACTTAACATAATGTCGCCAGGGTTCAACCATGCTGAGCTCGTATCAGAGCTTCACTCCTGTTTACGGAAGAAAGAAACCCACTGGATGGGTGTCCACCCCTCACCAGCTTATGGGCCTTTGAGTTGTTTCCAGTGCGGGGTTACTGTAAACTTGTGGGCAAGTCTTTATGTGGACACATGTTTCCCGTGTCTTGAGCAGACGCTGGAGTCGAATTTCTGGGTCCCACCGAGTGAGGGTGCTCTGCAAACACCACCTCCTTGTATCTAAGGCCTTGACATTCACAGACGACCCACAGCTCTGGGCACAAGCTCTGAGTGTGAATCCGGGCCTGGCCTCTTGCAAGTGAGTGTCAGTTCAAGCAAGTCACTTAAGCCTTCCAAACCTCAGCGTCCCCTCCTGTAAAATGGGGTGATAACAGCTTGGCTGTGGCTCCCTGTGGAGAGTAAGTGGACGGAGGGTGACCAGCAGCGGCGTCTGACCCCGCAGCAAGCACCCAGGGCCCGGTGCCATTCCGATGGCCTGGAGGGTCAGGGACGGAAGAGGGCGGAAGGAGAAGAGAGGGAGGCAGAGAGGTGGTGCCTGCCACCTCCTTCGTCACCTATGGAATCTACTGCAGGGCTCACAAATCTCACGGCCACACGTGGAAACATGCACTGCCCACTAAGTCAGGAAAGGCCGGCTTGCAAGCCGTGGCTATTTTATTATTTTCTTTTCTTTTAATTTATTTGTTGGCTTTACTTCACTCCTCCAAGTAAGAACGCCCACTCCTGCTTTGCTCGTCATCGATTTGGAGGTTCCCCGATCTTTGGAAGCCCCCCAGGCGCTCGCCCCTTGCCTCGCCCGCATCTCTGCCCCAACTGGGCTTCACTCTGGCCTCCTTCCCTACCGCCTCACTCGGATTCTGTTGCTGGGGGCCCAAGGTTCCTCCTCGGCTGTTTTGTCGGTTTTCTTAGTGGTGTCATGTCCCGTTAGTTCCTTCCCTTTGCTAATATCCAGCTTGCGTTCCATGTGACACATTCCAAAGAAACCTTCATTCTCTTTGCAACCATTTTCTCTGCTGTTCTGCCTTTTGCCAGAGAATGCCTGCCTGGATCTTTTTCTTCTTCTCCTTTTTTTTTTTTTAATTTTAAGTAACTGAATTTCAACTTCTACCTCGTGTCAAAACCAATACTGCACAAAAATGTAAATATACTAAGATCTTAAAACTTACCATTCCAAATACACCTGATGGAGCTGCCCTACCGAGGGGAGCAGCACAGAGCCGATAAACAGGACGTTGATGGAGAACCCTGAATTCTCAGACACACGGGAAAAGTGTTTTCCTCCTCGAGTGGATCAGAAGCTGCTCAGATAAACAGCAACGTCAACAACAAAAACTATTTCCAAGCTTGTACCGTGTGTCCCACACTGTTCTAAGCACCACATTCATTTTCACGGATCCCACAATGACCCTATGAGATAGGGATTTTCATTAGTCCCATTTTACAGATGAAGAAATGAAGGCCCAGAGAGGTTAAGGAACTTGCCCAAAATGGCACAGCTTCGCAGTGATGAAACCAGGGCCCAAAGGCCAGCCGTCCCGGCCCAGAGCCCACAGCCTCACACTACCCGGGGCTCCCAGCCTCAGTTACCTCGTATGCAGACGGAGGTACGGATCTTTCTGCGAACACTCCTGAAGTCTGCTCCTACCGCACAGTTAGTTTTTACCAGAAAGTCATTACCTTACGACAATTTTTCACTTAGATTCTGGTTTTGATTGAAAGCCCGCATATAAAATAAATACGACACTGGGCAGACCAAACAGCACTGCACACCACATGTGTATTCACTCAGAAAATATAATTTCATACAGAAATTAATTTCAGGAGACTGACAGCGTGACCAGAACTCCAGTTCTGATCTGAATCGCGGGCCATTTCCCCCCACGTGCCCTGCCTGTTCTTCCCTTGAATCGATGACAACAGCAGAGGTTTACCGGAAGGTTTCCACGTGCCAGGAGCTGTGGAGTGACCTCTGCTCCTCACGCCAGCCCCCAGCCCCTTTTATAAAGAGAAAATTGAAACTCAGTGATAAGTGGAGAGCCCGGGGCTCTAACCAGGAACCTTGGGTCAGGGCCCTTCCCTTCACTAAGCAGCTAAACCACTCCACAGGAACACGACACCCCTTTTACCAACACTTATCCATTCAACACATACTTCATGGTTTCCCACAGGAGCTGGGCCTGTCGCTGGGGACACAGCAGTGGACAGGGCAGCACTTCCCAAGCCTCGTGGACTCCACGGCTGAGCAGGGAAACGGATCGTTTACCTTTATCACAACACAGCCCGTGTGATGGCAGCTGCAAGCAGGTCCTGGTGCCGTGAGCACACGGCAGGGTCCTGGGAGACCTGCCCAAGGCAGAGACCCCAGCCACGAGCTGATGCTCAAGAGGAAGATTGCAGAGAGTCTTCCAGGCCAAGGACAGCATCTGTAAAGTGCCTGAAACAAAGTGGAATCAGCAAGTGGAAGGAACAAGGGCAGTGGGAGGGGCCAGGGCTATGAGTCTCAAGAGGGCGGGGGGGGGGGGGGGGGGGACATAGGTGGGTTGTGAGCAGGAGTTGGGCCCTGCCTCTGAGAGGACCAATCGGGGGAGCGAGAGCCTTGAAGGAAAGGCCAATTGAGAGGCAGCTGAGACCTGGGGGAGAGAAGACAGGGGCTCAGAGGCCCCTGGGAGGGGAGGGATGGCGCAAGGGAAACAGACGGTCAAGAAACAGACTTGGCAGGAATTGAGGTTAATTTAAACAGCAAGGAGGGAGTGAAGAGAATTAGGCTTGGAAGGGTTTGGAGACGTGCAAAACTGTGGGGAAAAAGCCCTACCCGTTCCCCTTCCAATTATGCTCAAGTTTAATTTCTGCCATCTTGGATGCCAAACCCAACTTGTCTTCCAAACCCAGCCCATAGCACAGCCCAAAGTCATGGAATGACACTGCATTGACCCCCAAAGCCCACGTTCCTTAACATGGCCTTCCACGGCCCTCACCCTTGCCATCTGTCCATCCATCTGTCCCTCTATCCTTCCATCCCTCCATCCCTCCGTCCATCCACCAAATACATATACTATATGTCACACATCTGCTAAGCGCTGGCCACCAACGACTGGCATAACTAGACACAGTCCCTGCAGTATTAATGACACAAACCAACGCACAATTTCAGTACACGGCAGCCGGAGCTGAGAACGCAGGTGGCGATGTCTTGGCTGTGGGGTGACTGGTCTAAAGGCCGTCCCCCACCATGTCCCTCCTCGCACCCTGGCCCCAGAGAAACTGGGTTCTGTTCCCCCAGACCTTGTACATGTCTCCTCCATGTTCTGCCTGTGATAACAGGCCTGCTCTCATTCGCTGGTAGATCTTTATTCCCCAGTCTGAAAACCCATCCTTACCGATAGCATCCATCTCCAAACCCTAGGGATGTCGCAATCACATGTCCAAGATGGGTGACCTTAGGCTAGGAGTAGCATCCTCTGATACTCCATTTCCTTATCTATAAAATAGAAAAAGTAATAGGAACTGCTTCCCTAACGGGGGAATGCACAGCCGATAACACAAGTGCTCAGAAGACATGAGCTCTTCCCTACATAGACCACAGGGCTGACGCCTTCAAAGGTCTGTTTCCTCTTTAGGGCACATGAAAGCCAGAGAGGCAGGTACAATAAGGAAATCTGGTTCATAAAAGCGGCCGTTATAGACAGAGACGGGCTCCTGAGCTCCGGAAGCACCTTTCCCATCGGAGGTGAGCGATTGCAGGACCTGCAGGTTGACCAGGCTCTCCGCCTAACAGAGGTTCCCATTTACCGAGGTAGAATTAAACAGTTCACGGAGGGAGAGGGACTCCATTTCAACTGTGTCTTCTTGTCTTCGGCTGGAGTTGTGGTGTGTACGCAGGGGTGGCCAGGACTCCTGAGAAAGCGTGCTGTGGTTTTCCTCCTGAGCTGCCCACCTACCCAGAGTAGTGGGGAGGAGGTGGGCTGCCTCTCCCTCCCCAGGGAGCCTGGACGAGGCTCGCCTCTCTTGGGCAGTCCCCCGCCCTCACACGCACTCAGACCTTGTGGTCAGAGGGACAGGTCTGCAGCCTAAGTCGTGGGTGAGGCTCCGCTGGGGCAGGAACAGAGCAGAAATGGCAGGTGCCACCCCTGGGGCCTCCGGCACAACCCACAGAGGTCTCCATCACCTCGCGGGGGTGTGAGCTCTGGCAGGAGGCCCCAGCTAGACCCCATACTAGGGTGCCCTTGAGGGGGTTTCCCAGGAAGGTTAGCATATGAATCGTGGGCTCAGTAAAGCAGGTGGTCACCCCCAGTGTGGGTGAGCTCTGTCCAGTCAGCGGAGGGCCTGGGAAGAACAAAGGAGAGGAAGGGAGAATCGGTCCCTTCTGCCCGACCGTGACCTGGAAGGAACACCCACCCTCTCCTGCCCTCAGGCTGGAACTTACAAGATCAGGTCCCCTGGGTCTGTACTTCCGGATGGCAGATTGTGGGACTTCTCAGCCTCCATAATTGTGGCAGCCGGTTCCTGATAATAGATCTCTTTAGATAGATGATGGATAGGTAGCTGGGTAGATAGATAGATGATAAATGGTAGATAGATTATCAATCAATCCTATTCTGTTTCTCTGGAGAACACTGACTGATACAAAACTCAGCTCACACTCAGCTTTCCTTTGATCATCTATCAGTCGATCATCCATCCATCCATCCATTCAACAAGTAGTCATGGGTGCCTGCTGTGTGCTCAGTTCTGCAAGGAAATGCAGAAAAACATGGTAAAGAAACACCAGACTCGAATCCTGCCCTCACAGAGCAGACCCTGTAGATAGAGGAGAAAGACATGGTGCCAACAAAGCACAAAGACAGAGCCACCAAGGAGAGAGACCTGGGGCCCCGAGGACATGTAATGTGGACTTGACCTAGTCAGGGTGATCGGTGAGGGCTTCCTGGAGGAAGTGGCATTTGGACTGAGATTTGACGAATCCGTAGGCGTGAAAAAGGGTGAAGAAAGGAGGGAAAAACCTTCCTAGAACAGCTTATTCAAAGGCCCCAAGCAGGCGTACCATGGGCTGGACAGGCATACCACAGTCAAGGCTGGGAGGCGAGCTTCCTTCTGAAGCAGTGAACTAGTTACTGGATGCTGCTCGGCGTCTTGTGGAGAACAGGGAGCCAGTGAGGCTGGGGAGGAAGTGTCCGGCAAGGAGACACAGCTGTGTTTATTCAGCAAACATGCCAGGCACCGGGGCTGTGGGCCGTAAGCTTTAGTGAGTCAAGAACCCAGGCTAGAGTTGGTCCGTTGAAACCATCTTAAGAGTAGATTAATGTACAGCGGGGTGACCAAAGTTAACAATTCTGTATCGTATATTTTAAAGTTGCTCTTCTTTCGTCACAAGAAAAAAATTATTGGTAGCTATGTGAGGTGTTGATGTTAACTATACTTACTGTGGTCATCTTTTCGAAATATATACATGTATCCAATTACTAAAACTATTCAGTATGTCAACAGTATCTCAATACTGGGTGGGGGGTAAATTAATTATTGGGCTCATTTTACAGACAAGGAAACGGAGACTCAGGCTAAGTAATCCGTGCAAGGTTTCAGAGACAGAATGTGTCCGACTCTGGGCACAAGGGAAGGAACCCCGTCACAGATCGGGTGCCCCCAGCACTTTGCAAGACCACATCTGGATACAGCAGGTAAAGGTGAGATGATGCTCCTTTACCTGGGCTCCCAGGGCAGCTGTGGAGGTGGAGCAGGTAGAGAAGGGAGCGCTTCCATGGTTGAACGGGGTGTCCCTTGGGCCCTAGGAAGCTGGGCTGAGACCCAGTCTGTGCACAGGATGCAGACGGGCAGGGGGGCTCACCTTTGCTCCACCTCCCGTCGGGAAGCAGCCTGAGGCCGCCCAGGGAAGGCATCCCTTTCACATCAGTCCCTCCCTGCAGGAGGCAGGAAGGGATGACAAGAGAGGACCAGGCCTCAGATGAGAGGACTGTCTATGGGCTCACTGCCTGCTGGAGGATTTTTATCTCTGAAGTATAGTGTTCCTGTTAGAAGGCACACATTTCCACATCTATTGAATTGCTTTGCATGGAAGTGTACTTTCCTGGTACCATAGCAACCGCGCTTCCTAATCTGATGTAAATTTTTTTACCTTGTACTTCAGAAGCTAATGGCACGTTCTGGAGGCAGTGGCTGTGCCCTGCACATGATGTACAATTTTAGAAAAGAAAAATAATCCTTGGCTAAAAGTCACCTCCCTCTGCCCCGTTGGTGGGTGTTCCATGCTAATGGTTACAGACACGGGTACCAGCATCCTCGCCACTTCCTAGCTGAGAGATTCTGAGCGGCTTATTGAACCCTCCTGAAGCTCAGCTTCTTCATCTGGAAATCAGAAATTATAATATTTTATCTCAAAAGGCTGTTGGAAGGCTTAAATGACGTAAAGCACATAAAAAGCTTAGTTCCGTGTCTGACATCTATTAAGTGCAAAGTAAACATTATTAGGGATCTCGCCGTACACAGTCCCATTCATTTCATAGTAGTTAGAAGTTTGGATCTCCCAGTAGCTGCTGGCATGCAGTTTTCCACTGACTGCAGGTCTTCTCCCCTGGGATGTTCCAAGCGGGCGCTTAGCAGTTTCTGGAGGAAGGGGTGAAAAGCAAGACCGCAGCCCCAGGTCACTCAGTGCTGTCTCCGTGTGTCAGACAGGGTTTCCTCTCCCCAAATCCGCCCCCAGAGCTTGGTCCAACTTCCTTGGTCCAACACCGGGCTGAACACGGAGGCCGTGGGAGGGTACACTCTGTGGTCCTCAGTCCCGGGAGAGCAGCCCCGTCTTGGAAAAACCCTTGGAAATGTTAACGGAAAGGAGGATGTTATTGCTGGAAGGACCAGGGGCACGTCATGCCCCATCTGACAGCTGAGCGATACGTCCTTCAGACTCAAAAAGGACGAGCAGCTTCTTAGAGCCGCAGCTCTGGGGACAGGGTGGTGGACTCCACCAACAGGGGCTGAGAGGAAAGCATTCCTGGGGTTCTTAGACTGGATGGTGCATGAGAGTCAAGGCGAGGCAGGTTAAATGCATATGCCAGGTATCACGACTGGAGTTCTGATTGGGTGGGTTCAGCAGGGGGCCCCGGAACCAGTATTTTCATCAGTTACCCAGAGGTTCTCATGTAGACGCCCAGGGAAACACTGCTGGGCGTCTGTAGAGTGAAACACTATTAGAATTATTTTAGAAAGCATCCTGTACTTCTGAAGTATTTAAAGGCAAAGTATCCCGATGTTTATAATGTACCTTAATATACTGCAGGGGGACAGAGGGACAGAGACGATGGGAAAATGATGATCATTCGGGGACCTGCGTGTGGCAATCCATGATGCCATTTTCTCTACTTTTCTGTACATTTGGAATTTTTTCATAAAAATGGATTTTTAAATCCTATTATAAGCTCAAGATCTAAGAAAATCGGGAGTCTCTCTAATTCTTCCCAGTCTTCAACTCCAGCCAGAAAATCTGGAGTGTTTAAATATCTTCACCTTCTTTTATACATGAAGAAAATTCCGTTTCTAAGAAATCTCCTTTTCCAATCTGGAGCAGCCATGGAATGGTCTGCCTTTCCTTCTCTTTCCTCCCTCTCTGGCTGACACAGTGGGTCGCGTCCCCCAGGGGGACTGCACCTCGTAATGAGACATGACTGATGTCACCCGACATCACGCGACCCGATGTGGCTCTGCAGCTGGAAGTTCTCAGGGCTTTTTTTCCTTCTCTTTCCATAAGCTGTGGCTTCCGTCCCTTCCGGGAGAAGGTGGAGGGGGAAGGCAGCTGCTGTCCTCACGCAGAATGTACCGGTCTTTCCTCCACTCACACCTGCTCCCACGTGACGGGCTTGACGGGAGGCCTCCCATCACTTTGGGGCACGGAGGTCGAAGAAGGAGGTACAGATGACGTTCTGCCATGCCTCTGGGTGACCCTAGAGCTCCACCCAGGTGGTGACTAAGCCCTTTCATACTGTTCTCCGAATGGAAAGGAAGCACAGTCAAGTCTGAGTCCAGGCATTCAAATATTGAAATGCTTACAAATGTAAATCACCTGGCCCGAAGCGAGTCTGAAAGCCTACTGGACAATTCACAGCAGCCCCTCTTGCCTGCAAAACTCTCTCCCTTCCATTGTATTGCGAGTTTCTTTATGCATAGCGCCTTAGTCGATATTTTTATGAAGATAGTCCAGCTATTCATATGAAGAAGCGAAGTTCACTGCCTCCCCGTACCAACCCTGTGTCTGTTGTTAATAACCTGCCTGGAAATTCAAAGGCTTACATTCAAACGTGCATTTGGCTCCCGCTTTGGTTGGAGCTGGGTATCAGTGGACAGACTGGTGGTGAGGGTCCCCCCCATACATCACCATCCCACGCAGACTCGACCTGGCACGTCCTCCTGCAGGGGCAGAGGGGAACCTCGGCAAACATGCCCAGCCTTCCACGGGCCCCAGCTTCAGTGCATGTTCTGCTCACATACATCCCACTGGCCGAGGCAAGTCCCACGATGAGAGTCTGGGTCAGGCACTGCAAACAGGGCACTGACCCGTCCAAGGTGGGGAGTCGAGCCATGGGAAGTACGAGGCATTGGGGGCCACGCCATGCTTCTCTGATACACACAGGACACTCGGCAAAATCTGTGCAGACTTCAGGTCTAAATCTTGCGTGATCAGACCCACATACACTCCACGTTTGGGAAAACTATACAGAATCGAGCCACAGAATCGAGCCACAGAATCGAGCCCCTCATGCCTTCTTTTTTTTAACATCTTTATTGGAGTATAATTGCTTTACAATGGTGTGTTAGTTTCTGCTGTATAACAAAGTGAATCAGCTATACATATACATATATCCCCATATCCCCTCCCTCTTGCATCTCCCTCCCACCCTCCCTATCCCACCCCTCTAGGCGGTCACAAAGCACCGAGCTGATCTCCCTGTGCTACGCGGCTGCTTCCCACTAGCTATCTACTTTACATTTGGTAGTGTATATATGTCCATACCGCTCTCTCACTTCCTCCCAGCTTCCCCTTCCCCCTCCCCGTGGTGTCTTCTTTAATTACAATGTAAACAACCGCCTTCCCCACCAGAGCAGCTCCTTCCTGGAGGGCACAGACCATGCCTGTCCTGTCCGTGTTCCTTTCTTTGGTCAGGAGAGAAAGAACAATAAATACCTACTGATTGACAAAAGTGACTGGACTCTACTGGGCCTGGAACACCTGCAAGGTTCCCACGTGACGAACTTTACATGTAATATTGTCTTTTGTGAAAATTCTAACAGACACTAAAGAAGAGAGAATAGCATAATAAATCTCCATGTAGCACCTCGATTAAATAATTATTAATTACTATTTAACCATATTTGCTTCAACTGTTTTTGGCTTCAGCACTTTAAAAATGAATTCCTGACATTTCATCTCTGGTTTAACACTTCAGTTCCAATCTCTGAAAGAATAAGACATTTACGTATAAACCATAGTACCCTTCTTAGACTTCACAGAAGAAGCATCTTCTCCTAATATCATCTAATAACATTCATCTTCAAATTTCTCCAATAGCCCTAATAATGTCTTATAATTGGTGTGTTCAGATCAAATCCAGACAACGTGCACAAATCACACTTGGTTGTGATGCCACTTAAGTATCTTGTAATCAAGAAAAATCTATGCTTTCTTATCCCTGCCATGGATGTGGGGATGTATCTCGTTGTAATCTGTGCGACAGCTCTGCCGTGTAATTTTAATTATCCCCATTTTCCAGTGAAAAAACTGAGAATCAAAGAGTTCGCGTAGCTCAAAGCAGCAGCTGATATTCACAGAGACATTGGCATTAAAAGGACGTGTTTTCATCTAAAAACCGTGCTCTTTCTGTCATTTCATCTGTGTGAGGAGAGGAGGAGGAAAGATACTAAAACTTTTTAACTTTTAAAAAGCACCTTTAATATTGATTTTCAACACATTCTGAAAGAGCTCGGTTGTTTCTGCAAAAGAAAGGGGGTTGGCAGTGGAAACAGTGACAATCCTACCCGGAGGGATAAGCAGTGATATTCTCACACTTCCAATCTGTGCCAGGCAGGAACTAGCTAGTAAATAAGTAAATAAAAGTGAGGTTTTTATCTTCAAAAGTATAGAGGTTTTCAGACTATGCCAAAGACCAAAATCAAAGACCAGGCCATCTTCACTATTTACAAACTTGAACATTTATCTAATAAGTGATTTGCAAAAATGACAGCGATACCCAAGGTCCCCTTTGATATGCACATGTGTGTTTCTGCTTTTCTCCAACCCAGTCCTTCGAAAGGGCATGTGCTGGAGAATCCTTAGTAATATGGGGAAAACATCACGGAAATTGTCCCCAGGTGAATTAAAGTTTACTAGGGCTATTCCTTCCTTCCAGTTCTTTTAGGCAAGCTTGCTTTGCAGAGGGAGATTTGCAGACTAGTTTCTCTATCAGCAAATGCTGGCCGATAAAAGCTCAACAGATCTGAGAATTGGGTTACAGCCTCTTTCCGTCTGCATGCACCAAGGGTACGATTGAGTTTCAAAATTCCATTTCTTCCAGATTGCCACAACTTAGGAGTTCACGTCTGAAACCCTGACTCCCGGTGGATGAATTTTTAAAATATATGTTCCTAGAATATCCCATGGGTATTTAATAGTAGAAACAAAAAAAAATTCCAAATCTCTGGACGTTTTCTTTTAGATCTGGTGTCCCCTTACATTGCGCTCAGCTAGATCATCCGTAAAGGGACTCTGCAGTAGAACCTCTGAAAAGCTGGTTGGAAGACCCGTGTACCAGGAGGATGAGGCTGCCTCAGGAGCCTCGGAAATCTGAAGCAGGTCCTGTGGACCTCATAAATGTGGAGTATCACGCCAGCTGAGAAATCAGGGAGAGAGTTCCGAAATCTCCCTGCTCAAAAGACGATTTTAAACGATTCCATTTTTAGTTCAAATTTTCAAAATTCTTCCAGTGAAAAAGGTTTTCTTTTATAAGCAGAAACTTAAGAATGGCATGAGAATCTACTAAATAAAAATATAGGAGGGGGAAGGATTGCCATACATGCACTACTATACATAAAATAGATAACTATTAAGAACTTACTGTATAGCACAGGGAACTCTACTCAATACTCTGTAATGACCTATATGGGAATAGAATCTAAAAAAGAGTGGATAGCTGTATACGTATAACTGATTCGCTTTTCTGTACAGCAGAAGTGGTAACTCCAGGGATGGTTCCTCAAGATGCAGTCATATTTCCCTCCACTTACAGCTTGGTGCCGTTAGTCAGTCTTAATCTCGGCACAGCTCAGGAACCTGGAAAGCACAGGTATGACACTTTTTTTGAACAGGCTCGTAATTTCTGTGCACTAAAATCCTTTGGGAAATTTTCTTGGAGTTACGGGTTTGAGAAGTGTTCATTTTCCAGGATATTTTTTATGGGCTCTCCTAATTGTGCTTCAGCAATCAGCATCCAGTAGCTCTCATTGGCACCCTGGGTGCTTGTTGGAGCTGAGTGATTGCGCAGGATGGCTTTGGGGCTTACACTCTCCAGAATACTGGAATTGGAAAAAGGCGTTTGATGTGAGCTCACCATATGGTGTCTCTGCAAACACTAACATTTATTTAAAAACTCAAACATTGCTATTTTAAAAAAAATAGAATGCAGGGAAATAATGACAATTAAATCATTTTCTTTCCTTGAGATTCTGTATCCTCTGGCCACAGAATCACACTAGAACTTTGGGGTTTTTTTTGTTTTTGTTTTTGTTTTTTTTATGGTACGCGGGCCTCTCACTGTTGTGGCCTCTCCCGTTGCGGAGCACAGGCTCCGGACGCGCAGGCTCAGCGGCCATGGCTCACGGGCCCAGCCGCTCCGCGTCATGTGGGATCTTCCCGGACCGGGGCACGAACCCGCGTCCCCTGCATCGGCAGGCTGACTCCCAACCACTGCGCCACCAGGGAAGCCCCTTCACTTTGGGTTTTATCACTGAGTTTAGAACAAATGCCTCCTGCCATGCGGATATTACCTTTAAATGCCCACTTCGTCACTGAGAAAAGAACCATCCTGCTACTCAAAGGTTTCCCATCCCCCTAATGCACATTTCCAGCTGAGTTTATGTATTAAAATTATTTGAAAATGACTGATGTGAGTCAGACTTAATGCTGATGCAACTTGGAGGACCTCCCTGTCAAAAGCTGTGAATGAGTACACACGGGTGCCCATTTCTGGGTCAAGTCCAAATTCCGTCAACACAATGCACATTTCAGAGAACAGTCTAAGGAACCGGAATTGTACTTGATTCTGAGAAAAATAGGTTAGAATTCCAAACATTTGCTTCTCACAAATAGCGCCACTTAAATGAGAAGTGCAGAGTTCATGTTCTGAAGGCCAAGTCAGATGTTTTTGCCTAAAACAATCGCTCGACACAGAAGACAGCCGTCGATGAGTGTGGCCATCAGTCCGCAGCCCTTGGCGGGAGCCGGGGTGACACCTGGGTGCACAGGAGGCTCCAGTGTGACAGTGGCAGAGAGCAAGGCCCAGTGGTAGATGGTTTGCAAAAGTGGCCCCACTTGGTGCTGTCAGGATGTTCTCTGAGGGGACTTCACAGCCCCGCCTGTGGAGAGGGGAGGCTGTATCCTCAGCCCGTGAACGTGGACTGGAATTGCAACTGGCTGGGCCAAGAGAGGCTCCACTCTGGAGCCCCTGAAATCTTGAGAGACTCTGCTCGTTCTTCTGGAAACTGGCCTGGCCATCAGAGCAAGCCTGGGTGGCCTGCTGGAGGAGGAGAGATTGGGTGGGGAAGAGCCAAGGTACCACGGCCAGCACCAGTCACCCCTAGAGACAGGGTTGCCTAGGCAACCACGGTGGGCCTCAGAGGGAAGAGAGAGCCTGGCTGATAGCATCTGAGCCACCCAACTCAGCCAGGCCCCATGGCTGAGCCTCAGAATCAAAAGTTAAATAGTAGTTTTAAGTTTTTGAGTCAATTGTTTTAAGCCCTTAAGTTCTAGAGTGGCTTGTTATACAGGAAGAATTGACCAGTGCAGACCCTGTAATACCCCCCTCACCTCTCTATCTCCGTCTCTCTCTCTTCTCTCTCATCTCCTGCCTCTCGTCTCTACCTCTCCATCACCGTCTTCATCTCCATCTCTCTCCACAGTCTCCTAAATCTGCTTCTGTATCTCCAGGGGTCAGATCTGGACATGAGATTGGAGGACACAATTTAGATCGTGTTTGTCAAACGCTAGAGTCTCAGGAACTGTTTTCACCCTTAAAAATGAGCAAAAATCCCAAAGTGCTTCTGCTTGGTCATCCGTATTTACCATATTAGAAATTAAAGCTGAGAAGATTTTGTAGCTCCAGAAAAAGCAATCACACCATCAGACTGATGATGTCACTCCAGCTGTCATGGGCCCTGCAAAACCCCACTGTTCACTCAAAAAAAATCCGAGTGAGGGAGACAAAAAACCTTTAGTGTTGTTATGAAAATAAGCCTTTCTTCACAGACCCTGGAGAACCTCTGACCTAACCTGAAATAAAAGGATCAGTGAGACCATCCTCAAGGATATTCCCAAGATTTCACACTGCTTCCCAACTTTGCCTGCAAGGTTTTACCTGGGAAGATAATAATCAGAATATAAACGTGAAAAGACTTGCTCATTAGAAAGCTCAGATATTTACTACACAGTGGTAAAGGCATACGGGTAATAAACATTCATATGGAGTAAACACTCTAAAATGTTATAATCATTGCATCTCCATGGTAATATTTACTTATAATGAATTGTATGCGTACAGGGGAATTTATTGAGCTAAGTGGAGAACTAATTATGGGAAACATATTTAGATCTTAAATAAAGTAGCTCCTCCTTGTTTTAAATGATGGTTGTTTGAAGATCTTCTGCTCTTGTTTTAAGTTCAGGTTGGCGCCCAGGTCTCTCCCCTGGGAAGCCCCATGTGGTTCCCTTCCTGTTCATCCCTGGCATCAATCATACCCACCACCATCACCGCCCTATCAGGTGCAGATCACGTCCACCCAGTGCGTCCTTTGTCCTAAGCGCTTTTCCATAGGTCACGGCCTTGACTCTGCACCAAACTTGTGATTCAGGCTTCACCCTCTTGGCTGTACAGATGACAAAACTGGCAATCAAGGCCATTGAACTACGTTCTCAAAGTCATGCAATTAGAAAAAAAGAAGAAGAAGACGTGTTTCACTCATTTATTCCAGCATTCGTTCACTGATCAAAGCTGTTTTGTTTACCTGTTCCTTCAGGTACGGCGCTAGTAGGTGGGAGTGTAAAGATGAATGAAGTATCTGCAAAGCCTGAAATAAAGCAGCTTGCACCCTGGGAGTGGCGGCAGGGCAGGGCGAGAAAACGATACAGAGAGAGAATTCCATTGACGTGGTGGATGCCACTCAAAGCTGTGCGCTGGGTCTCCTGGGAGCCCCGAGAAGGTGCAGTCACCTGGTTGTGGGGCTGTGAGAGGCTTCCTGGAAGTGTGCAGCAGGTGGTACTTTCCAGAAACGGCTGCAGCCGTGGCTCCACTCGCTCTCCTCTAAGGCTCCTCCCAGCGAACAGGAGGGTCTGTTTCCTCCCTCTGAATCTGGACAGGCTGGTGGCAACACAGGAAGGGATGCTATGTGACTGTAGAGGTTAGGCCACAGAAGACAGCTTCCACCCAGTCCTCTGGGGAGGTCCCCTCCTGGAGCCCAGCTGCCATGCTGTGAGGAAGCCCAGGGGTGAGGCACCTAGAACACGGCCTTCACTGTGACCAGCACCATTGGCCATGAACTCTACGGTCAATGGGCAAATCTTGAACCAATCTGTGTATTAATTACATTAATGGAATAGTGGCAAATGCTGAAATAATTAAAAACTGACTCACGTGTTTGATGGACTTGAGTTTGCATTGTGGCATTGCCACTTACCACTGGGGACCTTGGAAATTACTTAACCGCCCTGTGTTTCCTTGTCCTCCACTGTGAGGTGGTCCTGACATTATATGAGATTCCTTAAGGAAAGCACTCGGTGAGCAGTGAGTGTTCGATAAAGATAGACAACCGTCTTCATCATCGTCATTTACTTTTACTCCTGAGAACATGTATTGTATGTTTAGGATTATGTCCACAGAGAAGTATGGTTGTGGAAATAATAAGAACTGAGTGGCCCTTGCTGCCTAACCCCATCCCCAAGACATTGCTGACATTAACGATGTTGCTGAGACAACGAATTTGGACACTGATCCTTACTGTGAAGGGACTCCATTTTCACCGTGGTTCTATATCCAGGACACAAGGTTCCACAGTTCATTTAATTAGAGCCCTAAATAATTTGGATGTTAGAAGTCCTTTTATACCCTTAGCTTTTATGGTGAATTTTTGTATTTTTCCCCCTGGTCCCCATATCAATTAAGAAATTTCGAGTTTTACAATAGATTGATGGGTGGGTCCCACATCATTAATTTAATGGGAAAGTTTATACGAGCTTTTGCAATTTCTTTGTCAATTCCCTTTCCTTTAATTTGTAAAATTATTAGGAAAAAAGTAAAATTCAAATAGAGATAGAACATTTAAAAATATAAAGAATAAAACTGTAGAGAATTAAATATACACACACAAAGGAGTGAGTACAGGTGAAGCTGGAGAAATCAGAAGGAGATTGGTGGATTATATCTATGTTGATATGTTGGCTGTGATCTTGTACTAGAGTTTTGCAAAATGTTACCATTGGGGAAAGTTGGTGAAGGGCATGTGAGATCTCTGTGTTATTTCTTATAACTGCATATGAAGATATATATATATATGAGAGATATATATAAGAATATAAAGGAGTGTCAAATTGTCAACTCTTCAATACAATAGAACTAATAATTCTCAAAATTTGGGGAAGATAGACATTTTTTCTCCAATTAAGTAAATTAGATGGCCACATACTCTAAAAACTACCCTCTATCCTTCAGCTTTCCTTGATTGCATAAATTTAGTTCTCATATTACATGTTTCTTCCAAGCCTGGTCCTGTAAGCTTGTTTCCTCTTTCTAAAAGGATCATCTTCCTTTCCACAAGTCAGAAGCCCAAACGTCACCCCCATCCTCACCCTCACTCGATCCCCATTGCAAATCCTGAGTAAATCCTTAATGCAGGTGCCCGCTACGCACCCCTGACACGTGCCCACCTCTGTCTCCCTCCACAGCTGCCCGGCCTCATCCACCACCTCTCACCTGGGCGGCTGCAGGAAATGCCTCCCCCCACCATGAGCTCCTGTTCCCACTAGGCCTCCCCAAGCCCCATCACTTCTCAGCTGCCAGGATGATCTTTTAAACATACAAACCTAACCACACACCCTCTGAGCAGAAGCCCTTTACACCCTAACCCTGCTCTTGGGAACAGAATCTTCACCAAAACCCTGGATGTTCACAGTCAGCCAGGCTGGCATCCGTTCTCTCCCCCAGACACTGAAGCTTCCCTGGATGGGACTTCAGACCTGCTCCCACTCACTTCTCCGACTTAAGGCCTAACCTTCCTCCACACCTCAGTACAAAGGTCATTTGTTCAGGGACTATAGGGCCAGATTCCTCTGATACAGACTTCCAGTGTCATAGAACTTCCCTGCAGAACCCCGCAAGTACACCTTTATTTGTGTGTCTTTTTAATTGGGTATAAATTATGGGCGTTAAAATGCACAGATCTAAAGTGTTCCGTTCAATACGTTTGACAATTATACACACCCCTAAATTGTACACACCACCCCAAACCAGCCACAGGACACTTGCATCACCCAGAAATTTCTTCCTGCCTCTTTCCAGACAAGCCCCACCCCTAGAAGCAATGGCCCTTCTGATTTCCATGGATCAGTTTCATCTATTCTCAAATTTCACACAAGTGGAACCACACAGCCTATACTCTTTTGCGTCCAGCTTTATCAATGCTGTTGCGTGTACCAGCACACCCTTTCTCCTGTGAGCAGCGTTCCTCTATATAATACAGCGGAACTCAGGTTTCCATCCTCCAACCAATGAACAAACATTCAGATGCTCCTTGTTCCTGGCTATTATGAATTAGCCTGCTGTAGACATTGTTGTAAAAGCCGTTTTGTGGACATATGTTTTCATTCCTCTTGGATAAATATCTAAAAGTGGAATTGCTGTGTCATAGGGATGACATATATTTAACTTTACAAGGAATGGCCAAACCCTTCTCCCGGGGGCTGTATTATTTTGCACACCTCCCAGCAGTGTAGGAGAATTCCATTGGCTCCTCATCTCCAACGTTTGGCATTGCCGTTTTTTTTTTTTTTAACTTTAACCTTTCTGACGAACAGTGTCCCATTGTGGCTTTAATTTGCATTTTCCTGATGGCTGAAGATGTTGGGCACCCTTTTCTCTGCTTACCAGTCATGTACACAGCTTCTTCCATGAAGTGGATATTAAACTGCCTTGCCCATTTTTATTGTGTTAGTTTTCTTTGAATTGTTGATTTGTAAGAATTCTGTATATAGTCTGGTTATGAGTCCTTTGTCAGGTTATTGCAAATGTTTTTTCTCTCTTTGTGAATTGCCTGTTTATTCTCTTTAAAAAATTTTTATTGAAGAACAGTTGATTTATAGTATCATGTTAGTTTCAGGTATATAGCACAGTGATTCAGATATACACACACACACACACACACATACATACACACATGTATATATATATTCCTTTTAGGATTCTTTTCCCTTATAGGTTATTACAAAATATTGAGTATAGCTCCCTGTGCTATAGAGTAGGTCTGTCTATTTATTTTCTTAAGAATATTTTTTGATAGGCAAATTTTGTCATTTGGATGACATTTAAAAAATCAAGCTTTTCTTTTGTAGTCAGCGCTCTTTGTGTCCTGCATACAGAACCTTTGCCCAACCAGTGGCCTGGAGATGCTCTCCCCTGTTGTCTTCTGGAATTGTGTCATCTAACATGGCAGCCACTGGGCACATCCAGCACCAGGGCCCAGCATCTAGCAGCTTAACACAAGCACTGCATTTCACTCACATTTTTGTAAACCACAAATTCAGGAAGGGCTTCGCTGGGTGATTCCTCTCTGATCTACGTGGTGTCAGCTCAGATCTCCTCGCTCCTACGGCCGCTGGGGGCTCCTGGGCTTCCCGTCTCTCTTTGTCTCCCTCCAGATTATCTCGTTCTCCATGTAGCATCTGCATAAGGCACGGGCTTCTGGGAGAATGGTGGCCTCAGAGTACTTGGATTTTTTATATGGTGGCTGGACACCCCCCACCCCCAGAGAGAGTGTTCTTCTTATAACCTGGCCCCAGATGGTCAAGTCCACGTCATCTTGTTGATCAACCAAATCACGAAGACCAGCCCACATTCAAGGGGTGGGGAGCCATAAACTTGACCTCTCAATGGGGCCATGCCATACACACAGTGGGGGAGAGAAATTGATGGGGTCATCTCAGAACGTCCCCACCTTGACCTAGTATCCTGGAGCCACGTGAAATTCGTTTATTAGTTCTAGTCATAATTTTTGTAGACACCATTTTTTTTTTGCGGTACGTGGGCCTCTCACTGTTGTGGTCTCTCCTGTCGCGGAGCACAGGCTCCGGACGCGCAGGCTCAGCGGCCACGGCTCACGGGCCCAGCCGCTCCGCGGCATGTGGGATCTTCCCGGACCGGGGCATGAACTCCGCGTCCCCTGGATCGTCAGGCGGACTCTCAACCACTGCGCCACCAGGGAAGCCTGACACCATATTTTGTGAATGTACACAATGACGTCAACTGCTAACAGCAAGAGTTTTACTTCTTTATTTTCACTCTGTGTGCCTTGCAGGTTTTGTTTGTTTTTCTGGCCTGTTTCACAGGCTAGGACTTCCAGGGTGATGTTGAATGGAAGTGGCAAAGGGCACACCATAGCCTAGTTTCCATCTGAGGGGGAAAGTGTTCAGTGTTTGACCATTTGTGTGACTATCTGGTTCATGAGGGACTCCACCAAGCTGAAAGCTCCAGGACCGTAAGAACCATGCCAGTTCTGGTTCACCTTTACACCTCTAGAGCTTAGCCTGATGCCTGGCCAAAGTAAGTGCTCAAAAAATGCAGTAAAACATAAAATAATAAAATAAAAAAGAATCATAAACGAAAAAAGTGTGCTGAATAAATGATCTTGATGTTCATTTTGTCTAATGTTGAATGCTAGTTAAGTTATTTAACTCTCAGTTTGAGCTTTCAGGGGGCTTTTGTCTCTAAACTGGGGGCTTTGAGAGAGTGCGTTTCTATAACGCAAATTGAAAAAAGAAACATACCCATATTCCAAATGTTTTGTTTTTTTCCACTTGAAAAGAGACATCTAAGAAGTTCTTCCAAGCTCTGGCCTACTGCTGGGGAGGACAAACGCTGTATCCCATTCCTGCTACATCTAAAGACCAACCTCAGAGGAGTCTCCCACTGTGAAGATAAATGTCTTTATACCTGCCACCGTGTTGAGACAGACGCCCATCTTAATAGGTAGGCACTGCAGGAAATGAGACGTCTCCCTTCATCTACTTGAAGCATAACCTCACCTAGCTCAGTCGAGCCCAGTAGCCAAATCAAATGAGCTTTGGGGGGGACGATGGAGTACTATATCTTTTCTCATCACTTTTTTTTTCGTGCATTGAAGGTCGTGGATGTGAAAGCTATAAGCCTGGCTGTAGATCCTGAGATGTCTATGAAGTGGGCACAAGACACTCTTGCCTGAGCAGCTTTGGATGTCCGGGCCCTCTCCTCAGGAACACATCTGGAGGGGCCATGAGCTACGTACGTCTTTCTGAAGTTCTGAGTTTGAACCCCTGCTTTAACACTGTGCAGTCCTGTGACCTCGTGCAAGTTAATGAACCTCTCTGAGCCTCCACGTCCTTATCTTAAAGTGAGAATATTTATTGCTACCTCAGTGGATTTTTGTAGGGATTAAATGGCATTTACCTTTGTAAAACAAACAAAAAACAAACAAAAACTCCCAGCGATCACATAGCACACATAGCAGGTTCTCAATTCTGCCATTATTGTCCTGATTAAATTAATTACTACAAGGTTGATCTTGAAGTCCCCTGCTAGGATTAAATTTTTTCCTTCTTCTAAAATCTCTTTGATGAGGACATATTGCAGTCTGTGCTTTGGAATAATCATCACGATTACTCTTACCTTATGTGTATGTACCTCCTTTGAATTGTTCAAGACATTTCACCTGCATTATCTAATTTCCCTTCACAGCTTCTGAGATTGACAGGACAGGTGACCCATGGATTCACGGCGGGGAGAAGACTTGCAAATCTGCTGTGCTGAGAATCAGGGAATTTTCCCAAAGCCCAGAGCTTTGGCTTTCTCCTCGTTCTATCCTACCTGCCGGGCGGGAGAGTGTAATTAACAAACTTCCTTCCTCTTGACCCTTAGGTTTCTTTCTTTCTCCTATCTACATGAAATGTCCTGCCCTCTCCAGAGAGCCTGCCTCCCTGTTGTAAGATATGGGATCGATAAATGGAGAATACACATCAGAAGCCCCAAACATACTCTAGTTGACTAGCCTTCTGCAGTCAAGGCTACAGCTTCCCTTAGAAGTCCTGCTGGGACTGACGGAAGCTGGACCCAGCCCCAGAAGTGTGCTTGTATTTCTCCTCTGCTCTCGTACTCTCAGTGGGGGCCCTGTGGCCCTTGGGGGTGAGTGAGGGATTCTCCCTCGTGCATGGTGCGGGATCCTTAGCCTCTGTGCTGTCACCAGTCAAAGCTTAAAGGCAGCACCCTCAAACCACCATGATGGTATTTCCAAATACCCTCCAGTGGCTGAGTGTCACCCCCCCGAGAACCATGGGGCAATATTGGTCCCTACAGAGGCCTGACCTGTTTTTCTTTTTGACAGTCCTCATTTTTTTTCTTTAATTTTTATTTTATATTGGAGTAGAGTTGATGTACCATGGCGTGTTAGTTTCAGGTATACAGCATAGCGATTCGGTTATACATAGACATGGATCTATTCTTTTTCACATTCTGTTCCCGTATAGGTTATTACAGAGTATTGAGTAGAGTTCCCTGTGCTATACCGTAGGCCCTTGTTGATTATCTATCTTATATATAGTAGTGTGTGTATGTGAATCCCGAACTCCCAATTAATCCCTCCCCCCATCAGTCCTCATTTTTACTGGGCCATTTTTTCTCAGTCTTGTCTTTTATCTTTAGAGGTGATAATTAACTAATTATTCTATGTAAGCTCTGAAAATGTGACAAGCCATCTTTCAAGTCACTTGCTGGATCCATCTCCTTGCCCCTAAAACTCTCTTCAAGCACCATCTCTATTCTTGGGGAAGACCAGTCTTACAGGCCTCCTGGCCAGCATCGAAATACAAGGCAAATGCAAGTCCCCATCAAGTCCTGGCAGCCGGCGGGACCACCTTCCCTGCAAAATCAGGGAACCACGCAAGGCAGCCAGCCAGGGGAAAGGTCCTGTCAATAGCTCTGTGGGACGTGCCTACTTTTCCCTGTGATGCACGCCGACGCCTCCACTGCCTGGCATCGCCTTTGAGGCTGGTCCCCAGCGGCCTCCCATCACCATCACCGTTGTGAGGGAAGCGGGTGCTGTTTCCAGAGGAGGGATTTCTCAGGAGGCCTGCTGCCTGTTGCTAACATAGGAACCTGGCACCCGTTCTGAACGTGTCCTCATGTGCTCGCAGACTGTGCAGCTCCCCGCAGCTGCGGTAGCCAATCCACAGCCATCTCCAGTCTGGCTCCAGTACCCCACGGTGCCCTTGAGATGCCAGAGTCACCCCCCGCCCAACTTCCTCCTGTCAGACAAGCAGTAAGCAGAGATCCCCGAGGCTGAGTCATTTCTATGAGTTAGTGATTTGTGTCTTCCCTTAGCTGTGTTCCTGATCAGAGAGAGAAATTTGAATCACATCTGCCTTTTAAATATTTTACACTCCTGACAGAC
Organism: Phocoena phocoena; assembly: GCF_963924675.1. NCBI lineage: Eukaryota > Metazoa > Chordata > Mammalia > Artiodactyla > Phocoenidae > Phocoena > Phocoena phocoena. Next base: position 85,315,039 of record NC_089233.1, read on the forward strand.
GCCCAGCCAGATCCCCGCAGACCTTCCTGGCAGCCCCTGTACCCACAGCTCGCTGGCAGACACTGCCCTGATCTGTTGTGAGATGTGTCTCTGTCAAAGGGGATTGTTCATTGGCCGCCGGGCAGCTGCAAAGACGACCCAAATGGTCACACAGGAACCCACCTTTCTTTGAGGTTATAACCTATTTATGCCCGGATCTGTCATCTTGAAGGTGGTCACCCATGGCTCTGTGGGAAGGTCATGGGGTGCGGGGGGTGGGAAGGAGCATCTTCTGGAGAAAGTGGCAAACTCTCTTCCCCAACCTGACACCGGCTTGCCAGAGCCCCACTCGTCCCCTTGGAGCCAGGCTCGCCAGATTAGCCACTGAACCAACAGGACACCCAGCTCAGTCTGACTCTCAGGGGAGCAGCAGAGACTTTTTCAGTGACCGTAGGACCTTGATGCAGGCCTCCTGGAGCAGAGACCCGAGAATCCTCTAGCCAAACCCAGAGCGTCCACTAGACCACGCCTGACACACCACTCTCCCAGCTCCCGTATGGAAGGGAGAGGCAGCTTTATTTCTTCTTAGTGTCTAAATGTATGTGTGGTGAGTAGGTACAGCTTAAATAATAATAAGAGTAATAATATAGCACCCAGTGGGCATCACCCCCATCTTGGGGGAGCCAACCTTGTTCAAAACCCTCCACAGGGGCTTCCCTGGTGGCACAGTGGTTAAGAATCCGCCTGCCAATGTAGGGTTCAATCCCTGGCCCAGGAAGATCCCACATGCCGCGGAGCAACTAAGCCCATGCACCACAACTACTGAGCCTGCGCTCTAGAGCCCGCGTGCCACAACTACTGAGCCTGTGTGCCACAACTACTGAGCCTGCGCTCTAGAGCCTGCGAGCCACAGCTACTGAGCCCGTGTGCCACAACTACTGAGCCTGCGCTCTAGAGCCCGCGAGCCACAGCTACTGAGCCCGTGTGCCACAACTACTGAAGCCCGTGTACAAGAGAAGCCACTGCAATGAGAGGCCCACGCACCGCAATTAATAAATTAATTTATTTATTAAAAAAAAAACCCTCCACAAGCCCCTCTGCTCTCAGCCCCCTCCTCCAGAAGGAACCACCAATCTAATGTGTTTTTCTAGGGAACATCTCTCTAATTATGAGACGAGACACTGCCCCAGTCATGCATTGTACAATAAAGCCAACTGGATCTCCAAATTTAAAAAATAATAATAAAAAATAAAAATTAAATAAACCTTGTGTTCCGCATTCTCTTCTTTCACTTTTTAACTTTGCTATGTCTGGTTGGATCTCTCGATGTTCACATAGCCTCATGTGCTATCGAAGTTTCTATTAAAAAACGCAAGATCGTTTCTTCTGTGACTTACCAACGGCACTCAAGTCTCTCTGGTGGCCGCCACGTCGGGGGTCCAGCTCTGGGTCACTCATGAGTCCTGCAGGCACCGCCATTTATTGGTTCATTTTGCTGCTGAATATCGCCCCATCATATTCTCAGTGATCCCCCAGAACAGCCATCAAGGTCCTCAAGGTCGTTGTGTCTCTCCTGTTACACGTGAGCAGGTGTCTGTCTCAGTATCCGTCCAGGAGAGGAGTGTGGACTCACAGGTGGGGCCTCCACGCAGCAGCACCCAGCTGTCTTCGCAGGGCTTGGTCCCTTCCCGCTGTGAGCACAGCCTGGCCAAAATCACCAGTCACCGTCCCTGTCAGCCAGGGAAGAGGATGTGAAATTAGATTTCACTGCAGTCTTACTCTGCATTCCTTTTCATTTTTCAGTAACCGATACTTTTCTAGGCATTTTCCCATGATTTAAGATTTCAAAAAAGATAAAAAATGTTTGAAATTTTGTTCTATGAAAGAGTGCAATATTGGTAAAGAAAGACAAAACGCAATAAAGTCATTGATAATATTAAGAATTGAACAGGAGACATACTAGAACTACAACAAAGATAAGAAGAAAATACAATGACTCCCCCCAACCCAGCTGAGACCCAAATGGGTCCAGATTCCCAGGGTCCTCTTTCCCGGGTTCCCTCCGTGCAGTTCTGCCAGGACGGCAGCTCTTTATCCCCTTTCAGTGTCTTCCCAGCGAAGTGAGTCTTCGTCTAGTTCCCTCTCCGAGGATGATGTCTTCCAGGGCCCAAGCTGCCATCTCCCTTCTCTGGGTCAAAATTGTCGTAAACACACACACACAGTCCTCTCTACCATCCCTCTCACTTGACCTGTGTCTTCCTTTAACCTTAACTTGACTGATATCATGTAATCCTCAAAACAATGTTCTAAGGATCCATTACATTTACAGACAGGGAGACAGGCAGAAAATAACTCAGACAAAAGATTAGTGAAAAGCAAAACAATCTGCTTCGGGGAGAGTGGACAGCCTAGCTCATCTGCCTTCCCGGGGTCAGCACTTCTGGACTCACACATGCAGCTACAGGTGCCCCGGAATCAGTCCAGCCAGTGGGAAATAAAGGAGGAGGTTCAAGGCCGCACAATCGGGGGCTCTCTCAGCAAAGAGGCAGAACCTGGGCTTTCACAGGAACTGGTTTGAGGAGGGTTTTCTCTGTTCTCATGTGAGACCAAATTTGTAGGAACCAGTGGTCTACAGTGACACAAAGCTGCCCTTCAATGTGATTCCTGGAGCTGGGAAGGTGGCGTCTCAGCCACGGGACTCGGGGATGCAGCAAGCAGGGACCACAGGAGCGAGAGGAAACCCAGAGCTTTGAAACCCTCCTCTTCCCAGCTCTCTGGGTGGCCGGTGGGCATTGAGCCTCGTGGCTGGTAGAGGATGGAGATAGTGGTGACCGGGCAAGGATTTACATTTGGCATCTCTCTCTGTCCCACCCCATCGTCTGCAGGCAGCCCTCGGCCTCGCCAGGTGTTCATCACTCTTGTGCGGATGGCCCACACTCTAAAGTGGGATGTTTCAGGGGAGGATTCCCTGGAATTTCCTATCCAAGGCCAAGTGTGAGGTCAAATCCTTCCCTGTTTAACCCAAATGCTCTTCCTGGCTTTGTTTTACAAACCAAGCAAATGCCACATTACATGATGGCTGCTTTTCTCAGAAGCTGGGGTTTTTTGGGGTTTTTTTTGCGGTACGCGGGCCTCTCACTGTTGTGGCCTCTCCCGTTGTGGAGCACAGGCTCCAGACGCGCAGGCTCAGCGGCCATGGCTCACGGGCCCAGCCGCTCCGTAGCATATGGGATCTTCCCAGACTGGGACACGAACCTGTGTCCCCTGCATCGGCAGGCAGACTCTCAACCACTGCGCCACCAGGGAAGCCCAGAAGCTGGGGTTTTATTTACTGGTGAGCCCTACACCATCTATTTCTTTCTTTCCAGTCCTTTTCCATTTTTAACGTTTAATGTTGAACGTTTTTTAACCTTGTTCTTTTAGTGTCCTCGCAAAATCCCATAACAAAGAATTGCAGCTGTATTTCATCCTTTTATCTGCACATAAGTGCTTTTGATCTGTTACCTCGGAGGGGCTATTTATCTGCCACAAGTCCTCCTTGTGGGAAAAACATTCCAAGGAGCTGGACTAGCCCCCAACCGACTCCCCAGACAATTTGCGTTTTCTTTGCCCTTCACTCTGCAGCAAAATGCTATTTCATAAAAATGTTAGCTCTTCACTTTTTCGCTCCTAAGGGAGAACTCATCTTCTGGGCTTCCGGGTACCCGGCTTTGGTTTTGAGAATACACAGGAACTAATTCCTTTCCTAGTGGCGACAGGGCCACACACACACCTCCAGGCAATGAAGGGTCAAGGTGATGATCTTGGTGTTCCTGGCCCCGTCCCAGCCCCTGCCTCAAGCTACTGCAGCAAGTCCGTGGTGTGACCGGAACCAGCGTGGGCAGGGCCTCTGATGGACAGATGGTCAGCTGGTCAGAGAATCCGTTTGAGAGACTCTGGCCTAAGTCTCCCCAACAGGCACTTGTCTGGTCTGTTTATGTCACTAAAGGAATTCTGCCATTACTGAATGATCAGTGGTAAATATTCGCTGAGCACCTTTTGGGAATCAAGGCCTGGAGACAGTCGTATGGGTCTGACACATGAAAACCTCACACAGCACACCTGCGGAACACTGTCCTCCCATAAGCCTGGAGCATGACAGACTGACATCCTTTTAGACTCAGAGCCGACCATCTGGTCAACCTGATCAAATGTAAAAAGTTTTAAAGCAGGTTATTATATGTAACCCCTACGATTACTTCCATCATTAAACACGTTGTAGTCAGACTTTATGCTATTTCAGTATTTTGGTTACTGTTGGAATGTTTTATACCTTGAATAGTAAAAGGCTGAGGTTTTTCACTACCTCCATGTCTCTTGATGAAAATTTCCAGCCTTTATCTCCTTCTCAAAGGAACATAATTTAAATATGAATAATGAAAAGTACTTCCAGAAACATAAACCCAATAATGCTTTCTGAGGTGCAAACTGCTTAATATGAAACTTGGATGCAACACAAAAGAACTGAATGTTAGCAAGTTATGCTTTCAACCCCTCCTGGCATAAAATTCTCCATGGGCCTGGCATCCGGTGGCAGGAGGGTCGGTGTAGACGGAGGAGGCATGTTTTTAGGCTACCGGTGAGGGTAAGCACAGAGAGATGCGCTGGCCAGACTTTGGAATTAAAATGGCAATTCTAAATACCTTTTAATGACATCTTTTAATATTATATAAACACTCTTTTGTGGAGATGAATTTTCAGAAAGAACCGATGTGTTAAAAAGTCAAAGTATAAATTTATTCCTTAGCTATAAAAAAAACTTAACTTGCATAAGTGATTTATGGGGAAACAAGGAAATACTAATCTAAGTGAGGCTTTTGGGTCTCAGCTGGCATCTCTCTCTCTCTTGTCCCCCCATATAATAAACACACTTGGTGCTTTTCAAGCACAGTATTTAATTCTACATGGAACTGAGGAAGTAGACGCCTTTATAAGGTCTTTTGTTTGTTGTACTGCTGGTGTTAAGAAACATCCCTGATAGAAAACTCTCCAGTCTTTTACAGCAATTAGCTGTGGACAGCACCTCCTGTGGCACGTGGGACATCCCTCAGACTCAGTGTGACACTCCCAGATTCCTGGGCACTTTCACACTAAAGGTAGAATAAGCTTAGATTGGACCCTAGTAAATCCACCGATCAAAACATGTTTGCGGGCTTCCCTGGTGGCGCAGTGCTTGAGAGTCCGCCTGCCGATGCAGGGGACACGGGTTCGTGCCCCAGGCCGGGAAGATCCCACATGCCGCGGAGCGGCTGGGCCCGTGAGCCATGGCCGCTAAGCCTGCACGTCCGGAGCCTGTGCTCCACGACGGGAGAGGCCACAACAGTGAGAGGCCCGCGTACCGAAAAAAAAACATGTTTGCATCGTCTTCTGAATTCAAGCAAAGAGAAGAAAATTCATGCTCCAAATATGAAGATGACTGTCTGTGGACCTAACCGGCCGAGCAGAAGCCGTAAGTGCTTTGTCTTAACAAATCTGTGTGCCCCTTCCAGCTCTGTGTCTGTCCCCGGTTATGTTCAATCCCACTGTTTCCGTAACGATCATGACGAGAGGATTTGTTTAGCGCTGAATGTTTCACACCTTGGGTAAGGCAGTTGGTGCTCAAACTCTATTTTGGGCTTTATTTATGAATTTGCAGCTTGCAAAGGGTTTGCGGGTACGAGAGCCAGCTGTGTGCCTCTTTTTAAAGAGGCAAGCCTCTCGTTGACAAGAAAGGTTTATTGAGCTCACACTGATTGACTGTTTTCCTTTTGTGTTAAGAGCAGCACACTGCAGATGTACAATTCTAGCTCCTAGCAACACACACACGTTTTCAGCTGGTGCAAGACGTTTGCCCCGAAGATGGATTAATTGTGAGATTTAATGATTGAGTCAAAACAGTCTCAGGGAGTTGGGAGAAGAGTCCAATGGCTCTCGGCCAGGCACCACTTAGGCGGCGGTAACACTTTGCAATTGCAAACTCGGATGTGCACGAAATTTAACCAAATTGAAGCTCAGCCGTTTTGTGGCCTCTCTCTAATCCCCAGAGTCCTCAAAGATCACAGGGGTCCTAAGTAAAGCAAAGAAATGGGGGAGACCCCCTGGTCTTCAGTCTTTGCTGGCCGTGGCTGACATGCTCTCTGTCTAAGCCAGGAGATGAAATCCTGGGTACCACTGCTTCTGTGCCCCACAAGGGACATGGGCATGGGGGCATTGGACCAGGTTGGGAGGTCACAGCCCACAGAGGTCCAGCTGCCAGTACTGCCTATGAGCTATGGCCCAGGACTCCCTCCCCAGGGTAAGGCGACTCTCTCTCTCTCTCTGCAGCTTAGTTCCCTCCCTCTGTGCATCCCTCTCCCCTCTCCGCTCAAATCCTCCTTCCTCTCCCCTGGTCTCTGGGCCATCCTCGAGCCCAGTCGAGATGCTCGGGCTTTCATGCTGAATCAAGCGAAATTGTCCTCAGACTACTTCTGCTCCAGCTGTGCTCATGTCCCTGGGTGAGGCTCTCTTCCTGGGCCCGTGGATGTGACGTCCCAGCCGCGCGGACCCAGGGAGGAACATATTGGCTTGTCACCTGCTGCAGCGAGGGACACGGCACACCCTCGGGGGTCGAGACCCCCTAAGGAAGCAGGGTCTCGCTCTGGATTGGGACAGTCAGGAAGCGGTGGCTCTGGAACGGGGGGTCTCAGCTGGTCATTCCTATGGGAGGAGAGTCCGGGGTGAGGGTGAGGCTGTGCGTGGAGAGTAGCAGCCGCCCCTCGGTCTCGGGACCCACCTTCTCCGGAGCGTCCACGTTCACGTCCGTGTTTGACAGCAGAATGACACCACTGGGCTCTAAGCATCTCACCAGGTTGTCACAACATTGAGGTCAGATCCGTCCGGGACCTCAGCGCCTGCTAGTTTCCTTTTCCAGATGTAAGAAGGGAAAATTCCAGAAACTAAAGTACACACTGCGATTTCCTGCCTTTATCTCTTATCAGCCGCTTTGCGTCCTGAAGGCAGGCAACCTCCTCCTCGGGCCTCGTGATGGTTTTCACGCAGCCAGGACGTTTAAAGAGCAAAGAAATTAAAAGTAGCTCCTTGGCTAAACCCCAGGGCTGCTAAGTAGCCAGTGAGTGGGGAGTATGCAGACGCCCCCGCGAGCTCCCGGTCTCTATGCCCCCCAGGACGCCCCCCAAGGAGCCTGGGACGGTCCCCCAGGAGCCCTGGCCACCTTGGCAAAGGGGCGTGAGGACCAGTGGTCCTCTGCTCCAAGCTCTGTCTCTGCGTCCTGTCCCTTTGCTCCTGGGGCCATCCTGTCTTCAGGCAAAAGCCTGGACAGAGCGTTAGGGGATGGCCCTCCCTGTCCCTCCAGCATCCTCAGTCTCCAGTCTCTGCTTTACATCTGTGTCCTTGCTGCCCTGAGACACTTCCCCCTTCTTTGCCCGCTGACTCCTGCTCCTTTTTCACGTGTTAATTCAAGGCACTGCTTCCTCCAAAAAGCCCTCCATAATCCCCGTCTCTCAACCCCTTATGGTCGGAGGCCAACTTCTGGAAAGCAGCAGCATCCTCCCTCCACCAGCTGTGCTCCCGAGGCAGCAGGACTGGGGAGCTGTCCGTGCCTTGTAGCTGGAAGACAGGGACCCCGCCCCTGCAGCAGAAGGACCCCCTCTCGGTATACCCCCAATCCTGTCCCTTTCAGTTCACAGAGGAGAACACAGTCTGTGGGAGAGTGAAGCCAAATGAACAGCACGTGTAAACCACAGCAAATGAGCCCATTAAGAGGCACTTGGATGCATCCAGGGCCGGCTCCACTGTGACAAAGGGGACAGCCTCTGTGTGCCTCCCCCGTACCAGGGCACCTGCACGGAGGTGGCAGCCCAGGGCCTTCCCTCTCAATCCTCAATCCATCCCACATACACATCTAACTCAGAGCCCCCCAAGGAGGTCCAGGCTCTTCTCCACTCTCCCAGTAACAGACCCCCACCCCCTCCCCTAAGAATTGCCACCTGGCCACCAAGGAGAGGGCGCAACAGCCGGAGACCCTCACTAGCAACTTCTGCCTGGCTTGTTTCTCTCTAGACTTTGCTGTTGAAAATGCTAAGAAGAGCTGTGAAGGGGGCGGCAGGGGGTGGGGAGGGGGCGTGGAGAAAGAGAGAGCCCGAAGGAGAGGGAGAGACAGAAGAGGAGAAGAGAGAGTCATTTCAGCGTCTAGATCAACCAGGTGTGATCCTCCAATCAGAGGAAGCCTGCTCTGACTTCTAATTGTTTAGCTCATGTTGGAAGAGAAGAGAGCTCTACACACTTAGTATCAATAGTGTCCCAGCAGCTCTTTCCCAGCGGGCCAGGACTGACCACCACAAAGAGGTCCAGTCCAGCACGAAAGGACCGTCTGCAGCTGCCCATCCGAAAGGCACTGCCCTCCCCTTGGGTCCATGGCATCTTTTCTAACTCAGCAGGAAACACCATCCTTTGCCTGAAAGTCAGTGATGCCTGAGGTTCCACGTGTCTCCCAACAACAGGCTTGGGAAATTCCAGGGTAAGGCCTGTGCTGATGTGTTTAACCCGATTCACGTTTGGTTTTGTTGCCACGTCCATAGGGATGAAGAGTGATTACTCTCGTAATAACGTGTAATAATATTGGGTTGGCCAAAAAGTCCGCTTGACTTTTTCCATAAGACGTTATGGGAAAACCCAGATGAACATTTTGGCCAACCCAATATCTAGTTACTTTTGTACTAATTTAATTGATCGATGTGGGTTGACTTCGCCACTCACTCAGTGGAACCCAGTGATGAATGTTTAAGGAATTGAAAGTTCTGAATAATGCTCTATAGAAAGTATTTTGGTTTTAGGATAATATACGGACACCTCCTGTGTTACTCTGTTGCTTTATCCACATGAAAATAAAAACGCAAACGTGCCCGAGACCCGTCGTTTTAGGTTAGAGTGGATGAGTTTTGAGAACTTGCTGCTGATTTTGATTTTTGGTCTCACATGCTTAGACTTTTATTTTGATGCCTCTTGGGGTCTTTATTCCCAGCTTCACATGTTTTTGTTCCTGACTTAATTCCCTTCATGTTCTTCCCAAAGGTGATTGCTTATAAAAATTGCCTGTCCTCTGAGTTAAAATGCACATTCCCTGGCCCACCCCAGACCCACCATGTGAGAGTCTACAGGGGTGGGGCCCAGGAATGTGCATCTTTACTGCTCTCTCCGCCGACTCTGGAGCTCCAGCACTGTCCGTGATGCGATAAGAGGCAACAATTCAGACAGCAATCTGCTCATCGCGCAGTGGACTTTTAAACCTGCAGGAATATTAACTGGGCAGGTTCTCAATGGGATTTTTTTAATATACGAGGTCGTGTCCTTGCCATTTCAGTACAGCCTTAAATGGTAATTGAGTGACCATCCTAGGCCAGGCTTTGTTTATCACGAATGGATGTTGGATTTTGTCAAATGCTTTTTCTAGATCTATTGATATGATCCTGTGATTTTTCTTCTTTCACCTGTTGAGGTGATGGGTTACATGAATTAATTACAAATGTTGAGCCAGCCTTGCATTCTTGGAGTAAGCCCCACTTGGTCGTGGTGTATAATTCTTTTCATATATTGTTGGATTCGCGTCACTAGTATTTTGTTGAGGACTGTTGGGTCTGTGTTCACGAGAGACCTTGGCCTACAGTTTTCCTTTCTTGTAAATGTCTTTATCTGGTTTTGGTGTTAAGGTGATGTTGGCCTCCTAGAATGAGTTAGGCAGTGCCTCCTCTGCTTCTAGAAGAGACTGTAGAGAATTAGCATGATTTCTTCCTTAAATATTTGGTAGCATTCACCAGTGAGCCCATCTTGGCCTGGTGCTTCCTTTTTTGATTCAATTTATTTTATAAATACAAGTCTATTCATATCACTTATCTATATCTTCCTGTGGGTTTTGGTAGTTTGGGTCTCTCCGGGAATTTGTCCATTTCATCTTAATTATCACATTGGTGGGCATAGAGTTTTTCATACAATCTTTTATTACCCTTTTAACGCCCATGGGATCAGGAATGATGGCTCCTCTTTGATTTCTGCTAGTAGTGTTTTGTGACTTCTCTATTTTTATCATGGTTATAGCCTGGCTAGAGGTTTATCCACTTTATTAACCCTTTTCAAAGAAACAGCTTTGGATTTTGTTGACTCTCTCTATTGCTTTCCTGTTTAAAATTTTATTAATATCTGCTCTGATTTGCATTTTCTATTCTCTTCTACTTGCTTTAGGCTTAAATTATTCTTCTTTCTCTCATTTCCTGAGATGGAAGGGTAGATTATTGATTTTCAGCCTTTCTTTTTTTTTTTTCCAATATATTCATTCACTGCTACAAGTTTTCCTCAAAGTGCATCTTTCTCTGCATTCCACAGTTTGATGTTGTAATTTCCCATTTCATTTTGCTTAAAATATATTTTTTAAATTTCTCTTGGGATGTTTTGCTTGGACCCGTGTGTTATTCAGAAGTGCGTTGTAAACAACGTCCGCAGAGTTAGGGTTTTCCTGTGCGGCCCTCACGTTGCTGGTGTTCATTTGAGGACACTGGCCGTTCCATTCAGCACATGGACAGGCCACCACTTTCCCAGGATCCCTGCGTCTCCAGTGAGTGTGGCGCCCACCCCAGCCGAGGCTGCAGCACGTAGACGAGCACCGTGACTCCCACAGCTCGGGGGCAACCCTACCGTGCCTCAGGGGCCGCAAGCCCCTCTCCGGTTAGAGAAAACAGCAGACTCTCGCTCAGACTGAGTGCATTTTTCACGTAATGAGCATTCTTCACTTTTCTTTAAAAATGCGGAGCAGAGAGTTCCAAGCCAGAGGGGCCAGGAGGACGCAGGCCAGCACGCTGGTCTCCTCCCGGTTCCTCACCACACCTAGGACCTCCCTTTCTGGACTCTACTTCTGACCTCCAGGGTCTCCCAGGGTAAACCAGCCCCTCTGCCCTGGAGCCCCACAGAGACCCTGCATCCTGCAGGAGAGGCACCTCCATTTCCCTGAGGGTTCTGGGCCTAATGTCCTTTCCCAGCAGTGATAGGACAAGTCAAGTGTCATTGTCCAAAGAGACCGTGGTGCCCTGGGCTTCACAACCTATGCCCAGGGCATTGAACATCCACCAGCATCAGACTGCAGTCATCTGTCGAATATACTGGGACTGAACAGTGAGGTTGTTTGTTTAAAACCGACCTGGAAAAAGGCCAGATCAGAGTGGATTTATTCCCCGAAAGCAAGAGACTGCATGCAGCCTGCACGTTTATATGTACATATTCCTCCCTGCTTGGCCAGCTCCAGGTCAGTAAAGCAAACCAGTATCTGAAAAGAAAAAATGTATATACACACGCGTGTAAGGAGAAGGAAGCCGAACCTGCTGGCCTTGGCTCCGTCGGCGTTTATCCCACCAGGCAGAGCAAACTGGTCTCTGGATCTTGGCTTTCAGACATCCCCACAAGGCCCATCGCGGTGCTGGATTGGGATGCGGGCTTTGCTCACCCTGGAAGGAGCCCTATCAGTCCTCACTGTCACCCAGCCTCCTGTGCAGGACCCGCCTGCAGCCCAGACCCACAGTGTGGCAGCAGGTCACGTGGGCTGAAGTTGGGGGCGGGGCAGCAGAGCCCACTCTGGCTCAGGGGGCCAGCTGTCCTGGAGGTCGGGATGCCACGAGGCAGAGGGAGGAGGGCGGAAGAGTCCCTTCTGCTGAGAACCGGGCAGGTCCCCTCGGCACGTGTTATTGTACGTCGAGTGCATCTGAGTCCTGCAGGAGTGAGTGAGAGCTTCACTCCGGCACCGTTCTGTGTGTGACCGAGGACAGCCACGCCCCCGACATGCACTCACACCTGAGTCCCATCACCCATAGCTGGACCTAGCTGGGAGTGTTGGTGGCAGGTCCAAAGGTGATGATTCGTAGAGGGCACAGCTGGAGTTGATCCGTGCTCCCCTCCAAAAATCCATTTGTTGAAATCCTGCCCCCCAGTACCACAGGGGGTGACTGTGTTTGGAGCTAGGGTCTTCAAACAGGTAATTAGGCTAAATGAGGTCACCAGGGTGGGCCCTCACCCTCTCTGACTGGTGTCCTCATAAGAAGAGGAGACCAGGATACACAGAGTTACCAGGGCTGCTGGCGTGTCAGGGAGAGAGCACGTGAGGACCCCGCAGGAAGACGGCCGCTCGCGAACCAGGGAGAGAGGCCTCAGGAAGAATCGACCCTGCTGACACCTTGATCTGGGACGTCCAGCCTCCAGAACAGGAGAAGTAAATGTCTGATGTTTCAGCTGCCTGGCCTGTGGCACGTTGCTTCGGCACCTGGGTCCACAAATGCAGGCACTTAGAGCACAGCTCAGAGCCTGGTCCAGAACATTCTCTCAGCAGACCACAGCTATTGGTGTCCTGCTGTGATTACGACCATCCACCGTGGACAAGGTCACACTGTCCGTTCTCAAAGTCACAGACTGACCCTCTGTGGTAATAGGTGCATTCACTTTAGTCACCGTTTCTGAGCACCTAGCAACTGCCCGGCAGTGTCCCAGGCTCCAGGACGCCCGCTGCTGACTAGACACTGGCAATCTGCAGACAGAAGGGACTGAGCCCGGCTGGACAGTCGGGCAGCCGCTCTGGGCTGAAAGGGTGATTTCTGACATCGACCTACTGGGACCCTGGCTTTCCAGCCCCCAATGATCCTGTGCAAACAGAAGTCCTTCTTATCTGCGCTTCGTTGCTGGCATACTTCATCTCCACAAATGTTTTCTCTCATCTGAAAACAAAAATTCTGCCCTGCAGCTGCCGGGAATCTTAGCGGCACTGCTTCTCTGAACAAGGTGGTCTTGTGTCCACTCCCGCACCTACCCCCGAGTTCTGCTCTGTGCCGCCTTTTTTCACATTAGATTTAAGTCACCCTCTCTTCAAGGCCCTTTGGAAACGGATGGGTGTGAAATGGGGAGTCTGCATGCTGGGTCACCCCAGATTAAGAAAGGCACCCAGGGCATCACATTTCACTTCTTTGGAGGGGTTTCACTGCAGGGTCACCAGACACTGACAGATTCAAAGTCTTTCTCCCTGGCCACAATCTCAGAGATTGCTCCAAAAGTGAACTCCTGACTCTGTCCCTCAGGCTGGTGTGAGGTCTGGGGGTGCATCAGGGTGCCCCGTTGCTTCTTCATGAAGCTTGCCGTGATCTGATCAAAAACCCTGCTCCCGAAAGGCCTATGAAGTGGCTGGCAGTGAGGTGGGGGCCAGGAGGGCAGCAAGGAGCCCAGAACCATCCATGCCCCTGGTGCCCGGTGGAAGAGGAACCAGGGGGCCCAGGAGCAGCCCCCAACCCCTGCAGGCACAGGCCACGCCCCCAGACCCACAGGTGCTGCCACGAGCCCCGAATACCGCTTCTCTGCTCATTTAAGTCACATAACGTGATTATAAAGCCCTCCCCACTCGAAGGCGGTTCCGTAGCTCAGCCCTGAATTCTGTTGGCATTTTGCAGGAAGTGGGGGGCAGCCCTGTCCCCTCAGAGATGATTGTGGAGGTGGACATGGATGCGTGAACAGCACAAAGGGCCCAGGAATCCCTGTGCCGTCTGGCCGCTGCCCAGGCTGAGGTGCAATCAGCATGGTCATAGGAGGGAGTGGAAACCGCTATCCGAGCCTGCAGTTCCCTCCTCCAGCAGCCAGGCCTTCCTGGACCTCCCCAGGCTCCAGCCCCTAGGGGAGTTGGCCTGGCGGAGCCTCCTGCCCGGTCCTGCCCAGGAGCATCACCTTGACTGGCCAGCCCCCTTCCCCCGCTCTGCCGCCTGCCCTGACCCCCTGCAGCCTCCTCTCTACCACACTGCCATGTGCTGCTTGCTAAGGCCCCCCATAACCCTCCACAAATGTCTATGCAAGACCATCCTGTGATGCAACACGCTGGCCCATGTCCAAAGTGGCGAGACCAGGGCGGCAAGGAGACTCAGGTCATGTGATGAGAGGGATGGTAGAAGGAATTGGATGTGATCTGCCAGATGCAGGGGAGTCTCTGCAGCGAAATCAGGGCAGGTCCTCACAGACCCAGGGGGCAGAGGGGCTTCCCTGGTGGCGCAGTGGTCGAGAGTCTGCCTGCCGACGCAGGGGACGCGGGTTCGTGCCCCGGTCTGGGAGGATCCCACATGCCGCGGAGCGGCTGGGCCCGTGAGCCATGGCCGCTGAGCCTGCATGTCCAGAGCCTGTGCTCCGCAACGGGAGAGGCCACAGCAGTGAGAGGCCCTCGTACCACAAAAAAAAAAAAAAAAAAGATGCTACAGGGAAACAGTGTTCAGGCTGATGTACAGAAGGAGAACATTAGAGGTATTTGGCCCAGGTGATGTGGGCAAATGGTGTGCTCCCGGCCACCAGAGGGGCTCATCAGAGCTGGGAAGTCGCCAGGAGGGAAGCAGAAAAGGCACTTCCACTCTCCTGCATTTGCCCAGCAGACTGCCAGGTACAAAGGGCGTGTGCAAATGTGGGTGAGAAAAGGGCTTCTCTTGAATGACGTCCCTGGGGAAACATTGCACCACCACCCCCGCCCTCCCTGGAAGATTTGCGATGCATGTGTTGCCTTGAGAAAGGTACTAAGTCCTGCAGCAAACAGATCTGGTTCCCTCAGTTTACACTTGCTTTATATCAAATGCATCTGACCAAAACATTGTCATTAAGATGGAAGCTTTCTGTCTCACAGGCTGGTGGTTACAGTGTCCACTTGGGATGCAGTGTTTGCAGGGACTGAGTATGACGCTGGGACCAGGAGGTGAAGAGCACGACTCTCTTCCTTCTTGGGGTCCAGCAGCCATCCAGGGTACCAGACCCACCTTCGGCAAAGTGCAGCATCTCAGCCTCCTCGGGACCTGCATCCAAGAGCCGTGTCTCTCTCCTGCTTGACTGTAAACTGTATGAGGTCAGTGAGCACAGCTAACCCTTCCAAGCCAAGTGTAAAATTAAAAGATATTTATTTAAGAAAGAGTGGAAAGGAGGGGGCGAGATGGGGGACATCGCGCTTGTACTGCTGCTTTTGGAAGGTTGCTATAGGACCAGTTCCCACGATGCTGCTTATTCCGAGTGAGGTCCCTGGGAATTCCATCAAGGAGATTTCCGGAGCCCAGAGCTTCTCTTCCATACAGCATAATGTCCTGGAGAAGAGGCTTTATCAGTGGAGGGGGCCGGTTCCATGTTAATGGTTTTCAACAGAGCTCTGGGTTTCTATCCTGGGAGACCTTGGCAATTTAAAGAGACAATTGTTTCTTGGGCTTACCCTGCGAAATTGGAACTAATAGAGCCAGCGTCTCCATCGAAGTTGCTCTGGGGAACTGGATACAATCCAAGAAAGACTTATTCTGGACAACCTCAATATTTGTCCCATTAAAAAGTGTGGTATGAAAATCAGTTACATTGTTGACAAGATGTTAGGGTCTTCCCGGGCTAATCCAGTTATAAATGCTGGCCCCTTGCTCCGGCAAAGTGCACTGGAAAGACCTTTTTGGGGAAGCCCGTGCCCTGACCCGTGGTCCTCTTCCAGGGCTCCGTGTAGAAGACCTGAAATGGCAACGTCTCCAGCTGACCCTGTTTCAGCGTTTTCTCCCCCCAGTATTGTTAAGTCTTCCTAGCACACTCGCCAATGCAAATCATCCACTTATGTTCTCACACAAAATCCAATTGCCAATTTGTCTTTTTATTCCTTACACTTAAAGTGATTTGCCTTCAAATAATCTACAATGAATTGTTCATTTTACTACCACAGGAAGCGATTGGTTCATCCAGGGAGCCACTACGTTTGCAATCATCACTAAAGAACTCACACTTCTCCAGCAATAACTATACGGCCGCCAAGAGACTTCTCACGGAATGGGGCGCCGCGCAACAGGCTCTGCAGTGGTTCCCCCGATCGCTGCCCTGGGTCCACCACAAGACCAAGACCCGGCCAGATCCCCCCCGGCCTCCGCTGGGGCTGAAGGTGAGATTCTGGGCTGGCTTTGAAGATGTGGTGGATAGCTGGCTGCTCTCTAGGAAGTCATTAGTTAGCTCTAATCGCCTCGCTGGCACTGGCTTTTGGCCACAATGGAGAAGGATTTGGGCTTTATAATACCTGGTGGGATTAGATGTGAATGAGACCCAGAGGGAGGGCAGTGGTTTAGGAAACACAAGCTGTCAGATATGAAGCTTAGAATATTCCTGCCCCATTGGCCTCTGCTTCACCCATCACGCTTCCACCTCCACCCCTGCTTCTCCAGGAAACTCCCTCCAGCCTTTGTGTAGATCTGGGATGGGACCACAGGCAGACCCAGCTCCCAGACATCACCTTCCCAGTCCTCAGCAACCAATGCTTCTCCCTTCACAAGAGATTCACATGTGGCTTTTTCATGCCTCTGCAATTAGAGACTCTCAAACCTTCAGAAATCAAGAGAAATCCTGGGCTCAGCCCGAGGTGGTGCTGGTCAGGCCCCTGTAGGAAAGAACCCTCCATTCCAGATGCCTTCAAGGGGAAGCAGACAGGGATGGACAGCATCTCTTCCTCCATGGGCTCAGCCGTCATTTATCTTCCCAGAAAACTTGTTGCCCTTCCGACAACCACAGCTTCCCCCTTCTGGGGGGATGTCAGGCACGGGAGGAAGGGAGGGATTTTTGAGGTCGAAATAGTGTGAAAACTTCTGGTCAAGGCGTGGGCTACTTGTTCACTCACTGACAGAGATCCTTCAGCCAAGAAGATATAATATAAAAAAGCACACAGTGGAATTTAATTGCCAATTAGAGATGGTGGTTTCCAGGTGGCCATCTTGAGCTCATCTTTCGGAAAGAGAAAATTGATCCTAACTCTGGAAGCAGGCGACTTGGGGGGATGGGGGCTGCCAGGAACCTCGGGCTGGAGCCGACATGGACCGCACACAGACACGGGAATACGCCAAAAGCACGATGCATTATTTATTGTCATAAAAACAAGACTGAAGTTTTATCATAAAACGTATGTCTGCATAAAAGAACCTGACAGGGCAAATCAATAAACAAGGAGATTGCTTGTCTGGAATGGCCGTTTTTATTTTTATTTTTTCAAAATAATGCTCAAAAAAAGAACGACGACCCCCCCCCCCCAGAAGACAGGTCAGGAAAGGTGGCCTCACGTGCTGAAAAGGCAGGGAAAGTGGGTATGGCATGTCTAAATTACAGAATAAAAAAATAAGTGTTCCACTCTCCCCGCAGGAAGAAAGCAAAGACAGAAGGACCTGCTTCCTTGTTGCCACGGTGGGTGCTGCCAGCAGGTTCCAGAGGTTTATGGCGGCCTGTGGACAGGCAGAAAAGGAGAACTGGCACCCTCAGGAGGTTTGCAAAACAGAAAACAAGCAAACAAAACACACACACACACACACACACACACACACACACACACACACCTTCTTAAGCAGCCACCCTGGGCCTGTCCTTGGCTCTGTTCCTGGAATTTTCACATCCTTATTATTTTATTAACTCCGCATAGACTTTGCAAGAGATGATGGCATGACACCCATCTGACGAATAAGAGAGCTGAGACCACATGTCACCCCAGGAAAACCTCCCCCTCCTCTTGCCTGTGGTGAACAACAGTGGGGACACTCCAGGAATAATCCAGTTCTTCCCCAGGACATGGTGCAACAGGGCAGTTTTGATGGAGGAAACTGGACCAAGCCTGGCAGTCACCCCGAGCGTGGGCTTCAGAGTCAGCTGCCTTGCTCTGGGACCTGGCGTCCCCCAATGACCAGCTGGGTTTCTGCTGCCACGCTAACCTTGTTTCCTGATTTAGAGAAAGGAGAGACACTGGGCTGGTGAGAGCATGAAGTGAGAGAAAGCAAGCAAAAAGCCTCACAGTGTAGGCACTTAGTAACTGCTAAATAAACTATGGGTCAAGTATTTTCTGAGCATCCTTCAGCCTGGACTAGTCCTCTGCTCCGACAGGCCTTTCCTGACCCCCTTGGGAGCCCCGATGATGCTTTTCACAAACACATTTGTTTTCCACTATTCATTGTCTATCCCCCTCACTTGATTGCAACTTGAAGGAACCTGGCAGATTAGTAACGGATGTGTTCAACAGCATTTGCTGAATGAATGAGTGAATGAATGACCACGTGCTGGCGACACAGCTGGAAGGTAAACACTTAAGCCTATAAACGTGGGGTATGAGACAAAAGGGAATGGCGAGGTCTGATCAAGTTCACGGGGGCAAGGACTGGAGGGAGAATGCCTGGGGGCCTCAGGACGTGGAGCTGGGCTTTGAGAAGCAGCAGGAAGGGTGGAGAGGGAGGGAGGTTGCTGCCGTGTGAGACAGCAGCTTCACCAGGCCTGGTCTGCAGAGATGAGTGACAGGGTGGCTTTGGCATCTTTAACCGAATGTAAAGGTTGCCTCACATCAGCCGCGGTCAATCACCTGCCTCCCTCACAAGTCCAGCCTCAGCCAACTGGAGTGCTGAGGTCAGCCCCGCCGACTGGATCCAGAAACCGTGTGAAGGAGCACGGGTCCCGGGCGCCAGGTACTTTGACAGTCGGGTGCCATCTTCAGCCCAGAGAGGCACGAGCCTGAACCCTGAGCGTTCTGTCACTAATAATGATCATTTAATACTGTTTGGTTTCCATTGTGTGTATACACACTCCCAGAGCAAATTGCGTGTGGGTGTTTACACTGAAGGAGATTTTCTCTCTTATAATTGATAGAACTTTAATTTCCATGCAGTTTCAATAGTAAACACGCAAATGGCTGTTTCCATATACCAAGGCTTAGTTATCTTTAGGGGAGCAAAATGTTTTCCTTTGACCCCCAGTCTGAAATGGAGGTCGAAGCAAATCCAGATGGGACCAGCATTGGAGAAGCGGTGATGCAGACGGAGCTGGTTGCATCTCCTTGGGTCCCGCCTGCACCCGGGAGCCCTGACCCCCCAGCCAAGGCTGAAAGAGGAAGACTTGGCGGGCTGGGCTTGGTGTCTTGGTGTACACGTGAGTATCTCCGCTGAATACGGGTCACTTACTGGGAAGCGATGAGGTTTGAGTCCTGTGGCGGGGACTCGAGGCCTCCAGCTGTGGGCAGAAGACGAGGTAGAGGTCTTCCTCACCCTCAGAACTTGCTCAGCAGGGGGGCACGGGGTGGCGGGAAGCACAGCTCTGTATCTGGGCCTGACCCCCGAGTTCCTGAGCTCTGGACCACGTGGTCACACTGCTTAGCCCCAGTTCTGGAGAGCAGAGGGGTGGACCTCCCTGCAGAGCTGTTGAAAGGAGAGGATGCGTGGAGACCATCCAGACCAGGGCTTCCCCCAGGGGACAGGCAGTCCCACCCAGGAACAACCGGGCAGGTGCTCCAGGGGGCGGCGTCTCAACATCCTGCACTGCACGGGCAGGACAGCAAAGGTTGTCTGGCCCCCAGTGTCGTCCACACCGAGGTGGAGAAACCCTGCCCTGGAGAGGCCAGACCAGCGGCCGCTTCACTGACCTGCTGGGCCCTCAGGCGGCCAAACGGGGCCGGGGCGGCTGGAGCTGCCGGGCTGCTCGCTGAGGCACCTGGAGGGCTCGTGCTTTCAATTCACAGAGCCAGACAAAGGCCATCAGGGTCATCGTGGGCTGCTGTGCCTCGACGGGGAGAAGCTAGCGAAGCGCTGCCCTAGAGCACAGGACAAAGATGTGGTTAAGTCTTCAGAACGTTCTTGCGAGAACGTTCTTATTCTATTATTATTATCATGAGCGCTATTATTATTGCTATTAATGTAGGTGGCGGGATGCTTCCCGTGTGCCCTGTGACTGTGGCAGCATCAGCGGCTACAACTCGTCCCGCAGACACTGAGGCCTCGGGCTGAACCCTCAGCATCTCCACCTTCCTCTACATCTCTTGGGGTGAGGACAGGCGCCACCCCGCCCCACCATGGAAACCGAGGCCTAGCAAGTCCCCACCCTGCCCAGGATCCGAGTTACTGGGCCCTGAGCCTCTGTGCTACGGGGAGCCCCCAGGCTCAGCGGCTCTCGGAGCTGCCTTCCGCACACCTCCGGCGCAGGTGTCAGCCGGCAGAAACCTGAAAGTGTTCCTCCTTCATCCTCCAGATGCAGAAGCCAGCGCAGGGCTGGCTCACTTCCCAACCACAGGCCGTCCCCCACCGCCGCCTGGCCCCTCATGCTCAGATGCCCACCGGGAGGGATGGCCAGAGCCCGGGGGTCACCGGAGCTGAGGGCTCAGGACACAACTGAGCGGTTTAGAGACTGGACGGATGAGGCAGCAGGGACTGTGCCGACCCCTCGCTGGGGTCCTCCCCAGCCAAGCCCACATCCGGGGTGCAGCCCATCTGCAGAGACTGAGCCGGACCCTGAAAGGGCAGGAAGATGCTGTGGACAGTCGGAACCCCTGACAGCCAGTCCACTGGAATAGGAGGGACCTCAGGGGCACAAGTGACTGTGGGACTCCAGGCAGGGATGACTCCTCGGGGACCCAAGTGGAGTGGCTGCCCCAAGTATGGGGAGCTGGCAACACAACCATGAGCTTCCGCCCCAGGAGAACTGCGGACGCACAGCCTCTGCAGAGGAGACGCTAAACAGAGCCAGACAGCGGACCACGTTGGATGCAAAGACCCCGGTGGCAGCAGCTGGTACGCAATCAGCTAAGGGCCAGACACGACCTCAAATTGTCCAGAAGCCCCGGCTAGCTCAGGGCATGGGGAGCCAGGGTCTTGGATTCCAGAAATGGGGCTCTGAGCCCCAGAACTGTGCTCTCTCCCTCAGCCCCTCACGTGAGCATCTGCTTCTCTCCACTGTTGGCCTCATTCCCCACCTGCCGAGGGGACAACCCCCCCGCCCGGGTCTTCATCTCTGAATGGCCACAGGAGTCACTGAGTGAGCTGGCCGGGCAGCTCCAATTCACAAAGGGTCACAGAAGCCTCTGAACAAAGCCGCCTGAGGCAGGATGCAAAAGCCGCTGCCCGCGTTCACTCCCAGAACAAGGCAGTGACCAAAGGGATCCTGAGAAAGGCTGCGAGACACGAATCCCTAAAGATCTTTCAGGGAGCTGACGTGGCAGGCCTCTCTTGTCAGCTTGAAAAAGAAAGAAGGAAAAAGGAAGGATGAAGGTGGCTGCTGTCACTTACCTGCGGGCAGGTAGGAGGTGATCAAGTTCGGCCCCATCCCCCCAGAGCTCAGAATTAGTGGGGGATGCAGGACACATAAGCCATGCTGATCAGTGAGGCTGCCTTAAACATCACTTTTTGAAAAAACAAAGGAGATCAGGCTTGGGGTTAGACAGACCTAAATTCGGCCTCTTTCTGACTCCCAGGTCTTAGAGCTTTCGTCTCCTAAGTCTTCACGCTTTCATCTGTGCAGTGGAGTAAGGATGCTGATAGGATTGGGTGGCTGCCCATAAGTTGATCCTTTCCCTTCATGGCAGCGTCAAGCCCTCTCCCCAGTGCAAGCAGCCAGGGAGTTGTGGATGGTGGTATAAGCTAAGGCAGGTACACACGGATGGGGCTGTGTCCTGTTCTGTTTCTTCCCAAAGCCCCTGCAGAGGGGGACAGAGCGGTCCAGGAGACGTGTCCAAGGGGACAGCCAGGTCTTCACCCCACTGGACCATTTCCTAGGCTGATGGGAAGAGCTGGGACAGGGTTGGTGGGAGAAGTTGGTGGGACCGCGGTGCGATGGGAGACTTTTCCAGTAGCCACATCAAAACAGGTGAAAAGAAACAGGCAGTACTAATTTTCTTTTTTTTAACATCTTTATTGGAGTGTAATTGCTTCACAATGGTGTGTTAGTCTCTGCTTTATAACAGAGTGAATCAGCTGTACATATACATATGTCCCCATATCTCCTCCCTCTTGCGTCTCCCTCCCACCCTCCCTATCCCACCCCTCTAGGTGGTCACAAAGCACCGAGCTGATCTCCCTGTGCTATGTGGCTGCTTCCCACTAGCTATCTATTTTACATTTGATAGTGTATATATGTCCATGCCTCTCTCTCACTTCGTCCCAGCTTACCCTTCCCCCTGCCGTGTCCTCAAGTCCATTCTCTACATCTGCGTCTTTTTTCCTGTCCCGCAGGTTCTTCAGAACCTTTTTTTCTTTTTAGATTCCATATATATGTGTTAGCATACAGTATTTGTTTTTCTCTTTCTGACTTACTTCACTCTGTATGACAGACTCTAGGTTCATCCATCTCACTACAAATAATCCAGTTTCGTTCCTTTCTATGGCTGAGTAATATTCCATTGTATATATGTGCCACATCTTCTTTATCCATTCATCTGTCAATGGACACTTAGGTTGCTTCCATGTCCTGGCTATTGTAAATAGAGCTGCAATGAACATTTTGGTACATGACTCTTTTTGAATTATGGTTTTCTCAGGGTATATGCCCAGTAGTGGGATTGCTGGGTCGTATGGTAGTTCTATTTGTAGTTTTTTAAGGAACCTCCATACTGTTCTCCATAGTGGCTGTATCAATTTACATTCCCACCAACGGTGCAAGAGGGTTCCCTTTTCTCCACACCCTCTCCAGCATTTACTGTTTGTAGATTTTTTGATGATGGCCATTCTGACTGGTGTGAGGTGATACCTCATTGTGGTTTTGATTTGCATTTCTCTAATGATTAGTGATGTGGAGTACTAATTTTAATGATGCATTTCATCTAACCCAGTAGGTCCAAATGCTATCACTTCATCATGTAATCAACATAAAAAGTCTTCACGAAATATTTTGCATGCTTTTTTTTCACTAAGCCTTCAAAATCAGGCATATGTTCTACACTCACAGCACCTCTCAGTCCAGGCGAGCCACGTCTCAAGTCTCCCATAGTTGCCTGTGGCCATTGGTTGCCATACTGGGCAGTTCAGGGGTGCCCAGGCCCTGGATCTGTTGCCTGCAAGTCAGAAAGGGCCCAGGCTGAGCTTGGGGCTGGGGCAGCAGAGGCCCGAGGAGCTGGGCCTCCTACAGATCAACTCCTGCAGTGTTGACCTCATGGAGGTCCATGGGGTCCTACCACCACCAGACTCTGTCTCCTTCTGATTTCAGTTTGAGGTGATGTCGGAGGGTTCCGATGCCCTTGTTCTGCACAGCAAAAGTCACATAAAGTGGTTTAAACTTTCTGTAGAACAGTTAACGTTTTTAACATATCTGCAGTGAACTTTAATGGGATTCCATAAAAGCTGAACAGACCTCTGGACTAGCTGGAATAGTCAATGAGTGACCTTGGTGTTTTTAATTAAATCCAAAGTGAAATTCAAGAATGTGAGAGTTTTACATGGCTGGCTATGCAAAAGGAACCAGGAGCCTACAGGATGGGACCAGGGAGTGAACGGACCACTCTTCCTGCCCAGCTGATGCTGGGTTGATCTGGACCAGCTCGTTCCCAGGTGTGAGATCAAGTAATTATTCAGTGTGTGATGCCCAATAGCTGAAAAGTTTTCCAGCAGGGCAGGAAGGACTTCTCCTGGATAACTAACTCCTGCTCGACCTTCTGCCCTCACCTAGAAGACCTTGCTTTGTTTGTGCTGGCAAAGGCCACACATGTTATTATAATAATTTGTTAAACCACCTGTACTTCCTGTGGAATGGTGAGCCCAGGTAAGCTAGAGATGTGTATGTTCCTGGGGTGAGGAGATGGATGGATGCTTAACATGAGGACCAGCTGGTAGCAGGTTGTCAGTCAAATCTGTGAATGGTCTATTTAAGGCAGAACCCAACCTGAGTTACAAAAGGGCACAAACTGATTCCTTCATGTAATAAATCTAGCTCATCACTCCCCTCCATCCCAGGAAACGTCCAGAGCATGCACACATTCACTCATCAGAGATTAGTCAGAACAACTGTGTACAAACCAAACGTGGCTTCCACAACATCCCGTTCGGAAGCCTTCCTTGGCCCCCAGACAGGATGTGTTCTTAGTTCTCTGAATCTGCTGGTCATCTCGTCCCAATTTTTTCCAACCACTTATCACAAATACAATGTGTTATAATTTTGTGCATACTTGTATTATCTGCCCTGCTAGGTTAGAAGATTTTTAAACACAAGGTCTGGTTCATTATCTTCCTGTCCCTCAGAAATGCCCAGCACAGAGCCAGAGCGGAGGAGAAATTCAAAACTGTTTGTTGAAAGAATTCATTGGTGAACTTGACTGCCAATCACTCCTGGCACCGCCCCCAACCCTATATCTCTTGGGTCTGATTCTTTCGGGGCTGTGTCATCTTCATCTCTCACATTCCTTTTCCCTCTTTTCTTGCTTTGCAAGAACCACTATGAAAGTCTCAATTAACTACTGGGCTTGGGTGAGATGTTCTTGTTAACCAAATGAATGGGTGATTAAAGTTAACTGAAGAGTTATCGGCAAACATTTTTCTGGCTGCCACGAAAATCCTCATTGCTGAACATCTTTCTAAGTATAGAAGTGCCCATCTGTCTTAGGAACAGCCGTATAGTGAACATAACTGAGTTTCTCCTTGGTGGTTGAAGATCGTTATCTGATCATCACTTCTCACAACAGGTGCTTTCCCAGGCCGTCCCCGTCCCCCTCAACGCTGTGGGCGCTCATCTCCTACAAACTTCTTTTCTTAAAGGATCGTACGGCCATCAGGCACTTCTTATCCTAAATGTAAGGCAACAGTCACCCGCCCATTTTAATCCAACGCTCTATGAGAATGTGGAGTAGCGTGTCCCAAATGAAAGGCCAAAATGATTCTATGAAATTTACTTTGTAAAAACCACAAAAGAAGTTGGCCCATACCATGGACCCAAACCTGCCTCCTCGCTTAGAGAAAAAACACCTATTGTGTTCATGCCTCAGGTGACCATTAATTTAGAGAAGGTGGGGACCACGCTCCAGCCCCGGGGGGGTGGTGGTGGGGGAAATAAATCTTGATTAGTTCAACCAATCCTCTGGAGAGGGATCCATTTAGGAGTTCCTAAAACAATTGGCATATGTGACCACAGGGATTGGAATCGAGGCATGAAGGACAGTCTGCTGAGGGGCTTCTGGAGAAGGTTTTCTACCTCTTAAAAGGAGGCACTAGACTGTCCTCTCTTCCTGCCCTTGGGTGATGTTTTCTAAGAATGAGATGCTAGGTGCTGTCGCAGCCACCTTGTGACCATGAGGGGCAGGTCCTGGAATTAACGCCAACAGGACGGCAGAGCAGAAAGGTGAAAAAACCTTGTCCTTAAGTATGTCACTGCTCACCAGGTCAGCCATCCTGGAATCTCCAGAATTTCCCATTTTGGCTTTAGGATATTAAGTTAGTCTTTTGTGACTCAGCCCTGAAACCTTAACTGGTGCACAACTCTTCTCTTCTAGTCTCCAAGTAGAAGGCAGTGGGGAATAAAGAGAGAAGCACAGTCTGGACGCTTAAAGTGTTCTAAGCGGCCTGGCTCTGGTTAGTTATACTTTATTTATATTTTTAATATTTTTAATTCTCTAGGGGGATTTTCAGCCACGGTTTCTAACCTGCAGGGGCTCTCCCACACCACCCTGGCCATCTGCCTGGCTCCGTGATGCTTTCCTCACTCCTAAACCTCCAAGCTGAAAGCTTCATCTTAGAGCCTCACACTGGGATCCTGAACAAGCACATCTGTCTGCCCAGACCTCCGCTCTCATCACGAGGTGGTAACTCCTTGCTGACTACAAGCCCCTGAACAATCTCAGAGCCTGCAAGACAGCCTCACAGGATGGTTACAGCCCGTGCGTGAGGGGGCTGCTCCCCAAGTGTGGGTGTCTCTACTGGTCACTCTGCTTGAATGGAAGGAGTTGGAAGTCCAACAAATCATAAGACATATTTCTTTCCCCTTTGTTCTCCAGTTTAAAATTTTTTAAATTTACATACAGTGAAATTCACCCTTTTTGTGTCCGATTCAATGAGCTTTTCCTCGTGCATTACCTCTCACAGAGCAAGTCCGGCGTCCTCAGCTCCAATTTGTATTCAAGGCCTCCACCTCCTAATCTATGGTGACCTCTTTCCTCCTATAGTTTTGCCATGAAAATGGTGTGATATAAGATGGATGGAGCCTTTGCGTCTGGCCCTCTGTCATTAACCACAATGCGTTTGAAGTTCATCCCTGCTGTGTAAGCATCAGTTCAAGCCTTTTTTTCGCCGAGTAATATTCCACCATCTGGATGTGCCAAAGTGTGTTCGTCCAACCACTCCGTCACTGAAAGCTATCTGGACTGTCTCAACAAGCTTGGGGAGGTCACGAATAACACTGCTATAAATATTCACATACAAGTTTTACATGAACATTCATTTTTATTTTTCTAGGGCGACTTCAAGAAGTAGGAGTCCTGAGGACTTCCCTGGTGGTGCAGTGGTTGAGAATCCACCTGCCAGTTCCGGAGACATGGGTTCAAGCCCTGGTCCGGGACGATCCCACGTGCCATGGAGCAACTGAGCCCGTGTGCCACAACTACTGAAGCTCGTGCGCCTAGAGCCTGTGCTCCACAACAAGAGAAGCCACGGCAATGAGAAGCCTTAGCACCGCAACGAAGAGCGGCCCCCCACTCGCTGCAAGTAGAGAAAGCCCACGCAGCAATGAAGACCCAACGCAGCCAAAAATAAATAAATAAATATATAAATAAAATTAATTTTTTAAAAAAGGAGTCGTGGACCAGATGGTTGTTGTATGTGTAACTTTTTATGAAACTGCTGTCCTGTTCCACGTTCCCACCAGCAATGAACAGGTGTACCTGTGGCACCAGATTCTTACCAACACTTGTTATCATCAGTATGTTTCATTGTGTCCATTTGAACAGGTGTTATTAGCAATATCTCATCAAGGTTTTAAAGGGTGCTTAATACCAGGGGTTAAAGGAAAGAGTGGCTGCAGAGAGTAGGGGACCCAGGCACGTCACCGTGGTCGTGGCACCATGATCAGTGGTGTCCCCTCTGAGCAGTGGATTTTAAAGTCAGATCAAACAGGAAAGAAGCATTTCCTTGAAATAAAAGACTCTCCCATTGTAATGTGTAATATTCCCCCAAGAAATAATCTCCCTAGTTTTTCCAACTGAGCTTTGGGAAGTCAGCCTCAGGTAGGTGACAAGGCAGTTCTTAGCAAGTGAGGTATATTAAGAGGACACATTTCTAATATCCGAGGATGAGAATGCGATGTGAGAGCTCCCAGGAGGGCAGGCCCCCAGCCTCAGAGCGTTCCAGTTTTAGGAAAGCAGACGGGTGTGTAAGGGACTCTGTCGGGCACCTGTGGGTCAATTTGATGAAGGGGCTGGGAGAGGGGGTGCACTGTGGACCCACCGCCCAGATGTTCACAGGCTCCCAGCGCCCGACCACACAGTGGAGGTCAGGTGGGCACAAAATAGGGATGGTTAGGGGGCGTGTTGGGTGTCTCCGTGGCCTCCTCCACCAGAGGCTCTGGTTCAGCAAAGCGGCTCAGGGGACAGACAGCAGGGCAGCGACCACAGTTGGAGCTGGCTTCCCAGATGGGGCTCAACCCAGGCAAGCAAAGCCCTCTGGTTGCTTCAAGGCTTCACCACATGCGCTGGCATCTACTTCCTGCCAGCTGTCCTGTCCACACGGAAACCCACCTTCCTGATGGAGTGGTGGGGCTGAGGTAGCCCAGTCCTTGGATTCTGGGGAAGGACTCGTTTCACATGCACATAGTAAGGGGGCGCTTGAGAGTGTGGCTGATCCATGAATATTAAAAATAAAATATGCTGATGAATGAGAAATTTGTTTGCAGCGGGAGTGCTGGGTTCAGCTAGACCAGCTCTCACAGCTTAATTACTGCCATTGGAGTGTGGTTTCACAAAGGACCAGGGTGTTTTGACATGCATTGACCTGCCATCATGATCTGAGGCTTTCAGAGATGAATACCCACCCCATCCCCTTTCTGTCTGTATCAGGGACACGTCAGAGCCATCGACATTCAGCCACCTCGTATTGATAAGCAGGGAAGCTAAAAATGCCTGTGATGGCGTGATTGATCATTTCATATTAACTAAGGTTATTAGAAAAGGAAAATATGATGCTTCCCTCGCCTCCACACGGCGCTCAATTTGACTATCTATCTTCCTCCTGTCCCTGGGTCTCTGTTCTCTCTGGGTCCGTTTTCGCCCCTTTTCTTTTCTTTTTCCTCAGTGAATTACAGTCAATTAGACGATGAACAAAATGGACTTTCCAGTGCCCCCTGAGGACACTTCCTCTTGGGGAGAGCTGTTCCAAAGCAAAACCGTAGCAGGTTGACTTCAGAAAACCGCAGAGAACCAGAAGAGGAACCAGAGATGCCCCAGCGCCTTCCCGGGGATTCAAACTCTCACCAATTCCCCTGCCTGGACTTGGGTATCCTTTGTGTCCGCTTGGTTTTAGCAGAGATGGGTCTTGAAGCAGGCCCTGTGTTCTGCACATTTCCCTCAGTTTGTGGGACGGAAGAAGGACAGGAGAAAAGTCTCCACCCACTGGCAGACAGAGGACGAGAAGCCTGAACCTCAAGCATCAGAGTCCCCATCGCGCCAGCCTCACGGTGTATCCTGTGTTCTGCTTCCCTGGGGCATAGCTCCATCCTGTGTTCTAGGAAGTCTCCCTTGAAACAAAATAAAAGAACCCCAGCAATGCCTTATTCTTTCCCTCCTTAAGCATTTAGTGAGCACCTGCTGTATGCACAGAGCTGCAGGAGGGCTGTGGGGACTGGGGACAGGAAGGACCCAGGGGACCTGTGACCTGACAGAGGAGTGGATCCGGGCTCGAGCTCTGGAAGGAGACGTGCTGCCTCTGAGCCCCAGCTTCCTCACCTGTAATGTGGGGACAGGGCATCCGTGTCCCTGGTGAGACGTGCATTTGATGATTTCCCTTGCACCCGGAAAGCCCAGCAAGTACTTTGCCCACAGCAGTGACCTGGCCACTGAGTTGACAAAGTAGACAGTCAGTGAGGTACCAGCTTGGTTTCTGCCACCTGGTACCCCGCCACGTGCCATGACGGCCAGGTACCCACAGCTGAGTGTCTCTTGGACCATGCCTGCCTCTCACTGAATAGCCAGGGCTCAAGATGCCTGCCTGGAAAGGCCAGAATCTTCTTGAGGCAACACCTACTCTAGTGACCTTTGACCAAGTGTGTGGCCTCCTGGAGCTTCGATTCAGGCACCTGTAATACAGCTGTGACAAAAGTCATCTCACAGCCACTGTGGTCAGAATTAAATGGAACTTTATATGCACCGTGTAGCCAGGGTCCGGCAAAGTTTGCTTTCAACCCAGCCCCTTCGTTCTTGAAGTAGCAAGGAGGCAGGCTGCCCAAACTGTGAGGTGGGAGTTTCTTCTAGGCATCTAGGAAAGGGTTCTTTTGCTGTACTTGTCTGACAGGAAGGAGGGGGGTTCAGAAAGGAGGCACATGCCAGGAGAAGAGAGTCCCCCACGCCGGCTCCCAGGGCAGTGCTGAATTTGGGAGATCCTGCTGGAAATGGTCTTCCGTTACTCAGAGGTGCACCGTAGTATCACGGGGTGACACACATCTGTCATTGGTGTGTATGTTTCTCTTTGATGGTTAAATTCAGCACATGGTGTCAGCAGCCCCCTTGCTGGTCCTCCAACGTGCTGAGCTGCCCCAGGGTCCCGAGGCCTGCATTCTTTCTGTCTGGAACTCTCTCTCTCTGATGCTCACGTGACTGTACCTCCTTCGAATCTCTGCTCAGATATTGCCTTGTCTGTGAGGTCCCTCCAGGGCCATCACAGCTGCCGGTCCATGCCCTGTGCTCTGGCCTGGTTCCCTGGAGCGCTTCTCACCCAGAGCATATGTGCTTACTGGGTTTACTGCTTTTCTCCTCTCCCTGGGATGCCATCTCTGGCAGCTGGGGTTGTGCCTGTCCTGTTGGCTGCGTCCGCAGGCGGCCTCGTGCTGTTTGCTGAGTGATGGAGGATTGCCATGTCCTCCACCTCCACCTGGTTCTGTCCACGTGGAGCTATGCCCCGTGTTCATGGTGAGGCACCCGTCTCCCCATCATGTGAGTGTCTGGGGGTGATGGGGGCGGGGACAAGGAGGTCTGAGCAGGTTCACAAGCTCTTGTAACTGAGGGGCTTGGGCCCTGACTGTAGCCCCAGGTCCAAACCAGCAGGATTCAGCCCCACAAGTGAGACCTGCAGGATTGGGCCCCAGCCTACACAGAACCTGTGCATGTGTCCTGGGGTGGCCCTAGCAAAGGACCACAGACTTGGGGGCTCACACAACAGAAGCGAATTCTCCCATCGTTCTGGAGGATAAACTTCTGAAATCAGGGTGTGGCCAGGGCCAAGATCTCGGGGAGGATCCTCCCTACCTCTTCTGGCCTCTTAAGCCCACGTGAATCCAATCTCTGCATCCATCTTCACTGGGCCTTCCCTTCTTCCCCGTCTCTCCTCTGTGTCACTTATAAAGACAGCTGTGATTGGATTTGGGGACCCTCTGTATAATCCAGGGTGATCTCATCTCAAAACACTTAATTAAACCTGCAAAGATCTTTCTTCCAAATAAGGTCACACTTCAAGTTTCCAGGGGTTAGAATGTGAGCCCACCTTATGAGGGGTCACCATACACTGTTCTGTGTATCCAACACAATTGCTAACGTCCAGGAGACACCAGTGGTTGTGCCCTGCGTGGTGTGACCCCCTTGCCTTCCGCCCACCCACAGGGAGTTACACTGACTTACAAAGGTAAAGGGAGGTGGCTTTATCCCCATTTCACAGGTAAGGAAACTGAGGGTCAGAGAACATAGGACCAGCCTATGGCAAATCCCAGAATTCAAGTCTGGGTGACTCCCTCAGCCATGTTCCAAAATCCCCAGCCTGAGCTGTTTCTTCAGATGGAGGATGAGGCCCAGAGGCTCTGAAGCTGTGGCAGACACAGAGCAGACACAGAGCCGAAATCCCTTTACTTCCAGGTTTTTCTGATGATGAGCTGCCGCCTCCCCTGGGACCATAGCAGGTGGAGCAGCTGCAGGGTCAGATGGTACCACACACTGGGCTACAGCTCAGCAAATATTCCTTCCCCTCTCCCTTGGGGCCAGTGTACTGTGTGGCCCCACTGAAGTAGGGCTGGGACATGCGACGTTTAGGCTTCTGGAACGTAAGCAGGGACAACGTGTCATTCCTGAGCCAAGACTTGACAGCACCTGACTCTCCCTCACGGCCAGCTGTGCTCCTGTTGTTGCCCCTGGTAACCGCAAGTTCAAGGATGGAGCGGGGTCGTGAGCAGAAGTCAACCCAGGATGCAGCCCGGAGCCTGGAGCCTGGAGCCTGGAGCCAGGAGATGAGTCCAGCCTCACCCACCCAAGGATCCGGGCAGCTGCCTGCCCACTGGTGAGTGAGAAAGAAACACTTGTTGCTTCAAGGCTCTGGGTTTTGGAGAGGTTTGTTACTCAGCATTCTTGTAGTAGCTGCTGATTGATACAGACGGGTCCAAGCTTGGATAGTTAATAGATATGGAATGTACCTCAAAAATAATATTGATGGAGCATCCCCTGATCCAGAAAAAGAGCACAGAGTGAAATCCAAAATAGATGACTCCATGTTGACTGGAAACCGGTACTCAAGCTAGCTCTTTACAAGTTAAAGGGAAATTTGAATTTGAGACAAGACAGTCTCAAATTCAAGATGGAACAGTCTTTGGATGAGGACTTTTGAATGAAATACCAGGGTGTCTATAAGCCACTTTCTTCTCCACCCAACTTTTGAAAGTTTTTTGTGTACCTCTAATACTTAACTGACGTTAGATTGTTCATATCAGTTGATAATCCGATAGGGTCTTTGAAGAATATCCGATTTACATGTGACTCCGTTGACAAACACAGTCCTTCCACCAAAGTCAGCCTCCACAGAAAACTTTCTTCCCACATTTAGTTCTAATGTGTGGATTAATTCTGTTTAGGAGTGACAGCTATCTGCTTTCTCCTTGTAATAAAATAATTAAATTAGTTTTTGCCCTCCTATTTGTTTTTTTTTTTCAGAGTAATCCTTTCATTAAAAGCCATGTAATGTTTTCCTGTTCTGTTATCTGCTATATTTCAACTTCTGTATTTTCTCTGCTCTCCTGTCACGTTTCTCATTAAATTTCCCCTTTTTATTCTCTCATTGTGATGGCTTTTTACATTTTTTTTCCCCCAACACAAGCTTTGAACTAAAAGACTGGAAAACTATGTTATTTGGAATGAAAGGATGTGGAGTGTCACACATTTGCCAGCTAATGTGTTACTTCTTATGTTTTAATTTTTCAGAATGATTGTTTATGAACAAGGTCTTTTGTTTCTTCCAGGCTGGTCTGGTTCTCCGGACCCATCCTTCACAGGAAATGATAATCCTCTGATAACATAATCATCACCATGGCAACCGGACGCAATGTCTTAAACAGGATTAGGACTTCAAGGACCCAGATTTGCGTTTTTACCCACTCCTGAAGCGGCAGGCTGCACCTCCACTGGCCCCACTCCACAGCACGGTGTGTGAGAGGCTCTGGAGGGCTGCAGGACGGCTTCCCAAGCTGAGAACAGCCAGTCGGGGAAAACCATTGTGAATTCAGAACCCGCTGTGCTCCACCGGCATCGGACACAGGCACGAAGCGAAGTGAACGGCTTTTCAGTTTTTTCAAATCTGTGTTTTGTTGTGTCATCCTGCCTCGCCGCCACCCCTCCCACTGAGGAGCGGTATTTTAAAACACAGGTGAGCATTTCTTAGGTGACGGCCAGGCAGGAGCACAATGTCTGGAGCCATCGGCACCCTCTTCTAACTCAGGGTCAGCTGGTCTAGCTAAAGCTAGGGGAGAACTGGCGGACAGACTGATGTGATTCTAGGGTGAGAAAAGGACAGCACTGCCCCTCCAGCTCAGTGGACGATGACGTGGGGATGACCGTCTGCATTAAGAGCCCCAAATCTGGCGCTAGACCGAGTGGTTTGAACTTCTGCTTTTGAGCTTTGACCAGTTACTTAGCTGAGTAGTGTCTCCGTTTGTTACAGTGGTTAAAAAAAAAAAAAAGATTGGATTGAACTACTCAGCATGTTCAGGAGGCCAGCAAAGGAAGCCCAGGGGCAGGGAAGTTGGTGCAGGCCGTGTCCAATGGGCATAAGTGCTCAGGAAGTCCACAGAAATGGTCCACATTCTCAGAGGCCCAGTCTGGGTCCTCTAGGCATCCCCAGCAGGTGAGGCAACTGCCTATTTCACAGATGTTGAAACTGAGGCTTAAGGAGCTTCCGTGAAGCTCCATCCAGGTCACAGAGCTAAAAGCAGTAGGTAATGGCTCAAACGCAGACGTCCCCAGTCAAGCACTGGGCTCGGCCAGTGCCTCAGAGGACCCTGAAGGGCACTAACAGCTCTGAGGCAGTAGGTAGCTGATACAAACCCAGCACATTTACTGTTCATTAAGCACCTCGTGTGTCAGCCGTGGCACCTGGTACTTTACAGGCTCAGCTCTGGCCTAACCATGATGTCAAATGCAGTTGTCAGTATTCTTATTTGTGCAGATAAGGGTGTGTGCCTTACACAGGAGAGTTTATAAGCAGGAGAAGCTGGGTTTGAACCCAGAGCAGTCTGCCACCAAAGTCCCTCCTCTTCCCCCAAGCCACCTGTCCCCACACTGCCATGTCCCCTGGAAATTCACTACGAACGGAAAGCATGTGAGTGTCTAAAAGTAAACACATGCGCTGGGCATTCTATTTGCAGCTGCCCGTTGGGGTTTTATCATGTTGGCTCATCTTCCCATGATGCTGCGTAATGGGATCACTCCAAACAACCCCACACCCGGGATGCCTAATCCACTGTGCATCCTTTGGGATTACCGGATTCCCACCACGGGGAGTGACCATCATTCTCCACTGCAAGTCGCCGGGCTGAAATCACTCACCTTGTGGCCTAAGTGGAATGTACCTGCAATGGATCAGGTTCATCCAGCTCCTCCTGTTCTCAATAGGCTGCTCAGCACATTCTGGCCCCTCCTGGCTGCCCACGAAGGTGTCTAAATCTGCCCTATTCCCCTGATGAGCCGCTGACCTGACGTGGGTTTTCTTTGTCATCGTATTGAGCACAGTAACAAGTAGGACGAGTAAATATTTGTTGATGAATGAATAAAAAAGGGTACATACAGGGAGATTTTCAAGTGCAAAAGCTCATATGTGCATACCAGGGCTTCTCGACTTTGGCTGAATGTTAGAACCACCTGGGGTGTTCAGAAAAATACAAGTGATCAGGCCCCACCCTGGACCAATCAAACAGAGACTCTGAAAGATGGCTGGGTGAGGTTTCTCTTTTAATACTCTCTGGGTGAGGGAGTTTGGTTCAAGATGGCGGAGTAGAAGGACATGCGCTCACTGCCTCTTGCGAGAGCACCAGAATCACAACTAACTGCTGAGCAATCATCGACAGGAAGACACTGGAACTCACCAGAAAAGACGCCCCACATCCAGAGACAAAGGAGAAGCCGCAGTGAGCCGGGAGGAGGGGCGCGATCACAATACAATCAAATCCCATAAACGCTGGGTGGGGGGCTCACAAACTGAGAAAACTTATACCACAGAAGTCCACCCACTGGAGTGAAGGTTCTGAGCCCCATGTGAGGCTCCCCAACCTGGGGGCCCAGCAATGAGAAGAGGAATTCCCAGAGAATCAGACTTTGAAGGCTAGCAGGATTTGATTGCAGGACTTCCACAGGACTGGGGGAAACAGAAAGTCCACTCTTGGAGGGCACACACATAGTGTGTGCATCAGGACCCAGGAGAAGGAGGAGTGACCCACAGGAGACTGAACCAGACATATCTGCTAGTGTTGGAGGGTCTTCAGGAGAGGTGTGGGGCAGGGTGGCTGTGGCTCACCGTGGGGACAAGGACACTGGCAACAGAAGTTGTGGGAAGCACTCCTTGGCGTGAGCCCTCCCAGAGTCTGCCAATAGCTCCACCAAAGAGCGTGTAGGCTCCAGTCCTGGGTTGCCTCAGGCCAAACAACCAACAGGGAGGAAACTCAGCCCCACCTATCAGCAGACAAGTAGATTAAAATTTACTGAGCTCTGCCCACCTAAGCAACATCCAACTCTACCCACCACCAGTCCCTCCCGTCAGGAAGCTTGCACAGGCCTCTTAGATAGCCTCATCCACCAGAGGGCAGAAATCAGAAGCAAGAAGGACTACAATCCTGCAGCCTGTGGAATGAAAACCACATTCACAGAAAGATAGACAAAATGAAAAGGCAGTGGACTATGTACTAGGCGAGGGAACAAGATAAACCCCCAGAAAAGCAACTAAATGAAGCAGAGATAAAGAAAGCTGGAGTAGCAATACTCATATCAGATAAAACAGACTTTAAAGAATGTTACAAGAGACAAGGAAGGACACTACATAATGATCAAGGGATCAATCCAAGAAGAAGGTATAACAATTATAAATATATATGCACCCAACATAGCAGCACCTCAATACATAAGGCAAATGCTAACAGCTATAAAAGAGGCAATCGACAGTAACACAATAATAGTGGGGGACTTTAACACCTCACTTACACCAATGGACAGATCATTCAGACAGAAAATTAATAAGGAAACACAAGCTTTAAATGAAACAACAGACCAGATAGATTTAATTGATATTTAATTTGACATTCCATCCGAAAACAGCAGATTACACTTTCTTCTCAAGTGCACACAGAACACTCTCCAGGATAGATCACACCTTGGGTCACAAATCAAGGCTTGGTAAATTTAAGAAAATTGAAATCATATCAAGCATCTTTTCTGACCACAACACTATGAAATTGGAAGTAAATTACAGGGAAAAAATGTGAAAAAACACAAACACATGGAGGCTAAACAATACGTTACTAAATAATCAAGAGATCACTGAAGAAATCAATGAGTAAATAAAAAAATACCTAGAGACAAACAACAATGAAAACACGATGATCCAAAACCTATGGGATGCAGCAAAAGCAGTTCTAAGAGGGAAGTTTATAGCAATACAATCCTACCTCAAGAAACAAGAAAAATCTGAAATAAAAAATCCAGTCTTACACCTAAAGGAACTAGAGAATAAAGAACAAAACCCAAAGTTAGTAGAAGGAAAGGACTCATAAAGATTAGAGCAGAAATAAATGAAATAAAAACAAAGAAAAAAATAGCAAAGATCAATAAACTAAAAGCTGGTTCTTTGAGAAGATAAACAAAATTGATAAACCTTTAACCAGACTCATCAAGAAAAAGAGAGAGAGTACTCAAATCAATAAAATTAGAAATGAAAAAGGAGAAGTTACAACGGACACTGCAGAAATACAAAGTATCATAAAAGACTACTACAAGCAACTCTATGCCAATAAAATGGGCAACCTGTAAGAAATGGAAAAATTCTTAGAAAGGTATAACCTTCCAAGACTGAGCCAGGAAGAAATAGAAAATATGAACAATCACAAGTAATGAAGTTGAAACTGTGATTAAAAATCTTCCAACAGACAAGAGTCCAGGACCCGATGGCTTCACAGGTGAATTCTATCATACTTTTAGAGAAGAGCTAACACCTACCCTTGTCAAACTCTTCCATAAAACTGCAGAGGAAGGAACATTCCCAAACTCATTCTACAAGGCCAACATCACTCTGATACCAAAACCAGACAGAGATACTACAGTAAAAGAAAATTACAGACCAATATCACTGATGAATATAGATGCAAAACTCTTCAACAAAATACTAGAAAACAGAATCCAACAACACATTATAAGGATCATACACCATGATCAAGTGGGATTTATCCCAGGGATGCAAGAATTCTTCAATATACACAAATCAATCAATGTGATACACCATATTACATATTGAAGAATAAAAACCATATGATCATCTCAATAGATGCAGAAAAAGCTGTTGACAAAATTCAACACCCATTTATGATAAAAACTCTCCAGAAAGTGGGCAGAGAGGGAACCTACCTCAACATAATAAAGGCCATATATGACAAACCCACAGTAAACCTCATTCTCAATGGTGAAAAACTGAAAGCATTTCCTCTAAGATCAGGAACAAGACAAGGATGTCCACTCTTGCCACTCTTATTCAACATAGTTTTGGAAGTCCTGGCCATGGCAGTCAGAGACGAAAAAGAAATAAAAGGAATACAAATTGGAAAAGAAGAAGTAAAACGGTCACTGTTTGCAGATGACGTGATACTATACATAGAGAATCCTAAAGATGCCACCAGAAAACTACTAGAGCTAATCAATGAATTTGGTAAAAGTTGCAGGATACAAAATTAATGCACAGAACTCTCTTGCATTCCTATACACGAATGATGAAAAATCTGAAAGAGAAATTAAGGAAACACTCCCATTTACCATTGCAACAGAAAGAATAAAATACCTAGGAATAAATCTACCTAAGGAGGTAAAAGACCTGTACTCAGGAAACTGTTAGACACTGATGAAAAAAATCAAAGATGACACAAACAGATGGAGAGGTATACCATGTTCTTGGATTGGAAGAATCAATATTGTGAAAATGACTATAGTACCCCAAGCAATCTACAGATTCAATGCAATCCCTATCAAATTACCAATGGCATTTTTTACAGAGCTAGAACAAAAAATCTTAAAATTTTTATGGAGACACAAAAGACCCTGAATAGCCAAAGCAATCTTGAGGGATAAAAACAGAGCTAGAGGAATCAGACCTCCTGACTTCAGACTCTACTACAAAGCAACAGTAATCAAGATAATATGGTACTGGCCCCAAAACAGAAGCATAGATCAATGGAACAGGATAGAAAGCCCAGAGATAAACCCACGCACCTATGGTCAACTAATCTATGACAAAGGAGGCAAGGATACACAATGGAGAAAAGACAGTCTCCTCAATAAATGGTGCTGGGAAAACTGGACGGCTACATGTAAAAGAATGAAGTTAGAACACTCCCTAACACCATACACAAGAATAAACTCCAAATGGATTAAAGACCTAAATGTAAGACCGGACACTATAAAACTCTGAGAGGAAAACATAGGAAGAGCACACTTTGACATAAATCACAGCAAGATCTTTCTTGACCCACCTCCTAGAATAGCAGAAATAAAAACAAAAATAAACAAATGAGACCTAATGAAACTTTAAAGCTTTTGCACAGCAAAGGAAGCTATGAACAAGATGAAAACACAACCCTCACAATGGGAGAAAATATTTGTAAATGAATCAGTGGACAAAGGATTAATCTCCAAAATATATAAACAGCTCATGCAGCTCAATATTATAAAACAAACAACCCAATCAAAAACTTGTCCGAAGACCTAAAAAGACATTTCTCCCAAGAAGACATACAGATGGCCAAGAGGCACATGAAAGGCTGCTCAACATCACTAATTATTAGAGAAATGCAAATCAAAACTACAATGAGGTATCACCTGACTTCGTTAGAATGGCCATCATCAGAAAATCTACAAACAACAAACGCTGGAGAGGGTGTGGAGAAAAGGGCACCCTCTTGCAACTGTTGGTGGGAATGTAAATTGATACAGCCACTATGGAGAACAGTATGGAGGTTCCTTAAAAAACTAAAAATAGAATTACCATATGACCCAGCAATCCCACTTCTGGGCATATACCCTGAGAAAACCATAATTCAAAAAGATACATGCACCCCAATGTTCATTGCAGCACTATTTACAATAGCCAGGTCATGGAAGCAACCTAAATGCCCATTGACAGATGAATGGATAAAGAAGATATGGTACATATATACAATGGAATATTACTCAGCCATAAAAGGGAATGAAACTGGGTCACTTGTAGACACTTGGATGGACCTAGAGACGGTCATACAGAGTGAAGTAAGTCAGAAAGAGAAAAACAAATATCACATATTAACACATATATGTGGAATCTAGAAAAATGGTACAGATGAACCGGTTTGCAGGGTAGAAATAGAGACACAGACATAGAGAACCAATGTATGGACACCAAGGGGGGAAAGCAGGGGCGTGGTGGTGAGATGAATTGGGAGATTGGGATTGACATATATACACTAATATGTATAAAACAGATAACTAATAAGAACCTGCTGTATAAAATAAATAAAATTAAATTTAAAAGAAATACCCCCTGGGTGATGGGCTTCCCTGGTGGCGCAGTGGTTGAGAGTCCGCCTGCCGATGCAGGGGACACGGGTTCGTGCCCCGGTCCGGGAGGATCCCACATGCCGCGGAGCAGCTGGGCCCGTGAGCCATGGCCACTGAGCCTGCGCGTCCGGAGCCTGTGCTCCGCAACGGGAGAGGCCACAACAGTGAGAGGCCCGCGTACCGCAAAAAACAAACAAAAAAAAAACAAAATAAAAGAAATACCCCTGGATGAGTTCAATGTGCATCCTCTACCTGCCCCCACACACATATTTCATTTTAAACAGAGTTTCTGCCAATTCTAACACTTGTGATGTACTGTCATCTCCCCAGGGAGCTCTTGTAGAGTGTTCCCAGAAAAGGGTCCAGCAAAACTTCCTGTAAGTGGAAGTAAGAGACCCTCCCATCCTCTGTCCTGCACAGAGTGACCGTGGGGTCACCAGTGAGCTGGAACCACTAGACGTGCCTTGAGGAAGGGGCTTCCTGCTCACCTCTCAGCTGCAAACGTTCCCGCCAGGGGTCGTACACCGACTCGGCTTCTCACCAGCCCCGAAGAGCATCCCAAGATGCTGGAATTGTCAACTGCAAGCCTGCAGACCCGCTAGTCTCAGAGCAGAGCCACGGCCTTTGGGACTTATCTGCCTCTGAAAGCACGACGATGATGGATATTGTCCCTTTCAGCCTAGTTAATGAAGCATCCAAGTCATGCCAGCTTTTATCTGTCCGTAAAACACCAGCAAGCAGGGTGGAGAGACCAAGCCAAGTGTCGTTTTGAAACATGAACTTCATGTAAATCGGGAGACAAGAATGGCTGGATTTCTCTAGAAGACTCATCATAGGAAACCAGCCGACCCTCTGCCTGAGCTTCTGGGCCCGTTGTATCAGCTCCAGAACCAGCAGGGGCAGAGGTTGAAGCACGGGTGTGTCCTTGGCCAAGGGGCCAGGGACTTCTGTGGATCCTGGACAGCCAGCCCTACGTGTGCCCAGCCAATCAGGCTGCAGGGAGGAACGTGTCTCCCACATCATGTGAATTCACCAACATGCAACTGTTTTAAATCCCTAAAATAGCAATCTCATATGGTTCCACTTAAACGGGGGAAAGGATTGTCTATTTTATTGGAAATGTCTCTCTCGAGGATGATGGAAAGATTGTCGCGTGGTTGGCTTCTGGACTCACTGTCCCCACTAGCTAACCAGCCACAGGGCCCTTTGGCCACTGAAAATCTTCAAGTCACGTTAGCCGCCTGGCCCACTCTCCTCATCTGCGAAAACAGGGCATCGGACAGCAAAATGAAGGTAGCCCGCATTTTCCAGTATTTGCCATGTTCTGAGGAATGTGCTAAGTGCTCGATTACTTAAAGACATTTAACAGTTCTAGGTGATTATCAGCCCTTGACAACACTGGGAGGTAGAGATCGTCCTTACCCTGTTTAATAGATCAGGATGCGGGGCCAGAGAGATGAGTGGTGTCCAAGTGGAGACTCCAGGACTGGAAGGAGGGGGCTGAGGGTCACCGCTGTAGTGCTGACCCTGAGACCCCGCCTCCTTCCATGAGCGGGAGACTCCTTCCAGCTGTGGGATGTGATGATACTTCGTTGACCTGTCATCTTGCAACCCGTTCACTACTGATGACTCAACCGCAGTGGCATTCGTAGAAAGAAGCCACAAAGGCCTGCTGGTGACCGGATGTGCATGGAGGGGTGGTCACTTGCTTGACTAGATCCGGGGCCTCCCTGGATGTTATTTAATTTCCTCCTGCCCACTGACATGGTCAATTGGCACTTAGCATCCACTCACACCTCCTTCTCGAGCGCTTCCTGTGCTACCAGTGTTGACGGGCTGAAAGCTACATTTTCCAGAATCCCTCGTGCAGTGAGCTGACACTCAGGTGGCCCCAACAATCCCTTGATGGTGGCCTCCAGCCAATATCCTGCAAGAAGCTGAGGCCTCAGTGCCACTGCCCTGGAGGAATGGACTCTGCCAACAGTTAAGTGAGCTTGGAAGCAGGTCCTTCCTCAGTTGAGCTTTCAGATGAGACACCAGTCCTGGCTGACACCTTGATGGCAGCCTCTAAGAAATTCCAAAGCAGAGAGCCAAGCCCAAAGCACCTGGAGCCCTGACCCCTGACCCACAGAAACTGTGAGACAATTAGTGTGTGCTCAACTTACGGCACTTTGTTAACCAGCAACCGAGGGTGAGTGTTTAGTTGTGCTGATCGGATGCTCTTGTCGAGATGTGGAACACACATCATCTGGCTTCCTTTTGGCTGATTTCAGCCAGTCTGTATGAGGTCACCAGCCTGCATCCCAGCAACGGTGGCCGCCAAGATGCAGTCTGAGCATCTCTGTGGTTTTGACGGCAGCCTACTGCCCAGCTGGGAGATCACAGTCCCACGGGTCATTGGGATCAGTACTTCGGTGGCGATCTCCCAATTTCCCACCTTCCTGTTGGTGGAAGAGGTGGTAGCCCCTAGCAGGTCATTTCTGCAGGACATCCTGTCTCTGCCGGCTGGTCAGTCTGGGCATCGCTAGTGTCTACCTTCTACCCATCCAGACAATTCATGAGCACCTGATTCCCCATATTAAGTCACCTTCTCCTTCCACTGCCTCGAGTGGTCTCTGTGTCCTGCCCTGAGCCTTACTAGATCCACCTGGTTTCTGGATTGTTTCCTGGAAAGTAAAGAAAGCCCTTCAATTTTCTCACCATGTACCTGAGCGCTTTCTCTCTGTGCGAATTCAAGATACTTTGAATCTTGGCCAAACACGAATTAGACGACATAATCCTACCTCAAGTACATATGGGACATGGTAGTTTACCAAGTGGTGCTACAGAAATCATGGCCTTCACGTCTCAGAACAGCTCACTGAAGTGGGTGTATGTCCCTCCACCTGTTTTATAAACAAGGAGACCGTGACTCAGGGGGAGTCAACCTCGGCCAAAGTGAGCAGGGT
This sequence comes from Phocoena phocoena, assembly GCF_963924675.1. NCBI lineage: Eukaryota > Metazoa > Chordata > Mammalia > Artiodactyla > Phocoenidae > Phocoena > Phocoena phocoena. The sequence continues at coordinate 85,356,976 of NC_089233.1, forward strand.
CGGAGCCAGGACTCCGCCCAGATCCCAGGGCGGCTGTGGTCCCTTTCTCCCTAGGATGAGGTTTCCTTTGATTTCTTCTCCTGATTTCCTAAATCCTCCCCAGTTTCTACAAAAGAACCCAAAGGTGAAAATGGCCTTTGGACGCTATTTCCTTAAATCCATCCCCACGAAGCTTGTTTGTCCAGTGAGTAAACCCCTGCTGTGTGAGAACCAGCCCACCATCTGTTAATTTCTAAAACATGAGTGCTTACTGTTGGCAAGATCAGGGCCTCATCCAAAGACCCCGACCCTCAGGGTGAACAGCAGCTGAAGTTTCCCACAAGCCCTTGGTCCCCTCTTTGCTCTCACAGAAAGGCCTTTAGCTCAGCCCTACCCCCACAGGGCTGTGCCCACCCAGAGAAAGTGCCTTTCCTTAGTTCACCCACCCAGATGGACGCTTTTCTCCTGGCACAAAGCCACTGTATCGGCTGGTGGCAGCCCTGTCCAAGCTGCGGAGACAGGTGTGAACAGAGTCTTTGGAGGGCTTGGGAGTGTGTGACCAGAAGCAGGAAGGCTTCCCACGGTCACAGAGGTCCCTTCAAGCACTTGAAACACTCTCTCTGTGTAGAAAGTTTATTCCAAGTCTGTGTGTTGTCACAGAGGCCAGAGTTAAGAGCAATGGACAGAAATGTCCGGAGAGATATGTGTGGTATGCCTGACTATTCAGGCTCCCTGCAAAGATCCTTCTCTAACATTAACAGGGCCCGTGTCTCTGAAGGTGGTGACCTCTGTAGGAAGCAAGATCTTAGCAAGTGATTCGCGGGAGTTCCTATAAGTCCGTCCGCTTTGACCGCTAAGATCACCTTTCAGTGCCGTTCCAGTGACCATTGGGTGGTGAATACTTTCTAACACAACTCTCCCCATCTTCACGCTCAGCCCAAGCGGCTGAAGCAGCAGCCCTGGGCTCACTCCCCTGTGGCTGACCTGCGGTGGGGACAGGTAGGCCAAGGGATGGCTTTGTCTTGTAATCAGGCAGATGTTGAACGGCAAAGATGAGAAAGGGATACATTTTTAAAGTAAATGGCGAGAAGCCGCGTTAGAACATATCGTGAATGTTGGGGAAGCTACTGGAATGTAATTGGGTTCTCTAAACACCGTGCCATCTGATTCAGACTTGGGAGAAGTGATACAAAATGGACTTGAAATAAAAATCACCAATTGTGTCCTACAGCTCAAGCCCGGTGCCAGCAAAGAAGCCTGATTACCCGCTGAAGCTAATTGCTCGCATTTGAGCGGGCTGCTCGGACTCCCCACAAAAGACGTGGAAACGAGATGGATCGGAGAGTTGCAGGCCAGAGACAGGAGCCCAGGAGAGCAGGACGTGCTCATGGGAGCAGTGCACAGGCGAGGAGGCTTTAAGAGTCATTTCTTTTTGAGAGGCTGCCTACGAGCCAGCCAGAGCGAGAGGGCTGCTTCCTCTGAAGGCGCCCGGAACGACTCAGAATCTCGTTGAAAGTGGCAGGGGGGAAACAGGCTCCGGATAACACGATGCACACACACGCTTTGATCTCCATCAAGCTCTCTGCAAGGTGAGTCCTGGTGTCAGGGAAGACAACCTGCTTCCGAAGGGAGCCCCTCCCCACGGATGCCACGGGGACTGGTGTCAAAGGAGCCACATCTGCACATCAGCAGCCTCCAGGGGTCACGGTGGGCGTGCCCGAGGGATGCCCTGCACGGTGACAGCTCCTCTAAGAGACCGAAGCCGGCTTCCCCGCCGACACCCGCCTGATCCTCTGCTTGGTTCCGGGTCTCCTGGAGACTGCACTCACCTGGGGAGGAGCTGCATTCGCCAGGCTTTGGAATCTCGGAGGCCGCCTGACACACGATGCTGGGCAAGAGGAAATGGGTGTCTGCCGCAGGACGAACCCCCCAGGTCAGCACTGACTCTCTCCCCTTCCCACCCCGCCTCCAGTGGATCAGCTAATCTGGCCAGAATCATCTGTGAAATGCACGGAGACTCTGATCGCTTCTCCCCATTTTCACTATCACTGCTTGGGCCTCGGCCACCATTGCCTTGGCCAGGCCAAGAGCAGTCAGGGATGCAGTGGACTTTCAAGGGCCCTAACTGATTGGTTTTGCCTTCATGGCCCATTCTTCCATTATAGCTACCTATCTATCTATCTATCATCTGTCTATCATCTATCTGTCATCTATCTGTCTATCCTCTGTCTATCTATGTATCATCTATCATCTATTTATCTATTTATCAACTATCTAGCTATCATTTATCTATCATCTATGTATCTACCTACCTACTACCTACCTATCTACAGTTGACCCTTCAACAACATGGGTTTGAACTACGCAGGTCCACTTACACAGAGGTTTTTCAATAAATGCATTTATTCCTACAGGATCCACGGTTGGCTGAATCCACAGATGCAGAACATATGATATGGAGGACCAACAACGGGACATGATCATCTTGGTTCTTGCTATCTGTGGTAGATTCTGGAACCAAACCCCCAGGAGGGTGGATAACCAGGGACCACTGTATGTCGATCTACCTACCTATCTATTTATATCACATATATAAAGCAGTCGTTAAAATATATAAAATATGTATATATTTATACATATAAAAATATATAAATATATGTAAAACATTTTAACGACTTGTATATATGATATAGACTACGATATATGTATGTAAAATACGTATAGATGTAAAATTTTTAATGACTATGTTGGTATAAAGATAAATACAATCCAGGCCGGATTGTGTTCCTGTGTTTCTTCAGATTTTAAAGGAGATTAAACTGTTTCTTGTCCGTAAAGTCCAGGGAGCCCTGGGCCCTAGTGGGGAAGCCAGGCTGCCTGCCTGGGCCCTGGGTCTGCCACACAGCCTTGCAGGGCGGACCCTCCATTAGAAGGTGCAGCCCTTTGGGAGCGTTCAGTCCTCTGCTCCAGCCTTTTATCCCTCTGCTCACATCACACCTGTGGCTCCCAGTGTGCCCTGAGCTGAGCAAGGGTCTTCACCTGGCCTTCAGGGTGCTGCCTGCCCTGTTCTGGCCCTTCCTCCTTCTCCCCCAAAGCTCTGATCCAGCCACACTTGCCCCCTTACTGTTTCCAGGTGCACCACCTGGCCTCTGACCCCAGGGCCTTTGCACTCACCACTCCTGCCGCACCTCTGCTCAGAGGGACTTGTCCAAGAGCTTCTCCTGGATGGGCATCCAAGAGCTTAGGGCCACCGTCACCACCCTGTGCTCCTTCAGAGCAGTTTTACCACCCTGTGTGTTTAGCGTCTGTTTCCCCCAACTTGAATTTAGGCCCAGACTGGATCTGTGTATCCCAGATGCCTGGCATGTCAGTGGAGTCTTGGATATTACCCTCTGTCTCCATCTTTAAGGAAATGAAGGCACACCACTAGCAGGTGGAGAGATGATAAATGGATCAATGACTTGATGGTATGAATTAATCTTACTGTGTCCATAACTCTCAGACAAGTCATTGACAAGGACCCAGTTCCCCTTTGAATGCCTGGGTGCAGAGCCTACAAGTAATGATTTTATGTTCTTTTGGGGAAAAAAGTACAGAATTACCAAACTCTGGATAGTCTCTGGATGTCATGTGAGACACAGAGCTGAGGGAGGGACCCCTACGAAGCTCCTAAGAGACCCGTCTTGGCCCCAGATGCAGCCCTTGGTGGCTCGTTGAGTCTCACCTGAGGGCGTCCACTTATGATTGGCTATTTCTGTGCCTCATTTTTGGCCCAGGGAACACAAAATATGGGCCCATAGACCTTCATCCTTCTGCAGCAGTGAAGAGGCCTCGAAAGCTCTTTGAGTCCCATCTTCTTTAAAAAAAGCAAAACAAACATCCAAACCAATCAGACATTTGTAAAAAGAAGTTGCTGATCAGAGAGCAGAATCGGTGTGGGGAGCAGCATTATCTGGGGTGGAGAGTGATGGACCAGTAGAGCCCACCTCTAACCAGCTTGGATCTCTAGAAAGTTCTGCCCTGTTGTCCCCCCAAAGTAACCAAATAGTCCCGGCCCAGAGAAGGGAATGTCTGATTTCGGCAAGGACCCAAACCAAATTATTCGACTTTGGGCAAATGACTCCGGTTCTCCTTTTTCTTTTGAATTGAGGGATAACTTACCAGGATAAAGTACGGAGAACTTAAGAGATAAATGAGTCCCTAACTCCTCACCCATGTAATCACCCCCCCAATTGCAGACAGAGTGTTTCCAACACTCCGCAGGCTCCTCTGTGCTTCCCGCGGTCAGCTCCGCCCACCACCTGTTCTTGAACTTCCCATCCACGGAGACACACGGGACACACACTTTCACATCTGGCTTCTTTTGCTCCGTGTTTGTCTTCCAGATGGGACCGTGTGTTGTACATTTGGAAGTTCACTCTCTTTCTTCCTGTGAAGCTTAATTCACTTATTTTATGTTTATACGTTTGAGTTTCAGGAAAGTAAACTGCTGCATCTTTTTTTTTTTAGATGTTGGGGGTAGGAATTTATTAATTAATTTATTAATTTTTGCTGTGTTGGGTCTTCGTTTCTGTGCGAGGGCTTTCTCCAGTTGTGGCAAGCGGGGGCCACTCTTCATCGCGGTGCGCGGGCCTCTCACTATCACGGCCTCTCTTGTTGCGGAGCACAGGCTCCAGACGCGCAGGCTCAGTAGTTGTGGCTCACGGGCCTAGTTGCTCCGTGGCATGTGGGATCCTCCCAGGCCAGGGCTCGAACCCGCGTCCCCTGCATTAGCAGGCAGATTCTCAACCACTGCGCCACCAGGGAAGCCCACTGCTGCATCTTGAAGTGGCATGAGCTGTATCAGGTGGATGTGGTGAAAACCACGAAGGCAGTAGACCATTAATTCAAGTCGGAGGGAAAAATTGGTGACCAAGAATCTGACCAGGAAGTCCCTAATCAGAGCAGAATTTCCAGCTGGAGGGAATTACAGCGGAGAAACAATGGAGAGCATCCCTCAGGTTCCTCAAAACAGGCACCAACCAGTGCGAACGGGAGCTGGGTCAGGCCTTTGAGGACCTCCAGGCACAGAGACCGCCAGGTCAGAGCAGGCAGTCGGAGGGGACACGGTGGTGCCCATGGGACCCGACTGATCCACTTTCCAGGCACCGTTGAGGGAGATGGAGCAGGCCAAGGCCCCGGATGGTCAGTCCATTGCTGGGCTTGGACTGGGGTTTCAGGTCTGCCTGTTCCCAGGCCCCCGTGGAGTCCCGAGGCAGGACTTCCCTTCTGCTTCTGGTAGCCCAGGCTGAAATGGACACGACTGTCCTGACAAAGAGACGCACACCCACCCTTTCGTGGCACCATTTGGCAGCACGGAAGTCAGACCCATACAGAGCTGCTCTGTGATGTTCGAGGATGCACCTGTTCATTTATTTATTTTTAATCTCGTGGGTCCCCCCGCCCCGTCCTGAGCATCAGGCCGGTCCCGCCCCAGCCAGAGCCGCTGACGTCACGCGGCGGCCACTGGCTGGAAAGTCTCCATGTCCATCGCTCCTGAGTTCTCACCCCTCCAGACCTGCTTTGTTGCTTGGTAACAATTTTACGGCCACATGAACGGGAGAGTTCTGAAAAGAGGATTGCTTAAAGCCTGACAGCAATTACAGGCAAGGCAGTCCACTTCTTTCATTTCAGAAACCAATACACAAATGGATCTTCCCATCCAGTTAGTGTTTTATTATTATTTAAACAGCCTCCCCACTGTGCTCAGAGCCAGCTCTGTGTCAGTACTAATTCCACACCCCTCACTTCTGAGCCTCTCAGTCACTAAAGAGAGAAGGTTCTTCCTCACCATCTTTTGACTTCCTCTTGGCTTTGGAGTTTGTGGAAGGCAGGCATCCTACACTCAGATCACAGCCCCAAGAGGAGGAGTGGTCTTATGCCCCTGCCTTGGCCAAAAGCCACGTCCACGGCCGTTCCTCCTTCCCCATCCTAGTTAAAAACAAGCCACCACCAAACAGCTGGTGACCTGACTCGTGCACGAATGTTCTGGACGACTCTGAGACCCCTAAGGCAACAGCAGTATGTGAGCTGATTTTTTTCTCCAGGAAGCCCGAGGGAGTCCTGGGCCCATAAAGAATTCTCAATAAACGCTTCCCCTGTTTCATGACCCGCTGGCTCTTATACACAGAGATGGGTCATAACTTTGGTTAATTTCAACTTGTCAAAAGAGAGGTTTTGACATCATCAAGCTTGTAGAAAGACTTGGGCAGGCCCAGTTGACATTAGAAAATTCCCCAACCCATTCCCATTTTTTGTTTTATTTTATTCAATTAAACCGAGCTCACGAAGGCTATAATAGAATTATGTTGAAGCCCATGTCTTTTACATAGTGTGTGAATGTATGTGTGTGTTGTAATTTCCGCAAAGTGTATTGTACTGTACGAGTCTGTATGGTGAGTTATTCAGTAGAATGCCAAGTTTTTACACCCATCCATGCTGCTATACGTAGTCAGTCTGTTCACATCAACTGCTGTCTGGTAGTCCAGACTTGGCCGTCTCCCCTAAGGAGGAGTAGTTTGTTTTCCCCACTATTTCCCTCTTACTAACGTACTACAGTGGACAGCCGTAGGCATTCTCCAGCTGGAAGAGCGTAACGCGTAGGTACCAGGTGTGGAATTGCTCAGTATAGACTCGTGTTTCTCCTGTGTTCCTAGGTGTCCTCAAATCGCAGATTGCTCTCCAAGGAATGAAGATGCCCCCTGCCCCCGCCATGTGGCTTCTGCCCTCTGCACATCCTTGCCATTGTGTGGCGTTCTCTGACTATTTTTTGCGTCTGAAAGTCTGATCGGTATGAAATGATGTCCACTTCTGTTTACGTTGTATTTACCTAAATTCTGGTGTAGTCAAGTGCGCTTGTGTTTGTTCACTGATCTTTCCATGCGGATGACATCGACCCCGGCACGTCTGCTGTCCCTCATTCCCTCCCCCCAGACCCCTAAAACATGCATTTGACAACTGGGCCAATGTGTCTGGTGACTGTTTTGGCTTTTTCCTCCCCTAATAGTGTGTTTGGAGGTGATAAAATAATCTTCACTGACGCACTTTTTATATGTGTTTGATGCCAGGATAATTTACAAAGGTACAAGTCTGAAAAATTGAATAAATCCATTCCTGCTGCTTCACTTATGGTTTGGTTCCTTGTTCTTTTATCTGGCAAAAAGAAAAGTTACAGGCCAACAGAGTTCTTTTTCTTTTTTTTTAGCAAAGAAAAGGCAGAAAGAAAAAATGAAGAAAAGAAGGAAAGAAAGTAGAAACAGGCAAGATGTAAATCACTCTGTTGAACATGGTGCCGTGCCACGGTGGTGGCCCAGTGTGGCGCGAGCTCAGCTTCCCCATCTCACCTCCTGAAAGAAATCCCACAATCCCACAGGTCCTGTGTGTGAGGCAGGGAGCTAGTGATCACTGGTAACAGCGACATCTCACACTGATTGAGGGCTCACCGCCTGTTTAGAACTGGAATGACGGGTAATAATGTGATAACAGCGCGACAATAACAATGACTCAGACCATGTGTTCAGCTCTCCCTTCGGGCCAAGGCTGTGCTCCAACCAGTCACCGGCGTGGTCTGATCCGCTGTCACAGTGGCCTTGGGCGGCGGGCCTACCATTCATCAGCTGAGAAGAGGAAGGCTCGCAAAGTTTAAATAACCAGCCGAACGCCACACTGCAGGTGACACCCAGAGATGAAATTCAAGTCGAGGGTTATCTGCAGGCAGAACCAGAGCACATAGGGACCACAGTGGCCAGGGCAGAAGGCTCAGTGCCCTGATGGCTCTCCAGCCACCAAGGCAGCACTGCTCTAGTCCCCTGAGGCCAGCGGCACCGTGAATGCAAACAGGAAAACTGCTGCTCCCCGGAAAGACAGACCAGCACCCACACCCCACTCCCCACTCGCCCCACCTCACTTCCCTCACTTGCCCCACTACGTCCCCAGGATTTCCAGCCAGCCAAGGAGCGGGAGATAAAATGCAGACCGCCTTCCGCATCACGGTGGGCCGCGGCAGGATGCACAGGCACCAAAGTCCCTGGTAATCGAGCTCCTCTGTCACTCGGGTGCCAAGGAGCCGACACCCATGGCCCATAAGGAAGCTCCCTCTCTGCTCCTTCCAATTTCTAGGCAAGTGAAAGAAACAAGACCCTTGATCTAATGAAATATTCCAGCAAGAGGATAAATTAACTTCCTCTCCGACTTGTCCAAACTATTTATTGTAAACGATTCAGTCAACAGGAAGTGACTCTGGCACCTGGGGGAAAGCTGGCGGCCTCCAGGGTCTGCAGAAAAGTGAAGGACAAAAGGTCCCTGAAACTCTTCCCAGGGGTGTTTTCTTTTCTTCTTTTGAAAGGAAAATGTTTCTCCTAGCAAGTTGGTAATACCAATTAAAATATAAAGATTTCTTTGTTTGGGGGTCCAAATTTCCCCAAGTTTCCATGTGCAAATTGCTAAAGCAGCCCTCAGTCATTGACCAGGGACTTCTAGAACTTCTGGGAAAGAGGGGCAACACATAAAGCCGTCATACGGCTGTGAAGAGACCAGGCCGGCATGAGAAGTTCTATCATGACATAAATAACACACTAGGTCTTAGTCACTAGTCCTAGAAGCACAGTGACCATCCAAGAGAAATTCAGGGAGCCCGAAGCTGGTCTTTGGAAAGTTCTCCCAAATCTTATAGTTCATATTTGAAGTAAATTTGGCAAAAGATTTCTCAAATTTGAAAATGATCCAAATATTATATACGACACGGGCTTCCCTGGTGGCACAGTGGTTGAGAGTCCGCCTGCCGATGCAGGGGACGCGGGTTCGTGCCCCGGTCCGGGAAGATCCCACATGCCGCGGAGCGGCTGGGCCCATGAGCCATGGCCACTGAGCCTGCGCGTCCAGAGCCTGTGCTCCACAACGGGAGAGACCACAGCACTGAGAGGCCCGCGTACCACACACACAAAAAAAAATAATAAAAATTATATATGACAGGAATGAGAACATTGTGTGGTGTGAAATGAAACTTCCTGATTGCTCATAATAGAACATCCATTTTCGATCAGACCAAACAACCTTCAGCAAATCATTCCGTTTCTCCACCCCTAAGGTCATTGTCTGCACCCACCATGGCGACTGGTGAAGCCTGGACTTCCTGAAAGGCCCCGTATCAATGGTGGCTGTTATCATTCTCATCAGATTATCAACAACCCAAAATTACACTCTTCAACTTCCCTTCCAGAGGGAGGTCACCTGGACCAGCCATCAGCTATAGGGACCTCTTTTCCCAATTCCCCTGGCCAACTTCCCGAGAGCAGGAGGGGCAAACACACCTGCATCTGGCGGCCCTTCCATCTGCCCCGTGACCATTTCCCCTAAGCCGCACAGACTTCAAACATCATCCCTCTGCTGTACTTTTACCTACCTATCCATCCTCTACATGGTATCACTCTTTTCTATTTCAGTTAATTATCTGAAGTTGCCCAAAACAGCCTGAAGTCTCACAGCAGTTACCCCTTACCCATTAGCCAGAAAGTGGCTGCCATCTCTCTCTGGGATTACTTGTGCTAAGAGGTCGGAGATGGCAAGAGAAATGAAAAGCCGTTTGCTTTAGCGCCATTAGTACACTTTGTAGATAATTATATAATTTTCCAGGTATTCCTGGGGGCTCACTTCAGCTGCTCAGTCTTTGAGTGAACTTTGACAAGAGAAAATTGAGGGTAATTTCTGTTTGTTTGCGTACTCTTTCTATAGTAAGAAGGATAATTACTTTAAAAAGGAAGAAAGGTGTACTAGATCTCAGTCAATAAGTAAGCTAAAATTTTTCCCTTTAAAAAGAAATGCTCAGAGTGCAGAGCTAAAGAGAAAGAAACAAGTAAAGGGCATCTCATAGTTTTGCTGTCTTTTTTTTTTGGCTTATCTCGCCTGTGAGATATGATTCTCAATTTAATTAAAGTCAGAAGAATAATGGCCCCAGGGCTGTATTTCTAGCAGGGATCCCAAATGCTTGTGAATTTCTCTAACAAGAGAAGGGTCAAGGTCACCCATGTGTTTTAAAGACAAGTGTCCTCCTTTCCCCCCCCACCCGCCCCCACCAGTTTGTAAGTCCCGTGAAAAACTTAGCACCTCCCGTACAGTCGTAAAGGAAGAGAAAATAACACAGTCTCTTCAGCAACGACTGTCTGTTCTGTCTCTGAGAGTCAAACAATTAGGCACATTTGGGCCCCAAACCAAGGCCCCCCACCCAGGCCAACCGTTTTCTGGTTGGCTGAACAGTGAAATGAGCACATGTGCCTTTCTTCATTTGTACTAACTGGAGCTGTGCCACCTGCCGGGAAGGATGCTCTGGACCAGGGATGCGATGGTCAGACTGGCAGGAAGACATCCTGGAACCCCCAGGAGCTCATCCACCCAGTGAGCTCAGAGCAGGAACCACAAAAGTGTGACAAGAGTCCCTGCCTTCACTTAGGTTCCCCAAGAAGCAGAGCCTGAGGCAAGGATTCAAGGGCCAGACGTTTATTTGGGAAGGAGTCCCAGGAAACCCCAGCAGGAAGGAAGGCAGTCAAGGTGTGTCATGAAGGCAGCTGCCACTGCGGCACCTGGAGTTAGTCCCACTAGGGACCTCGGGATCCAGCAAGGGACCTGCACCTCAGAGTCGTCCCTCCCGAGGGCGGAGGGAGCTGGGGTATTTCCACACAGTCTCCCAAGATGGATCAATCGAGGGCTGCTCCTGGGAAACTCTAGTTCTCTGCCACTTGGCCTGCTGGGCACAGAGGTGGGGACTGTACAGAGCAGGGAGGGCCCTGGACAGAGATGCGCACGCTGGCAGAGGCAAGTCAGGCTACAGGCAAGAAGGAGGTGTGGGCGTGGGGTCTCCAAGGTGGATGAAGAGCTGGGGCACCATGGGGACAGAGCACGGGCTCCTTCCCTGACCGCTGGACCAGGGGAAGGCTTCCAGGTGAAGGGAAGGGACGTCGGAAATGAGCCTGGAAGACAGGCAGGAGCTCCCCAGGGAAGGAGAAGGGGGGACGCTGCATTGCACGGGCCCAGAGGGAATATAAAGACGGTGATGTCAGCATCCCACAAGGATCCCAGTCCCCCTGGGGCTGAGACTGAGAGAGGGAGAGAGGAGGGAAAGAAGGTGATGCTGGGAGGGTACCAAGGCCACGTAATGGGAGAGTCCCGTGACCACCAGGGCCACCAGGAAGAGTTTCAGGAAAGAGAATGACGTGACCCAAGTTCATGCTTTGAAGGAAGCGTCTGCCTGTGGCCTGAAGGGTAGTTTGGAGCGAAGGAGGCCTGACCGGCAGCTTTGCAGCAACTTGGAGGAGAGTCAGGCGGGGGCGCTGGGGCTGCAGAGAGGTGGCTGGGTAGGAGGGAAATCGATCAAATCCAGCAGCAGTGCCACTGACAGAGTTGGGGAGACACCGGCTTAGCCTTTTCAAAGACAGAATCCCAGCATTATTTTGGAAATGAGGGATAAGACCAGCCGACCTAGGTGATCAGTTTGGCCATAACTTTGGGAACCGCTGGGAAAACCAAATGCACCTGCCTTCTCAGGCCCCCACCCTGTTCTGTGAGAGGAGGGCACAGCAGATGTCACGAGAAGAGACAGGAAGGCATCGCTTTCACTCCTTCCCTAAGAAAGAGCCATCGGATGCCGAGGCTTAACTGCTAATCCATCGTCCCTGCACATTCTCTGACTTGAAGGCTGCCAGCTTGGCCTCAGCCAAACTCACCTCCTAGACACCAATTTTATTTTTAAAGTGACAGCTGCAGTCAGATCCAGCCAGCGACTCTGCTCTGAACCTCACGTCTCCTCCTGTGCTCTGCTGCAGAAGTTCAAACCATCCGTTGTCCCGTGACACAGTCTAACTAGACCCTCCACTACCCATTCTGACGCGCCTATTAGAGAATTATCCCAATGTGCTCCCTTGAAATGCTTTGACCGGACAAGGGCACCTAGTTGACAAGTTGCATGAAATGGTCCCTGAACTGGCCCGTGGGAAACAAAAGATGCTACCCACCCTCACCAGTCTCACCATCTCACAGGCGATCCCTGTGAGATGCCACCAGCACGCTCGTCACAGCAGTCACACTGCAGTGTTCGTCTTCTACTGGGAGATGCAGTAAAGAGGCCATGACACAGGTTCTCGGGGAGCTATGGGTTTGGGACAATATCCATCAGTCCTTGTGAAGGAACTGAGTGAGCAGCTATTACATGCTTAGTGCAGTTCGGATGAAAGGTCTGTGCTGCAGGTCCCTGTGGTCCAGGTGGGGTTCTCTGGCTCAGATGCAAACTATAGAAAGGAAAGCTGCCTGCTATAACCCAAAAATACAGAGAGAGGGATGGAGTTTATCAGGAGGCACTGTGATTACTCAGAGAGAGAAAGACGAAGAGAGAAGGTGAAACAGGTCCTATGGACAGAACCCCGAACAGAGCCGGGGATCCAGTGCTGGACCCAGTGGAAGAATATCCCTGTGTCTCTGCATCCTGTCCACGGGGGAGACCCAGCATCCACACAGAGAGAGCATCAACCTGCATGGGTCTCACCTGCAGTCACCAAACCGCATCCTTAGGCCATCGAAGCCTCTGCTCCGACGTCCAGTTTGCTCTCCCGTTCCCGGGCCAAGCATGGTGCCCAGCACAGCATGGGCACTAAGGATAGATTTTCTGAATAAATGATTGAAAAGTTCCCCATCGATTGTACACGTTAGAGGTGATGTCACTAGCAGCGTCACTGATCTTGATATTTCGTGAGAGAGAGAAGAATTTTCAAGAGAAAATTGTTTACAGTTCCCTTGTCTTCATTCAAAATGAAAAAAATAAAAAGTGAAAAAAGAAACTTTACTGAACTCCATGGCTGCAATGTCTACTTGTAAATTTTGGTCCATTACACTTTTGTCTAAAGCAGGATTCCACGATCTACAGCCTGCAGGCAAACTTCAGCTGCTCCGAAGTTTCAGCTGTTTTTGCAAATGATAACATTTTACTGGAACGTGGCCGCACCCACTCACTTACCTCCACAGCTGCTTTCACACTCTGATAGCAGAGTGGAGTAGTTGAGACAGACCTCGGGGCTTCAAACCTGAAGATATTTGCTATCTGACCCTTTATAGAAAATATATGATATTGCTTATTTGTGGAATCTTTAAAAAGGATACAAATGAACTTATCTACAAGACAGAAATAGAGTCACAGATGTAGAAAACAAACTTATGGTTACCAGGGGGTAAGGGGAGGGATAAATTGGGAGATTGGGGTTGACATACACACACTACTATATATAAAATAGATAATTAATAAGGACCTACTGTACAGCACAGGGAACTCTACTCAGTACTCTGTAATCATCTATACGGGAAAAGAATCTAAAAAAGAATGGATATATGTATATGTATAACTGATTCACTTTGCTGTACACCTGAAACTAACACAACATTGTAAATCAACTATAAAATTTTTTTAAAAAAAGATCAACCTCAGCATGTTAAAAAAAAAAGAAAATTTTGCTGTAGGTGGACATCAGTAGACAAAGGGCATTGATACACAAAGCTACTTACTGCATTGCAACTTCTAAATGACGTAACATCAGGCGCAACTGTGGGCAGGTGGGGAGAAAGGGGAAAGCCCTTCCTTTTAGAACCTTGAGAATTCGGGGTGACAATGGAAGATGCTCCGGGGAAGATCGGGCACAGCTCAAACGTGCCCCCAAGGACTGGGGCAGACAATCACACCCCGGGGTCACCTCCTCCCAGTCTCCATGAGGGAACACCCAGCACAAAGACCCCAGACGTTCAGTGAAACCCTGACTCATCCTAACTGCAGCCCCGACCTCACCACGCTGAAAAGTCAAGACGTTGATATCTGCCTCTCTGACTGAAGCCAGTATTGGGATTTAAAGCAACAATATGTGAGGGGCACCTGCCTACAGTAGGTCCAAAATATTAGTTCCATACCTCCTTCTAGCTCTAAAATCAGTGGGTGCTGGCAAGTGTTTAACCACCAGATTTCTGGGGGGAGGAGAGGTAAGGTCTGATTGGTAGATTTTGCCAATCGCCGTGGTGTAAATACCTCTACCATCAAGGTGACAAGCCACCAACATGACATCCTGAACCCGGAGCAGAGAGGAGATGCTGACGTCAGGTCTCAGCAGGGATTCCCGGCAGCCGTCACCTGGACCCCACGCTCTGCTGGGAGGGCAGCCTGCAGGTCCTGCATGTCCTCTCCCTATTTAGGCAGACCAGAGTCTGTGTGTTCACAGCCATGACCTTCTGGACTCAGATGCGGTCAGAAGCAGAATATTCAAGCTCTTTCCTCAGGGAGGCCAACTCATGGGCTGGTGGCAGGTCCCCTCATCTTGGAATGAGGTGGTAATTTATGTTAAACTTTGGGTATCAATGTTTATTGAAAATGATGGCAAGGCATGCGGCTTCCTCCTTGCGCTCTCTGGTGGGCGTGAGGGAGAGGGGCCGACACCGCACCTTTGGCCTCACTGTTCTTCTCTCCCGGGTCAGAAGTCACTCTGATGGGCTTGGTGAGGCTCCTCCCACCTCCATTAGAACCACCCGTTGCCTCTGGGGACACACCTAAGCGGAGGAGCCAGCTCCTCATTGACCGGGTGGCTTTGACTATAAAACCCCAGTACCGAGAAAGCCACCTTCCTATGCTGTCCATGTTGTTGTACGGGCTCTCCCACCCAGGGCGAGAGGGCAGGGGTCCAGGAGGGGGGTGTCCGTGCCACACGGTTTGGCCAGAGGCAGATCCCGGGGACAGGCTGAACTGACAAGGGCTTCTGTTCCATCACTGCGGGGACCTCATCACCTGCATTGCTGGGCTGGACTCTTATTCTCTTATTCTCTGCAGACTTGGAAAGAGAGAATATTAAGAAGGCATTTTTTTCCACCAGTATTTTACAGGCGTCCAGCTCTGTACAGCTGCGGCTTCTCCTTCTTTGGGCATTTTGTTTCCTGTCTCACACTCAGCCGTGTTAGGTGCCAGCATCTTCACGGCTACTCCCAGGGCTCCGGGCACCCATTTTAGGGTGTCGTGACTCCTTTCATCTCCCTGCGGCTCATTCCAAATGAGAATAAGAAGTGGGTGATGGACCTGCTGATTTTAAATTTTTTAAAGAATAATAATACCTGGTAGGATATGAATTGCACTGTTCTTTTTTTTCCCTCTATAATCTGCATTTGTAGCGTTTTTCATCAATTCAAAGCATTCAAATAAAGATCGTCTAGCATACCTGGGATAATTACGTCTATCAGAGAACACTCATGGGTGCACAAAGCCCAGGAAATGCTATGCTGACTATTTGTTTGAAGTGCAACCAAGGAGAGGAATATCTATAGTAACCACAGGCAGGTATTCAAATACCACTGTATTTCCTGATAATGTGTCCATTAATGAAATAGCGGTTTGATTTTCAATCGCAGTTAATGATACCTTTTGTGTAACCAACAACCCTTTGTGCCGACACGTTCCAATGGGCCATTGCAGGTGGAGGGACAAGGCGGAGAGGGGGACAATTATTTGAGGCTCAGTTGGAAGAGAAGAAGCACCACCTCAGCTGGAGCCACAACAACCTGGCTGATGACATTCCGATCAGTCCTGTGGGATCGGAAACCCTAGGTCTATGCCTTCCACTCCTGCCACAGAGGAGAGTGAACATGGGTACCAGCGGTCAGCCGAGGCCAGCACGGCTCAGGCTTCTTGGAGACTCTCGTGTATCGTGCTGTCCAGACCCTGGCGGCATAAAGGTCTAAAGAGATGAGGAGAAGCCCGGGCATCAGCCCTGTGGTCCTGGCTGTAGAAGGTGGAAACACAGTGGTCACCCCGCCCAAGTGGAGCCCGTCAACAAGTCCCTCTAGGGGACATGTCACTGAGGCCGAGAGAGCCTTTCATTCCTGCCGGCGGCTCAGTGCGATGGCAGGTAAAGAAGAGAACGCAAAGGAAGCCCACTTAGGCCCCGCACACTCGGAGAAGCAAAGGAAAACAGTGGGGAGATGGGAAGGAGAGGCAGAGACCCTGGGTCCATGGGACCCCCTTCCTAGTTACAGTCCCTCCTGAGACTCCGGCATCTTCCTATTCTTGGGGCCCCTGACATCGCCTTCAGTCCTTATTCTAAATTCGCCATTTTCCTGGGCCACTTGCAGCGGACCCCAAACAGAGGGACCCTGTCCTTGCCCCCTCATCCGCTTCTCACCAGCCCATCTGGTGCTGGGGAAGCGTCCTTCTAACAGCCTTCCAGAAATGACACCATTTCTACCAAGATCCTCTGCCCTAGAGTTTCGGGGTCACGTTCTCCCCACCTACTTCCCTTATCTGACCCCAAATGGCAGGTCTGGCGGGCATGGGGTGTCACACACATGGCAGAGCCAGGCAGCCTGGAGCTGGTCCTACAGCGTGGCAGCCCTGAGAGGCGGCCTCTTCATAATGGGCTTTGAGTGATTTTGCTGTGATTTTCCTGAAATTCCTCTCAGTCTAATCATCTGGACACACCACAAAGCTGGAAAAGAAAACACTAATATTTTGAATGATGAGGGTCTTACTCTGGATCATTTTTTTCCTTCCAGTTAGAGATTGGTGGTGCCATTCCTAACCTGTTCGCTCTGTTTTTACATCTCTGAAGAAGCTCCTATTCATTTGGAAGTCAGCACCATGTTCATCCTCTTGGGAATGTCTGGAACCAAAGGCAACGTGAGCCTTTTAGAAACCCTTTCTTTCTAACCAGCCTCTTTTGTGGGCTCAGCCATGGGCCCAACCCCCAGCCAGGAGGGAGACCCCACTTAAAGGGGGGTCAGGGTCTGCCTAAGCAGGGGGTTCGGCCACGTTTCCCAGTGTCCATTCCCTGAGACCAGAGTGACAGTCAATGACACTCCTTCTGAAACATCATTGATACCCAAAGGACATGGCCAGAGCCTCAGGTACAGGGATGGGCATTGCAGCAAGATTAATTACAATGAAAAGTTTCATGCAGCCGAAATGTTCTATAAGAAGAGAACAGCTGTAAGAGAAAGAATGATGCAAGAGCCACTTGATAGAATATGACACAATTCATAATTCATTCTCATCTGAGAATACGGGAAATGCTGATGCCATATGAATACAAGAAAAAAGCAAGAGAGAAATTTGTGAATAAAGGACTGACTCAGTTTTGCGTTGTACACACACACACACACACACACACACACAAGTAACCCAAACACTGGCAGGAGAAAATTGAAAGGAGGCATACAGGAATGCTAGGATGACTGGAGACTTCAATTTTCTTCTTAATATTTTCCCAAATGTACATAAAAACATGCATGTCTTTTTTAATTAGAAAAATGTCATATTTGTATAAGTAAGTAAAAGAAAAGATTACAAATTCAGTACCAAAGACTCTGCAATCCACAGATTAGTAACATGCCATGGAGTGGCCGTGAGGCGCTCAGAGCAGACACCTTCCTTGGCTCAAGGGCACCAAATCACATCTTGGAAATCCAGTGCGTAAATAACAAATTTCAAACTCAGATAAAACCTTTGTTCACTGATCATTCCCCAGACGTCCTTCTCACTTTCCCACTCTATGCAGTTTCCAGCCCCAGGGGCCATCTTCCCTGCCCACCATCCTCCCCCTCTCCCCAGGGACAGGGTTGTCCCTCCATCTGAGGATGGGCTCCAGGTCCCCTCTCTGCCCCCCTGGAGGAGGAACCTGGGAGGCCTCCATCTCCCCACCCCCCGGGGGAGGTCAGAGGCAGAAAACACACTGAAATGACCCCATAGCATGGACTGACACAGAGCATGTCCTCTGCCCAGACCCCACCCCCCACCCCAGGAATGAGGGTCTCCACCCAGTGGGTGGAAGGAGGGAGCAGAGGGTCAGAGATGCTCTGACCTTTTGACAGCACATAAACGCTGCTTCTGCCATTCTCCTCCAGCATACCATATTTCCTCATTATGCCAGACTAATGAAATAAAGGAAAACCAAGAAGGGAGTGAATTTGGAGAAACATTTAAAAACATGTAATTGTGGCAAAATTTAAAGTGTTTCTTTGACTCCGACTTAAGAGACACATTTATGTTTCTTTCTTATGTGTTCAGGTAACTTCTTAATGGAGCCAACGTCTCACACAAAATTGGGTTCTCCTTGGATTGATATCTTTGAAAATTAAGTTGATTTATAACCAATTCTCTCCTCATTTAAACAGTGACCTGCAAGGGCTCCTCTGGGGAGCCCGCAGGATCGGAGAAATGATGGGTCGCCAGGAAAGCTCAGGGAAGCAGAATCTTGGGAAATATGGGCATATGGAGGTGGATGCTTAAGGGAGCAAAATAATGCATTCCCTTGTTTTGCATCCCTGCCTTAACTTTGGAGTTATACATGCACTTTCCTGGGGGTGAGGAGACACTAACTGGGTAATTATAAAACAACCCCATCCGAATTACGATTTTCCAGAGTAACAATTGTGTTTACCTCCACCGGATCCTCAGTCCACACCAGCCAGGTTGCACCTGGGTCTGCATCTTCCGAACATTGGAGAGATGCCCCCCCAACACAGGGGAGCCTGAGACTCAAGCCACCCTCACCTGAAGCTTTGAAATGAGGCCAGTGGGTCCCCCTCCTGCAGCCAAGGTTGAAAGGCCGGATTTATTTAGAATGGTCCGCTAGATGCATCCACAGATGCAAAAAGAGCAGACTTCGTCAGGTGGTGCACCCATCCCTGCTGCTGAGAACACACTGTGCTTCGTTATTTTATGATTATTCCGAGTAACTTGCACACGTGTCTTTGTGGCAGGGACAGAAAATGGGTGACGTGGCTGTCTGTACAACAGGGTAATAATCAGCTACGAGTGTGGACATCCACTGCGTGCCGAGCATGTGTCATCCCCACCACCCGTCATGGGACTCCACCAGGCTGTCACTCCATCACCTACTCGTTCATAAATAAGGAAACGAGGTGACCTGCTGTAAAGATGTCCCGGCAGAGGGCACCATCATAGCCATTTGGCTTTCCTACCCACGGGAGCATGGTTTTCATGCAGCATCCAACATGATCTATATTTCAGGCTTCACTCTGTGATCACTGTCTGTAAGTCCTGATAAGGCTAGTGAATTTCCTCGCTGTTCACTGGCTGTTGAAGTCCCAGGAGAGAGCAGTGCTCAGTAAATATTTCCTCCATGAAGAGACGCATGCATGCTCTTGGCCATCTTCTGCTACCCGATCTAGATGATTCCAGTTCCTGTAACTCTTCCCAAACCAACAAATGACTTTCCAGAAGTATTCCAATCCAGGCTACTAAGATTCTGCTGTTTTCAACAGTCAGCCACACCGCCCTTAGATTTTCTGCCCATTCAGACACCCCTGGGCCTCTCCATGGCCCTGGCCTTCTCTTGCAGGGCTACCCAGGCACGTGGTCAGCCCTGGAGTGCAGCTCTGCAATGCCATTGCATGGGCTCCTAATTGCCCCAGGGTCTCCAGTGGGCAGTATGCCTCCCTGCCTGCGAGCAGCTCCAGGGAGTGGGGTGCAACCCAAGAGCAGCTGGAACCAGACGGCTGGGGCCGTGGATACTGACAGACTCTTTAGGACGAGCCTGTCAGCCGCGATGCCCCTGAGTCCCCAGCTCTGGGCTGGGGAACAAAAGGAAAGAGCACTTTGGAAATAACTTGGGTCCCTGGGATTTTGTTCCTCCTGCAGCTCAAATTCCAGAGACTTTGTTTTAAAATTCATTTAATAATGAATATTTAATAATAACAAAGCAATTAAAAATTAATATTAATCCTATTGTTTTTCAGGTGCCTGGCCCACGCCAGGGGCTTTTCCAAGAGCTTCCCCTGGTCTGTTGCCCCGAATCTGAACAAGCACCTTATGAGTCAGATCCTGTTGTCAGTCTCTTTTTAAAGAGAAGGTAAATGGGGCTTTGAGAGCCTAAGAAAGCTGCATTTTCTCCCCAAATGTGCTCAAAAAATGACTCGTTCAAGACATCGCCACCACCTCCCACCCCGACCTGGCTTCTCCTGCCTGCAGGTGTCAAAATTCATTCTACAAACAGACGTCTGAATCACTGGGGTCACACGTGTGGTCCAGTGGTTTCTCAGGGGGGTTGTTTTTGCAGAATGAGCTTGGAAGGATAAACCTACTCTTTGGGGTCCCAGGAGAGGAGAGAGGCCGTACCCCCAAATGCAGAATGGGTACCCAGGCTCACCTGCGCCCGCCTGCGTTCACCAAGCACTCAGAGAGGAGCAGCCTGGTCAGGAGCTCATGCTTCCCTTCTGTCTGTGTCTTCCCCGAAAATTCCCAGTGACGTGAACCTGGATCACTTTTAATGGGGGAAAAAAGAAGCCAAGCGAGCGACTGCCTTTTGAAAACTCAAAAGCAATGCCCCTGTATTCACAGCCCTGGGGTTCCTTTGTCTCAGTCAGGCAGGGGAGGATGGAGTGGACCGCCCCCCAGCCCTGCCCCAAGCCCAGGAGCTTCTTTTCCTGCCAAACAGCAAGAAACCCATAAAGGCTAACAAAACCCAGGCATGTGATACTGTAAAAAGTGGAGCAATTACTCAAGAGAAATTGCTCAGAGCTCTGGTCCCTGTGTGTCCCTTCGTTTTATTCCCGAGAGGACTGAGGCTGATTCAAGGCTAACTGTGTTGTTCTGGAGGTGAAATTGGGAAGGTTATTCTCGACTCAGAGGACACAGACTGGGGCCATGGGTTACCCCCTAGTTGAATGCTTCTATGGACCTGGAACTCACTACCTAACAGGGCAGGCTGTACCAACTGCGGCAATCTCTTCTTTGTAGTAAGGTTACGTCTGTAAATTCTATGGTGACCTGTGAGAGGAAGAGGCATAGATGGGGTTGGGACCTTGATTCTAGCATCAGCCTGTGGGACAGACTGCTGCCGGCCGTTTATAGACTTTGGAAGAGATACTTGACCTCTCCCCATTGTAAAGTGGAGAAGCTGATGCTGTAAACGTCACATCATTTTAGGTACTTTATATGGAATGGAACAAAAGCAAGGTCTTGGCTCAAAGCAAGTGAGTTTCAGGTCTGGTTTGATCCAGGACATAAATGATGCAAAGCCATCACGCACCTGGGAGGGCAGGTCACTGTCCCTCACATCACAGCACGGACCCACCAGCTCACCCTGTGTGACAGCCCTGGATGATTCCCAAAGCCTCAGTTCTCTCCAAGTGCCTGAAATGGTTTGAATCGTATGCAGTGACCCTGTGAGAGCTCAGGCGCTAACCATAGTAATTCACTCCGAGCAGCCTGACACTCGCTACCCAGGGTGATAATGTATACCTTGAAGAATGCCTTTAACGAAAATGTTTAGGATATCGGATTCAGCTAGGACACCTGCAGGAAAGCACTATCCCTCAGCAGCACGTCCCACTGCCCTGGGCCTCAGGAGGAAAACACGGTAAGAAGGGGGCAGGTCGGAACCTGGCTTCCCCGGGGTTGCGGGGAGCACACTGGGATTTTTTAAATTTTTTTAAATTTAATTTAATTTTTACTGCATTTTTTAACTTTCGTTTTGAACTGGATGCAAGCAAGTTACTGACCCAATACATCCAAGAGCCTGGGTCCAGCAGGACGCCTTCACTCCGCCAACAGATATCTACTGAGGTTACTATGTGCTCGGCAGATGTGCCCGGGGGTGGCGGGGAAAGCACACTTCGCAAACAGACCAAGCATCTGCTCTCACAGAGCTTCCACGCTTCTGGGAAAGACACAGCCCAGCCCCAAACACCTAGCCCGTCTGTCACCTGGCGAAGTATGCAACTGAGAGCAAGGAAGCCGGTGGGGATAAAGAAGGATGCTGCCAGCCACGAGCGCCGACGCTTCCTGCACTCTGCCTCATGCCCTCAGCCCTAACTTGTCCCATCATATTTTTTGGAAGGAAAAGCAGAGGGGACTGGAGGGAAATGTGTGGAGTACACACCGAACGCTAGTGCTGACTGTATCCATTTCCTGTGCCGCTGAAATAGATTACAGCCAACCTCTTTAGGACAACAAACACAAACTTACCCTCCCCCAGTCTGGAGGTCAGAAGTCCAAAGTCAAGGTGTGGGCCAGCAGGGCTGCCTCCTGTTGGAGACTCCAGGAGAGAATCCTTTTCTGTGCCTTCCCAGCTTCGAGGGGCACCCACATCCCTGGACTCATGGACTCTTCATCTCCAAAGCCAGCACAAAGCATCTTCCATCTCTCCCTCTGACTCTGACCCTCCTGCTTCCCTCTTATAAAGATTTTATGATCACATCAAGGCCACCAGATAATCCAGGATCAGCTCCCACCTCAAGGCCCTTAACATGATCATATCTGCAAAGACCCTTTGCCAAGTCAGGTGACACAGCCACAGGTTCCATGAATTTGGACGTGGACATCTTTGGGGACCATTATTCAGTGGACCACACTGACCAGAGAGAATCCTCTGGTCCTCTCCCTGGTTAACTGAGAATCCACCCTTAAAAATATCAGAATGTGTACCTCTCTGTGGCAGGGAGAAACACATTATTAAGGGAATTTATTGTTTTCCTTGCTAAAAGGTTTTTTAATGCAATGATTTAGGATTTCTTTGCCTTAACAACAAGGAGAATAAATATCTTGAAACAGTTGTGCTTGCTTTTCTTTTTTTCAGAGGATGGGGAATCTTTTGGGGTTAAGAATATTCTTGAGTTTTCTCTCCAGCAAGTTCTTCCAGAAACAGAAACTCCTGTCAGTAAGAGGCTTAGGACCAGCCAATGGGTCGGGAGGGGATGGATATGAGTTTACTCTGTGCATCCTGCTGTCTCACTGCTCGATCTTGGAGCCTTGTCCCCCAGTATGCCACCAGTGGGAGTGATCACTAGGAAAGCCACTTTGTTTACACCGTCTCCATGGAAATGGCCCGCATGATGGCCCCTTGGAGTCTCTGGAAGGCGAAACGTCTTCACAAAGCATCATTAACCTGCTCGCGGTTTGATGCGCTGCATGAGGGGTGAACGGGAAAACAACCGCTCCAGGTTGAAGGGATGGGAGCAGGGAAGCGGGGAGCCCGGTGGAGAGGAACATTTCCTCTGGATACTGGCTGGGGAGGGGGAGGGGCAGCAGCACACGATGACCTCTAGGGCACGTCACTTCAGCCCCGGTGTCCCCCGTGACAAGCTTTGAAAAGGGAAGTCCGTGGAGGCCACGGGGGCCAGGGTGGCCCCCCCTGGGTCCAGTGCCCTTGTCAGAGTGTCCGTCCTTCTCTCTATGGCGTGTGCAGGGTGGAGCTTGACGGTGACTCGGGCTTCATGGACCTCGGGGAACCTGCAGTGGCTGCGGTGAGCGCACTCACTTCCAGGCTGGTGCAGAGACACTTGGCCGACACTCCCTGGCCCCGGGGACAGAGACGGTTGGCAGGACGGTGGCAAAGCTGAGCTCCCTGTCCCTTGCTTGTCAGCCAGGCGACCCAGGAGGCTGCATCTGCTGCTCTGACCTCAGGCTGAGGGAGTGCATGGCCCATGCTAAGTATCACCAGACAAAATAAAACTAAATCCCAGGACTAGATAGATGGTCGGCCTGGCGTAGAGTCCAGAGGATGGGCCAGGGGTTTGGCTGTTTGTCTGCGTATCTCTTTGGTCACCAGGCGCTCAGGCGATCGGCTTCTCTCTGCTTTCCCATCACCTCTCGTCCCGCAGCCTCCAGAGGTTACCTGTGCTCATCTCCCAGAGTCTCTCTTCTCATTCGTTTGACCTCTGGCCCAGACTCTCCTCTGTGGCTCCCATGTAAGGATTCAGTCATCATGTGTGTGTGCAGTGCAGGGAGGGGCACGCGAGAACCCTCCAGACACACGCTGAGCTAAGTCGGGGCCCCGCATGGCTCTGGGCCTGGTCTTCTCTGCCGCAGCAGCCTGAGACTTGCTGGACCCCTCTGACGGTTTCCCCAGGAAGGAGAGGAGAGACTCCCCACGGGGTTCTGGCTGGGACGGTGACCTTCAGGGCCAGAGGAAAGAAGGTGATGCTGGCAGAAATTACAGCAAGAACATACAGTGGCTCAAGGTGTGTGCAGGGCTGCTCCTTCCGGGGGCTGTGAGGGAGCATCTGCTCCGGGCCTCTCCCCTACTTTCTGCTTCTTTGCTGGCATCTTTGCTGTTCCTCAATTTGTACTTGCATCTCCTGGGTCTCCCCTCCTTTTCTGCAGGGCGTTCTCCCTTTTGATAAAGACATATTGTTTTAGGGCCCACCCTAGTGACCTCATTTCAACTTGGTTATCTCTCTCCAAAGACCCTCTCTCCAAATAGAGGCACATTCTGTGGTCCTGGAGGCTGGGAGCCCAGCATATGAACGGGGTGGGGGGTTACTCAATTCAACTCACAGCAATAGACCACCCCCTTTCATCCTCAAGACCAGAGAGTATTATTTTCCTCCATTTACAGATGTGGAAAGTGAGGCTTAAAAAGATTAAATAATGGGGCCAGCCCGTAACATCAGAACGCTCTGAGTTACCATCAACATGCATTTCTGAAGCAGAGTGGGCATCCCGTCTGCAGTGAGGCAGTGAGTGTGTCATGTCACCTGGGGCTCCGGTGGGGAGGCCAAAGTAGGTGTACCAAAGAAGCAGAAATAGAAGGGGATCAACCTGGATTTTGGACAGCTCTGAAGGGCTGCGGCATTGAGGTTGTGAGTCCAGGATTTAAGACTCAGGATGGTTGAGAAAGAGACTCCACACACCCAAGTCCCCAGGGAGAACGCCGGGGATGGAGGGGAGTTTCTGAGCATGCTCTAATAATGGATAGAGATTAATTAGGATTTTTTCAGCAAGAAATAGAAAACATCTTGAGCTTGCATAAGCCAGGAGTGTGAGAACTCATGATAAGGATCCCCGCGGTTCGGGGGCCTGTGTGTGGGGTGCAGGCTGAGGCAGGAACCACACCATCACCTGCCTCTCGGGGCTTCTGCACACCTACGTTTTCTCCCGCCCTCTCCCCACTTCCCGCACCAATGGTTGTGAGCACAGAAGCCCCTAGGCCCCCAGGTTCTGTCTGTTTGCATTGGTGAGACATCCACACGAGAGTGTCTCAGACCCAGGTCCAAATTCCCAGGACACAGAATCCGATTGTGCCCATTCAGATCAAGCGTCCAGGCAGTGGCAGCCGGATCCGACACGGGAGGCGAGGGGAGGGTGGAGGGGAGCACCCTGCTTCCCGAGCTCTTCCTCCAGGGCGCTGTCTACCTCTGACACAAGCATGTCTGGGCTTGGTCTTGATTCTCTCAGGACTGGATGTAGAAACCAGTGGACCATGATAAGGAATCAGAGACACCTTCTTTGTTTAAAAAATGCCCTCGTGGCTGGGATGGCGGAGCTGGGCTCTCCACAAACCAAGCGTTTCAAGCCCCACGGCGAGCGGCATTTCCATGGTCTCCTCTAAACGGGCTGCTTCTTCGGTGCCGTTTCTTAGCAACTAAATACCTGACTAATATTCAATTTTTTTCCAGGGCTTTAAGAGCTGCAAGATGTTAATTCAAAACAAGACATCTAAATTGTTACTCTGGAAACTTGTGTAGTACCCCTCCATAGATTAGATGGAAACTTGTGCAGTACCCCTCCATAGATTAGATGGAAACTTGTGTAGTACCCCTCCATAGATTAGATGGAAACTTGTGCAGTACCCCTCCATAGATTAGATGATAAAATGCCACATTGACAATAGTCCTGATTATTTCACCCTAGCCTTCCCAGAAGGAGGATCAGAAGCCCTGCTCTCAGGTCTGTTTTCCTGGCCACTGACGGCTGTGAGTGCCCCACTCCCCTCCAGCCGCCACCGCAGGAAAGGGGGCAGCTGGGGCTCAGGGTCTATAGCTCAGGCTGTGGACGTGTGCGGAGCCTGGCTTGAATGCCAGATGACCGCTCGCTGTCTTGGTGACCTTGAGGGCTCTGTAACCTCTCTGAGGCTCAGTTTGCTCCCCTGGAAGCTGGGAACATTAGTGCACTTGCAGGGTGAGGCCCACAGGCGACTAGAGAGTTCCACGCGGTGCAGAGAGCAGAAGCAGCCCTGGGAGGTTGTCAGAGACTGGGGACGGTCATTCACGATGAACAGTAATGGGCAAAGGGAACACGGCCCATCTGGGATGCCGGGATCTGTCCTAGCGGTGCTCAGAGTCAAAGGTACAGCTTTAGAGGCATTTATTAAGGAAAAATATTTACAGACAAAGGACTGACCAGTTTCCAGTTCTACATGGAAGGAGTTTGGAAGTCACCACTTCATACTCACAAGGGAAAAGCTGAACTGACTAAAAAATCAACAATTCTTTTGGCTCCTAAAAAAGGGAGACACAGGCAAATGCTGCCCCAAGGTTGGAGAGACAGACAAACACAGGAAGCCGCAGCATCCCGGAGCAGAAGCCGGCACCAGGGCAGAAGACCCGAAGGGCAGTTGATGAGTCGCGGATGTCCAGCGGGGACAGCGCTGAGAGCTAGAAACCCCAGGGGACCTGGTCGTGGAGGTCCCGCGGTACTGTGAGACGCACGCCCCAGAGCTCGGCTAGGCTCCCGCAGTAAATATCAGAGAAAACTCCCTCAGGCTCCCAGCAGGCGGAGGGACAGGGACCATTTTCAACTACTCCAGGACTCTGTTCTTCTTGACAAGATTTGTCCTCACGGGAAACCAGCTAACCAGAGCTTCCAGGGCCTAACCTGCTGGGTTAGCAGAGCCTAAATGACCCAGGGAAAGGAAATACCCAACTCCAGTCTATTGCCGTCATCCTGCCCCTTTCTCTCTACAAAGGGGAGAAAACACCGAGAAACCCTGGAGAATTTCACAGTCAAAAGACATAAGTTCATGAAAGACAGAGACCAAACCAAAGGCTATAGGACCCTTCCCTCCCCACGGGCACTCCTCACGACGTGACTAAAGGTCTATTTACAGCAGTTCTCTTTACCCAGAACATCATGTACGGCTATCAGGAACAAGCTACAAACCATACCAAAAGGGAAAAAAAGCACAATTTGAAACACAACAGCAGCCCCGGACAAGGCAAGAATGTTGGAATTATCAGACCGAGAATTTCAATCAACTATGAAAATATACTGAGCACTCTAATGGATAAAGCCATGAAGGAACGGATGGGCAACGTAAGCAGATAAATAGATATAGAGGAAATCCTAAGAAAGACCCCAAAGAAATCCTTGAGATAAAAAGCACGGTAACACAAATGAAGAATGCCTTTCACAGGTTTATCAGTAGGCTGAACACAACTGCGGAAAGAACCTCTGAGACTGAGGATTTCTCAAAAGAAATCTCCAAAAACCAAAAGGCAAAGAGAAGAAAGATTGGGAAATAAAACCCCCAGAGAATCCAAGGACTGTGAGACAACGCCAAAAGGTAGCATACACGTAATGGGAATACCAGAAGGAGAAGGAAGAAAGGAAGGGACAGAAGAAATTTTTGAATCAATAGCAACTGAGAGTTTCCTCAAATTCATGTGTCAGACACCAAATTACAGACCCAGGAAGCTCAGAGAACACCAAGCAGGATAAATACCAGAAAAAACTACACAAGACACATCATCATCAAACTACAGAAAATCAAAGATTAAGAAAAAAAT
The DNA here is from genome assembly GCF_963924675.1 of Phocoena phocoena. NCBI lineage: Eukaryota > Metazoa > Chordata > Mammalia > Artiodactyla > Phocoenidae > Phocoena > Phocoena phocoena. The sequence goes on from NC_089233.1 coordinate 85,384,522, forward strand.
CCTGAAACAGCCAGAGGAAAAAGCACCTCACCTAGGGAGGATTAAAGGTAAGAATTACATCTGACTTCTCCACAGAAACAATTCAATCAAGGAGAGAGTGGAGTGAAATATTTAAAGTGCTCAGAGAAAAAATCCCCACCAGACTAGAATTCGGTAACCTGTGAAGTTATTCTTCAAAAGTGAAGGAGAAAGAAAGACTTTCTCAGTCAAACAAAAATTGAGGACGTTTGTGCCAGTAGACCTGCCTTGTAAGAAATATTAAAGCAGTACTTCAGAGAGGAGGAAAATAATATAGGTCAGAAGCTCGAATCTACATAACGAAAGAAGAGCATTGAAGAGGGGATGTGAAGGTAAAAGAAAATCTTATTTTTCCAATACGTCTTTGATCTAAGAGATAGCATGTTATTCAAAATAAAAATGGCAAAAATGAATTTGATTATGTTTTGCTTGTATATATATAATATATATGCTTATGTGTGTTTATCTATAAGTGAAATGAATAACAGCATGATACAAGGAATAAGAGAAAAGTATTAGGATTATTTTGTTATAATAAGATCCACTATTCGTGAAGAGGTCCAGTGTTCTTTAAAAGTGTACTCTGATCAGTGGTAAATATATACTGAAAACTCCAGGGCAAGTACAAAAAAAGTTTTTTAAAAAAGCTGTATAGGGCTTCCCTGGTGGCGCAGTGGTTGAGAGTCCGCCTGCCGATGCAGGGGACGCAGGTGCGTGCCCCGGTCCAGGAAGATCCCACGTGCCGCGGAGCGGCTGGGCCCGTGAGCCATGGCCGCTGAGCCTGCACGTCCGGAGCCTGTGCTCCGCAATGAGAGAGGCCACAGCAGTGAGGGACCGCGTATCGCAAAAAAAAAAAGGTGTATAATTGATATGCTAAGAAATGAGAAAAAATAGAATGATATTAACTGCTTAGTTAAGATCACAAAAGGCATAAAAAGAAGAAAAGCAAAAATAGGAACAAACAACCAGGGCAGCAAGTAGAAAACAGTAATGAATACAGTAGCTATTAATCCAACTACGTCAATAATCACTTTGAATGCCAATGGCCTAAATGCACCAGTTAAAGACAGAGATTGTCAGAGGGCCTCAATAAACAAGATCCAGCTATATGCTGTTTACAAGAAACCCGCTTTAAACATAAAGACACATACATATTGAAAGTAAGTGGATGGAGAAAACTGTACCATGCCCACATGAATCAAAAGAAAGAGGAGTCACTACACAATTGCAGACTTCAAAGCAAGGAAAGTTATCAGGGATAAAGAAGGGCTTTACACAATGATAAAGGAGTCCGTTTTCTGAGAAAACAACAATTTTTAACAAGTACTGGGCCTAACCACAGAGCATCAAACTACATGGGGCAAAAAACCGGTAGAACTGCAAGGAGAAACAGGTAAACCCACTATCATAATTGGCAGTTTCGACACCCCTCTTTCTCGAAATGGACAGACAGAAAACCAGTGAGGACATAGCTGAACACAACAGCACCATCCATCAGTTGGATATAATCGCCATATATAGACAACTTCAGCGATAAAAGAATACGCATTTTTTTTGAAGCTCACGTGAACATTCACCAAGACACACCACGTTCTGGGCCATAACACACTCCTTAACAAATCTAAAAGAATAGAAATGACACAGTGTCTGCTTCCAGACTACAACACACTAAACTCAAAATCCGTAACAGAAAGATATCCGGAACACCTTAGAATACGTGGAAATTAAACAACACACTTTTAGATAGTACATGGGTCAAAGAAGAAAACTTAAGAGAAATTGTAAAATATTTTTAGCTAAATGAAAATATAAACACAACTTACCAAAGCTTGTGGAAGGCAGTGAAAACAGCGCTTAATAGCACTGATCGCATATAGTAGAAAAGAAGAAAGATCTAAAATCCAATGATCAAAGTTTCCACTTTAGGAAACTAAAAAGAAGGAAAAAATGTAAATCCAAAGTAAGCAGAAGAAAACAATAAGAATTAGTGCAGAAACCAATGAAATTAAAAACAGGAAACCAAGACAGAAAATCAGTGAAACCAAAAGCTGATACTTCGAAAAGATAAAAAAATTTAAAAAAAAATCAATAAGCCTCTAGCCAGACTAAGAAGAAGAAAGAGGACAAAAATTACTAATATCGGAAAAAAAGAGAACATCACTACAGATACCATGGAAATTATAAGGCTAATCAAGGAATATTATAAACAACTCTGTGCCCACAGATTTGATAACCTGTAGACGAAATGGACCAATTCCTTGAAAGCTGCAATCTGCAGCTACTCACACAAGAAGAAATAGACTATCTGAACAGGCCTATATCTACTAAAGAAATTACCTTTCAAAGCAGAAAGCACCCAGCCCAGATGGGCTCACTGGTGAGTTTTACCAAACGTTTAAGGAAGAAATGATACAAAATCTCTATTATCTCTTTCAGACTTTAGAAGCAAAAGGAATGCTTCCTACCTCATCCTATGAGGAAAGCATTACTCTAATACCAAAACTAGACAAAGACTTTACAATAAAAGAAAGCTACAGACCAATATTTCTCATGAACATACATGCAACAGCCCTCAACAAAATAGTAGCTAATCAAATCCAAAAGAGAATAAAAAGAATTACACACCATGACTAAGTGGGATTTATCCCACGTACCCAAGGCTGGTTCAGTATTCAAAAGTCAATTAATGTAATCCATCACACCAACAGAGCAATGAAGGAAAATCACATGATCATATCAAAAGATGCAGAAAAAGCTTTCAACAAAATACGACATCCATTCATGATAAAAACTCTCAGTGAACTCGGAATAGAGTAGAACTTCTCAACTTGATAAAGACTGTCTACGAAACAGCTGACATCATACTTAATGGCGAGAAACTTGAAGGTTTCCCCTTAAGATATGTACAAGGCAAAAATATCACCTCTCTCCACTTCTTTTCAGCATTGTACTGGAAGTCCCTGTTAATGCAATTTCTTGAATTTTAAAGAAAAGGAAATAAAATGTATACTGATGGGGAAGGAAGACATAAAACTGTCCTTGTTCACAGATGACATGATCACCTGTGAAGAAAATCTGAAAGAACTGACAAAAAGAAAATCCTCCTTGAACTAATAAGCAATTAATGCAAGGTTGCAGGATACAAGGTTACCCTACAAAAGTCAATTGTTTTCCTATATACCAACATTGAACAAGTAAAATTTGAAATTAAAAACAAAATACCCTTTACATGAACACCCCTCAAAAATGAAATACTTATGCATGAATCTAGCAAAATATGGTCAAGATCTATATAAGGAAAACTACCAAATTATGATGAATGAAATCAAAGAACTAAACAAGTGGAGAGATATTCCGTGCTCATGGATGGGAAGACTCAATATTGTCACAATGTCAGTTCTTCTCAGCTTGAACCTAAATTCATTGCAATCCCAATCAAAATCCCAGCAAGCTATTTTAAGGATATTGACAAACTGACTTTAAAGTTATATAGAGATGCAGAAGACCCAGAATGGCCAACTGAGTGATGAAGGAGAGGAACAAAGCTGGACGACTGACACTACCTGACTTCAAGCCTTAGTATAAAGCTAAACAATCAAGACAGAGTGGTGTTGGTGAAAGAATGGAGCAGAATACAGAGCCCAGAAAGAGACTCATGTCACTGTAGTAGCTGATTTTTGACAAAGGGGCAAAGGCAATACAATGGAGCAAAGAGAGTCCCTTCAACAAATGGTGCTGGAACAACACACCAACGAGATGTCCTTCGGTAGGTGGATGGATAAATTGTAATCCATCCAGACACTGGAATATTATTCAGCCCTGAAAAGAAATGAGCTAGCAAGCCATGAAAAGACATGGAGGATGCTTACATGCATATTACCTAGTGAAAGAAGCCAATCTGACAAGGCTACAGGCTACATAATTCCAACTCTATGACATTCCGGAAAAGGCAAAACTATGGAAACAGTCCAAAAAAAAAATCAGTGGTTGTCAAGGTGTGGGTGGGAGGTGGGGGGGAGGGGTGATCTGATGGAGCACAGAGGATTTTTAGGGCAGTGAAAATACTCTATAATATTATAATGATAGATACATGTCATTATATGTTTGTCCAAACCCACAGAATGTACCACAGAGGATTTTTAGGGCTTTGGAAAGAGCCTGGCTTTCACCTGCTGGGTCCTTCAAGCAAGTTTCCCCCATTATTCCCCTCCTTCAGCCTCAGTCTTCTCATCTGTAAAATGGAGCAATATCTATAAAACGGGAACAGTAACAAAATCATTATTATATTATTATAATATATATTATTATATAGTGTGGGAAAAAATTATATACCATCAGAATGGTTCATGGTACGTGCTGTGCCAGCATTAGCTAATGTTACTATGGGGTCTTATTTTAGTCTCACAGCAACCTTTGTTTGGTGGGACTGTTATCATTACCCTTATTTATAGGTGAGGAAGCCGAGGCGCAGGGAAGGTGAGAGTTTGCACCTGCAGCATTTGTGGCCAGCCCTCAGCTGGCTTTGTTGTCCAAAGTTCTTGTTGGAAGAAACACATGGATTACAGGCCTTTCCACGCGGCCCGGCAGTGCGTGAAATAAAGCCGCTCAATTTGGCGCTCCATCAACTGGAAACCCTTATTAACTGGGGACCACACCATACGGCGATAATTGACGTTCATTAGGAATTTAACTGAAACTAAGTTTAAAATAGCTTTAGTGTTAACTGCATTTTATTCTACTTCCTTAAAAATTGGTCATCCGTGTACAACACATGAGGTAACAAGAAAACATGCTTAGTAAAACCACTCAGCCCTGACCTTCCCAGATGCCCAAGCTCCCTGTGAGAGAAGAGGGGTCAGCCGAGGAGGATCAGCTCCCGCATGTTGACTCCACTATAGCGGACGCCCAAAATACACCCAAGCCCTAACACCCAGAACCTGTGAACGTGACCTTATTTGGAAATAGAACTTTTGCAGAGGCGATGATAAGCGTCTTAGGATGAGGTCCTCCTGGACTTGGGGTGGCCCCAAATCCAGTGACTTGTAAAGAATAGGCAGAGGGGAGGCCACAGAGAGACACCTGGACAGGGGCAGGGCCCTGCAAGGACGGAGGCTCCAGGGGAGGGTCCTTCCTGCCTCTCCCGGCTTCTGGGGTCCCAGGCATCCCTGGCCGGTGGCCGCGTCCCTCCTGCCTCTGCCTCTGTCCTCCCACACCTTGATTTTGGACTCTGGCCTCCGGAAGTGGGAGAGAATAGATTTCTGTGAAGCCCCCAGGTGTGGTTCCTTGTTATCACAGCCACTGGAGACTCTTCAGGGTCTCCTTCGTAATCTTCTGTATGTCCCGAGGGGCGTCTCTTCCTTGTCCCACCCAGGTCTGTGAGATGGCGGTCCTCTGGTCACGGCTCCCTACACAACCATATTCATTCATTTATTCGTCCATTCTCGGTTCATTCATTCATTCAGAACCCTTGGGAGGCACATTCAAGTGTCACACATTGCGCCGAGCTCTGGGTACGTGCCGTGACCTCGGCAGGGCTGATTCAACCCCCAAGACCCTCCCTGAGGAAGGTCCCGATGAGCACAGATGATAAACAGCCCCCAGAGTCGGGGGATCGGGGAAGGACGTGTGCGAGTCCTCTGGGTCGTACCCGCAGCCTCCTTTGGTGGTGGCCAGCTCTTGGCCTCACTGCACACCCAGAAGGTGAGCTCTTGCGGGTGTTTCAGGCTGGATGGGTCAGACAGCAGGGGCCCCGGGGCTTGAAAGCAAAGGTGGAATGGGGAGAGTTTGGGGGCAGAGCCAGCATCGGTAATGAAGCTCAGGCTGCTCTGTCCTCACCTGCGCCAAGACCACGATCCTGGGCATCCCACTGCCGGGTCCCCTTGGAGCCAGTGCCCACCGCAATCCCGGGCCCAGGCAGGAGTCGCCTCTGCTCTGTCCTTTGTCCAGGCCCTGAGAACGTCGTGGGAGCCCACGAATTAACACGTGGCTATGAGTGATGAGCCTGCGTTTTTAGAAATACGCACAAGAAAATGAGGTCACGTTTTAGCCACCCACAAACTCAACCAAGAACACAGCCCAGAAGAACAGCCTTTCCACGACCTTCAGAGTCAGCAGGAGCTAGCGGCAGGGGTTCTGAAATTTGCAGGGAGGACAGCCCCAGGCGTGGGCTCCTCACCAACCCTGATCTCCCCACCCCAAGACCCCGACACCCACCGCCCAGCCCTGCTGGATCACATCATCTCATCTCATCGAGCGAGGTGCCGCCGAATCAAAGCCCAGTCAGTCTGAGCATCTTGGAAGCACACGTTGAAATGCAATTTGCATATCAAAAATACAGCAGGGTAGGAAGGGAGCGTGCCGGCATTTCTCAACTCTGCCAGCGTCATCCTCTGACGGCGTCAAAGACACTTTCCTAACGAAGTAACAAAAACACTGAAATTTAAAGCCACCCAAGGACATCCTGAAACGACACCCTCTCCCCTTCCTGCAACGATATGAAGGAAATGGCTCAGATGTAACGGACCACAGTGTGTTCCCCGGGGCGACCCCCACCAGGGTCCGGATATACATATTCATACTGGTGTCTTCTCACTTATTGCCGGGTCGCCGCCCCAGGTGGCACCTGAAATACTCCTTGCAGTAGTGCTGTTTCCATAGACTAACTGCCTGCGTACCTACAGTGCCTGGTTATCTCCTATTGATTCTAGTTTCCCAAGCAAAAGTGAAGATTACCGATGTAAAATCTACTGTGTATGTTCATTCTGTCTTTAAAAAAATGTTTAATTACAGCATGTACAACTGTGAAGACAGTCAGGTGCTAGAGGGAGACTTCCCTTTAAACGAAGATGCATCTTGCACTTGCTGTCTCCGGGTGTATATATGTGAATTCCACCCAGCCCTCTGCGGGAAACCGCGCCGGGTCTAAAGAAAACTCCTGTGGAGGCCACGCGGAGCAGTCTAGGAAACCAGTCGTGTGACTTTCCAGAACTCGCGCACACCTGTCTCTCGGGAGAAGGGGAGGGTCCCTGGAGTTGGCCTGGGGAGGAAGCATTTCCAGGCTCTGTGCCTCCAGCCCCTCAGCTCGGGGCGCTGCTGGGGACAGACTGGTTGACAGGCAGTCGCCTCCCAAGAAGCAAATCCCAGATGGGGAGGGACAGGCTTTGGGCTCCCCTACCCCTGCCGTGTCCACACACAATTCTCACCTTACGATACACCGTCAGTGCTTCCTTTCTGTTGCTGTTGTTAAACACTTTATTTGTATTATTATTATATTAATTTTTACTTTCTATCAGAGCATAGTTGATTACCACTGTCGTGTTAGCTTCAGGGGTACAGCAAAGTGATTCAGTTATACATATATACGTATCTATCATTTTGCAAATTCTTTTCCCCTTTAGGTTATTCCAGAGTATTGAGCAGAGTTCCCTGTGCTGTGCAGTACGTCCTTGCCGTTTATTTTAAATATAGCAGTACATATGTCAATCCCAAATCCCCAATCTATCCCTCCCCCGACCCTTGCCCGTGGTAACAAGGTTCTCCCCTGCCTAATTAATACCCTCCTCGTTCTACGCCTCTCCTTTCACACCGGGTTTGCATGGCCTGGCTCCCCTGGGCCCTGGAGATGCGCCCCAAGGCCAGGGCCCCAGAGAGGTCTCACCAGGCACCTCAACAGCCGCTGCCCCTGACCCAAGTCACGCAGAGGCGCGAGACTGCCTCGTCTCTTTGGGGTTTTTGTTTTCTCCATAGCACTTATCTGGAAGAATCTCGTTTGTTGCCTTTAGGTGTGTATTGTTGACCTGGAGCCCCCCACCAACACCGCGATGGCAGGTCCACATGGGGGGGGGGACCATGAAATTTCACTCACTGGCCCCTCTACCAGCACAGGGCTGAGTACACAGACGGCTCCCTAAACACACATTGAAAGAACAAAGGAAGGGACTTCACTGGCAGTCCAGTGGTTAAGAATCCACCTCCCAATGCAGGGGACGCAGGTTTGATCCTCGGTCGGGGAACTAAGATCCCACAGGCCACGGGGCAACTAAGCCCACGAGTGATGTAGCTACCGAGCCCTCGCACTCTGGAGCCCGTGTGCCACAACTAAAACCCGAAACAGCCAAAAATAATAAATAAATAAATATTAAAAGAACAAAGGAACATGGTGAAGGAACAAAGGAACATGCTGGGAGCCCAGCACGGGAGACAGAAATTGTGCCCCAAGAACTGTGCGTTGCTTGGACCCTCCTACCCACCTACTGGCGGCTTGCAGAGCATTTTAATTGTCACAGGTGAGGGCGGCACCCTGGGCTCAGACGAGGATGGCGGTTTCTGAGTGGAAGGGACATTTCACGTTCCAGCATGACATCAGTGCCACTGGGACTGACTTATATTCGGGGCAGAGGCCATCCGCTGAGTTCTCTTTAACGAAGGCACCTCCCTGGGGATGGTGAATGGATCAGGGGACATATGGTCACAGACCCAGAAGCAACGAGCAATTAAAGCATGAGGCTGGGTCTAAAATTCAACTCAATTTCACATCATATCCAGAGTAATGACTCTTCCAGGTAATGACCCCAAACCCCCCTCTTGGGTCATTGCCCTGCTGTCTTTTCTCAGGGGTAACTTTTCTGACACCTTCCTTAAAATTAAAGCCAACCTGGCCGTCTCTAGCTCCCCCACTCCCACTCATTTTATGTCTTTATTTATCTCCTACCTCCTCCCACTAGAACATATGCTTCAGGAGGCCAGTGGCAAAAAAATCAACGTTTGAAAGTCATTGGAGGGAATGGGAAGGTCGTTTCAGCAGGAAACCTAGAAACACCACCAGGCTGGGTCAGGGCACGGGGAGAAGCCAAGGATTAATAGTGGTACCAGTCTGCATGGCTGGGGGTTTCTCCAGAAATCCGCAGTAGCCTGGGTGTAAGTATGGAGAATGCAGACTGTTCTGTTAGCCCAGGCACGTTCTACAAGAGAAACAGGGCAATGGGGGAAGCCAGGAAAGAGAGGTTGCTTCAGGAAGAAAAGACTACGAAGGTGCAGGAAGAAAGAGATGGTGAGAGGCTTTTATCTCGGGACAGCAAGGAGGATAAGGGCGTGAGGCTCAGGGTGCTTAGCGGACGGGAGAATGGTGGCAGCATCTCCTGGTGAGTTGGAGTGAGCACAGGACTCGGTGTCCCGGCGGGGGCAGCAGCGGGCTGGATGGATGGCCCACCTTCCTGGCAGAGTACTGGTCTCGTCCAGTGGCCCTGCATCAGCTGTGGTTGGTCCCTTGCTCCAGGACCAAGGCTGCGAGACTCCAGCTCCCCAAGTCTGTGCTGACACTGGAGACCAAGGCGGTCAAGAGGCTAGTCTGCTCTCCAGTCTGTACAAGAGCCTTGCAGGATTCCTTGTGGTCCTCCTTATTTTAAAGAGAGGATGACACGATTCCCCCAAGTGGTGAACGGCGTGCTTGGAATGCCCTGTGAGGGGCAAATGTATAGCCTGGAAACTTCATAACAGTCTTGGGGGTGAAGCCAAAAGACCTTGGATGGTTTGAGCACCCAGCTGTAGGAGGGATACACAAACCTTGTCTGAATTCTCATGATGTGCTGGGCACTCTGATGCTCCATCCCACTTGATTCCTAGGATAATCCAATAAAACAGGCATGTGCCTTCCAATTCTGTAACAGTTTCCCAGGCTGGATTTCCGGGGCTGCATATCAACCCTTTCTCTTCCATTCTAAGAACCAAATCCATGAATTAAGAGAATCTGGAAAGAAAGCTGGAAATGAAAGATGCATCGGGAGGGGACCCATCCAACATTTTACAACATGTACATTCACGATAGGCACCACGCCTAAAACTCAGAATACCCAGGATGTGTTTTTATTCTCCCAAACTGTTTGGAAATATCCGCAAAAGGCTGTTGAAACCAGTAGCAACTGGAATCGCTACACATTTTATTAGCAGTTAACGGAAGCACATTCAACACCTAGGTAATGCACCCAATTGATATATTTGCAATTTGAATTCAGTGAAGTGAATTATGTTAGATTTCAGGGATTCGGCCCTGCAGCAAAGCTCTCATTTGGTGAACTGACTGACCACGAGTTACTTCTGCCAATCAATGTTTTGGGCACAAAGCTCATCTCCCCCTCAACCACAGACCTTCTTGACCACTCTGACCTTCTCCAAGGAGCTTGCCCTCTGCTGTCTGAAGACGTGTGTATGTTCCATTCAGAACCTTGTTCCATTGGTTCAGCTTTACCAATCCGTGGGCTGACCACACGGACGACTCTGCTAAGCATTGTTTCCAACGCCTCAGGGGTTAGAAAGATGAGGTCAGGGAACCAGTTCCCCCTACTTTCCCATGGAGGAGGGAAAGAGATGTGAAGCTAGTGCTTCTGGTCCAAACAACTGCAGTGAGATCCACCATCAGATGCCGTCTTGCGCACTCTGCTGTATAAACGCGGATCCATGTTTGCCTGCTGACAGATGTTTTTCCGCCGGAGATCCCAGCCCATCCAACCCCTCCCCCACCGTCCCCATACAGATGTGATTTAGGCATCATGAATCGATCACCACATTTGGAATATCAGCGAACAGCTTTCCTCTTTAGAGGTTCTAATGCAAACTGTTAAGCCACGGATTTCTGTGCTTTTTTTTTTTTTTTTTTTTTTTTAGAAGTACCAGCTGTCTGTAAAGATGCCAAACGGCATGAACACTATTTGGACACTGGGCTTACGGGCAGGTCTTCCTTGGACAAAATAAAAGCATCTCATGGAACAAACATGGGTTGGGGGAGGGGGTGCCCTGGCAGAGCTGGCTGCCACAGATTCCAGCTTGAACCGGGAATGTCTTCCAGCGGGAAACAGACCCACTGAAGAGCATCCGAAATTAATCACCGCTGTTGGCATTTTAATAAACAGCTGCTTTTGAAAATGCTTTGGAATGAACACAATCCTGACCACCAAACTGTGCTTAAAGAAGGTCGGAGGTTATAAAAGCTGATGCTTCTGAAAGCAAAGAGAGAACAAACTTGAAAGTCATTCTTAACCAGACCCCTTCAGAGATGAGACCCTGCTATGTGACCCTAAGCCACCCGTCATGAGATCAGGCCCCAGAGGAAGCACAGAGCCGTGGAAAGCGTGCAGACACCTAACCCAGGGCTGCGCTGATGTACCCTGTGGATTGAGGGGGTCTCTCACCTCCTCTTCCATGAAGCAGTGATGGGACAGCTCCCCATCTGGGCTTTGGCAAAAGTCTGACGAGGTGATGGGCGTGGCCATTCTATGAGCGGATAAAGAGGCCCCCAGAGCCTGTCACCACTCACATCCTCCAAAATGGGACGTGGAAGCAGCTCCATTGGCAGCATAAAGAGAATTCTAGTAAAAGTCAAACCCGTGTTTCTCTGCCTGGTTTCCTAGGGTAAGACTCTCGGCCTTCTTTCCCAAACTCCCGTGGTGATAAATCGGAGATGGAAATGATTCGAAACAACAAAAAGGTCAAATGCTTTGCCTTCCGCGGGCCTCCTCTGTGCTGGGAAGGTCCATGAGTGGACGGACAAGGGCCACCCACACCCTGTAGAGCAGGAATCCAAGCCCACCACCCCCTCCTGTTACTGTACTCCCCGCTTTAGAGATCCGTTTCTGTTCCTTGAGAAGCCATGCTCCCCACGGACAGGAAATTTAAAAAATTCACCCAGAAGGCAACGCAGTCACTGGAGTACTTCCTTCCCAGGTCCGAACTAGAAGATGCAGCCTGGGGGAAGGAGGAGCCCTGCCCGCTCCAGGTGAGGGGTCGGCAGGGGCCAGATGGGCCAGGGCGGCTCCCCCTGTAGCAGCACAGGACAGAGATGACACCTTCGCTCCGTGCCACTAGGAGCTTAGCCATGGTAGACGTGGAAGTAATTCCCCGGCAGACACTTCACGTGGCTCAGTGACAGGAGAGAGATATGCCATGAACTCCAGGCTGCTGTCGATGGCCCGCATGTCGAGGGTGCCTCTGTGGGCTCCGCGGGCGCCTCACCTCCCCGGCTGGGTCTGGGGCCAACCTCACACCATCTTCCCTGAGTCTGGGGCAGGTCTGGCCTCAATGGCTTCGGTTCATCACACGGACAGAAAGACCACCATGTCCACGGCACTTGTTACCCCCAGGGCTGGTGAAAGCATCTCAGGCCTTGCTCAAGAAAGCCGGGCCCTCTGTCTGACATCATTGGCAGCACGTCCGTGTCGGTGAGCCCTGACTCCCTGGAACCACGTCCGGGGACGTAAGACAAGAGCGAGGGACAACTGTACCACCCGTGGAGAGCAGGGTCCCGTGATTAGGAGGGAACAGCTGGCTTATTCAGGGCAGACTCAGTCTAAAGGTACCGATGTTTTAGACGATGTTTGCTTCCCATCCACCACCATTCTATTCCTACAGAGAAACTAATCAGGTGGCCTAAAGAGAAAATAAACCAGTACCTATTAATTAGCTTAAATATAAGTTTTAAACCATAATGTTCAGCCGGTTGAATTTGGAAGCTGAGAGGCCAAAGAGAAAGTAACATCCACTATTTCTCAGAGGCTAAATGTTGATGTTTATAAAAGTCAACACAGAATCCAGTGTCTGAGATCTGGGAGTGGGCGGGCTGGGTAAGAATGTGAGAACAGACCAGCTGCGTATTCATCCTGCTGGATCTGGGGGGTGGATGTTGGGAGCTCATTGTACCATTCTCTCTACTTTTGTGTACGTTAGAAATGTTCAGTAATTAATGCTTTTTTTAAAAAAAATCTATACAAGTACCACACTCTTAGCTTTTGGTGTTTCTAAAAGTTAAGTGTTAAAAAACAATTTAGAACCATCCTCGATTGTCACTGAGACCAACCATGTGATTGACCCAAGGCTCAAGGGGAGGGGAGGGAGGCTTCCAGCTTTCCAACCTCACTGCCAGGAGGACTCTGCATCAGGCCTTCCCAGTGGCTCATGGGACAGTCGGGGTCTCTTTTCCTACCCCCTCCCAACAGGCCTAGAATCCCACAGACTTGTGATTTCAGTGGGGCAGGCCCCTCCTCTGAGTTTTAAGAACAGCCACGGTGAGCGGCCTGAACCCATCAGTCTCAGGTCACGTGCGGACACAGTGGGTGCAAGGCTGGGGCACACGACCTGGGCACTAAGGCCAGAGGGGCTCGACCACTGACGAACCCAGGACAATCGCCTCGTTCCAGGCAGACCGAGCCCTCTGGGGACCCTGCTTGTGACCTGAGCTGCCCCAAGCAAGGAGGATCTTGGGAAATTGGTTCAGGCCCCTCCCGCCTGTGAATGGAAGAGTGGCCGATGCCATGACGGCCACCCGGACCCCACAGGGGGGCCAGACAGAGGAGGAGTCCCAGGGACCCACCAGAGGCCCACTCACACCTCATCTGAATCCCACCCGCCCCCTGCATTTTCCAGACACATCGGCCGACAGACACACTCTTTCCCTCCGAGCATCTGAGGCTGTGTCTCAGTTTCCTGCCGCCAGCACGACTTGGAGATTGGCTGTCACAACCCAAACAGAGGTGTCACAGCAGTTCTTTCCCAGGTAAGCGTTTTTCCTCCTGAAAGACACAGGTCAGCTTTCGAGATGCTCCTGAGTGTATCCTGTGAGTATCGTTTAGTTCCTCGAGCGCCTGGTGTCCTGAAGTCAGCCGCTGCCCTTCCGTGTGGTCTCTTTGTCCTCAAGGCTTCCCGACTCTGGTGAATCATTCCACCAACGAGCCCTGCCTGCCCATTAAATAAATTCAGAGCCCTGGATGAAGCCCTCAGGATCCCTGTGACAAGGTCCAGAGTTTCTCCACATCAGGTTGCAGCGCCTATTCTAAGGTTTTTGTTTCCAAAGACACGTTATTATAACTAGGGGGCTTTGATGACACATTTCTGAGCAAAAATATACAGAATCTCGTCAACTTGTAAATGAGAAGGGCTCTCGCCTCGTCCTGGACGTGATGCTCCGGGCTGCATCCTGCGAAGCGTGGAGCTGGCTGCACGGCCTTGGGGGATATGAGTGCACTTGAGCATCTCCACACGGGCCACTCATGACCGGCCGCGCACCATCGAGACCCAGATCTCTTCTTCCCTTCTGGTTACTTAACATCAATTCTTGGGGCTCCCGCCCTCCTCCCTTCGCCTCCTTTCTCTCTCTAACTTAACCTGGGTTTGGACATTTTTTTTTTTTAATTTTTTTAGCATCTTTATTGGAGTATAATTGCTTTACAATGGTGTGTTAGTTTCTGCTTCACAACAAAATGAATCAGTTATACATATACATGTGTTCCCATATCTCTTCCCTCTTGCGTCTCCCTCCCTCCCACCCTTCGTATCCCACTCCTCCAGGCGGTCACAATGCACCGAGCTGATCTCCCTGTGCCATGCGGCTGCTTCCCACTAGCTATCTACCTTACGTTTGGTAGTGTATATATGTCCATGCCTCTCTCTCGCTTTGTCACAGCTTATCCTTCCCCCTCCCCATATCCTCAAGTCCATTCTCTAGTAGGTCTGTGTCTTTATTCCTGTTTTACCCCTAGGTTCTTCATGACATTATTTTTTCTTAAATTCCATATATATATGTTAGCATACGGTATTTGTCTCTCTCCTTCTGACTTACTTCACTCTGTATGACAGACTCTAGGTCCATCCACCTCATTACAAATAGCTCAATTTCGTTTCTTTTATGGCTGAGTAATATTCCATTGTATATATGTGCCACATCTTCTTTATCCATTCATCCGATGATGGACATTTTAAACTTGGTGACTGTCACACAGGGACTTCTTTGAGTTTGCAGTTGAGTGAGGCTGAATGTACACAGTGAGACCACGCATGTGTCCATCAAGGGCTCAGAGCGGCTAATTTGATGATACCCATGGACACTGGACACCCTGCCAGCTCACCAGGTCTGTAGTCATCCTTAGAGGAAGCATGGCTGTTAATTTCACTTCCTCCTCCAAACTGTCCCCACCAAGGATGTTCAAAACTAGGCCCAGCTCTCCACCTAACTGGCATCGCAAAGCACTCCAAGTATGGATGGCTGAGCTGGGGAGAGAGGCTCTGCTCCCCAAGACAGCCCCTGAGTCGCCAATAGTTGGGCCCCACGCACAGCTGCATCCCTCTGAGATGCTCGCCTTGCCTGGGCACCTTTGCAGCTTAACTGCCCCTCTTATGAAAGCGCCAACGGCTGCCTCGTTACGCTTGGACATTCATACCCGATAACAATTCATACCCAATAATAGAGCCCGCTACACGATGAGCGGTGTGGGTGCTCACATGGGCCCTGTGACTAACATAGCCATGCAGTGCCCTCAAAGGTGTGATTAAGCACCGCCCTGGATGAAAAGGAATTTCAAAGGCAGCTTTCTCTCCCTCACTCTTTTGAATCTGCCTGTAAAAAAAAAAAAAGAAAAAAAAAATCAGAACTTGATTCCAAGCTTGTTCTGGGGGATGACAAATTAATGAACTGTCCTCATGTCGCCAAAGACTCAGCTCAGAACTCAGGTTACCGGGCGGATCGGGTTTTATTAGTCGCCTTACTCTGGGCTCTTTGCAATTACAGCCTTTGATTGTGGTTGCAGAGGGCATTGTATGAGGCTGATGAGTGTCTCCGCACGAAGATTGAGCAGAAGCAGAGATGAAGTGGTGTGTTTCTCCCCATCCCACTCGCCTTTTACCCCAGTCAAAAGAAGCAAGAAAGCGGAATTCCGGTGGAAACTAAGCAGTGCGTAATTCTCAAACGCAATCGTTAAACGCCCATAATCAGCACAGCGGCTATTAGACCGGGGCTTTGCACAAAAGGTTCAGATGCTTGTCTTGCCTTTGAAAGGATCTGCTCCTTGAAATCTGACTTAGAGGGGATTCAGTCAGCATGAATATCTTTGAGGTACTTTCCCCATGAGATAGCTGTCAACTCTGGAACAAATCAAGCCGTTTGCAACGTATTTACGCGGGGGTCCACATGGAGATGGCTTGAATAAGTTCATTGTGCTCCCTTCAAAGTGGAGTGATGAGGAATCAGCAGACATTTTATAAAACGGGAAGAAGGTCATTTGCCTTCCTGTGACACCTTTTGTGCTCAGAGGATCCCAAGAGTGGAACACTGACGAAGGATGAAGTGCTTCTACTTCGTGAGACAGTGGTGTTGCAGGAACAGGGCTGGAAATGAAACAAAGACGAAACTGGACATGAGTTTGAGCCAGATTTTACATGGGTCTCACTTGGGAGTCCAGCATGAGGTGGGTAGAATCTGTTCAAATATTTTAAGTGGCCAAATTCAAGCCTTCCCCAAGCTAATTTGGGCGGCAATAACCCTGCTGCCCAACGCTTCCTTGGGGCACGATGACCAGATCTGTCATTTGTTCTTATCCGCTTGAGAGATCGTTGTCCCTCTCCTTTACTTAGTTTTTAAATGAATAATTCAAACAAAATTAAGACCACATTAACATGTTCTTTTCAGTTTTAGTCACTGACCTAATGTTACCCCTCCCATTCTTTCTTGGTTCCCTTTTGGTCCTGATTTGTAAGGATAAACCATTACACACAGTCACATTCCTGGGTCAGACTTTGCATTGTCACCCCGCCTTGCTGTAATCTGGGGAGTACGGCAGTCTCGGGGAGATGTGTGTTTAATGACTGGGTTCTCGGGCCCCCTCGGGGAGAACGGACATGGGGGGCTGGTTCTTAACTGTTCTTACTCCTGCAACATCTTCCCTGGAGTAGGTTCCTGGGAGCTAAATGTCTTGTGTCTAAGGCTGTTGATATTTTTATGCTTATTTTTATATATCGTCAAATTGTTTTCCCAAAGAACTAGACCAATTTACAATGCCATCAGCAACGTAGGATCGTAGCACGCAATATCCCCAACAGTATTAAAGATGACAGTTTTTTAAATATGTTAATTTGACAGATTTTCCTGCAGTTCCTTATTATTTTTTGCTACGTCAGGGATGCTGACCGCTGCTCCCGCATTGCCCACATTACAGCAGCGCGTGGACCATGCATCCAAGGGCTCCCACTGCAGCTGTAGCCCCGGCCTCACCCCCTCATCGAATGTCTGTCGACTGCGTTAATGATTCAAGGACCCTGTTATTTCTTTAATAATGTCACCTACAAAGTGTGCTGTGTCCCTGCTTTTCCCTCCAGAGCACATCTGGGATGGGAAGCTAAGTGTATTTTCCAGTGTGGTCTGATAAGTTCAATCTGATCTTACAACTCACCTGATTTGTGGTGGGAAGTTGCCAGGGAAACAGCTCTCCCAGGAATGGGAGGCTCAGGGCCGGGCTCGCTTCCCTGCCTTGTGGGCGCGTGAAGCCCCTCTGTTCTCAGCAGGTCAAGATGCATCACAGCCCCCCGTCTGACCCCAGCCTTCAGCCGGAGAGAGCCTGAGTCCCTGCTTGGTCTCCAAGGACCCCCATGGCCAGTGGCGCCTGGTGGTTGAAGGGAGAGGCTAAGGGCAGTGAGCCCGAGGATTGGGGAGGCCAGGTAGCGTCTCATGCTCACCCCGTCTGACACACGGACACAGCTCCGTGTACCCAGCACGCCTGCCGGAAACCTGTGACTTGCCTGTCCTCCACGAGTATGACGTCTGCACGTGAGGCTGAGTGTGCCTTCTGTCAGCACGAGTGCACGTGTGTTCAGCTTGCCCTTGGTTCTGTGAAGCAAAAGCAGCGTGACACGATGATTCTAGGGCACGTGAAAATGTTTTGAAAGCTCTATCTCCTTTTCTTGGGTGTCACATGTAAAACACAGACTTAGGTGCTGGCTCTTCCTTATTGAACAGGTGCGTGTGTGATTCTTAGCCCACAGTTTAAAGAATCACCCTGTTTTGCCAGAATAAAGTGTTATTATCCTGAACAAGGCCAACCTTCCCAGGACGCCTTTATTCAGATGGTTCCTGGAAATCCTGGACCAGGGGGTCAGCTCCTAGGTGACAGGGAAACTGGGGGGTGCCAAGAACCCATGGATTCTACCAGCAGGATTGAGTTTCCCACTCTGTCGGGGGGCGGGGGTGGGTTGTGATTCCAAGGTGCAGGTTGGGATGCCCCTGGACTTGTGCTCGGCACCGCCTTGGAGGGGAAAAACCAGCCTCAGAAGACGGGAGAGCCACAGGCCCCAGGACTGGCAAGCTTCTTAGGCCTTGAGCCCCACACCCCTTAGGAGCATCTCAAAGCCCAGCCACCTCCAGGGACGCTGACCCAGATCCATCACGTGCCAGAACTGGGCTTGGCGGGGCTGAGGAAGGGACAGTGGGCACACCGCAGCTGAGGGTCCCGGGCACTCACTAAACGCCTGGAAATCTGGTTGCGTCTCTAGAACCTGGGGAGCAGTGGAAGGTTTTGAGGGCTTGATTCAGTCACACGTGCCTTTGGACAGATGACTGTGTGGGCGGGGAGGGGAGTGGGTGGGCAGGGATGCTCTGGAGCCCACTGCAATCATCTGAGGGAGAATGGTGGCAGAAGTGACATTGGCGAGAATAGAGAAGAGGTCTGTGCATGTCAGCAGTCAGGGTGCAGGGCACGGCTAGACGAGCAAACCTAGATGGAGAGATGTCTGTCCACACATCACATACAGCTGGAGAAACAGAGGGCTTTGGTCATCTGGCCACATTTTTCTCAGGTTAAAGCTCTTGGACTCTACCCTGAAGGTGATGGGACTCCATGACAAGATCTTAAAGAAGACAGCTGACATGATCAGTTTTAAGACTTAGAAACTTCACCCTCTGGGCTGGGGAGGAGGGGTGAGCTGGGAGGGGAATGCTTCCCCAGACTTCTGTGAAAATGAATGTGTCAAATCAGTTTCTTCATCATTAAAATGATGTTAAAAATAACTTGTCTGGGGCTTCCCTGGTGGCTCAGTGGTTGAGAGTCCGCCTGCCGATGCAGGGGACACGGGTTCGTGCCCCAGGCCGGGAAGATCCCACATGCCGCGGAGCGGCTGGGCCCGTGAGCCATGGCCGCTGGGCCTGCGCATCCGGAGCCTGTGCTCCGCAACGGGAGAGGCCACCGCAGTGAGAGCCAAAGCCTTCACCTACAAAATCTCACTTAATTTAACCTTCAAAACAATCTACAGGACAGATGTGATGGCCTGCCTTTCAAGGATGACAATATCAAGTGTCAGAGAGTTTGAACATTTGCCTAAGATCGTCCAGCTATTATGGCAGAGCAGGGCTTTGAAATCACAACTGTGGAACCAGGGAACATCAGTGTCTTAAACTTCTCAGGTCTTAAGATGCCTGCCAACAACAGCTCTGCGGTGCGAGAAGGATCTGTTAATATTTCACAGGTGAGGAACTGAGGCTCAGAGAAATCGAGCAATTGTCCCACCCCGGAAGAGCTAGTTTTAGCACCGTGCTTGTATAAATCAGAAGGTAAGATGCAGATGGTTTAAGCAGCTTCATCACTTACTGAGATCCTGGCCTCATTGCCTACTAACCTCCCAGGTCCAGTGAGTGTCTGCAGATTCATGCTTTCACATAGACAAGACCTGGAGTGATTTGGAAGAGGGCGGGGCATTTTTATTACATAGAATAAAAGGAAGATTCTGGTCACAGAGTTCCATCAGAGAAGCCAGGTACCAAGCCAGAGTGAGAGACAGGGCAGATCTGGGAGAGCCGGGGGTTGGGACCCCTGGGCTGTGGCAGGACAGAGAGAGACGAGGGTGGGGTGACCCGCTTCTGGCGGGTGATCGGATCTCCACGCTGCAGGGCGGCCCTGCTTGACCCCTCCCTGGTGCTACTGAAGGCTTTCCATCTTCAGCAATGTGGAGTGATGCTGGAGGTGGCCACCCCCTGTCCCCACCAAGTGCAAAGACCAGATAGCAAGGGGGCCCACGGCTCTTGGAATTGTCTCCCCAGACAGCTTCCCTTCTGACAATCTCCTTTTTCTTGCAATTAAGCTATCGTATACAATTGCTGCTAACATCTGGATTTCCAGAGAAGCCCAGGCAATTTACTTGGGAGACAAATTCAAGCCCTTGAACAAACCACATAGAAAATTGTGACCCAGACTAAAATTTAAGAGATGAAATGTTTGGATCTTTATTCGGTATTTGTTTTTCTCTTTCTGTCTTACCTCACTCTGTATGACAGACTCTAGGTCCATCCACCTCACTACAGATAACTCAATTTCGTTTCTTTTTATGGCTGAGTAATATTCCATTGTATATATGTGCCACATCTTCTTTATCCATTCATCTGTCGATGGACACTTAGGTTGCTTCCATGTCCTGGCTATTGTCAATAGAGCTGCAATGAACATTGTGGTACATGGCTCTTTTTGAATTATGAGGACACAGAGTGGGAAGGGTAAGCTGGGATGAAGTGAGAGAGTGGCATGGACATATATACACTACCAAATGTAAAATAGATAGCTAGTGGCAAGCAGCCGCATAGCACAGGGAGATCAGCTCAGGGTTTTGTGACCACCTAGAGGGGTGGGATAGGGAGGGTGGGAGGGAGACGCAAGAGGGAGGAGATATATACATATAGCTGACTCACTTTGTTACACAGCAGAAACTAACACACCATTGTAAAGCAATTATACTCCAATAAAGATGTTAAAAAAAAAAAAAAAGAAATGAAATGGCCAGTGGCATTTTCTAAGTCTGGGTTTCTTTGAGCTTCCAGCTGGCGAGGTGACTGGGCACTCAGCCTTTGGCATCAGACCCCCTGCAGCCTGATCCCATCATACCCCCCTTTCACAGAGGAGGGTATAACGTGTGGTCCTCGTCTCACCAGAAACAATGAGATCCCGGGTTACTCAACCCTCACCTCACTTGAAGCACTAATTCCAGTCACAGCAAATGACAGCCCTGTCGACCAGAGTCATTACGAAAATGCTTTTCAGTTATTTTGTTAAATCATTGAGGTGAAAAAAAGAGAGAACTGTTCCATTCTTCCTCCACTCTTTGACACCGTAAATTGCAAGCTACGCATTGTAGATTGAAAACAACTTTCTGGGAGGGAGGGAGCATGACACTGACTGTACTTTTTTATGTTTATGACCCAGCCTAACTTCTGTCAAATACGAAAGAGAAAAATATTGATCTTTGAATGGAACCATAAGGAATTTGCCTAAAAGAACATTGCTTCCACATTTCCCATTAACATCTCGGAGGAATCTTTAAACAGTCTCAAAGCTTTTCCTTGAATTTTACCTTAATTTAGCTTCCGAAAAATGTTTGAGGTGTGAGGAGACGACGCAAGCGTGCCACCTCTATTTCACGCTTGGTCCAGAGCAGATGGACATCTTGTTGAATGGTACCCACAGGCAGACACAGAGCAGAACGGGAATCCGAGGCTCCAGAACCCGCATCACTCGTTCTAATCACTAACCACTCGTTCGTGGTTCCTCTCCTATGACCATCACACCCAAAAAGATAAGGAAACCCACCTTAAGGCAATGGCCTCAGGTACAGACTCTCAGAAACTCTGAGCTGCCGGTGTACGATTTTCCTGTGGCTGCCATCACAAATGGCCACAAATTCAATGGTTTAAGACAACACAAACGTGCTCACGTGTGATCCTGCAGCCGGAAAGTCGAAACCAGTCTCCCCAGGCTCAAATCAAGGTGTGGGCAGAGCTGGCTCTTTCTGGAGGCTTCAGGAGTGGATCCGGTTCCTTGCCTTTTCCACCTCCCGTGGGCTGTGTGCATTCCGTGGCTCCATCCTTGCATCCCTACACCCTGTGCTTTCACCTTCGTGTCTGACAATGTGTCATTGACCCTCCTACCCCTCTCTTATAAGGACCCTTGTGGTTTCTTCATGAGGCTAACCCAGCTGGTCCAATATAATCTCCCATCGCACGGTCCTTGACCTAATTACATCTGCAGAATCTCTTTTGCAGTGTAAGGTGCATATTCACAGGTTCCACAGGTTAGGATGTGAACATCTTTGGGGATCGTTATTCAGCCTATCACAAAGGGAAAGCAAAATGAGAGATGGAGGACATCATTTTATTTTTGTGCGTATTTTGTTGTATATATATTTTCTATTTCTATTTTGACTTCTTTTTTAGGACCTTACCCTGTGAGCTATGATTGGTGTCAGCACTGTAGCTTTAAGTCCATTGCAAATGTGTTTATTAACAAATATTAATCAGTTACTGTATTTCAAGGTCCTGTGCTAGAACCTGGTGGGTGGGCGGGCTGGTGGGGGGCACACAATTATGTGAATTAGCCTCTGCCCTACAGGAGCTTGCAAATCCAGTGGGAAGACCAGATACTCATGAAAACAGGCAAGACTTCAAAGGAGAAGATGGCATAAATGTGAGTGGTTCAGGGAAAACTTCCTGTGGACAGGACCTCAGGGAGGGGCAGCCAATACTGACAAGAGAGGGCGGGGTTGGGCACCTTGGAGGGGGAATGACCTGGGACAGTCCTAAAAGACACAGATAGAGGGAGAAGATCAGGTCTCCAAGAAGAAGGGCATGGTGGGTAAGTCCCGGAGGTAAGAATGCGTGTGATTTCTTCTGGGCGTAGAACAGGTGCTGCTACAATGGAATTCAATGTTCATTTGATGAACACAGAAGGTGATTTTGGCTAAATAGGGCAGAGTTGGATTTTGAAGTAGCTGCATCCAATACCAGGTATTAGGACTTTATCCTATAAACAGGGAAAAGTTATGGGAGGATTTTAGAGGGGAAATGATACAATGAAGTCAATAATCTGACAACGTGAGGCACAGCGGGAGGGGAGCTCCTCACTGTATAAAAGGGAGGGGGGCCTAGGAAGCCAGGGGGACCCACCTAGGTGCTTGGTGGGATGGAGAGGAAGTGCATTTGGAAGGCAGCTCCGGGGACAAGTCCAGGGTTGGGCTCCTGCACGAAAATGGGTGGAGGTTGCAGGAAAGAAGATAGACAAGGCATCCGTGAACCAAGGACAGACGCGGCAGAGATGGGATGAATTTGTGAATTCACTACTCACTGGCTGAATGGCTTTATTTCTTCCCCTATGAAATGGAGATGCCCCCACTGGGTGGGTTGGTGTGAGGGTAGGAACATCGTATGCAAAATGCCAGAGCCACCTTTGTGGAAGGTGCCCAGTGAAAAGGGAACCATCACCCAACACCCCAACGCAGACTTCTATCAGCCCAACGCAGGCCTCCATCAGCCCAACACAGGCCTCCATCAATCGGCCCAACCGCCCTCTGACACTGGACTTCCACCTTCCCCACAGCTGCCCCACATAACCTTGAGAGACTTGGTCTCTCTGCCAGCCTCCAAAATCTGAGCAGAAGCATCTCGCTGGCTTCCCTCCAGCTCTGGCACGAGCTCGTTCAGCCGGGAGGGGCAGGAGACCCCTCTTCCCTCTGGCCTCACCCTCTGAAGGGCTGACACACCTGCCTTCCACCTGCTCAGGATTCCAAAGACAGTAAGAGCATCTATGTGTTTAGAAGCCAAAATGGCAGCTTCACCAGCTACATTCCACTTGACATTTTCCCCATGGCATGAAATATTTTCCTACAATGTTACTTTTTGTGAATTCCTTGGTACAGATTAAACATTTAGATTGTTTCTCTTCGTCTTCTTCCTATTTTTTTTTTTTTGTTACTTTAAACAACACTGCAGTGAACATCTAATTAATCTTTGGGACACATCCATGATTATTTCCTTAGGATAAAATTCTCAGAGTTTAATTTCTATATCGATGGTGCTACAAAACCAAAGGTCTTCTGTCCTAGATGGCTAATCCTGCATCGCTTACCTGGAGACAGCAGCCAACCTTCTTGTGGTTATAACACACATTCACACGAGACGTGTGCATTTACAATCGTACTGCAGCAGCAAAAGTAAAAAAAAAAACAGAAAACATCCTGACATTAAACATCGTGTTTCACATGGCTCCATGGTAGCATCTGAGGTTCTGTGTTCCTTCTTCATTTTGGAGACACAGGTGCAGGGAATTAGAATAATTTCCCACTCCAGCATTGGTATAAAGAAAGGTTATCGTTTCAATGATACGTGTACTAAATGTTAAAACATTTCTCTTGCGTAGCAAATGTATTCGCCTGTCCTTTAATAGGTCTTAGAGTTAGTATTGAAAGCACATGATCAAAGTGGGATTTGTCACATTTCTTGTTAGCTTTCCAATGTAGATGGTGCAGTCTGAATGCTATCCTTCACACACACACACGTGTGTATGTACAGATTCAAGTTCCAACTGTACCCGTTCCCAATTAAAAGATTTCAGATCAAGAATGAGACACAAGACAGACAGAAGGTCCTATGCCCACCTTACAGATGTTGGAATTGGTCGAGTGTCCATGCAATTCCTTTACTGTAAAAATATTCTTTTTCCTGGGTCCATGTATATATAGTCCCGTTGCTTGTAGACAACGTCTCCATTCTTTGTGCCTGACTTTTCAACTCTTACCCAGTGGTTTTCTAGTTAATAAGAGGGTGAGGTGCGATACAGCCAACACACAGGGACCTCAAACGGGGAGGTTTTGTAATCGATGAAAAAACGCGAACTGAATTAGTATTAGACTTTTCCTTATGTTTAATTAAGTCTAATTAAACAATGCCGACATCTTCCTGGCACCTGTGGTGCGATTATGTTAAATATTTAATGCTTGTGAAGGGTTAGGCTGTGCTTCTAATCTATAGCTAACAATCTGTTCCCTCTCTGGAGGATTTTTTATTTAGTTATGCTTCTGTATAATGAGTTACATTTCAAAGGAAACGGTGAAACACTCCAGCACGGACTGGCCAAGGCGTCGCCTGGCGAATTGGAGAAAGACGCATCTCGCCAACGTGACTTAACATGCGCGGCCGGCTGGCTTTGCTGGACCACAGCGACAGTGTCCCAAGAAGAGAGAAGGGAGAAAGCAAAAGGCACCACAGAGGCTTCTGGAGATTTTTTTCAGCTCCATATGCTGCCAGTGATTAAGGGCTTGGAGCGTGAGGATGCCAAGTTCACATTGCAAACACCACTGAACACTATCTCACAGCTGCACTGCCTCCATCCCCCGTTTCCCCAAGGGCGTCAGCTGTCCAGTAAAAAAATACACTTGTATGTTTTTTACACCTCCTCCCCTCCCTGTCCCCAGGACCCGCACATCCATCCTTTTCTGGAAATAAAGCCTCTCCAAACCTGAGCTCCTCTTTCGAAGAACTCACTTCAAAGAAAAGGCCATGGTTACTTCTGGAAGCAAAACTATAAATGCTGAGTAAGGGTGTTCATAGAATGTCATGCTTCTCTTCCAAAGGAAAACCGGGGCCTCATTATTCATCTTGGCCTGAAATGCTTCTGAGAAAAGAAATTCAATGTGTTCCTTGCATATGT
The DNA here is from genome assembly GCF_963924675.1 of Phocoena phocoena. Lineage (NCBI taxonomy): Eukaryota > Metazoa > Chordata > Mammalia > Artiodactyla > Phocoenidae > Phocoena > Phocoena phocoena. The sequence continues at coordinate 85,409,808 of NC_089233.1, forward strand.
AACACTTGGTACAAAGACGCTTGAAACTTGCAGCTTTGTTTCATTCCTCTAATGATTCTTGATATTTTTAACATATTAAGGAACAAAAGACAGATTTCTGTAATGAGCTTTCTAGTGGTGGAATCTGTGTAATCAATTTCTCAGGGTTTTTAAAGATTCTTCTTCCACAGCAGAGCATGGCGGCAAGTAGGTGCTCGTTCCATACAAGTTGAAAAGAAGCTGCAGGAGCCCCATTTGTTAAAGCAAATGGGCTTCTTAAAAATTGAATGAGCACAGCTGATACACGTTCTGGTGGTGGATGAATTACCTTCAACATTTGGGGCAGAGATGAAGATCAACTCAACTCCTCCCAATTAAACTCCACGGCTTCTGAAAGAGACCCACAGAATGGTGCCCTGAAACCTGCAGCTCCTGCCGCTGAAGCCCTCCCAAGGCAGGATGAGAGGGAGGGAGGGGGCAGAAAGCCAGGCACACGCTCAGAAGCAAGCCTTATCCAGGAGATGCTCAGGTAGTCGCAGAACCACGGGAACTTTTGCAAGCTGCAGCTCAGTCCATATACTTTTGGGATGCCGAGGTGACATTCTGCTCCAGAGGGGTTGGGCATGGGTGGATTTGAAGCGTCCCTCCATGGGAAGCCCCTCCCCTTGTAAGAATGCATCCCAAGTGAAAACAGGGTGGTGCCCTGTCCACAGTGGCAAAAATTAGGAAACAGCTCCCTGCCACCTGCTAGAAGGCCGAGTCACGTGGATTCAGGGGCATCAATGGATTTTCAAAAGTAACTTCGCACTTATGTAAAATTAATACGGTGCTCATTACCAAATCCACGCAGCCTCTTATGAATCGCTTCCTGTCACTGGAAGCAGGAGGTAGAGGCTCCTTAAGCTGGGCTTGTGTTGCCCTCTAGTGAAAGAGGTCAGCATTATGCATGCAAAATTATTTTGATCACTGCATAATTAATGTTTACGGAGGGAGGCAGAAGAGAATCAAGCCCCAGCCTGTTCAGAAGGGCTAAGTGTTTATATATATACATATCCACGTATATATACATGTATGTGTGTGTGTGTCCCCATCCCCCTAGACAACCCCCCCGCCATCCCTTCACTTGACTTAGCATATGGAAGCCATTTCTTCTTCCCTGTCACTTTTATTTCTTGGCATGGAAGTTTCGTTTTATATGGCTATCAACAGGCAAAGATCCAAGCATAAAGAATAAATCAACTGTGCTGATCGGAGACACAGAGCTTTAATGCATAAGTATATATTTAATGTGTCTGCTGAAAGAATGTCTAATTACCCTGTCATTGAACAAAGCACATGTTCAACTGTGATAAATTATGCCATCCTTTACTTCTGCAAAACATATTGAGATTTAGGAAAGCAGCAGCAAAGTCACAAAGACCTACCCAGTGGAACAAGCCAGCACCCAGACCATCTCGGGCACAGGGGTAAGGACAGGGCAATGCCCTAAAGGCTTAATTTCAAACCCAGGCTGCCCAGGCTGCCACGTGTGGCAAGAAGCAAGACCTCCCTGAGTGGCCTCTTTCTGAATCCGTGCTGCTCCTTTCTTGGGCTTTTATTGGGCCTATATTCTGCCCTTATGAACTCCACGTTGCCACAGGCGGGATTCCAAAATCCAAACCAGTGTACATTTCAGAAAAGGGGAAAGGGAAGGCCACGTGCGTATTTGTAGTCACGCCTCTTCCCACGTGAGGCTGCAAGATCCAGACACATGGTGTAGAGTCCCTACGAAAGTAGCCCCCCAAAGGGTAATAGATACAAGACGGCAAGGTGCCCCATTAATCTACACCAGGTAGGTTAATTGGGGGAGGGGATAAAGTGGGTTAACGGTGGGTTGTAAGAAACTAATCAAAGTGCAGTGCACTGATGGATCTAGACCATCGTGCGCTGGGATGCAGCTCAGACGGTAACATCCGAGGAGCGCCCCAGAAACCAGGGATCCAGGGGCTGTTCTGGAGTGGAAGCCAAGCAGGAGCGCTTGCTAATGTCCATCCAATATGGATTCATTTCACCAAGTTCCCTCCCCTGCACGCCTGCCTTTGTCATTCCCACCCACCCCCCTCCTTTGCTGAGTCTTGGTTCTGACGTTTCTTCTCCCAGGTGCTGGTCATCACAGGTCCCCAGACTCTCCAAAAGCCCAAGAGGGAGTCTGGCTGAGAGTCCCAGAACTCAGCATATCTATCCTGCAACGTCAGAGAAGAAATCACGCTGTGCTCTGTGATTTGTGCAGTGCTCGGTCCCATGGACACAGAAGCGCTGGGTTTCTATTTATGTCAGCAAGAGACAAAACAAATCAGGGAGAGAAAATATGAATTCATCCTGCCTTGGTATCTATTCCCTTCCTGAGAGGATGCCCAGAGTAGCAATCTGTTTCCTCAGTGGCGATTATATTTCTTATTTCTTTGATTACCTCTTGTTATAGTATTCTTTTATTTACTGACATAGAAGAGAAGGCTTTACCATGATGTCTCCACGGTGTGTAAAATATAGAGCCAGGAACATCAGTCCTTTTATGCTTTACTGAATTGTGATCTATCGACTGAAGGGCCCATGAAAAAGAGAGATAAAAAAATCTATTTCTGATACCATATTGGCTCTAAAATGTCAAAGTCTTCTTTATTGCTTTAGGAGATTTGTGTCCTTATTTATCTTTCTCAGTTTATTTTCAGAGGCTGCTGTCTCCATGTTGTTTGACAGGCTGCTGTTTCCGTGTATCATCAGGACCCTCCCTTGCTGCTTTTGGGATCTTATCAAGGCCACCAAAGGCTGCTGAGAAAGAAAAGCCAGGGGACCCAGGCCAGCAGGGGATGACAGGTCAGAGGCACGGATGTGTCACACGGGCAGCTCTGGGCCATGCGTGCAGGTTAAGCTCTTTTTAGTAATTTTTAGTGAGGACCTAAGAGACACTCTGATTCTTTGAATATTGAGAAATTGATAGACACACTCACTACTGTGCTTTTAAGGGAACATTGAGTCTGGAGTGGTTCGGCCAGAACTGAGTAGCCCAAGCTGGGCTCCATGATCATTTGAAATGGAAACACTCTGAGTTAGACAAGATTCCTCTGCTCTGGGAAACAAAATGTACCTTCAGAACAAGGCTCTGTTCCAGGATGATGGACTAAATGGAGAATGTGATCCAACAGTGCTTAAAACAAAGGAGGGGGTTGTACCAGAGATACTCACTCTCTCTCTTTACCTCTTGTGTCCAGAATGCACAAGCAGCCCCAGCTTCCCTAAGGAAAGGAAGGGAAGGCCGAGAAGACCTCCCAACCTGGAGCCAGCAAGGGGACCAAAGCGTCCACGTGTCAGATGTGAAGCTGTGCTCCCCTGTGGGGAACCCACTTCTTTTTAAAAAAATTTTATTTTATGGCTGAGTAATATTCCATTGTATATATGTGCCACATCTTCTTTATCCATTCATCTGTCGATGGACACTTAGGTTGCTTCCATCTCCTGGCTATTGTAAATAGAGCTGCAGTGAACATTTTGGTACACGACTCTTTTTGAATTATGGTTTTCTCAGGGTATATGCCCAGTAGTGGGATTGCTGGGCTGTATGGTAGCTCTGTTTTCAGTTTTTTAAGGAACCTCCATACTGTTCTCCATAGTGGCTGTATCAATTTACATTCCCACCAACAGTGCAGGAGGGTTCCCTTTTCTCCACACCCTCTCCAGCATTTATTGTTTGTAGATTTTTAACTGATTCACTTTGTTATAAAGCAGAAACTAACACACCATTGTAAAGCAATTATACTCCGATAAAAATGTTAAAATAATTTTTTTTATTTTTATACAATTTTTAAAGGTTACTTTCCATTTACAGTTATTACACAGTGTTCCCCGTGTTGTACAGCACATCCTTGAGCCTGTCTTACGCCCAGTAGCTGTGCACCCCTGCACCCCTAGATTGTAATCCCCCCACCAACCCTCAACCACCTGTCTGTTCTCTGTGTCTGTGAGTTTGCTGCTTTTATGAAAACTCACTTCTCATTGGGTGAAGTGCTGTGTGAGTTCTCAGTCCTGCTCTAAGCAGCCAGGCTGGATTCACAGGGGGTGCTGCCTTCTCCTGGGCCCGATGCTCACGGAAACACAGCCAATGCCGCACAGAGAGGCCACCTCTCAGAGCCCTGAAGGTGTCGGAGGTCATGAGCTACGACTTGAGATACTCCCTTCCTTCCAAGATGGATGAATTGAGATTTAGAAAAATGATGCAGTAATGAGTCTGGAAAAGCCCGTGGGTGCTACCCTGTAGCTCCTCCAAAGCTCTCAATGCTGAACTGGGAGCTTCCTTGTCTGCATCTTGGGTGTCGTGGAACTGGCCCCATCCCGAGCAAACTGACTCAGTGATCGCAAGACACCATGATCGCCTTCTTTCTCACTTCCTTTGACCTTTCTTAGCATTTCACCTTCCAAATACAAGCCCACGAGCTCCCCAGAACCTCCCACTAACACTCCACATGACAGTTCTTCACTGCACAGCCACATCATGCCTGGCACTGGGACTGAAACCCTGGGTCTTCAGAGCTGGTGGGGAGGGTCCATCTGCAGGTTGGGGAGGCGCAGGCTAGAGAGAGAGCAAAGGGAACGTGCGTGAAAGCCCAGAAAAAGGGCCTGGCTTCTCTCAGAAACAAAAAAACCAAGAGAAGGGAAGAAGCCTCATACTGGAGGAATATTGAAGTGTTTTCCACCCTGGCCCATAAATTAGAGCCCTGATACCTGACTGGGGTGACTGCCCCCTAGGGGACATCTGGAAACATCCGGAGACATTTTTGGTTGCCACGACTGGGAGAGGGGAGACGGGGTGGTGCTGGCGTCCAGGGAATATAGACCGGGGATGCCCCACAACAGAGACCTATCTGCCCAAATGTCCATAGTCAAGGTCAAAAGGTTGAGAACCCTGCTCCAGAGAGACTGCCCCACAGATTAGCGCTAGCTGCTCTTAGCCATTTCCAGTGTCTTGCTGTTGTTGTTTTAACCAGGTGATTAACTTCCTGAGAGACATCTCCACCGCCCAGGACGATATTTCACCTCCTGAGCCCCTTGCACAATGAGAAGTAGTTGTTATGTCATCCGCAAAGAGCAGTGTGCCTGGCGCAGAGGTGGCAGAAGCTCAGAGACCTGTGCCTGCCCCCCGAGGCAAGGTCACAACCTTGGGGCAGAGGAATTGAGGACAACCGAGACAACCACCTGGATGCCCTTGAAGAGGGTTTTCTGCAAGTAAGCTCTCCTAGAGGGCCGCCCTCCCATTATCCGAGCTTCACTGGCCCCATTGGGATCCCAGGGGCAGGAGCTGCCACGACTCGGGCTCATGGTGGGCCGCGGCCACACAGGCATGCCACTGCAGGCAAGAGGGTGCCTCACGGGTCCTCAGATGCCACGTTTGAAAAACGGAGTTGACGATGATAAAAAACTACCTCTCAGAATATTTTGTAATAACCTATAAGGGAAAATAATCTGAAAAAGTACATATATGTGTGTATATATAAAATTATACATATTATATATATATATAACTGAATCACCATGCTGTACACCTGAAACTAACACATTATAAATCAACTATACTTCAATAAATAGTTTAATTAAAATAAATTTACAAGGGAAAAAACTTCACTCCCAATGTAACTCACATATTCTACAAATAGAACATCTTGAAGAGGCCCAAATGCATCTGTGTTAACTTTGGGCTACTAAACAACTTGAATTTGGGGTCCATTCTTTTCTGTTTTAAAAGCTGTTTGTCAGAAAGAGAAAAACAAATACCGTATGCTGACACAAATGTATGGAATCTAAAAAAAAAAAAAAAAAGGTTCTGAAGAACCTAGGCGGGGGACAGGAATAAAGACGCAGACATAGAGAATGGACTTGAGGACACAGGGAGGGGGAAGGTTAAGCTGGGACAAAGTGAGAGAGTGACATGGACATATACACACTCCCAAATGTAAAACAGATAGCTAGTGGGAAGGAGCCACATAGCACAGGGAGACCAGCTCGGTGCTTTGTGACCACCTAGATGGATGGGATAGGGAGGGTGGGAGGGAGGGAGACGCAAGAGGGAGGGCATATGGGGATATATGTATACATAAAGCTGATTCACTTTGTTATACAGCAGAAATTAACACACCATTGTAAAGCAATTATACTCCAATAAAGATGTTAAAAAAAAAAAGCTGTTTGAAAAGCCCTTCCCATATTTCTACTCTCCCTCCTTTCCTTTCCTTCTTTCCATCAAGAAACTCCTCTCTGCTAGATACTGTTAAGAGGAAGGAGGAGGAGGAGAAGGAGAAGAAGAAGGAGAAGGAGAAAGAGAAGGAGAAGAAGAAGAGAGATTCAGGACCCAGTGAACTTAACATGTGTTGAAACTTTCCACCCCAGGTGCTTCGTCCACCTGTACTTGAGTCTCAGCTCTGCGTCTGTTTTGGTCCCTGACTCTGGAGCCGTGACATCAGACCAATGGTTCCAAGCTTTGGAAACATGTTATCTGGCTCTTCCTGCCGGCTATTTCTGGGAATGCCCAGGAGTGGAGCTGTGGCTGCGTTCTCACCTGTGGTCAACCAGAGTCCTCAGCCACCTGTGGACATAGGAGCCTTTGCTGCATGGACAGTGGAGGATTTCACGAGCCCTGGCAGAAACAGGGTGCTCGAGGCCTGATTTCTTTCTTTCTAAATCTTTATTCTTGTACAAAATGCATCAGTTCTGGTTGGCTTATCTAGCCAATTTCATGATAATTCGCTGACAGAGTAGACACTGCTGCTGCTGCAAGAAGGTCCTAGCGCCCAGTTCTCACATCAGACACGGGAGCCACCCGCCCAGCCGTGAGTGGGCCGTGTGCAGCGGCAATCTTAGCCTAAGGAAACTAACCACATAGGTCAACCACCACGATCACAGCTGAGCTTGGATGGCGCCCACCGTTTTTTTTATACTCTGCACCCCCTCAGCCGCCACTGTCCAGCAAAACCTTTCAACGAGGAAATCATAGCCCTCCTGTTGGTAATCAAATATAGCACCATCCTTTCCTCTCACCTCTGCCAGGAGACAGGATAAAATGTCCAGCATTCTTCAAGAGAAGGATGCCACCTCGATTTCCTAGCAACCAGTCTATTGATAGGACAAATGGACAGGATCGTTAGCCTAGAATAATCACAATAAACTAGGCTTGGCATTTTTCACTCATTGAGTAATATTCATAGAGTCACATTTACATTTTCTGGGTAATAAATCAAAAGCAAGATACCATTGTTTCTAATTTATCTTGTAGACTCTGCTCCAGTGATATCTTGCCGCTGTGAATATTTCTCACATTTCTTAAAAATCCTAAGATAAACGGCTTCTGAATGTTGAATGTGGTGCTTATATTCATCCCCTAAAACTTTATTTCAGGAAAGGTGCTTTCTTTTCTTTGCAGTTTCTAAAGGAAGTAATATACAAATTATGTCAAGCAAGCATTAACTGTCAACATTAAAATATTAACATTGCTCCAACCCTGTCTTACAAAGAGAAAACATTAACAGTTGAGATCGTCAGAAGACCTAGTACACCAACCATATGAATTATGAATCAAAAGATAAAAAATGTGGTCTTTTTCTTTTCTACAATAGACGTGGAACAGGATATTGTAAGACTAAAGGGAAAATAAGCGTTTGTGCTCTTGAAGCACTTTACCTGTTTATTCAGCAAAATGAACGCACCCCCATTTGTTCTTTTTCCAAATACGTAGCACACAGAACATAGCTGTAGCACACAGCCGGCCAGGAGCGACCGACGGGTTGCCTGATGACAACCCTAAATGTAGGAAATGGTCGTTAACGTGGACTCTGCTACTTTGGAATTTGTGATGCAGGCGAGCTTTGGCTCAAAAAATGTCTTTATAATCTTTAGGAGGAATATTAGATTTAGTAGACAAACCTTGGTACAAGTAGAATTACTAGCGACAGGCACACTATTACTTAAGGGCACACACTGATTCTAAGCAGGTAGGGGACATTCGTTTCCCTCTAAATTCTTATTATATACTAATTACAAACCATATTAACCTGTGTTTAATTTTTATTATGAAATCACATGGCTTCTTCTTTTTATCAATTTATTTATTGGCTGCGCTGGGTCTTCGTTGTTGCACACGGGCTTTCTCTAGTCGCGGCGAGCGGGGGCTACTCTTCGTTGCGGTGTGCAGGTTTCTCATTGCGGTGGCCTGTGTTATCTGTGGAGCAGATACCTGTGTTATTGTGGAGCACGGGCTCTAGGCGCACAGGCTTCTGTAGTTGTGGCGCACGGGCTTAGTTGCTCCACGGCATGTGGGATCTTCCCGGACCAGGGCTCAAACCCTTGTCCCCTGCATTGGCAGGCAGATTCTTAACCACTGCGCCACCAGAGAAGCCCCATGTGGCTTCTTATAATAAGAAACTAGTTCCAAAGTATGTAAAGGAAAACGTGACATGTTCTATGATCACACTTCTCTGCCTGGGAAGATGGCTCGCCCCTCTCCCCACCTGTTTTTAATAAGTGGATCCCAGTGGGTGCTTTCCTGTGGACTGAATTCAAGATGAGGTCAACTTGCAAGGAATAAAGCTGTTTTAAAATGAATTGTCACTGATTCAGAACTTCCAATGAAAGCAGAGGCCAGTCAGCCATCCGAACGTGCTCGTTTATGGCGTCCTCACTCATCCTGGCGATGTCACAGGAGTCTCACGCTTGTGTGAAAGGATGAGATTTGGGGGACTTTGAGTTTTCGTCTTCTCTCTGAGAGTGCATGTGTGCCCTTGCCCAAAAGGCAGGGCCACGTGGAGGGGCTGCCTGGAGAACACATGAAGCCCAGATTGAGAAGAGCTTAGATTCACTGAGGAGTTCCTGAGACAATGAGGAAGAGATGGTGCCTTTGAAAGTGTGGAAGCAGAGGCGGCCAGAGGATGGAGATGAAGATGGAGACTGCAGGTCCTGAGTGGTCAGGAGGGTCCAAGTCCCACCCTTATACGAGATGTGGCCCCAGGGATGCTCCTTGGGAGTCTGGAGTCCAGGGATGGACTGAACTTGGGCTGGAAGTTTCAGAGAGCCCCCTTCAAGGGACTGTGGGCCCTGGACAAGAATGTATGTACAGTGACCCATGAAGCCAGGTCAGGAGGTGACTCCGCAGGTTTTGGGCCCTGTAACCCCTGCTACACACACACACCTTCGCACGGACCTGGTATGGGGCTGGAGTCTCTGCAGTGATGCCACTGGATTACCCAGCTGGGGGGCTTGTGTACATCAGGGTTCCCAAGAGAAACAGACCAATAGGATGTATAGAGAGAGAGAAAGAGATTTATTATAGAGAATTGGCTCCCACAATTATGGAGGTTGGAAAGTCCCCAGATCTACAGTCAACAAGCTGGAGACCTAGGAGTAGCCAAAGTTTCAGCTCAAGTCTGGAGGCAGGAAAGGAACAGCGTTCCAGCTCAGCAGTCAGGCAGAAGGGGTTCCTCTTAGTCGGCCTTTCTGTTTTATTCATGCCTTCAACTGACTGGATGAGGCCCATCCACACTGGGGAGGGCAGTCTGCTTTCCTCTGTTCACCCATCCAAATGGACATCTCATCCAGAAACACCCTTGTAGACACCCAGAGTAATGTTTGACCAAATATCTGGGCGTCCCATCAACCTGACACAAAATATTCACCACTACAAAGCCCACTAATGAGTCCCCACGTCTCAAACTCCAGGACGTGCTGTATGTACCTCACCCGCCCTTGTTTACAGGATAGGACTAGCCCTTTCACGGCAGCAATGACGTTGCACTCCTCACGTGTCATCAGATGTGGACGCTGCACCATCCCTGTGCCCATCTGCCTCTCCTCCCAGCTGTCCCGCGTGGAGTCAGCCCGCTCGGACCTGCTTTACTGTATGTGAAGCAAACTGTGGCAGAAACAGCCCCCTCTTTGCACGTCACCAAGCCAAGGATGCCGTGGGTGCATTTAACCCACGGTTAGATGAGGCGCTAACAGTAAATCGTGTGCCCTTTCTAAGCATCGTAAACGTAAAGGGCTAGCGTGGAATGCATTGCAACTGCCTGCCCCCAGTTCTAGATCACTGCCTATCGATGGCCATGCACGGCAGGGCACCAAGCGGCCTGTGACAGTCCAGGGGCTCCCCTTTCACTTTTGGATGCTCTGTGCCAGAGCCAGGACCAACTGAGAAGGAGGAGTATTTGCCATTATGCCCAGCCACCCGCTAATTAAATCTCTCCCTTGCTCAGGGACTGTTCACTAATAGACGTGCTCCTGGATGTGCCTGGTGCATTGAACAGAAGCAGAAACGTCTTTGCCCCGGCAGACCCGAGTCCTGTCCCCTCTCATGCGCCCCACGATACAGCAGGGGTTCCTCCAAGTCCAGATGATGGAGTCCAGTCCTGTATCCCTGCAACACCCACTGAGGTCCCTCCCCAGCATGTCCGAGAGGCCCACAGGGTCTGCTTGCGTCCACAGGACTCATGCGAAGTCAGGGGAGCAAGGGCTCCTCATGGCGCCCTCAGCGCTGAAACTTCTCCCTGCAGAGGGGATGGGGTCCTGGTTCACAGCTGGAAATCCAGGCAACTGGAAGCAGCAGCTGGGGTTTGTTCTTGCTGCCAGCGCCAGAGGGGACTGCTGCCTCACTGCCTGCACGACCCTGGAGCTGCCCCGTGTCCTCAGAGCTTTGCCCTACCGTGTTCAGCCAAGGAAAGTGGCACTGTCCCTGACCGGGCGTCTACAGCATAGACTGGCCCCCCAGATCCACGCCTGCCCCTTTGCTCCACCCAACTCGCTGCGAGGGAGTGGCTTCTGGCCTTTCTGACCCCTGATGCTTCTATCTTAGGGGCCTCAACATCCTTGCAGGAGACTGGCCTTGGGTCAGTGCACACAACCTCTTTCAGTAACCTGGCACCTCGGAGGTGACTTTGGGATCCCCTTCCCAGCGGGTATGCAGGATGGTTGCTCCGTCAGGGCTGAGACTGTGCTCGTGCTGGTGGCCATTGACCACCACACCCTCTGCCCAGGAAGCCCTGGAGCGCGTGGCCGGCCAGACGTTCCCTGAGCAGCAGGGTGCTTGTGATCACACCCCTCAGGTGCCGAGTGCTTGGGGGTGATCCAAATGCATCCGCTTGTACAAGAAACATTCGCATTCGGGACTTTTCTGCTAAAAGCCACCTCAGCTTATTTGCAAAACTGTCAGGGATAAAGTTTTTGAGCAGGATGCAGCGAAAGGGGAGCAGCCACACCTAAATGCACACTTTTCCCCAAGCCACTGCATCCCTTGCACAAGCCCGGGGCTAGGCCCCTGTGCCCCAGCTGGTCACAGATGTGCTGGGCCCGGGGACGAGGCTGCAGCTAGAGCCAGGGAGGCGTGTGCCTTTTCCTGGCTGGTTAAGCGCACAGGCCAACGTCTAGAGCCTGAACTACTCTAGTCCTTAACCAGACATATTCACACGAGGGTTACCCCCACCTTGTAGTGAACCCTTGGATTCCAGGCAGAGTCCCCGCTCCTGCCCGGGATGCTCTTCCTTCCAGCACAAGGCCCCACACCCACCGAGAGGGAGGAAATGAAGCTGTCTTGTTCACAAACATTGTTTCCTCCATAATTAAAGGGAAGAAGTATCGTGGCTGCTGTCAGAGCAGGTCTGACTACCACGCTGGGGCAAGGCCCCCGGAGAGCTGATAAATCAACACGCGGACAGCGATTGCTGTGATTAACACAAAGGGATCCTAATTCAAGTGTGCGCTTTGGCTGGACCAACATCCAACGTGCCTTAAAATATCCTGCATCTCAGTGACAGAGATGTTCTCGTGCGGGCATCCCACAGGCAGAAGGGGGAGCGCGCCCGGCTCCAGCGCAGCTGCTGGTGGTCGAGGCCGCTGCCTTTTGGGACAGAGGAAATGGCTCTGGGACCTCGAGTTCAACTCCCGGAGACCAGGTCTTCTGGGAGCCAACGGTGGGTCCATCTAGGAGGGGAAGCGCCAGAGTCATGGTCCACCAGCCATAAGGTCATTTGCCTGACCCCGTCTCCATCAGACTGGGTCTGTGCTGCAACCTGCCTCCTGCTGGGGTTGGTGGCTCCCGGTCTTCCTTTGCGAAACCGCCCTTCCCTCTCTCGGTCCAAGTGGCTCAGGCTGGGCTCACCCTCTGCCAGCCCCACCCTACACGCTCACACACAGATGCACACACGCACTCGTGCACACACATGTTCCCCCACAAAAACCCCCACTCACACGTTCACACTCCACATACTTCCTCACCTCAGGCTGGGCTCCAGACACGGTCTGTTGAGGAAGACTCCCCCCGGCAGCTGCGGGGGCTTCTGGGCCCTTGTGGGGGGGCACTGCTGCTGGACAGACTAGGTCAGTGGGTCCCAGGAGCCGCCCTCACAGGGGAGTGGGGCATCGTGAGACCCTGGATGTGGGACTTGGACGTGGGGACAGCTTCTAGGGGCCACCATGAAATCCCCCCACAGCGACTTGCTGGCAAGGCCCCCTTTGTGTTTCCAGGTGAGGCAGACGCAGCTTCAGGATCCCTGCGCCCCGGGGGACTTGATGGTTGACGGAGGCTTCCGCAGGCTGAGCCCAGCCCTGCAGGCGGGTCTCGGGAGCCAGAGAACAGACCTGGCAGCTGCAGGCCCAGGGGGACGAGGCTGCTTTGCTTAAAAAAGTGTTGACTCTGCAAAGCGAAGCGAAACAGAGGGGAGGCGCTGGGAGCATATCTGGGCCCTCCTGGGTGTGCGCTGGAGCACAACGTGTGCCACCAGGCTCGGCCCTCTTCCCTTCCCGACTCAGCCGCTTGCCTGCAAAACAAAAGGAAGTCGAGGAGAGAGATTACGATGACGATGACAATGATCGTTTCTGCTAATAACGTACTACAGCAAGCACTGGCTGCTGGTTCCCGGGTCTGCAGACCCACACACAGGAAAGCGGGGGGTCCCTCCCCTAGGGAGTCTTCCTTCTAGAAAGAGCCGAGAGCAGTCCTCCCCAGGCAGCCTCACCGGACACATCTCCTGATGGAGCTGGTTTAATATTTCCTCTCAAGTCATCCACTTTCTCCCACAGGGTGTGTTGTAAATGTTGCCTCCACCCCAGAAGGACCACACATTTTTCTGTCCCTGGTGCTATAGGTTTTTGGTTGATTGTGTTTATTACAAAATACTCCAGGTCAGCTATAATAAATAAAGATCACATAGTTATAGGTAAAGTGAAAGCCCCACCAAGACAATACCATCTACAGAGATGACAGCAGAAAACTGATGCAGGTGTGATCGTCCAGACATGTTCTGTGATGCATAAGAGCACACCTGTGCACACACCTGTATACATGTGCACGCACACGTGCAAGTGCAGAGGGACACACATGCAGACAAATCCACACGTGTACACACAGAGATGAGCATATACATAAACATGCGCACCCACGCACTCATGTACACATACCTACGCATACATGCACGTGCCTGTACACACATGCACACATGTGCATGCAGAAAGAGAGACACACACTCTCTCACACACACAGGAAACATGAGTTTCCTACAGACTTTGTAACGAAATTAAGATTCGAGGATTCACGTCATCCTACAATTTGCTTTTACACTTAACAATATACGAGGACCCTCCCCACGTCAGGGCTCAGGACCGTCCCACCCATCTCAGGGCTGCACCATATTCCATTATGAATGCCCTTCAACGTGCTCGCCTGTTTCTCCACTTCTGCACATTGAGATGGTGACTCTTGGCGATTTCCTGACACAAAAGATGCTGCGTTGAACCTTGTTTGTGACACATCCTCGCACACTCATGCTAGTATTTCTGTCGCATAGAACTGATCCGTGAACTTAAGGAACAGACTGCCCAGGTAAGAATGAGCTTCTGAAAATCATACTATGGGAAAAATAAAGTGTTCTCTTCACTCTAAATTAAATTCTTCCAAAGAGACGGGCATGGGATGTCAACGCACCCATCTGCATGAGTCTCATCGAAATGCCAGCCCTCGAAATGTTCCATTTACCTGAAATACTCCCATAGGCTGTCTACGCTAATCAGCCTCAAAGGATAATTGTTTGACGAGCTACATGTTGTCATAATGTCTTTGATACTTTGGGAGGAGGTGACATAATGTTGTGACAGTGTACCGTAACACTTATGAAATCTTAATAACCAATGCATGCCAAAGGTCATGAATTCCCAGCCAAGCCCAAGCCTCACACCCTGCAGTATCTTTGCCGGAGACAAATTTCCTATGCTTAGGAGGGGCTGCAGTCTTCAGGGAGACACGAAGTCACGTCACTTCTCATCGTGCTTCATTTGTGCACAGGATGTGACATGTCTCTCCTTTGAAATATCCAATTGGAAATACAGAAAGAGGGGGATTGAAGTAGGATTTCCCCGCAGCTACATGTTTCTCCCTCCTCTCTTAGAAGAATAAAATATTCCAATTAAGACTTGGTAACTAAATAGTATTGCCTAAGGAACTACATACGAAGTCGAATGTTCTCTCCCTCGCCCTTGACAACAGCAAAATGTACTTTTAACCTTAGCAATGAGAGTCACAGAGACTCTCCTACAAAGACAGGGTTGCATTTTTTTTTTCTTCCAACCCATGAGACCCAGATACATACACGGGAAGCTTGATTTATTTTGCAAAGTGAGTGTCATCCAGAGGCTGAAGTGTTTAAAAATCAGTCATTCCATCTAATTAGACCTCTCAGTAGCTCTGAAACTTAATATTACACCAATCGTGACACTAATGAGCTCGATGATGCTGGGCGTTTTGGAGAGAACCAGCTTTGCAGGCGCCGTGGGATCTGGACACTTGGGTGGTTTTGGGGGTACGTACAGCATTGTCTCAGCCTTGTTTCTGCAACTTAATTTAGGATCCAAGAGCCTGTTTTAACAAGACCACCTGCATCCAAGGGCTCTGGGTATTTAGCTTGCTCCGTTTGGGAAGGAAAAGGGAAAATATGTATATAACCAACCACGACTTAACAGAACCGACATGCCATTTATTCAACTTTTTTCAAAACCCCATGTTTGTAGCATTGACATCATTAAAAAGCCTCTAAGCAGGATGAGGATCTGGGTCCTGTATATATTAATACAATCATTGATTTTCACTGAGCCAACACTTCACCGGCACCGGGAAACCTAACAACATGGTGTGAAAACATCGCTCATGTCAATTTCCACTGTACACTGTTAATATCCAATTTTGAAAGCACATCTTTCATTTGTAAAAGCAAATTGCTAGGAAAAGCAATTGCCACTGGCATTCTATGTTTCTAGTTCCGGCATGTATCCTCATGGAAAATTTATAGGAAAGAGTTTGTAAGTTTCTCTATATCCCGTATAGGCCTGGTGTTTATCGTACATTTGGATACATATGTGGCTTGATCATTTTTTTAAATGATGACCCGTATGAATTCAAAATGAGGTCACTTTAGGATGCATCCATTAAATAGCGTTTGCACTGAAGGATTAAAAATAAAAGGCAGAAAGAGAAGATGCTATAGACCTACTGAAAAACACGAGCTTGAAGGATCTCTAGCATTTTGTACGGGTGCTTCTCAACCAACAGCCCAAAGCCGTAAAGCTGTAAATCTCACTCGACTGGGGAGTTAATACGAATGACTCTGGGAATTAAAGCAAGGAAATTAAGGATATTTGTGGGAGAGTTCAGGGAAACCGATTGTTCTCTGGAATTGTCGATTGAATGATAAGTCACGTAATGTTAGCATCAAGCAGGAGTGCAGACCAGAGCAGTAAATAAAAGAACGATACATTTTAAATGCAATTATTGCAAAGGGCACTAAGCAATCACCTATTAAATGAACTGCTTGGTGCTGAATGCCTTTGAAGCTCCCAGTATGTCTTTGTACGTGTGTAAAGTATAGAAAAACGGCGGGGGGTGGGGGGAATGTGAGTAGAATAATAGTGGGAGCAGAACTGAGAAAACCTGTCAGATCAGGCTGCTGATAATAATAATTCGGGTGACAACAGATCATGAGACAGAGGCATAAAGTGGGTAACTATAAATATTAATAAAAACGAGGTAAAACTGTGCTCGTATAAAAGCCATGATGTCCAGAACAGGCGCTCAGAACAATTAACCCGTCAAGGATGCGATTCAAGGAGCTGCGTAGCTCTAGCCTGACCTCAGGAACGGAGCAAGAATTCAGGTTGCAGTGTGCCCGCATCCGTGGCCTGCTGGTCTGCTGTGCTTGGCTTGCGTAATGCTTTTCATTTCGCTTTTTTAATGACCTGCCAATATTTAAGACTTGGGCAATTTTGCACCAAACACCAGGATTCCTGGCTTTCCTGGGAAATTAAGATCTGACAGCATTGTGGCCTCCTTACCACACGACTGGAAGGCACTAGAGCTACGGGGAGGTGGGGGGGAGGGGGGAGTTCCTCTCTCTCCTCTGCACACCAAGTGTGTTTTACTTATTTACACACCCTGCCTGACCCCTTTTGAGGCCTCTTGTTCAAGAGCATACGTGGTGTGAGCTGCATCTTCTTTCCTAACAGACAAATGAGGCAGCTCAGTATCATTTGGTCCAGGGGCTGGGAGACGTGGGCTGCCCTGGCCTTCATACGTTTATGTGCAGTAGTGGCTTTCTTCATAATAGATCACTGTAAAGATTATATGAAGATTACAGGAGTTTGTGAGCTCCATGTTGCCCGGGGAGAAGACAAATTCCTCATTCTTCTAAAAAGCTCACAATGCAACTGGAATTTCACCTGAACCAAGTAAACAAAACTGTCGTCTAACTTGAATGGGGAAAAGAAGTGTTAGGACAGGATCATTCTATTTTCAACTCTCCTATTATTAAGTTTGACTGATTTTTCCAGGGATGGGATTGTTATGGGGCGACTTTAAAATGAACCCAGCAGAAACCACTCTTCAGGGTTTATAATAGAAACATTTTAAAATTTAAATCACCAGTGAAAGATTGAAGCCGTGTGGTTTGGAAGCCGTGATTTTTTTGGAGGGGACCATCTATTTTCCATGAAAAGTGCAGCCTGATGGAGCACTTGCCCCTCAGCCTGGGCCTAACCTCACGGCTGGTGAAGCCACTGAGAGGTGAGCAGGTGACCTTGGACTCGCCAAGGTCATGGTAACAAGCTGCCTGTCTCCTGGTTGTAGACCTAGGGTACCACACTGAAGATGCTGCTGAGAGAGAGGAAAAGCTCCTTACATTTGAAGGTGAGGGCAGTGTCCCAAGCTGGCTGGGAGCCCATCTCTGTTACAAGACCCCCTCAGAGGGCTTGTGTACTCAGCGGGGAAAAAGTGGGCTTCAGAAACCATCCACTAGGCAGTGGTCCCTCCAGGATACGGATGTGCCTTATTGGTCGACAACAATTCTTGAGCACTCAGGGAGCAGTGACAGCACACGTACATGCTTAACACACTGCCTGGCACACTGCACGTGGTAGGGATGTGCTGGCTCTCGGCGCCGAGGGGCTGCTCTTCAAGTTAACGATTCAAGGGTAAGGAGTGCAAATCCTGGACCCCTGTTTGTCGTCTGGGAAAGTTATTTGATTGTTAAACTTTATCTCTAACATTAGAATAATAACTCCTACTTCGTAAGAATTCCGCGAGGTAACATGAAACATGTTAGCTCAAGGCAAGCATATAGAAATTATTATTATTACTACATACGGCCTATGTCTTCCCCAGGACTCACCTCTCAGGAATTGAATGGATGTGACCTAATAAATTGGATGGCTGTTGGCCCTGGCACCAATAACTCAGAACAACTTTTTTCAAACAACGATTTAGGAAGTGAGGGCTGGGCAAAATTCTTATAGCCCGTCTACTGCGTTAACTGATTCAAAATGTGCACACGGGGGTGATGCAGTGGTTAAGAATCCGCCTGCCAATGCAGGGGACACGGGTTCGAGCCCTGGTCAAGGAACTAAGATCCCACATGCCACGAGGCAACTAAGCCCGCGCGCCACAACTACTGAGCCTGCGCTCTAGAGCCCGTGAGCCACAACTACTGAAGCCTGTGTGCCTAGAGCCCGTGCTCCGCAAAAAGAGAAGCCACTGCAATGAGAAGCCCGTGCACCGCAACGAAGAGTAGCCCCCGCTCGCTGCAACTAGAGAAAAGCCCGCGTGCAGCAACGAGGACCCAACACAGCCAAAAAATAATTAATTAATTTTTTAAAATGTGCACGTGGGTGTGCCTGCCAGAGGGACCGGAAACCCGAGCCTTGTCCCCACGGGCACCTGCCACCTGTTACGAGACAAAGCGCTCACTGCACAGTCTGAGCTGATGTGCTGTTTGCTCCTGGTAGCCGAAGCGTTTCATGACTCATGCACGATTGTAAACTTTTATTTTCTTTCGTAGACTTGGTTATTATTACCATTCCTACTCTCGAGGAAGGAAATATGGATTTAACTCAGTTCATAAAAGCATGTGGAGATAATGCCTCCAGGACCCAGGGCAGCACGAAGATACGATTAAGGGAGGTATTTGCTTTCTTGCTGTTTCCCATCAAGACCCACTGTTACCACGGCTTTGTCAAATCTTCTACCTCACGAGGTTAACGTGGGCTTGCGGGACACTCAGGCCGGCCAGCAATCACAGTGGAACTGCTATGAGAGCTGTTGGGATCTTCTCTGGAACAAACTACAGGCCATCCAAAGAAATAACCAAGTTTTAACCCTGTCCATGGATATTTGTCCCAATAAAGTATCTAAATATTCACATTACACCGTGACTATGTAGCAGAGGGAGAAATTGAATAGTTGCTTGAAGTATTCATTGGGTGTAATAACCAAACCCAAAATCCATGTGTTTTTTTATTTTTTCTTTTTAGTGGTTTGGGTTTTTGTTTGTTTGGGGTTTTTTTTACATCTTTATTGGAGTATAATTGCTTTACAATGGTGTGTTAGTTTCTGCTCTATAACAAAGTGAATCAGTTATACATATACATATGTTCCCATATCTCTTCCCTCTTGCGTCTCCCTCCCTCCCACCCTCCCTATCCCACCCCTCCAGGCAGCCACAAAGCACCGAGCTGATCTCCCTGTGCTATGCGGCTGCTTCCCACTAGCTATCTACCTTACGTTTGGTAGTGTATATATGTCCAAGCCTCTCTCTCGCTTTGTCACAGCTCACCCTTCCCCCTCCCCATATCCTCAAGTCCATTCTCTAGTAGGTCTGTGTCTTTATTCCTGTCTTACCCCTAGGTTCTTCATGACATTTTTTTTCTTAAATTCCATATATATGTGTTAGCATACTGCCAACAAACACATGAAAGAATGCTCAACATCATTAATCATTAGAGAAATGCAAATCAAAACTACAATGAGATATCATCTCACACCAGTCAGAATGGCCGTCATCAAAAAATCTAGAAACAATAAATGCTGGAGAGGGTGTGGAGAAAAGGGAACACTCTTGCACTGCTGGTGGAAATGTGAATTGGTTCAGCCACTATGGAGAACAGTATGGAGGTTCTTTAAAAGACTACAAATAGAACTACCATATGACCCAGCAATCCCACTACTGGGCATATACCCTGAGAAAACCATAATTCAAAAAGAGTCATGTACCAAAATGTTCATTGCAGCTCTATTTACAATAGCCCGGAGATGGAAACAACCTAAGTGTCCATCATAGGATGAATAGATAAAGAAGATGTGACACATATATACAATGGAATATTACTCCGCCATAAAAAGAAACGAAATTGAGCTATTTGTAATGAGGTGGATAGACCTAGAGTCTGTCATACAGAGTGAAGTAAGTCAGAAGGAGAAAGACAAATACCGTATGGTTTGGGTTTTTTAAATCATGATTATTTTGTTTTCTAATTGGCTAGAAAATTCCATCTTCAGGTCCATAATAATTGCCTTAAATTCACCTTCTTTGGCAGACAGCGACCAAGATCTTAACTGCAACAAGGCAGGTGTTGGTGCACCAAATAATCAGAACGTAAGGGGCCCTCAGGGTGGGGGGCACCAAGCACTGGAGGGGCAGCTCGGCTTTCTTTGAGCAAAGACCCGGGGGCTCACAGGTGATTCTGGAGAGGAGGAGTGTGGGTTTCTGTCTGGGATTCACGGCCTACAGCCTCCAGAAGGAAGCTGAGTGCGTCTCTTATTAAATGGCACACGCGCACCTTTGAACACCGGATTCACCACCCACACGTCCAGGAAACAGCCGCCCACCCAAGCTCGGCACCATCAGTGACGGCATTTCATCCTCTCAGTACCCCACCTTCTCAGCCAGGACCGAGAACTCCTCTGGTCGTTTGGTACGATGGGATTTGATCCTATTTTCCAGCTGGTGACCTCATTCCTCAAGAGGAAGCGCTAACAGCTTGAGGTTTTCTGGAAGGTGCCTGCAGTGGAAGGAGAGAACGTGCATGTTATAGCAACAAAAGCCCGTGTCGTGAGTTATCACTTCCTCTGTGCATTCGAGGGAAATAATCTCTCATTTGAACTCCTGAATTTTCTCCTGACCAGCAAAGAGTTTCCGGCTTCTGGGTGGGCAGCGTTCTGCTAACGGGACCCTCGAGGGCCCCTCCCCTTAGCTGTCTTGCACCCGATCCTTATTTTTACAAAGACATACCATCTGCTCCCAGACACTCCAAAGGGATCCTCCATGTCTTACGGGGTGTTTATCATATGTTAGCCATTTCTGTGCATGCAGAAATATTTTGAAAACTGCCAAGTCTACACGTATGAAAAATGCACTGAGGTTGCTATTTGTCAAGGGACTGCAAGCATTTCCTGCCATTTGTCTCAATTCATGTACCAATTTCAACAACCATCTCAGAAACCCACAGCGTGGCTCTAAGCCCTGCACCCGCCCCCTTTCCTCTCAAAACCAAACTATCTACAGTCTATTTTCTAAGCATAGCAAAGATGTCACTGCATTTGGTTCTCAGTCTATACCAAGAAATGGTATAACGTATGGGAGGGGAGCCTAATTTTTACCAATGTATTGAGCTCTCTGGCTGTAATCTCAAATGGATAAAACACGGTCTGCCATTCAGAATTCTCTTTATGTCTTCAGAATCCACATTTGGAAGTGTAATTTTTATAATGGTAGTGCAAGTTTTAACCCTGTCTGTGGGTGTTTGTCCCAATAAAGTATCTAAATATTCACATTACACCGTGACTATGTAACAGAGGGAGAAGTTGAATACTTGCTTGAAGTATTCATCGGGTGTAATAGCCAAATCTAAAATCCATGTGTTCTTTTTCTTTTTAGTGGTTTGGGTTTTTTAAATCATGATTATTTTTCATTTTGTTTTCTAATTGGCTAGAAAATTCTGTCTTCAGGTCCATAATAATTGCCTTAAATCTACCTTCTTTGGCAGACAGCGACCAAGAATTCAACTGCAATAAGGCAGATGTTAGAACAGCTTCTTTCCAAATAGCTCAAAGTCTCCCTGTCACTGAAATCTCAAATTCTATCACTGTAAAAAAGTAAAATAAAAAGGGAACCAGCATATCCATTTCCATCTGTTTTATCCTCTCATTATACCTTGTTATTTAAAGGGAACACGATCAAGCCACATGACTTGTACCTGACAGTAATACTGCAAAAATGAAGTCCCTACCAGAGAACTTGAATAAAGAAGATTATTCCTACTAACGTATCAAATTGTATCAATAAACCTGCATGGCTCTTAGGTGTCACTAACAGAATTAAATGAGTGTTTAAGGGGTTAAGTAGGATCTAGTGACATCTGTCAGCCAGCAAAAGGGAGCCCGGGGCATGGGAGGGACACTTCCCTTCCAGGTCAGTCCACCCCTGTCTGTCGGGCAAATACAATAGGAATTACTTAATTTAACACCGTTTCAGTTCTAATTGAATTCTATTTTCTAAATCCTGAATAAATACATTACAACTGTCTCTTCGGTCAAACAGAGAGAAAGAGTCATCTTTTAATGACTCCCCTGTGGATTTAATGCCTATTCTATCTGTGAGAAAAATGATTCCAACATCCCTGGAATACATTGAAGGGATAATGGGTATTTAAACATGCCAAGTCTTTATAGAGTAGATAAGTATTTGAATTTGCATTTATGAAAATCAAAAAGAGAGCTCGGGAAGCAGGTACCAGGTTGTGACTCCCCAGGCCACGGAAACCATCGAGTTGGAAGATCAGGAAGTGAGGAGGGGGAAGCTGTTCTTTCCCAAGAGGACCTTCCACTGACCTCTCTGTCCCCCACCACTGCATTCCTGCAAGTGGTCTTTAAAACGGCATCACTGCCAGCCTGCCGGCTTGGTTTATGCCATCAGCAGCTCCCGTGACTCTGCCGTCGAGACCAGAAGAGCCGACGTGGATGCCGTGGCCAGCTTGGCCCTCGGGGATCTTCACCACCACAGCCTGGGCACTCTTTTGTTTCCTGCCCTTCCTGCTCACTGTTCCCTTGGACCCCAGGACATTTGCACGTGCTCTTTTCTGTCTGTAAAGCTCAATCTCACACACACACACACACACACACACACACATACACACACACACATACACACACACATACACACTACACACACACATACACACACACATACACACACATACACACACATACACACACACATACACACATACACACACATACACACACACACATACACACTACACACACACATACACACATACACACACATACACACACACATACACACACACATACACACACACACACACACACTACAATTTGTAATCACCTAATTACTGATGTCATTGTTGGATTCTTACTTATCTCTCCCAATAGGCAGGAAATTAGGGCCCTCATCTAATTTGTTCAGTATCACAGCCCCAGTACATTTTTGCCCAGCACGCAGTATGCTCTCAATAAGCTTCTGATTGAATAAATGAGTGAATCAATCAATCAATGCCCTACTTTGCAAATTCTGTTGAGCCTGAAAATAAATAAGCCCTTTAGTCAAGCTATTTCTTGATTACTCCCATAATCCAATACGTTGTACATTCAGAATGACTGAATGTTCATTAATATCCCTCTAATATCCCTTTATTCCATTCCTTACAATTTTCAGAGGGGTCAACCCATCACAATTTACCCCAGAGACGTTGAACTCCTCTCCCAGCACCAGACTTAAGCCCCTTCATTTTCTGCACCTGTGTTTCCTTCCTGGGCTGCTTCCAATGTCCTGCAGCTACATTTCCCTCCCAAGTTCTACACACAGGGACAGGGCTTCCGGAGACATGGGCCTCCTTCTGCCTCCACGGCCCCTGCCTGAGAGGTGTCTTGACCCCCAGGTGCTCTTTGTAAATGTGGCCGTATGTGTTCCCCCCCGTCTGAGCTCCAAGGGATGCCTGGGGAGATGACGCATGGGTTCCAAGCTGGAAAGGCAGCCTGCGCTACGCCAGGGAGAGGCGTCACGGACAGATAGAGCCTGCAGGGAAGGGGTGGCTGGCAAGTGTTAACCACCAGCTTTCAGGAGAAAGGATGGGAAGGTCCTGATCTGCAGTGTTCGCTGATTTCCATGGTGTAAACTCTCTCTTTGGAGTCAAGGGTGGTCAGGGATGTGGTGTCCCAAGCATGGAGGGCAGAAGAGGTGGTGAGCACAGTCAACTGTCCCGGGCCCCAGGAGCCGCCTGGAGCACCCCGGGGACTGTGGGGTTCATGCGAGAAGATCAAGGAGCTGCGAGATCTCCATCCCTTTTGCCCAGCTCGGTCCTTACCCTGCACCCGCCCTGTGTCACATTCTTCACAGCACTGACCCCTCCACCTGCAGTGACGTGCTGGTTTCCCTGCAGTGATGTTCAGGGGAACAGAGGCCTTGCCCATCCTCTTCAGAGGAAGCCCGGCCCGTCGCCCGGCTCTGTGCTTATTCATCACCTCTGTCTTGATTCCTTCCTCCAGTGGAAGATGGTTTCCGCCTCCGGCTACCAGAACCTGCTAGAAGAAGCTAGATTAAGTCTCATTTCTAAGTGCTCACGAGCTATTTTCTTCCCGGAGGTCTTTAGAGTATTTGGAAATGCTCCCCAGCTACCTAATGAAAAGCCCACACACCTAATTCAGATATGTCATGGAAGACATCCCTGCAGCTCTAAAAACTTCCGTTTAAAACATAAGCAACATTCTAGAATATCTGGATGAAAATGATCTCCTCAAAATAAGAATAATGGTAAAATGTGCAAATGTAGACCAGCGGTCAAAACACATGAGAAACCTCGAATCTCAAGTTCCTTTTACCTTGAACCAGAGCCCAGGAAACGCATCCGCTTAGCCTGACTCTTATATTTCAAGTTCCAACCTCTCTCACTGGTCCTGCCTTCTTCTGGTAGCTAAGGAGACACATCTCTTCGAATAGAAACCCAAACATTTACATCCTGTGAAACAGGCTTGGGAATCAGACTCCAGATCCTGGGGCCTCTGGGAGCCTGGGAACCAGATCCCCCATCTGCCCTGTAGAGCCGACCGAAGGGGCTTGTGGGAGGTGGAAGGAGAGGATCCTGGGCTTGCAAAGCTCTCCAGACTTTGACTTCGTTCTGTGTTTGTTTGGGGGCGCGGGGGTGCTCATGTCGAAGAGAGAGACAGAGACAGAGAGAGAGGGTCTTGGTTATAGACGAGGAAGAGCAGCCTCTTCGCTGATGAGCTATATCATCCAAACGGAGGCAAACAGCAAGGCTGGAAGCACAGCTGCTTATGCAAATTTGCGTCTCAGAAGTTTGAGTCAGAGGTCAAGTATGAGCCGCAGAATCGTGCACAACACTAACGAAGCAGCCCCCCAGCCGAGCGCCAGCTTCTGGGCACTGGGGCCGTGGAGGAACACCCCTTTCTGCAGGGACAGCTGAGGGTCTGCATCCGCCATCACCTCCGACGCCGGGCACAGGGAGCCCTGTGTGTGCGATGGTGGAGCAGTGGCGGGGCACCTGCCCAACGGCGTGAGCGGTTGTCTGAAAGCAGAACTCGTCTTGACAGTGGTCATTCCTGCTTGTCCCTTTACAAATTGAGCTACTTTTTAAAGACATGATCTTGCCACCCTCCCCTTCTATTCATGGGTCCCCCTGGGACCTGTCCCCGTGGCAATGTGCCCCAACTACGCCACTGCCCTCAAGATGGTAGGGTCAGCCACCCTATTATCTTAAGGGAAATAGCAGAGTTGTCAGCCTTGTTATCTGAGTGTGACGCTGCTGAGGGTTGTGGGGAAGGAGCTCTCACACTGCTGATGATGACGAGAGAGTAAATCTGTGGAACATCTTTACATTGTTCTTTGTTTCTTTCTTTCTCTATTTTTTTTTACTTTGCAGGGCACTTGGACCCTATCACTTAGAAATTAAAATGTGCACCCCCTTTGACCCAATTCCATTTCCAAATCTATCTACAGAAATAATAGCCTAGACGAACAAAGACACACATATATGGATAATCGTCATGAATAATAGTAGAAACCTGGAAACAACCTAAACACTTAGCAAGAGTGGTCTGTTTAATTTGAGGGTGCCCGTATAACGGCATGATCTGTGCAGCTAATACAGGGCTGCAGATCGAGATATAATGGGGAAAAGATGCTCTCCCAGGATGTTTTAGCAATCGGTTCTGTTAAGGTATAATTGACATTTAATGAACTGTACGTATCTAAAGTGTGTCATTGGATACATTTTGACATAGGGCACACTCATGAAACCATCCCCAATCTATTTATATTTTGGACCACATCCCCATCTTAGTCTGCCTCCTGCCCTTCCTCACGCCTCCCTCTGCCACTCCTGCTTCCCTGCCCAGGCAACCACTGACCTGCTCTCCGTCACTTTAGATTAATCTCCGTTTTCCAGATGTTTACGTAAGTGGAAGCACACAGGGCATATTCGGCTCTGTCAGGCTTCTTTCACTCGCCTAATTGCTTTCAAATCCATCCATGGTGCTGCTGGGACCATAGGCTCATCCCGTTTTTATCGCCAAGAAGTTTCCATTGCACGGATGCCTTGCAGTTTATCAGTTCTTCTGTCGATGGACATTTGGATTGTTTTATTGGGGGATTAATACAAACGAAATAGCTACGAACAGTCTTATATGTGTTCTTGCACAGACACGTGCTTCCTTTTCTATAAATACCTAGGAATGGAATGTCTAGATCATATGCTAGATGTAGGTTTAATGTTTCTTTGATGAGGTATAATTGACATACGGCATTTTATCAGTTTCAAGCGTACAATAAGATGATCTTATATTTGTATAAGGTTTAACTTTTTAAGAAACAGCCTAACTGCCTTCCAAGGTGGTTGCCACATTTCTATGCAGAGATATATACATTTATATATATTTGTTCATATATGCATAAACCACCACAAAAATTTGTACATAAACAGATCAAGGTGTGTGTATGTGTTTGTATCCTCATCACGTAGGACAATTCACATCAAATTCTTAACCACACTTACCTCCACAAGGTACAATTGAGACTTTGAATTTTTCCTTGAGTTTTGGAATCGTTTTCCAGCATGTGTTACTTTTATATGTTTTAAAAATTATTTTATAGATAATAGAGTGTGTTTGGGATTGAAAATTTGAATCCATCTCAGCCTTGACCCAGTGAAGGTTCCTGTCATCACCAACGTGGGACTTGATCCAAGGTGTGCATTACAACCCACTCAGGCCTTTATCTGCACAACCCCAGGCACCTGTCCCACCTATGGAATGACTGTAGGACCTCCAGGTGAGGGTGTGCAGTGAAGTTCAAAGGTGCAGCCCCACCACCCAGGCACCCTAGATTCCGGGGTCGACCGCCCCAGCACTCACAGCCTCTGCCTCCCCTCAATAAACGTGCCGTGTGACTCAGCGACCCCAGACGTCTGTTCCGGTGATCAAAATCCTTTGCTGTATTTTTTCTTTCAAATGACGTTCATGTATCTTACAAACATACTATCCCATGAGGTTGTTTTACTGATGTTTCTGAGGGCACCTCGCCAGCCCTTTATACCATTAAAAAGCAAAAGAAAGACTATTTTGCAGATGTGAGGTTGCGACTGTGTTTTGAACAATGGCCCGAGGGCACCTTTTCTAAGCAGTATCAGCTCTGCTCTTAGACTAACAGCAAACTCTGCATTTTTGAAAGACCAAATTTTGAGCAGATGCCACATAAGCTCTGGGGAAGGCTTAACAGACACGGCTCCCCACGGGTGAAGTTTACGAGATGCATCTCTGTTGGGGGCCACATCCCAGCTCCCAGTGCACCACGCAGCTTACTGATCAGGATGCTGTGCGGTAAGGTGACACTCAGAGGGCGTGAGAGGGGTCCCAGCCCTCATGCGCGAGGACCAGACCGCCCAGGGCTCCTTCCCGCCCAAACGAATTCCAACCTGTGTTGGGACTCGTCACAGTTCTCAGGAAAGAAACTCCCCTCTAAGAATTAGGAGCCTGCTGGGGTAGAGACCAGACACTCTTATTTCAGAAGACATCGGTTACAACCATGGGTCCGTGCACTGGGCTGAAGCATGCGAGGGTTACCAGAATGATCTTCAGGCCCTCTCATGCATTTAGTTAAACATAAATGCTTCAGGGTAGAATTGACTTAAGTTACTGTTATATTAGTACAAATTTAAAAAAATTTTTTAAAGTTAGTTGTCCCCATTTGTATCAATAATATAAAATCGAAACATCATTTTGAGTCAGTTTTATGGATTTCTGTAAATGGACACACAACTTACTTTATGACTTTTGTAAATTAGTGAGTATCTGTAGATATCAACTTTCTCATCTGTAAAACAAAGATGATAGCACCTGTCTTGCAGGCTGGCATGTGTTAAATTACTTAATTAGAAGCAGTAGTGAGTGCATGATAAGGGCTACGGCAGTGTTGACCGTGAAGGTTCGTATTATTTCTTTCTAAAGCTGGATCCCGTTTTCTGCAATATAAGACTCCTATTATCACTCATTCATTCATTTATATGACCAATATTTATTGAGTGCCTACTATAAGCAGGTGGTAAATTCTCAGCTAGTTGTAGTGAACAAAGCAGAACTTAAAATCAGGGAACAGAGGCGTGAGGTGGAAGTGCAGTTGCCACAGGACGCATCAAGGGGACCCACCAGGGACAGTGATAGGAAACTCAAGGGATGGAAATCCACAAAGGCTTGGAGTGGAGCCGTGAGTCCGTTTTAGAAAGAACCCTCGGCAGAGGAGCAGAGAACAGCTGCAGGGGAAGGAAATTCACGGGCAGTTGCACAGTTCTGATGCAAGGATGATGGAAGTTTTGGAAGGGAGGCCAGGAAATGTAGGAGAGAGTCAGGAAGATAAGGTTTGGAGATGAACTGAATATGAGAGTTAAGGAGAAAGAAGTAATTAGGAACGGCTCCTAGATGTTGAGCTTCAGTTTTGGGGTGGGTGGCAAAGACGTTGGCTGCAGTGGGGGGACACTGTCCAAGAAATGGTTCTGTCCCTGGGAAAGGGCCACAGGGGATGAAGATGCAGCTATTCTGAAATAAGAAAGGATTATTGCTTTCATGGATGTCTTCATGCATGTCTACCTAAGAATCTTTCCTAAAAAAAATGGACTTGATACTTTTATTGAGTTATTCAAATACTGATCGTTTAATAGAAGCAACCCTACAAGACAAAACCAAAGGATGGCTGCCTAGGTTGTCACTTATGTTAAAGGAATAATGCATAATTACACATATCACCCCATCAAAGAAGACCTAGAGAGATTAAGAAAATTAACTTTGTCCTTCAACTCAAAGTGGTAGAACATGAATCTGAACCCAGACCTGCATGGCTCAAGGCTTTATTGCCTTTCTAAGGGCGCCCTGAAGAATTCTCGAGAATTCTTTTGTGGAGGTGAAAAGAAAGAAATCTTGAAAGTAATGAAAAGGTGAGATAACATCTTGCAGATTTCTAGTGTGAGATACAATTGGTAGGTATTCACGAGCCTTGGCAGGTACTCCAACAGTTTCTGAGAAGATGCACCAGCCAGATAAGATCAAGTTTCTGTAATGGAATTTTTGTTCACTGAGAGAGAGTGAAATACAATTCTAGCAAAGTGGAGTCAAAGACTTCAGATTTTACTTCAACGATGGAGAGACCTGGAAGGATTACTGTTTCCATCTTCAGAACGAGTAAAGGACAATCTGCAAGCCACTGACTTGTTGAACCCACCAAAGAACGTAGGTTGCAGAGTAAACAAAAAAATCGAAACCTATGGAGAGGGGGCTTCCCTGTGGTGCAGTGGTTGGGAGTCTGCCTGCCAATGCAGGGGACACGGGTTCAAGCCCTGGTCCAGGTAGATCCCACATGGAGCAGAGCAGCTAGGCCCATGCACCACAACTACTGAGCCTGCGCTCTAGGGCCCGTGAGCCACAACTGCTGAGCCCACATGCCACAGCTACTGAAGCCCGCGTGCCTAGAGCCCATGCTCTGCAACAGGAGAAGCCACCGCAGTGAGAAGCCCACGCGCTGCAATGAAGAGTAGCCCCAGCTTTCCGTAACTAGAGGAAGTCCACACACAGCAATGAAGACCCAACGCAGCCAAAAATAAAATAAATTAAAAATAAACAAGACCTGGGGAGAGACAGATGCTGGCAGAGAAAAAGAAGATCCACACATTTGTTATGCAGAGCAGATGTCACCTGATAACATATATACTATAATAAAATTCAGCTTTAAACTGTTAAGTAATTGATAAGGGCCGAGCGTGGGTAAAGAGCGTAGTGACTACAGGCATTGGGAAGGGTTTGCACCGTCTCACAAACACACCAAGTCTCACATGCTTGTATGTAAAAATGAAGTCTATGACAAAGATGGCACAAAGGATGGGAGGGAGGAATTAGGAACATATTTCTACAAGTCCCTCACACTGCATATGAAGTGGTAGCATGAAGGTGAACTTAGATTTTTAAAGAGTATATTGTAAATACTAGGGCAAATATTAAAAGAATTAAGAAGTATAAATATGCAATAGAAGAACTAAAACGTAACCATAAAAAGGTCAGTTAAACCTAGAGAAGGCAGAGAGGAGAAATATTTTTAAAAAGTAAAACAAACAGAACACAGCAAAGTGGTACCTTTTCACCCAATGTTATCAATAATCATTTTAAACGTGAATGGTCTAAAGAAAAGACAGTTGAAAGACAGAGATTGTCGGGTTGGATTAAAAAAGTGGAAGACTCAACCATATGCTGTACAGAAGAAATCCATTTGAAGTGTAAATACATAGATGCAATAAGAGTAGAAAGATAGAGAGTGATATACACGCAAACACAAAACGACAGGAAGCTGACATGACTATGTTATTTCATACAAAGCAGAGGCAGAATTTAGAACAGGAATTTTATCAGAGCTAAAGAGGGGTGTTACATAAGGATAAAAAAGTCAATTATCCAGGAGGAGATAATGCTCTAAAATTAGTACATGCAGCTAACATCACAGCTTCAAAATACTTGAAGCAAAAAAACTAATCAATCCGAAAAGAGACAAAAATAATTACAGCTGGAGACTTCAACACTTTTCTTTCAGTAACTGACGTAAAAAGTAGGCAAGGATCATTAGGATATGGCTAACCTAAACAATACCATCATGATTTTGACCTAATTGATATTTATAGAACAGGCCACACAGCAACAGCAAAATAGGCACTTTCTTCTAAAGTGTGAGTGTAAATTCACCAGGAGAGACTATGTTCCACACCATAAAAGAAACCTTAATGGATTTAAAAGAATAGAAGTACTATAAAGTATATACTCAAAGATTCAATTAAACTATAAAAATCCATAACAGAAATACATCTGGAAAAATCTCTAAATATTTGGAAATTAAATAACATACTTCTCAAAAAGATATGGATAAAAAAAGGACTTCTCTGGGGAAATTAAAATAATTTTGAACTGAATGATGATAAAAATATACCATCAAAATGTGTGGGATGCAGTTTAAGCAGTACTTGGAGGACAGTTTACATTATGACATGCTTATACTAGTAAAAAAAAATTTTTAATCAATAACCTAAGCTTCCACTTTGAGGAGTTAGAGGAGGAATGTCAAATATTCCGTAAGGAAGCAGAAGGAAGTAAACACTAAAATTTAGGGCAGAAATAAATACAATTGAAAATAGAAAAACAATAGAGAAAATCAGAGAAATTAAAAGCTGACCCTTAGAAAGTTCAGTAAGATTTACAAACCACTATCCAGGTAGAGCAAGAAAAAAAGAATGAATCACAAATTATCAGTACCAAGAATGAAAGAGAGGTGATCATCACTGATCCCCTAGATACCAAGAAAAAGAAGAAAATTTACAAATAATGTTATGTTATAAATTCAACTTAGATGAGATATACCAATCCCTTGAAAGATATAAAAAATACCAAAACTTACTCAGGAAGAAATAGATAACCTGAATAGACCTACGTATATTAAAGAACTTAAATTAGTAGCGAAAAACCTTTCAAAAAAGAAACCTCCTGATCCAGACAGTTTCACTGGCATATTCGATCGAACATTTAAAAAAGAAATATTACCAAATCGAGATAATATCTTCCAAAAATCGTTTTTGAAAAAGAGAACACTACTGCTGTTTCTAACTTCTTGGGGTGGTATATTTGGAACCATGTGTCCTTCCTATAATGAATAACATAATCTCCATTTTAATTCTTAATCACATGTATTCATCAATTTGTTAGGTTTATGTATTATTTCCTTTTAAACAAATAAACATGATTTTTAATTAAAAAAAGAGAGAACACTGCTCAAATTATTTTATGAGGTAAGCTTAATACCAATACCAGACAAAGATATTACCAAGAAGGAAGAAGAGAAGAAACAAACACATATTCTTATATTTTAAATCTCTAGAAGTAAGACATAAAGTATTAAAATTCTAGAAGAAAACATCCTCTAGAGATTTTCTAGGGAGAAAATCTACCTGACCTGGCTTTGGAAATAAGTTTGTAGCTGTAACACCAAAAACTTGATCCTTAAAAGGAAAAAAAAAATGGTAAATTGGACTTTTTAAAAACAAAAACTTTTACTTTGTGAAATACACTGTCAAGAGAATGAAAAGACAAGCTACAGACTTGGAGAAATATTTTCAAATCACATACCTAATAAAAGACATATATAGTACATATAAAAACCTCTTAAACTCGACAACCCAGTTAAAAACGGGCAAAGATCTGAATAGACACCTCACCAGATGATACATGGATGGCAAGTAAGCATAGGAATAGAGGCTTAACATCATTCACCATTGGGGAAATGTACGCTAAACCACAGTGAAACTCCCCTCCCCCTCGGCAACCATAAGTCTGTTCTCTACGACTCTGAGTCTATTTGGAAGCTTTATTCTTAATTGCCCCAAACTGGAAACAATTCACATACTCGTTAACAGGTGAATGGATTATCAAACAGTGGTATACCTGTAAAATGGAATAATACCCAGCAATAGAAAGGAATACGTGATCAATTCACATAACAATATGGATAATTCACATGCATTTTGCTAAATGGAAATAGCCAAAGCCAAGAGGCAACGCGCTGTGTGATTCCATTTACACAACACTTTTTGTTTTTAATTTTTATTGGAGTCGAGTTGATTTAAAATGTGTTAATTTCTGCTGTACAGCAAAGTGAATCAGTTACACATATACATATGTCCACTCTTTTTTAGATTCTTTTCCCATATAGGTCATTACAGAGTTCCCTGTGCTACACAGTAGGTCCTTATTGGTTATCTATTTTATATATAGCAGTGTGCCTTTTAAACAACATTTTGGAAAAGCAAAACCATAGGGTGGAAGAGAGACAAGTGATTGCTGAAATTTGGGGCTGGGGGAGGAATTAACTACAAGAGGTCATACAGAGAAATAGGGCATTTACATGGCCACAAAGTCTCTCTCCCCAAAGTGTTTATTAATTCTTGGAGTGGGTTTAACATATGTCCACACTTTCCTTAATATTCCTCCCTCCAGGAGATGGAGCTTGATTCTTTCCCTTGAGGATGGGCTGGTTTTAGCAATTCACTTCTAATGAAGAGAGCATGGAAAGGGAAAGATAGTAATTTCACAGAGGAGAAGTCTGGGAGACCACCTTATCCAAGTGATCAGGGTTTCCATCATCCATAACAAATCATCCACAAGCAAGTACCCCTGTGTGGTGTGAGGTGACCCACCTCTGGGGTCTCCTTCTCCCAAATCCATAACCTGGATGTGAACATGAGAAAACGTCAGACAAACCAAAATCGAGGAACATTCTAGGAAATGCCTAACTGATACCGGCCAGGGTTCTTGGCCTTCCGCAATCGATAGAAATTGATCAGAGGCCAGACAAGAAATTCAGGCAAGGCTTTATCGGGGCTCCTGCTGCAGCAGGGGGGGAGTGGAAACAAGTAACATCTTCCCTTGCTAGCTCCCCAGGGGAGTTGAGCCGGTTCCTTATATGGGGTGAGTGTAGCGGTGGGGCCAGGGCTCGGGCCAGAGGCGGGGCTTGGGTGGTCTGCCCGCCCCTTTGGTGGTGTTGAGCGCTGGGGGCGTAAGCAATGCGCTGTTTTTCCTCCCGACCCCGCTCTGCTCTTCAGAAGTAGCAGTTGGGTTTTTCCGTCTTTTTGTATCTTCTCTTCTCATCCAGAATTTGCCCCAACTGCACATGCATGCAGTTATTTTTAGTTCTTTATGGTTTCTTTGTATTTTGTTGCTCAATGAGACATTTGTCCAGGTGCAAGCATTGCGGCAAAGTGTCCCAGGTCCCAGACTGTCCCATGACTACCACTCTTCAAACGCTTAGAGGTCAAGAGAGACAAAGAAAGATTGAGAGGTTGTCACAGATTGGAGGGGACGCAGGGACAGGGAGACTAAACACCACGCTTGGTCCTGGATCTGAGCCCGGAACAGGGGAAACTGAGTAACATCTGGAGTTGAGTTAGCAGTATGGCGTTGGCAGTGCTCATTTCTTCGTTTTGATCAACATCCTGTGATTTTATAAGAGGTCTCCATTAGGGGAAGCTGGGTGACAGATGTGAGGGGGGGAACTCTCTGGACTATCTTTACAACTCTTCCACAAACCTAAAATTATTCCAAAATAAAACCTTTAAAAGCATACAAAAACTGGACTCAGCACAGTAGAGTGGGCTGGGCATTTCCCCTTTACCACTTCGGGTATCCAGCAGGCCAGGGAAACAAAGGAGAGGAGATCGGGCAGAAGTCTCCCATCCTCACAAAAGTTAGCATTTGCGGGAACGGGGAACTCCCACCAGAGACCCTCAGACACTTTCTGCTATCGGAACCCAGGTAGCCCAGATGCAGAAAGGCCATGATCGTGGGCACTATGGAAGGCTGGAAACGTATGCATGGGAAGGTAGACGCCTTGCTTCTCAGGGTGTGGTCCACGGACCAGCAGGCTGGGCATTGCCTGAGAGGGTGTTAGAAACGCAGGGCCTCAGGCCCCGTCCCAAAGCTACTGCATTTCAACAAGAGCCCCAGCTCTTCCTCTGCACCTCCATGGGTGTGTCCAGCCCTCCCACCCTCCATCACGGCCCTCCCCGGGGGCTGTCCTTTGTCCTGGATCACGGCCCTCCAGACACACTTGGCCTCTTTTATTCCTTACAAGTTCCAACTTTTTCTGTCTGGGACACTGACCAGAAACTTTCCCCAGACATGCATTCACATACAAACTCACACCTGCTCCTTCACACACACTTACACACGCACAGACTTACAGTCATGCACATGTGGATTCGGGCTACACACACACACACACACACACACACACACACACTGACTTTCCCTCACTCACATCCTGCACGTACACACCAGCTTTCTCTGGGCGTCCACACCCATGATTTTGTTGGCTGGTTCACTTGTCTGCTGCCTGTGGCTGTCACTGTGGTCCCAGCTCTGGAAGGGACCTTTGGTTCCATCCATCTCTCTTTTATTTTTTTGTTGGCCTCTCACTGCTGTGGCCTCTCCCATTGCGGATCACAGGCTCCAGACACGCAGGCTCAGCAGCCGTGGCTCACGGGCCCAGCCGCTCCACAGCACGTGGGATCCTCCCGGACCGGGGCACGAACGTGTGTCCCTTGCATCGGCAGGCGGACTCCCAACCACTGCGCCACCAGGGAAGCCCCGCATCCATCTCTCTTACCATCTGTTTCCCCAGCACCCAGAACAGAGCCTGGCACAGTACAGAGACTCAATAAATATTTGTGTTTGAATAGAAGAGAGAGAGAGAGAGCCCAGGTCCAAAGGAAAGGGAAAGATAAAAGGGAAGAGGGAACTGCAGACAAGAAAAGGCCCATCTTTGCTGACCACGCGTGTCATCCTCTGAGTCCTGGGACTTTTCTCTCACACACGGGACCACAGGTCTCCCGCAGGCAGCCTTATTACAATGAAACTCCACAGCTTTGATATGAGACAGAATAGGCACCTGCCTTCCCACGAGTTATGGTCCTGTAACCAGCCAACATGGGTTCTGCTCACGAGTTAAGAATGTGTTTCCATGGTGACCTTCTGGTAATTAACTCCTTGGAAGGTAGCCAAGATAAGCCAGCATTCTTCAGAATTCAGCACCACCAGGGGTCCATCCTGCCCAGGGCTACTCATTTTGGAAAATTAACCTGCGTGTTCAGGTTGTGGGAAGGGAAATTTGTTTCCCGACAAACGTCATCAACCCTTCCTTCTGTATTTTGCAGAAGAACCGGCTGGTCCAGCGGTCCTCGGGAGGTTTATCAATGGACTCAGGTCTACTGTGAGACCCTGGAGACAGACCCAGAGAGAGGGGTGGGATGGGCCGTTTCTAAACTTTCATCATTGTTGGCCTGGCTTTGGAAACAACAAGCAGCTCCTTCTAACAGGCTGTGGAAAGGAACATGAGTGCCAGGTGGAGGACTGAAGACAGACATTTTTGTATCATGTGTTCTTGGATGGGTGTTTCTTGCCAACATTTTGAAATTCATTGTTTAGCTTCCTTATGCTTGAGGCAAAACCCAAGAGACAATGATAGTGCCTCGTTGAAACAACGGCGATAAATCCTAAATAGCTATAATTACCCTGTGGCTTGAAAAGAGATCTGCACACAATTAATAAAGAAATTTGGCAAGGGCACAATCTAAAGAAACATATAATTTATCAAGTAAGGAAATTTTACGGAAGTTCCATCACGTAGCCCTGTGTACGGCTTCTTCTGCAAGGAAGCAGAATCCCACTGTGGATCGAATGCACGGAGCAGGGATTTTAAACAGCGGTGAGTACAAATCACGTTGCCCGTTCCCACCTTTATAACGCCAGTTCCAGCGCGATGCTGAAAAAAATTCTAAAGCGGCGGCTGGGAATTCATGTGCTCAAGGAAACAGGCCTGTCTGCAGCACAGACTGTCAAGCTGTTGCAGTCATACGCGACATGAGATAAGGCGGTTCAGTTCTCCGGAAGAGCTGGCATAGACCGTTTTGATGTGGAGAGAAAACTGGGCTGCATCTTTGCAAGCTGAGCAAGGTAACTAACAGAGGGGGCAGCGGGCACAATTTGGAGACACTGACATTGGTGTGAGCAAACATTCACCTCCTTCGTACCCTTCAGGGCAAGGGTTCAGCCAGCCGGGGAGCCTGGGAGTTAGGAATATGGCTGGAATTAGCCCATCTCCATCCCTCAATGCTCCCACTGATTTGCTTTGAATCTTAACAAGTTCTGTAAACTTTCTGAGCCCCGATCTCCTCACCCCTGTAACAGTTACCTCTTGGGGTTGAAGATAAAATGAGGTTAACGAAGTACCCAGCACATAGTAGGCTCTCAATAAAAAACAGCTCTAGTCTCCGCAGTGCCGCTGGGTGCCTGGGTGTCCAGTCAAGCATTCAGGTCCTCCTGGAATGAAGCGGAAGTAAAATGAACAGTTCACCTTGAACCTACGTAGTAAGCATTCAATGGGAATTAACCTTCCATTACCAAATTAAAGAGAAGTGCCCTAGAAGTTCAAACTACCTGGGATCCCGTTCCTGAGAGAGGCATGCGAATGGGATTCAAGGGCACCCAGGGAAGAGCTTTAAACATGCACACTTGGACTTATATACCTTTAGGAAAACTAATTTCCCTGAGTCTATTATTTCATCAGAAGGATGGAGAGGGAAGTCCTTCCGGGGGTCAGGGTGTCTGGGGTCCCCGCAATGAGCTGCGACCCCCGTGTCTGCAGCACTTGCTGACCCAGATCATTCTGCCCCTCTCTGGTCCTCTCCCGGCAATACAAGCTATTCCAGGAGGCAGCGACGTCCTCTCCCCCACCTCCCATTAAAACAGCTGTTTTATTTCTGATTGACTCTCTTTTGAGCAAATCCTCCAGAATCAAGTTGCTTGAAGGGTAATTGTTCCTGACAAATATCTTGTTTTTTCCTCTGTGCAGCTGTGGTTATTCAATCTCTGTCACACCATCCATTGACTGGCATATTTATTGCTTGACTCTTTTCCCTCCTTTTATTGTGGTTCTGTGTTGTTTGGTTCTCTTAGCTTGGGGAGGTTATGTTCTATACGCTTGGCAGGGGGGAGCTCTGTTTTGCTTTACTGTAGTCCTAGTATATAGTATAAGAAATGTTTATTTTTAAATTAAACTAGTTTAAAATTAAGTATCTCAACATAACATCCTAACATTTTGATATGAGTCCATGAACTGCAAGATCTGTGTCTCAAGGAGAAATTGACCAGTCTCAGATGTTCAAAGATCACCTTTTCAAATTCTGGAAGCATGTGTCAATCAGTTACATGGAATCCCCCATAACTTCATACTCACGTGCATATTTAATCCATCACCAAAAATGTCTAGGAGGTAGCCATCGGCCTCCTGAAGCTGTCGAGGGACAGAAGTTCCATAGTCTCACATGAGTGTTAACAACTCCTAGGGTCTCCCCCTGGGGCTGCAACTTCTAGAGCATCCTCGTAGGGGAGCAGCATCCTCTGAAAGGAAGAGTTCACAGTGAGCAGCCAGGACACGAGTCCTAACAGAGAATGGGGTGGAAAGTGGGTACCAGGGGTGCACAAATGAGAAAGTGTTCACAGTCTTCCTGAGCACCTGGATCGCAGACCCCAGTGTCCCCGGCAGGGTTATTTTGGAGGTACCAGCCCACCAGCTCCTGCACCACAGTCCTGTCTCGGAGAACCTGCCCCCACTCAACCCTGAAAGTTCACCCACACAACACTGAATCTCACTCCCACCACAGATGACGGGGCCAGGGGTCAGAAAACAGTGCTTGTATAGGATGCTTAATAGCCAGAGAGATATGGGGATGGGGCACAGCGACGGGCAAAGAGAGAGAGAGGAGACAGAGCAGAAAGGAAAGGAGATGCACCCTTGAGAGATGGAAGAAATGGCCACATTTCCTGACCTCACAGTTTCTGCTTTGAGCCTGGAGTCCAGCCACACTGCACTTGCATGGTACTCACGGTTCGGCACAAGCAGTTCTGTGTGTGTCCTCCTCTGAGTCATCAAAGCGCAAGGTCCAACACCTGTGTCTGCCTGGTTCAGCACTTATGCCCAGGACACAGCTCCGGGCCTGGCACCAAATGGCTTCCAGAATAAACAAAGAGTGAGCTTTGGGTCAAGAAAGGGGTCACAGGTCAACTAGGAGCCCACGGCGTGGTGGTCAACAGCACAGGTCAGAATTACCATTGCAATTATAGTGAAACACAGGTAAATATTTTAAAGGCAAAAATTCCTTTTTTTAAAGATTAGAATAAAAAGCGTTTGATAGAGTTAGTGCTGTGATTGTTAAATTGTGAACTCATGCTTTAAACAATAAGTACCTTCCCCATGGGGTTTATGCAGGACACTCCGATCCATCCCTGGTTTTGATCTTGAATACTAGTCTTCCATAAGAGGAATCAGAGATCCTCAGAGAGCAACTGATCTGACATTCAGCAGAAGAATAAAGTCAAGATGGTCCTAGAGCATCCTGTTGCCAGAAGGCAAGAATTCTTTCCAAAATGTTTGGGAATAGTATGAAAAGGACAAAGGGAGCTAACCCAACAAGCTCCCAATGGACACACTGTGACAATGGGACCGTCACCAAGAAAAGGATCATTATGAACAATCAGAACTAAGTCAGTTCAGTGAAAAACCATGGGTCCTTACGGATACTCAAAATGGGGCAAGTTAGTATAAAGTTTGCAAAGCCGTCTATGAAAGATCGATGGGGGTTGGAGAAGTGTTGGTGCCGCGTTGTAACCCCACAGTTTACTTGCTGGTTAATGGGAGAAAGTATAACTCCACAGTGGAGGCATCTGGCAGCCCCCTCTTTAAGCCAACAACGAAACTTATTGTCACTCGTGGTAAAGTAGCCCGACACGCATGTGTCCACGATGAGACCCAATATGAAGTACAAACAGATCTACTATAAGTCAGCCCCTCACTCAGACTTCTCAGTTATATGAGCCAATACTTTCCCTTTATTGTTTAAACCAGTTTGAGTTCGATTTTTAGTATAAATCAGATAAGAAGCAGCAAGTAACTTAGAGCCGAATGCACAATTTGGGGCTCCTTGGGAGAGCTTATCCTCTCTTCCTTCCGGTCACCGAGAAAAATCCTGAGAACCTGAGGCTCCTGGAACTATGGCTACAACCCGCAGGATGGAGTGAGGGCGCCCATGCCTTTATGAAACACCGAGAGGCTTCCCTTTGCCTCCTCCACCGCACTCAGATTTACCCACAAAGCGTAGGAAACCAGGCTGGGGGGCAGCCGTTGTGGTCTTTGGCAGGATCACAGAGGAAGGCACTCTGTTCACCACTGGGTCTTCCTTTTATTCGGACTGATTTCTCATTCTCTGAAATTCTTCTGGGGCACATCGGGGATCTCAGTGTCTAAATTCTAAATGCATCTCTTTCTAGCTCCCGTTAACTCTGCTTCTCGGGGTGTCGCTTCACTTCTCAAATCTTTAAACTGCTGGCAGAAAGCGACGCCTCCTTTGGAATGGAACCGTTTTGCAGGGCCAGTAATATCTATAATTATTCTCACCACATCTGTGATGAATTTCACTGGCTTTCCACTGGAATCATTAGTGGAAATCATGGTATCACATATCTCAGTGTTTGAAAGGTTTTCTCTCTGAAAGGGGTTTAGGAGGTGGCAGTCTTCCCATTATTTCATTAACCTCCAAGAATACATCCAGGTGTGTGATGCTGAATTTTGTGCGACAGGACAGGGGAGCTGGCACTGAGGATTTTCTGCACTGGTTCGTTCATGCACCTTTTTTTTTTTTTCTGGTATTGGAGCTCCCCTGCTCAGTGTTCCTCGAAAGCCGAGTTTTTAACAAAGACTTCTTTCCACAGCATCCAATGTATTCAAGGGACTGAGACATACAAGTCAAATATTTTAAGTCATTTACAAAAGTATTGAGGTTTCCTAATGCTAAATGAGTGGAACGAGGCTGTGGATGGCAAAATCACCAGTTACCTCCAGTAATTCAGCAGTTGTCTATCACCCATACAAGACACAGTGGAGAGGAGGCCTGGCTGATTTAGCAACTCAACGGATGCATCCAAAACACCACTTAGAACTTAGTATTTATTTTCCGTAGAAAAGAATAACTGCACTGTTTCCTGCTGGGAAATTTACTACGCCTTCCTTCTGTTTAACCAATACTACCTTATGGGTGCTTGAAAATTATATTCACCTAAAGATCGAACAGTCATTTTCATTTGAGCTGACAGCAAAGCGTAAATTGAGATTGGGTGTACAGAGCCCAGGTTCACTCACTGTTTTGCTAGGATAACAATGGCCACCACCAAACTCACCGTCGCTCAAACTTGCCTTGTTCCTGCCTGGTGCTAAGGCTTTGCTCAGGCCGCTCCCCTCACCCAGGGAGCCACTCCTGGCCAAACCTCATTCTTTCCTCGAGGTCCAGTCTTAGTCTTCCCTTTCCATGAATTTCTTTCCAGATGTGTCTGCACTGACGTCTCTCTCTGTGGACGCCCCTGGTAGGTGAATTCATCTCCAGAATCCATGCCCTTGCTTTGCAGCTTTCCAGCTTCTCTTACTAAACATACACTTTGTTACCATGCACCTAAGTTTTGGATTTGGCCACATGGTTTGTTTGGGCTAATGGCATGTGAATAGAGGGGTGTGTGCTAGTTCTAAGCCTAGGACAGTGGTATAAAACTGCCAAGCACAGCCCAGGCAAGATGGGCAAACCCACCTAGCCAGTGCACAGACACATGAAAAATAAAGGCTTATTTCTATATACAACTGAGATTTTGCAGTTGTTTGTTATACAGCAATACCTGACTGATACAACTGATATACCTACAGTATAGTTTCCAAATGGTACAATGACCGTGGTAGACATGCAACTCAGCTAATTGATACACATAATTAATATATGACATTTTCTTCATTTTCCAAAACTCAACCGAATCCCCAGACTCCATTCTACTGAAGTGGGAGAAATTCAATCTGTCTGTTTAACTCTGCACAACCTCTTTACCCTGTGCCTATAGCTAAGTTCTAAAAGTTTACAAAGTGAGAAGACAGAGGGCAGGGCCCCCTGTGGACCATTAATGTCATCCATCTGTACAGCCAACTACTGAGATGTCTGTCTGTTGTGGCCCACTTAGACCACCCTGGAGACATCCTCACTCACGCAGGCCCTTCTGACCCAGAGCCCCTCTCTTCCACATCTATCACATGGGGACATTCTGTATTTCCAGCCATGTGCTCAGATCCGACCTACTCTGTGCTATGCTCTTGTACCTTCTTTGACTCATCAGAGTATTCATGTTCTCTCTAAACGATTCCCAGGAGGAAGGCATTGTTTCCCTCTGTTCTGGGAGCTAACAAGCCTCACTGGGATTAGCCTCCTTTCCTGGTGCTTAGTCCAGGAAGCAAGGCACAGGACCCATTTCTACTGTGCCAGCTAGTGATCAACCCCCTCAGATCATCCCAAGTTCTCCATCACCACAACCTGTCCATCATCCCAACCTCTCCATCTTCCCAAGGATGCTCTTCTTGTCCTGAAGGCAGGAAAGTCTGTCCTTTGCTCCCTCCCAAATTTACTGACTATTCCCTGCGTCTTTTTGTTTGCCTAGGGACCTAGACTTTTGAAATACAAAACCCAGGAAGAGATTCCATGTTTCTGTACATTCTGATGTCACTATTTTCCTTTCAGTCAAGAACCACAGACCACAGTGATAACTGCTTGTCAATTTCAAGGCAATCTAACATTTTGGAGAGGGATGAAAGAAACAGTATGTGTTTGTTTATGTGTTAACAGAGCTTATTATTTGGCTCAACGACAATAACAGCATAACAAATTTAAAAAGTAATTAGTTTGTTTAATTAGTCAAATTTCACTAAAACTAATCTCCCAGTCTCAGACGAAGACTTTTTTTGAGCGTTCTGTGCCACGGTTTTAGTAGAAGTCTCTATAATACAATTGGTGTTTGGTTTGTTGATTTGTTTCACTTGTCCATCTCAAAGTCATTCAATAATGACAACAGAGCTTGACGGATAAATCTCCAGTTCATTGAAAGTTAAAGAAGTAAAGAAAACGCAGTGATGCAGGGCAAGGAATAGAGCAAATCACCTCTGCGTGACCATTTCTGATCCACTAAGCCAGGGTTATGTTATCAGCTTTGGCTTCACTTTAGAACAACCTGTGAGGAAATTCACAGAAAGAGCATCTTGGAGCTTTATACAGAGTCCCCCTTGAATATTCAGCTGAGTACTGATTAGCACATACAGGTAAGGGACCTACATGTGGCTAGGGAGAGAACCACCTGAAAGGATTGGAGGGAGCAGTGGTAGGTGTCCACACGGGACCAGGAATAGTATCTCTGTTCCCCAGCCAAGTTGAAGAAACTCATAATTCATGGGACATTTAGCCAAGTATTCAGGAAGCTTTTGCATCAATAGAAGTAAAAATTAGCCCTAGATTGAGAACAGCTCTCAAGCCACCTTAACCATCATAAAAGACCCCAAAGGACTAAACTGTCTCCAACTAACTTAATTGCATTTCAGGAAAACAAAAACAAAAAAACCCACTTCAGAATAAAATATGAAAATACGCAGCCTTCAAAAAGGTAAAAAACCACACAATGTCTGACATGTAACCAAAGATTACCAGACACACAAAAAGGTAGGAAAGCACTACCCATAATGAGAATAACTCATTGAAACGAACCCAGAACTGATGTTAGAATTAGCAGAAAAAGACATTAATACAATCATTATAACTATATTCCATATGTTCAAAA
The DNA here is from genome assembly GCF_963924675.1 of Phocoena phocoena. Classification (NCBI taxonomy): domain Eukaryota; kingdom Metazoa; phylum Chordata; class Mammalia; order Artiodactyla; family Phocoenidae; genus Phocoena; species Phocoena phocoena. The sequence goes on from NC_089233.1 coordinate 85,452,955, forward strand.
CATTATATTGAGATATAGAAAAATGTAAAAGAGACATGAGAAGCTTTTGAGAATACTACCCCCACACAACTAAATTAAAATCTCCAGGAATGGTGCCCACGTATGAGTGTGTTTTTTAAAGCCACTCTGGCGAGTTGAGTTGAGAAAGACTGCACTAACAAAAAACTAACACGACCAAAATGCTCCCAGCCTCGAAGAAATACTTATTTGCCTTCAGGAAGCCACAGAACACTTACCAGTTACTAACCATTGAACAAGACTCCTCTAAAAGAGAAAGGAAGACTCGTGGCCTGTGTGTATCCTCTCCACAAAGCCCCCTGACACATCATAAGAAGAATACTTGGTACAATGACATATTCCTACCACAGCAAAATTAAACGTAAAGCCAAAGGACAGATCACAGGTTCTGGAAAAATGTGTGTTGATGACTGTGACCTATTTCTGTAACGCACATACGTTTAGCAATTTCCATAACACCTGACATAATTTTCCAGGTTTCGAAACATCCGTAAGTTCAGTCTCTCTTCATTTCTTCCTATAGAGCACGTAGTGGGACTCAGAGATGTGTTTCTACTAGGTACTAGAGAAACACTTGCTGAATCTATTTAAATGAGGTAATACATGGAGAATTCTCTTGTAAACTGAGCTATTTTTGATGACCATCACAAACATACACACAATTACAGACTTAGAAAATCTGTACAGAGTGTGGAGCTCTGAAAATATCCTGGTGCCTGGGTTCCACCCCACACCAATGAAGTCAGAATGCCTGGGAGTGACCTCAGCTTGGGTATTTTTTAGAAACACTCTATGTGGTTTCAGCAAGCAGCTACAGTTGCACAGGCAGGAGTACCAGAGTTATTTGGTGCTACAGGTATGGGTGTTGAATAACAATGTGCTTATTCAATCCTTTGACTACTCAGGCAGAAAGCTTCGTTCAGTATTTGTAAGTCTTTAACATGTCTTTAACTGTTGGGATTTTTTTGGTTCTTTTTTAATTGAAACGTATTTGACATATAACAGTGTGTAAATATAAGGTGTCCATGTTAATTTGATCACATATATTGTAATATAATTGCCATTGTAGCGAGAATTAGCACCTCTATCAGGTCCCATAATTATCATCTGTTTAGTATCTGGAGTGATTGAGATCTAGTCTCTTAGAAAGTTTGGTGATTGTAATACAATGCTGTTGTCTATATTCACCATGCTGTACCTTAGATCTCTAGGATTTATTTACCGCTCCTTTGTGCCCTTAAGCAACATCCCATCCCCGGTAACCACCATTTTTCTTTCTGTTTTTACAGTTTGGCTTTTTCAGACTCTGCACATAAGTGTTGTCACACAGTATTTGTCTTCCTCTGACTTCTCACTCAAGTTTCATCCATGTTACAGCTCATGGCAGGATGTCCTTCTTTCTCGTGGCTGAATAATATTCCTGTGTGTGTGAGTGTGTGTGTGTGTTACATCTTTTTTATTCATTCAGCTGTTGATGGACACTTAGTTTGTTTCTATATCTTGGCTATTGTGAATAATACTGCAATAAACATTGGAGTGCATGTAACTCTTTGCTATCCTGTTTTCATTTCCTTCGGATATATACCCAGAAGTGGGATGTCTGGATCATATGGCAGTTCTATTTTTAATTTTTTGAGGAACCTTCATGCTGTTTTCCGTAGTGGCTGGACCAATTTGCATTCCCACCAACAGTGTACAAGGGTTCCCTTTTCTCCGCTTTCTCACCAACACTTGTTATCTCTTGTATTCTTAAATCTTGTTTATGTGTTCCCTTGACATATGGATCTCCAACCCAGAGCCTGGGAAGACAATGGTACCTTTTTCGAATTTAATAATGTTTTTCTGGTTCAGTCAGGTTCCTAGTGGCTGTCAGACTCACAAGTAGGCAGAGCCATGATTCAAGCCTTGCCCTGTCTGGCACCAAAGATACGATTATACAGAGCTTTTACAGATATAAAAAGTGATATAATGATACCACTTACAAGGGTGTGTGGGTTATACATTGTGTAGTCTGAAGAATTAAAGGATTAATTAATTTATTTTATTAAAGAATCAAGGAATTCATAAAGGAGACATATTTGAGGTGAATCTTCATGATGGAGCCTTAGGAGGGGCAAGGGACATATATTTCAAACAGAAAGATCAGAAAGTAAAATTGTAAAGGATGTTGGGGGAGGGGATTGGTAGGGCAGGAATACAGAGTAGAGGGATGGGTCCTAGCAAGAGGTGAAATAGATGAGTGACAGGGTTTTCAATAAATGATGATGAGAAATTGGATATTCCTGCAGGAAAATAAGTTATACCTCTAATTCACATCATATGCAAAACCAGTTCAATATGGTTTAAAGGAATAAATGTGAAAGACAATTCTTTTTGTAGATTGTAGGAAATTGTAGAGGGGAATGTGTACGGTCAGGATTGACAAGCCGATCAATTGCCTATTAACTGTCATAAACTTGTGAGCAATCTGTCTTTTCTCTCTGGTTGCTTGAAGATTTTGTCTTGTCTTTAGTTTTCAGCTTTCCCCAAAATGTGTTTAGAATTGTGGGGGGCTTTAAAATTTTATTTATCCTGATTAAGATTAATTGCACTTCCTGAATCTGTGAATTGGTGTCTTCCATCAGTTCTGGAAAATTCTATCCATTGTATCTTCACATACTGTCCCCACCTTTTTACTTCTTTCCTCTGATTTGGAACTCTGAATACATACATATTGTGTTTTTACCGTTCATGTTTCACGTCAGTCTTCCTCCCATATTTTTCCATTTCTCTGTCTATCTGGGCTACATTTTGGATAATGTTTTCAGACACATATTTCCGTAAACTAATTAGCTTTTCATCTGTGTGCAATCCACTGCTAAACCATCTGCTGAGTTTTAATTTTGATCCTTTCTACGTTTTCACATTTGTAATTGGTTCTTTTCCAAATGTGTTTGGCCATTTTATATTCTCTCACTTTCCCCATATTTGCAATCCTTTCATTTATTTCCATAAACTAAGTAAACATAACTTGATAATGTTAATATCTAAATTTCTACATACTTATTATACTGTCTGTTGTTTTGTTGGTCCTTGTTCACAGTGCCTGGTGTCCCTGTGAGTTTACAATTTTTGAATGAGTTCATATGTATTTAGAACTTTATCTATGGCAATTCCTTGTGCTCTGTGTTGAAGGTGAGATTACTTCCTTTTGCTTCTACAGGTTTTTGAGAACATTACCAACTAGGACTACATTAAACTACATTCTCCGTTTGAGGTTCTACAGATTCAGTATTAATATAAATTCACCCACAACGCTGAATTCTCAAGTTAGCAATTTCGGGATAGATTTTCTCTTTCTCAAATCTGCCTTGAGGTTTAAGAGGACAGTGGCCTTGCAGCCCCTGAGGGTGGATTTGTTTCCACGTCCCCTTATATTGGGTGCAGCCCTTTGGGGGCCCAGGTTTATGTGGAAAGAACTCTTGGTTGACTTAGCACCTTGGACAGATGCCGAGCTTTGCTTTCTCTTCCTTCACCCAGTGGTTCTAAATGAAGCTCAAATGTGCTTGGTTGTCAGACGCCCTCAAGTTAGAGCCAGCTTCCCTGCTCTTATCACCTCTCTGGGTTCCGAGTAATAATCAGTTGCTGGCCTCCACGTATAATTTACTTTCCTGACGGTACATCATGCATTTTAAAGGTTTGCTTTTTTTCTTTTTCTTTAATCCATCATTTTTGGTTGGTTTCAGTGGAATTTGTCATATCTAGCCACCGTTCTGCCAGAAGGCATTCTTTGTAATAGCTGCATAAAATTCTGTATTATAAATGTCCCACTTTTTAATCATTGATGGATGGTTTGTTTCTGGATTGTTTTGTTTATTTTTGATGCAGAAAGGGTCCTTACGCGTGCATTTTTATGAGTGTGTGATCTCATTTCTGAAGGACTGGTTCAAAATATCAGAATGCCTATATCCATAGGAGTGCTGTATTTGTAGATACACAGACAGATTCATACACATACCTGCAATATCTCACAATGTACACATTTACCTCTTCTTTTGTCCCAAATTTTTATTTTGAAAAATAGGTGCAAGACTAGTACAATGACAAGTGCACACACACACAGACACTGATCCATATTCTTGCAGTATATATTGTTTTTTTGAACCATTGGAATCATATAGCCATCAGGACACTTTATTACCAAATATATCACCATGTATTTTTTGAAAACAACCACGTAACTATGACACTGTTATCATACACAGGAAATGCAATGCTAAAATCATTTTATTATCTAAAATGCTATCCATATTCAAATTTCTCCAATTATCCCAATAACCCTTTTTACAGATGTTTTATTTTTTAATCCAGGGTCAGTTAAGGATCACAAATTGCCTTTAGTTGCGAAATTCCCTTCATCCCTTTTTAGTCTGGAACAGTTCCCTCGGCTTTACTTTTATTTTTGTCTTTCACGGCATTGATCTTTTGGTGAGTCTGGGGTAGTTATTTTACAGAATCGCCCTCAAATGTATTGATCCGATTATTTCCTCATGATTTGATTCAAGATCACCATTTTTGGTCAGAACACCTCATAGGAGACGTTTCCTTCCCTGGGCATCACATCAGGGCATAAGTGCAATCACTGTTTCCCATTATTCACCATGTTAAATTCGAGCATTCGTTTAAGATGGTGTCCGCCAGTGTCTCTCCTATTAAGTTATCCTTTGCCCAAAGCAATGAATAAGTAATTTATGATACCAGACTTTGATCATGTGGATACCCTCTTCGCCAGCAATCTTTCACCCAGTGATTTTAGCATCCATTGATGTTTCTTGCCTGAATCAGTAGTTACTATGGTAGCTGTAAAGTGGTGATTTCCTATTTCTTTGATTCCTCTACATTTAGTCTTTGATATTTTTCTGTAAAGAAGAGCTTTCCCACGTACCCCAACTTTTCAAATGTTCATTCATTTGTATAAGTATGCACCCATGGATTCTTTGTTTCTTTCTTATTCAGTGTGTTGTAACCCATTTCCTAGGCCTGGCCACGGTGTCCTTTTCTGTCTCCAGTAATTTTTGAGCGCTTCCTGAATTCGAGCACAAAAGCATGTTTCCATTTCATCATGTTCTTTCCATCCCTAGTCCCCTGATCCATGGGGTCCCATTGGCCCTGGCTCCTTTTGGAAAGAATCCTATTCAGAAGCCAACGTCTTGCTGTTGGTTTCTGACACTCTTCCCCTTGAATTTTACAGCTGCTCTTTCCCCAGCCCCGCTGCTGCCTCTGCACTTGTTTCGCAGGCTTGTCTTGTACACACGTCTCTGCTGTTGGTCCTTCCATGACGCCAACACGATGTTCTTCTGGTCTCTCCTTGGATGATTTCACCCACTGCCAAGGTTTTAGTAATAATTTATACACTGTCAATTCCCAAGCTGCCATCTCCCATTGCAGCCTGTCTCCTAAACTCTAGTCCACTATTTACAAGTATATCCTCAACGGCCACCTCAGTGCCCTGCAGACACTTCCAACCTACTCACTTCACTTTCAATTAAAGGCATCACCACCCACCCAGTCTCCCAGTCTTAAACATGTCACCTTCTTTCTCTGTTGCTCAATTTCTCTATTTAGTAACCAGATTCTGCCAGATCTACCCCAGAAATGTCTTGGGCACTGCATTTTCCTCTCCAACCTCACGGCTATGTAAATATCAACTCTCACTCGGACGACTGTCTCCTGTTCTGCAATTCTGTGACTTGTCTGATTTCTATGCCAGAATTGTCTCCTGTGGAATGAGATGACATGTGTGGTGTGCGTTCTTTAACCATATACCCCTGTTCCTTCTTAGACAAATGTCCTGATGTTCATTAGCATACGTAGACACCTAGCCACCTGGCTATGTTCTCTCTAAAGACACAAGCAAAAGCGTGATTTGGGATTTGATGAAGAACACCTCTTTCTCTCTCTCTTCTTTCTTCCAGACCACAGCTCAGAAGGCTGCTACTCCAGCAGTCATCTCGGACCATCGGCTGATCTGAAAGATGAAATCCATGTGCTGAGCTGATGGGCAGAAAGATGGAACCCAGAACCCCAGATGACACCATGGAACTGTTTTCTACCACATCCTTGGAGGTGCCTTCCTCCAAGCTTCTGCCTGCAAGATATCAACTTTGATCTTTTATAAGCCATTGCTTTTGGGTGGGAGGAGAGTAGTTTTCTTTTGAGCAGCTACCCCAATTCCAGCTGATACCATGTGGCATAGTGATGGAGCACATCACCTGGGGAATTAGCCACCACTGCCCTTAGAATTAGCTACCAGGTCTTCATCAAGTGACATAACTACTTTAAGATTCACATTATTCTCCACCAAGCATACGCCTTTTCCATTCTTCAGTGGCCACTTTCTATCCTTGCTTCAATATCTAAGTTAATTGTCACCTCAAGAGCAGAGAGGCTTCTGGGTGCTGGGCATGCTCTGCATCTGGACGGGGATTCATTGAAGAAAGCCATAGCTTTAAGACCTACACATTTTGATATCTATCTCTCTGTATATAGATGATGTGGATATATATGTAGAGGTAAAGGTAGATGTAGATGTAGGGGTAGGTGTAGGTGTGGATATAGATGTAGATTAGGTGTAGATGTAGATATAAGTGTAGGTACGGAGGTAGATGTAGGTGTAGATGTAAATGTAGGTGTAGCTATAGATGTAGGTGTAGAGGAAGATGTAGGTGTAGGTGTAGAGGTAGATGTAGGTGTAAGGGTGGATGTAGTAGATGTAAGTGTAGATGTAGGTGTGGATGTAGATGTAGGTGTGGATGTAGATGTAAGTGTAGGTATAGGTGAAGGTATAGGTGTAGGTATAGGTGTAGGTGTGGATGTAGTAGATGTAGGTATAGGTGTGGATGTAGATGTAGGTGTGGATGTAGGTGTAGGTGTAGATGTAGGTATAGGTTTAGGTGTGGATGTAGTAGACGTAGGTGTAGGTGTGGATGTAGATGTAGGTGTTGCTGTAGGTGTAGGTGTGGATGTAGATGTAGGTGTGGATGTAGGTGTAGGTGTAGACGTCAGTGTAGGTGTAGGTGTGGATGTAGTAGATGTAGGTGTAGGTGTGGATGTAGATGTAGGTGTGGATATAGATGTAAGTGTAGGTATAGGTGAAGGTATAGGTGTAGGTATAGGTGTAGGTGTGGATGTAGTAGATGTAGGTGTAGGTGTGGATGTAGATGTAGGTGTGGATGTAGGTGTAGGTGTAGATGTAGGTGTAGGTTTAGGTGTGGATGTAGTAGACGTAGGTGTAGGTGTGGATGTAGATGTAGGTGTTGCTGTAGGTGTAGGTGTGGATGTAGATGTAGGTGTGGATGTAGGTGTAGGTGTAGACATCAGTGTAGGTGTAGACGCAGGCGTAGGTGTAATGGTAGATGTAATCACTGTCATCTTAGGGAAGGTGTCCTTAGCCACCTAAGGCAGGATCAGCACTTTGCTCATATCTCTGACCTTTGACCCCTTCCTTACTTATCTGTAACTTACAGGTTTCCCAGACTGGCCAGTAAACTCAAGCGTCCCCAGGACCAGCCACGCCAGGACACACACAGAGTTCTCAGCAAATGTTCCTAAACACACTGGTGAATTGAAATTCTTTACGAATAATGTATCTTTTGGGCCTTTAAGAAATGACTTCCACGTGCCTGATTCCAAGTTCATGGAATCACACTTCCTGATTCCAAGTTCATGGAATCACACTTCCTGATTCCAAGTTCATGGAATCACACTTCCTGATTCCAAGTTCATGGAATCACACTTCCTGATTCCAAGTTCATGGAATCGCACTTCCTGATTCCAAGTTCATGGAATCACACTTCCTGATTCCAAGTTCATGGAATCGCACTTCCTGATTCCAAGTTCATGGAATCGCACTTCCTGATTCCAAGTTCATGGAATCACACTCCCTGATTCCAAGTTCATGGAATCACACTCCCTTTATTTAATCTAAGACAATTTTCCTTACATTGCACAAAAATACCTCCTGAAATTGGGAACTGGGATTTGGAAAACAAACTCTCCTCCCTCCCTTCATTCCCTTCATGCCTGAACACATTTCATACACATACCCTGACCTTTCCATTTGGGAAATGACGCATCCTCTGGGCCTGTCTTCTGGGGAAGCCACAGTCTCTGCTCCACGTCAGGGTGACAGCCTTGGGGATTCCCTGAGCCACGCTGACCAGCACCACAGATGGCACCCAGGTGCAGAGACCACCACCTTCCTGGACACTTGGAGAAGAAAGAAGACAAAGCCTCAATGTGGAAAAGGGGGAAATGTATTGGACTTACATAATGATCATAGTAAGGTTGCCAGATTTAGCAACAAAAAAAAAAAATCTAGTTAGTTATATGTCAATATCAGATTTTTTTCAATATCCTAGAAAATCATTTCCTGTTTCTCTGAAATTCAAGTGCTTTGTATTGATGGGAGAACCTGAGATCGTGGTGCATTTGCCCAACCTGTACTCACCAGCGACAAAATGCCGTGTCGGATAATATCGTCCTCCTCACTCCTCACAAAAGCCTATGAGGTGGGCAGAGCAAAGGTCACTGGCTGCATTGAAATGAAGATATTTAACAAAAATTACAACATAGGTAGCAAAACGTTTACCAGACTCAGGGCCTCTGGCTTTTATTTTACCCATCTCCATGGCTTTACTGGTGTGACAGGTGACCCTTCCCACAGAAGAAGGTGACTCATGTCTGCTTTCCACAGTTTACCGTCAGGGCACCATTTTTCCTTTGGGAAGGAACCTTGCCCCATCCTGAGTCCATGTGTTCAGCTGAGACTGATCTCAGACCCAGGCACGGAGTCTGCAGAGCCCATCCCCACAGCCACAATTATCAACTCACTGCCCACACCTAAGACACACTAATGAGACACACTCACAGCACTTTGGCTGGAAATTACTGAGAAAGAGAACTCTCTTACCAACTCGGTAAACCATCATAAAGGAAAGAAAAAAGAGAGAGAGTGAAACTTCACAAAGTAATTTGATCACCTGGATCCAGCCATACCTGAAGCCTAATGGCCCTGGACTTCTTTTGCACATGAGCCTGTACATGTTTTTCTCGGGGGGGTTCAGTCCAGATTTATGTGGATCTCTGCCACTTGCCAACAAAAAGGTCCTGAACACCTACCTCCACATTTAAATGTCAATTATTGAAATCTGTCCTGGCCAGAAATTGGACAATCATTTATGAAGTGCTTGCTATGTTCCAGGCACTGTGACAAGCACAGAGACTCAGCGTGAGCAAGACGAGCATGCCCTCTGCCCTCGTGTAGCTGACTTTAATGCCACACAAGCTCTCAACATGCCGTGGCCATGCTGTGCTGCTCGGTCTGAGGGAACAAGACTCTCCTCTGGTCTGGTTGGGTTCCTGCCAAAAGTCCGAATCCCAGGTAGATCAGCACTTCTTTCCCCCAGAGAGCAGAGCACACAGCCAGTGGTTCGTAAGGGAGGCCCCACCCCATACCCGCTGTGCTCCAGTTCAAGCAGACGCCACCTTCCAGCATCACTCACCGATCTGCCCATTCTCCAGCTGCCAACTGAGGAACAAACCATCTTGTTAAAATACATAAATGCCGGACTAAGACCCCAGAAGGCGATGAGTCCTACCTAGTCCCAAGATTTATATTCCGAGTGTGAAAGTCAATAAAAACGAATTAGATGTTTACCTCATTTCCTTGGTAATGACCCTTACGTGCCTCTGATCGTCAAACTGAATCTACGTACAGGCACTACCTCTCCTGGGGTCAGGGCTGCTTTCTGCACACACAAAGAAACAGCGCTGCGTTTATTTATACCTGGGCCCCGGATGTTCTGTGCAGAAGCTGGTAAGCTCATTTCCACAGGAGGAGGAGCTGCAACCCAGATGTGAGTGCGCTGAGCAGGGAATTAGGCGTGCAACAACCATTAACAATAATGAGAGTTATGCACCTAATTCCCCAGCATCATTTAAACATTTGCTTTATTAAATAATGCTGTAATGTTAAGTAATGCAATGTTAAGTAACATTGACTTCAGCCTCATTAAATAATCTCCTTAACTATCATACTGGAAAACTGGTATCATTAAACAAAGGCGATTTGTCATCAGCCATGATGTAATTGTTACAGAAGGTTCCGGGCTAAGGACTTAATTAATAAACAAGGTACCACATATATAATGCCATCAGTGTACAAAAGAGAGCGCGGGCAGGTCTGAAAAATGCCTTACGAGAGAGAGAGAATGCATAACCCTCCCTAATCATTAGCTCAGAAAGGGGAGAAAACACTAACCACCCACCTCCGGTCTTACTCCTTTGTGCCTGGCTGAGGGCTGGCATCTGGGGGAGGCCTTATTGTGATGTGTTTCTGTGGAGGAAAGGAAACATGACTCAGTTGGTTTATTTGTCAACCCTCCTCCCTACTCGTGAGAAACTGGAAGAAACACAGTGGAGTCTGTCTCGACATTTCCACCTTTGACACGTCACGATGGTCCATTTTACAATTAAAGCTATGATACCATAAAGTAAAACACTGAGATTTTGGCTTGCCTTTTACTACCTTCAGTAGCAGTTATCAGAACAATGCCACCCCCCTCAAAGATGGCCACATCTTAATCTTCCAAACCCGTGAATAGGTTAGGGTGCGTGGCAGAGGGAAATTGAGGTCACAAATGGAATTAAAATGGCTAATCAGGGGCTTTCCTGGTGGCGCAGTGGTTGAGAGTCCGCCTGCCGATGCAGGGGACGTGGGTTCGTGCCCCGGTCTGGGAAGATCCCACATGCCGCGGAGCAGCTGGGCCCGTGAGCTATGGCCACTGAGCCTGCACGTCCAGCGCCTGTGCTCCACAACGGGAGAGGCCACAACAGTGAGAGGCCAGCGTACCACACACACACAAAAAAAAGCGTCAGTGGTATGTACATATGAGAAATCCTCACCTGCATTGGCAATCGCCCGTTTTATTACAGCCGTGGAAGATAAAAGGGCAAAGATTCAAGGAGACAATAAAAGGGCATTATTCGGAGGGTTGGCTCTTACTGTCCAGTAGAACTTTGGGATGCTGGAATGTTCTATATGTGTTCTGTCCAATATGTTGGCAACTACCGACAAGTGGCTAGTGCAGTGTGCCCAAGGTATATAAAAGTTAGGTTCGTTTCAGTGAATTAAATTTAAATACCCACCTCTGGCTCTTGTACTGGACAGCATAGAATTGAATAAACATGTGTGAACCTAAAACATGTCCATGACACTGGCCTTGGGATTGGCCATTGGTCTTCAGATGGTCAGCCTTGTGGTCAGGCTCGTCCCAACCTCCAGGATCTAGATATGTAATCCTTCCATGAAAACCGTGCTCATTCATCCATCACTCTGTCATTGTTTTAAAAAAAAAAAAAAAAAAAACCTTTAGTCTGAATGTCTTATATCTATTTCTTTGGCTACTGTACCTGTCAATTTGCATTACACATTGTACCTAAACTGAAATACATACCCTGGGGTACTTCCCTGGTGGCGCAGTTGTTAAGAATCCACCTGCCGATGCAGGGGTCACGGGTTCGATCCCTGGTCCAGGAAGATCCCACATGCTGCGGAGCAACTAAGCCCGTGCGCCACAACTACCGAGCCCGCACGCCTAGAGCCTGTGCTGTACAGCAAGAGAAGCCACAGCAATGAGAAACCCGCACAACACAACGAAGAGTAGCCCCCGCTCGCCACAACTAGAGAAAACCCACACGTGGCAACGAAGACCCAATGCAGCCAAAAATAAATTTAAAATAAATAAATAAATTTATTAAGAAAAAAACATACCCGGGGGGGCCCACTTGCGGTGCCTTTTTATTACACATGTGGAATTAATATAAGGGCTAATTAGAGCCAGCAATTAAAACATCGCTGGTAATGAAAAATAACCTTGAACTTTTTGGAGTTAACAAAACCACATGTAAACGACAGCTTGTCAAGTAAGGACCGTCCTGGGTGCCGCTACCCAGGTCTCCTCACTGGGCGTGGGGGGGCGGGGGGAGGAGGGCTTTTTCTCTCTTCCAACTCCTGGAATCCGGTGACAAGCCTTGTAGCCACTGTCACCCTGGCAGGATAAAGACCATTCCAGACTCGCGTTTTCAGCAGCAGCAAGTATCTCCCGATGCCTCAGAGCACCCAGGCCATAATCCAGAGTGAATGACATTTTTAAACGAGGAAAACAAGATTTATAGATTTACTTGCCAGTTTCAGCATTTTGATCCTCATACTAAGAGCCCTACATTTGAAGTGTTACTTAGGATGCTGTCCGACTGGGCTTCCCAGGAAAATGACAGCCCAAGATTTTCCGGCCCCACTACGGGATGGCGGAGATTAGCCACGCCCGTCCCGTCGAACTCAATGGGAGGTTACTGTCTTTTCTCCTTGAGAACCCACATCCTGGTCCAAACACTTGCTCTGAGGTTATTGGATTGATCGCAAGGGAGCGGCGGCCCTACTGAAACGTGATCTCTCAAAGTCAGCCCTGCACCCACGGGGTGCGCAGCTCTTCAATATTTGTCCCGCTAAGGCTGCAGCTGCTCTTAGACCAGAGAAAGGGCACCGGGTCAACACCGCAGGCCAGTTACATGCTCTCCCAGACGTTCAGACCCTCATCTGGGGCCTCCGCATGGGGGAGGGAGATGGCTCCCTGGGAGTTCCAGCAAGAGGAAGTCAACACTCATCACTCCTAAGGAAAGACAAAAAACCGAAAACCGACCAGGGCTGGCCCAGCCTCCCACATCGAGGCACATACTGGTTCCCAGTGTGTACTCCTGGGCACACTGCAGCGTTCTTCCTTTACACGTCAAGAGACTGATTCCAATCACATTAAGGGAGAGAAAAGGGGTTTAGTTTTGGAGCGGCAGCCTCAACCCTGGCTATATGTTAGAATCACCTGGGAAGATTTTAAAACGTCAGTACCCAGATCACATGAGCCAGTTAAGGAATACTTTCTGCGAGGGTGGGGCTGTGGGAATCAGTCCTTTTTAAAAAATATCACCAGGGGATTTTAACAGGCAGTTGGGTTGGACACGATGGACTGGGGGGGGTCTGGAACGTTCCCAGTGGGAAGGTGGCTGGAGAAGCAGCTTAGACAGAGAAGATCCCGAGAACCTCAGGGGTGGTCCCGCCCACAGGGCCCACACTTCCTGCCATCCTCAAGCCACAGGCCCAAAGGCCAGAGTTCATGGAGAGCAGGCTGACGGCGCTCAGACGTGGCCAGGCCCTCGGACGGCAGCGGGTAAAGGGAGAAGGAAGCCACCCCGTCCCTCTGGCCTCCTGAATGGGTGGCAGGCGCTGGCTCTGCTTCCTGCCTCAGCCCCACCCGACGGGGCAAGGGTCGCTCCCTGGAGGGACGCTGGTGTAAGGCAGGAGGGGGAATAGATGCCAGGCCCCCCAAATGACCCCGACAGCCTTCACCTCTGTTATCCATAGGGTGGAAATCATGCGTATTAGTCTGTGGGTTAAGAAAAATTATACAACCTCTTTGAATGCAAGGAGAGGATATTCCACATTTTTCCAAAATATTTTTAATAACCACAAAGCCCTTCTCCCCATCACGTGTTCTAAATTTACTGTTTGAATCATTTTAAAGAAGACAGGGCAGTGGCGTTAAGCGTGACATCACCGCTATGTAGTTTCAGAACTTGTTCACTTGATGGTCATTTGTAGAGTGTGTGGGGCAGGCCAATCCCTTCGAAAGACACCAGGAGCCCAAGAGGGTGGATGCCAGGGGGCGGATGCATCTCAGAGCATCAGTCCATCTCCTGGGGCCGCGGCCAGGACAGTGGCCATCCCTACCTGGGCTCCCGTGTCTCTCGGGGTTGGTGGGTGATCCTGTCCAACTTTAGAAGTTACAGCCCCGTGGCTGGGGCCCAGCCAAGGTCCGGGTAGGATGTGGGAGGCTCATGTGTGCTCTGCCCAGCAATGAGCTTGCGTGGGGGGGGAATGAGTCTGGCTGCCCCAGGGTCAGTTCTACTCACTCACACACCTGCTGTCTGAGTGTGGCCACAGTCCACTGTGGCCTTGGGTGTCTCACGGAGGAGACGGGGGTGCTTCCCACAGCACGGCTGGCTGGCAAGTTAATTAAATTAAGGAACTCACAAGGTGCCAGGAGGTGAGCACGTGTATTGTGTCCTTCATCCTGACATGAGGTCTAGCAATTGAGTAAATGCTAAATAAATATGTGAGAGCAGTAAGTATGCTAAATCCCTTCCATTATTACAAGGAATTACTTTTTTCTTTTTTTTCTGCAAGACCTTAAGCCCTTAAAGCAAAACAATTCAGGCACAAGGTTAGTATGTGTCTGTGTCTGTGCGTCTGCATGTGTGTCTGTGTGTGTGAGTCTGCATGTGTCCGTACACGCATCTGTGTTTGTGTCTCTCTGTGTGTCTGTGGGCAGAAAAGAGGACTCATACTTGCGTGTGCGTGCAGGAAAGAGAGAGGGGAGTGACAGAGGATCATTCTGGGCGTTTTCTTTGCATGTCTCTCTCTGCTGAGCCGGTCTTTCCTGAAACCCTTTCAGCTTTATACTCCCAGAACTTAGTGTGCTCCCGGTGTAAATCGGCACCGGGCAGCCGCAGGTGTATTTCAGCATCCTTGAGGTCGGAGGAGAGCGAGTGAGAATAGACTCGGCTAAAAGAGGTGGAGCTGAAGGCCATCCAGGTTCCCCACTCGTAAGAATCTCCTGGACTTTACCCCAGCTCGAAACTACGCTTCCTGGGGAGCGGCCCGGGAGTCTGCATCTTTCACAAATGCTTCCCGCTTAGGGAAACACGGACCTGCCCCTGAGCTTTGGCCAGGCTGCCTGCGATCAGAGTCCTGCCCGAGCTCTCTGTTGCCCACTGCGTCCGCCCCCTTCTCTCCATGTCAGCATCTCAAACTGTCTTCACCCTCCAAGGCAAACAGCGGGTCCTGGCTGAAGGAGGGTGTATTTTCCCATCCCCACGTCCCCTCTGCCCACCACGCACAGGCTCACGCCGTTTGCCGCCCAGAACACGCTCAGGGTCCACGCCTCAACTTCAGGTTGAAAATCTATCTCACACACACTCTGAGCAAGTTAAATCAGATCAGGCAGAAATTGTCTTAAAGGGGGTTGATATTCTGGCTAAAATCCTGCGTAAAGTGGCCACACTACCCAGGCCTGCTGCATTTAACCCATTATCTGGGTCAGATAAACGAGCAAGCCAGCGGCCCTTGGGGTGGGGCATCTTTTTTGGAACTGGCCCTGGGAAGCCCCACTCACCTTGGAGCTCTGGGTTTGGATTTATGGCAGAGGTGAGCCGTCCACCAAACAGTGGCAGACGTGGAGGGGCTGTGAATGGGGACATAGGGTTGGGACACTGTCTATTCAGAATGTGCAAAATGTACACATTGTTTGGGGAGCATTTAACATAGAGGCAACAATTTTTACAGCTAGAAATTGGAAGACTCTCAAAAGCCAACAGCAGAGGGTAGCAAGGCAGATCATGAGATATAAAACAGAAGTGAAATCACCATCTGAAATGATGGTTGTAAGGCTTGGGCAGACGACTCGGGCAGCTGTGGGCACTTGCGGTCAGCAGAATAATGTGTCCCCCGAATATGCCCACATCCTAATGCCCCAAACCTGTGAATATGCACCTTCCATGGCAAAGGGACTTTGCACTTGTGATTAAGGCTGTCAACTTTGAGGTTGGAGATGGTCCTGGGTCATCTGGGTGAACCCAATGTCTTGGGTCCTTGAAAGCAAAGAACCGTTCCCCGCTGCGGTCAGAGAAAGAGAGATGCGATGATGGAATGGGTGTCAAAGAAGGTGTGAGAAAGCCTTGACTCACTGCTGCTGGGTTTGAAGACAGAGGAAGGGGCCAGGAGCTGAGAGATGCAGGCACCTCTAGAAGCTGGAAAAGCCAGGAAACGGATTCTCCCCTGGAGCCTCCGGAAGGACACAGCCGTGTGGACACCTTGATCTTAGCCCCATGAGACAGATTTCAGACTCTGACCTCCAGACTGTGAGATAATACATTTCATTGTTTAAGCCACGATGTTTGCGGTAATTTGTTCCAGGAGCTGTAGGAAACTAATGCAGCTCTGGAGTCAGGTTGCCCACCTTTACTTCTGCAAAGTGGGGGCAGTGGACGCGTCTACTCTGCAGGACTGTCTGAAGGGTTAAATGAGATCTGCCATGAGGAGAGCTTGCCCCGGGCGAGTACTCCATGGGAGTTAAGCCACGATTTAGAAAGGAAGTTAAAAAAAAGGAAATAAAAAAATTTTAAAGGACTGAAAAAGGGAAGGGGCTATGAGCCACAAAAGGCAAACTTCAGAACTCATAATGATAGGATGGCTGTAAGGAGATAGAGGCCTATGGCAGAGTTCTTTTTAGTAGTTACAGATTTGCAGGTCACTTATTCTCTGGTGAGGGGAGCCGATGATAATTTTCTGCCTCTGCCTCTGCACCACTGGCCTCGCTCTCTGGCCCTGGAGCTCTACCCTGGCTGGACCCTGGGGAGACTCGGGCCTCACTGATCTCCATGCAGTGCCCAGACGGGAGGCTTCAGCCGATGGAACAGACACAAAATATGAAGAGGAGCCAAGTGAGAAAACCGTCTCGGGCCCCTAATCTGAGGTCAGCCCTTTGCAGTCTCTTGACAGTGCTGGCAAGGGCGGCATTGTTCCCTACACGAGGGAAAGATGTTTCATTTCCCACACGCCAGAGCTTTTTGAAATGTGAACTATTCTATTTTCTTCTTACTTCCTAGAGATAAAACCAAAGGCCTTGTATTTGCGCCTCACAATCTCTGCACTTTATTTGCCCTTCACCACTTTTTGCAAGCAAATTCCTGCCTCTTTTCAGTTTTCCCTGCAACCCACCACCTTGTGCATCTCATGTGTCTTCGTGGCCTGGGGAAGGACAGGATCCATCACTACCGGTCGGATGATAATGCCCAAACCTCTAACCTCCCGACAGGCGTGGCTACCGCTCCAAACCCAGCCGAGCTGCAGACAGCGCCACTTAGCGGCTGAGAGCCCCAGGCATGCCCGGCTGCCAGTCTGGCGGGTTTCGGTGACTGAGGCAAAAACTTTTTTTTTCCAATTTTTGTTGGAGTAGAGTTGATTTACAATGTTGTGTTAGTTTCAGGTGTACAGTAAAGTGAATCAGTTATACGTATACATATATCCACAATAGCCAGGACATGGAAGCAACCTAAATGTCCATCAGCGGAGGAATGGATAAAGAAGATGTGGTGCATATATACAATGGAAAAACGGGTGTCTTTTTTAAAATCACTTTTTCGTTTTGTCCCTAGAGCTCTCTGCATATCCTAGAGCTAGATTGGCATTCACAGACGGTAACAAACTATGAATGAAACGGAATTAGAGAATGCACACGTGTCTGTATTAATGGGTTGGCAGAACCATATGAAATGATGAAATGGTCTAGTGGTCCAACCTAATATTTGTGTGTGGGAGGTGCTGACACAAAAGTAAGATCTATCTATCTGTCTATCTACCTACCTACCTACCTACCTATCTATCATCTATTAATGGATCTATCTTACCTATCTGTATGCACATATACACACATTCCAAGGAAATAAGTGATCATGTATTTAAGAAAAAGTAATAGAGCTACACTCTCCTGAACTTCAAGATGAAGCGCTGGACCCAAATATTTATTGTATTTAGGGCCGAGCACATGTATTTCTCCACTCAGGGTGCTTTTGCAGGCTGTGCGGTGAGACCCTGGATGTTCAAAGAGAAACGTAGACCCCGATGGCTAGCTTTGGGGTGAGGGTGGGGAGTGTCCCTTTGCCGTGGGGACGGGGCACACCTTTGTCCCTCCAGCAGCCGCAGAGCAAGTTGTCCACAAACGAGGAGCTCTGATTGACCAGAGGCAGAGCGTCGTGAGCACCTGGCCGGCAGTGGCCAGCACCCTTCTAAGGAGGGGTCGGACCGCCTCTTTTCTTCGGTGGTTGACTTCATCGTCACACTGACTCCTCTTAAGGCAAGGTCTTGCTGTTTCCCATAAGCTCCTGCTCTTTGTCTGAGTCACATCTGCTTCCTTCCTGGCCCCCTTGTCCAGACAGGACTGGGATTGCCCGCCCCATGCCCACCACGTGTCCGGCTGGTTTCCCAGCTGCCGGCCACTGACCTCTGGGTCCCATGTCCATCTGTCTGCTCAGCTGAGGCCAGGAGGGGCTGGCCAGAATGGGCCCCTCCCAGCTTTGGCCTGGCCACTCCCTCTGCCTGGGATGCTCTGAGGTCACCTCTTTGGGGGCCTTCCAGATCCCCCAGCAAGGGTGGGTCCCCCCCACACAGATATTCTCCCCCAGGAGTTCTGTCCCCTGTCCTCTCAGCAAGGGTCCCCCGACTGCAAGCCTCTGGTATGTGCATCCCGTGTCTGTCCTTGCCTCTTCCACCAGAAGGGAAGGCCCCTGTGAGCCGGGCCTGGGCCCGACTACTGTTTCCGCATGTGCCAAGCACAACCAGCAAGTGTTAAAGTAAGGAAAGGCAACACTTCCAAAGAGTTTGCTTCTCACCGTCAAATGCCCAGAGAGGAGCAAAGGTTTCTGTGGTCATGAGGGAACGGCTGCTGCTCGCCGGTGGGGCCCGCGTCCATCGCCCTTGGCCTTCAGCTGGAGGTTAGGAGGTGATTCTAATTCTAGCCCTGCTGCCCACACACGGCGCTTTCACCAGCTTCCCAGCCTCAGCATTAGCGGCCCTTAAGACCCAATTCTTCTCTGCAGTGGGGCCGTCCTGTGCACTAGAAGACGTTTAGCAATATCCCTGGCCTTTACCCACTAGATACCAGTATTGACCTCTGTCCCCACCCCTGCCCTGGCCCCAACTGTGACAATAAAAGGGTTCCAGACATTGCCAAAATGCCATGTGGGACAAATGCACCCCTGCCCTACACGTATCAAAGTCACCATTCCTCACCATCTGCCTGCACGTGAGTCGTCATTATTTCTCTACAGAACAGGAAGCTGAGCTCAGAGAGGTTAACTCACTTGCTCAAGGTCACACAGCAAGTAAGCCAATGAGCGGGGAACTGAACCCATGCCTCAGCCTCCCTGGAAGTCTCCAAAAAGGTGTCTACGTCCCTCCACCCCTGCGGACGATGCTTTCATTGAGGTCCTCCATGTTGCAACCCCAGGAGCTAGGATCAGCCACGTCCAGTCTGAACGGACCAGGTCCGGGGTGTAAGTTATCCCTCTGATGCTGAGTGACCGAGATGCCGTCACTCACTGAGCAGGTGAGCACAGGGTCTCAAGTTAGAGCGCAGCTTCTGCCCTCACTAACGGTCTGCTTCCCACCTCATCGCAGGGCAACGTGAACCGAGATTCAAGCGAAGGGGTTCGCTGCACATCCCGACCCTCCCGCCAGTGAGAAGCTCTCATCCATCATCACTTCTGAGGCAGTGTGCCAGCAGGCCCCAGACCGGGGTGAAGCGAGTTAGGCCCTCAGGATGTAGGCCTCCCAGGGATGCCCCTGCACCTGCGGAGCCCTGGAGTGATGGCTGCCTCACACCTGCACCCTGGGCGCCTCCCTGATTTCCGCTGGTCCCAGTCCCAGCTCTTAGTCTTGGACTCACGGCCCCTGGATTGGTATTCATCCCAACTGCCCTGCTGGAGCCCCTGGCGTCTCCCACGCCCACCCCAAAAGCTTTCCCGGGTGCGTTCAGAGAAGGGCGTGTAGCCTCAGAGCAACCCTTCCCAGGAGAAATGCCCATCCTCCAAGAAACCTCAGGGGAAGCTGGGCCTAGAGTGAATGGTCAAAGTCAGGCCAACCCGGGCCGAACCCAGGCCAAACCCAGGCCAGCCCAGGCCAACCCAGGACAATCCAAGCCAAATCCAGGTCAACCCAGGACAGCCCAGGTCACCCCAGGCCACACCCGGCCAATTCACTCTGAGTGGCCTTCAGCTACTTTGTCACCAAATGAATAGGTCACTGAGCTCCAAAGATGGGGGAAACTGAGGGTACAGACCAATTCGATCCTGTTCGAGGGTCTCTGACTGCTCGTAAAAAGCACATATTCCCCAATCAAATGCTGCCCATTGAAGGGTCTGACAGAGATAGGCACCTAGTAGCGGCCAAAACAAAGGCCCCACCAAGTCCGCACCCCCAGCTCCACTGTCCGACAGCACTTCCTGCCAAGGCGTCATTACGCTGCCAGCAACTTGATGTCACTTTCAAACCACTGCTTTATTGCAATAATTATAAAGCTTTCTGGCCTCTGACAAATAAATGGGAATCCCTCCCGCGTGCCGACAGAGCTGGGAAAGGGAATGGCACCCCAGCTGGGCCACCCTCCTGCACGCTTTCTGTTCTTCCTAATTTGTGTTTGCTCAGAGCTATGAGAAACCCAGAGGCTGGCAGACGGGCAGCTCACCTTCCACCCCCGTCAATCTTGGTGAGGTTTTACATGGATTGATTGGATATGAGTTTGGGTGAATTATTCACATTTCGTATTTTGATGAATGGGAAAAAATGCCCATAGAGCACACAGAACTGTGTGCGTTTGCACGTTTCAGGAAAACAAACATCACCTTTGCCAATCCCCACTTCTACCTCCTGTAAAGACTTTTCTGCAAATCTTCTGTGCTTCGTGAGCAAAGATCGCCCGGTGGGTGGGAGCCCTGTCTGCCCTGAGCTCATGGGGAGAGACTTGCCCATCTCTCCGAACATCATCTACCTCCTCGTTCATAAGTGGCAGTGATAGTAATAATAACGCCCCTGCCCTGAGCTGTGGGACTGTTATTTACAACACGTGCCCTCAAGGACTGGGCAGATGATCCGCCATCTGCCCAGTGGTGAGGCGCTAGCCTCTCCCAGCACCATCGGGGAAACAGGGTCGCCATGATGAATGAGACTGGAGATCTTCCCAAATCTCACGAAGCTTACGTGTAGCTTGGACCGACATTGGAGCCCCTTTGTGATGGTCTGCTAGAAGCACAGCTTTGTGGTTCTTTTCACATGACAGCTCAGGATCACCAACCTCTCCCACCGTCACCTCGGAGAGAAGGGGAGATGTACCCACAGATGTCGTGCCTAAGTGTCTCCATCTGTAAATGAGGGGCAACCTCCTGTTTCCATAACAGCCTCCTTGGCAAGAAGACTGGACATCGAGGACCCTCAAAAACATCGTGATGGAGGGACGTGATTTTGTTTGACAGCTTCCCCCTCCTGGATTCACCCACTAGCTAACCACTTGCACGAGGCAGCCCCTCCTCTTCCTAGTCAGGTAACCCCCCAGGGCGTCTGGGTCAATTGGCGATACACCGCAGTTGTTAGAAACCTCCCGCTCTTGGAAGCTGATCTCTGGTCTCCAAGCTCAGCCAGCTTCAGTGATGTGTTATTACTACACCTCCTCCACCTTGTATTATTAATTTCATTTATAGCAGAACCAATAACTCATACATTCAAGGCAGTTTGTCATGCATACCTGTAAATAGATTGAAAGTCTACTGAAGCATGCTGGGTAAACACGAGGCCCGTGTCTACTCATCTCCTGGCCCCGCGCCACGTCCTTTAGAGCCAGGCCATATTTTTCACAATGCATATGAATTTATGCCTCCCCCAGCCCTTGCCTCCATCGCCCCTGAAATTCCATTTAGTCTCAGCGTTACTGCTCAAACCCGCTCTGCTGGAGCCTCACCCTGTGAAGGTGAAAAATCGCAGCCATCATTTTCCTATTGATTTAGAAGAGACACCTAGCTCCTCGGGTCTCTGTTCAGTGACCTGAGCTGAAAGCACTCCACTCCGTACGAGGGGAGCACATGCAGGCTGGGCTACCTGGGCAGAGGGGCTGAGGGACCGGGGTAGCAGGAGCCGCGGGGCTCGGGAGACAAGCGTGCACCCCCTCCACGCTGGCCCCGCGGTGGCCTGGCGTCACGGTCATGAGGAGGGTCCGCTGTGCAGTAGTCTGAATAAGTAAAGTGGCTCGTTCTGGCCAGAGACGCAAGTTGCTTACTTAAAGCAAGTCTTTTATTTATTTATTTATTTTCCTTTAGGGCTGCATCTAAAGAGAGCAAAATGAACGTTTAGGAATTTTACAAACATATGGACCTTTTGACAACAGCCCATTTCCCAAAATTTATGCCTAGATATACTCAGATATAAACGCCCAGAGGACATACCTACAGAGTAAGGGCTACCTTGGGCTGCGAGGGAAGGACCCCAGACCCAGGCCTGAGCTCTCAGGCTCAGTGTTATTGTTTTGTGGGTGTCTGTGGCTCCTGCCTTCCCAGCATCCATCCCCCTTCTCCTGGTAACAGACCCTCAGTGTTCATTGGGGGTTAACTTCCCCATCAGTGAGGTTCAGGTGGATTGACTCACCCCTGTCTCCAGTGTGGTCATGTGACCCAGACCTGGCCAATCAGAGCATCGAATCAGCCTGGCACAGTGACTAGTTCAGAGAGCTAAGATGACCAGCTTGGTCCAAGGAGGCTCATTCCAGGACTGTTGCTGAGACGGTTGAATAAGGTCAGTTATCCTGCTGCTTGTGTTACTGGGAAGGCAGGGTATAAATGTCGAGCTGCTAGTGTAAACATCTTGCTAGTAGAAGGAGAAAGCCTCATTCAAAATGAAGCTATGCATGCAATACAGAAGGGGACAAGTGAAGTCTATTCAGCACCTGGATCCAGCCATGCCTGAAGCTAATGATGTCTTGGCTTTTGGGTTACCTAAGCCAATATATATTCTTCTGTTTTTTTAAACATAAGCCAGTGTGAGTTGGGGTTCACTCTCTTCCGACTGAAAAACAATATCCTGATAATACAACTTAGAACCCAAATACCAAGAATCAGAGTCTCCCCAGCACTTTGCAATTGTTTAGATTCCTTTGCAACCACAAAAGTCTAATACGAAGTTAGTGGTAGTTTTTGAATTCCTTCAAGTTCTGTCCTTTGTAAATCCAACGTCTCAGGCTGTCAGCGTACAAAGTGATCAGCTTGAATGGAAGAAATGCATCACTTTAAGATAAAAAGGGAAAGCAGACTTTCTCCATGGTCTTTTCTTTGCAGCTGTGTATCGCCTATTCCTCTCAGCATTTTATCCCCAACCCACTTTTTCCTGCTTTAGAGGCAACCCGATACTCTCCCAGCCTCTAGATGGGCTTTAGTCCCAGCTCTCCCAGCTCCTGACCTTGGATTCAGAGAAAGGGTCAGATGACTGAGATCTCTGCCCAGCTGGCTGCCATGGGCTCCCCTCTCCCAATGGAGGGAACATGTGTAGATAATATGCATGAACACACTTAAGTCGAACTTTTAAATTTACTTTATTTTACATAGCTGGAGTCAATGGCATCTTGAACACAACAGGAAAATCTATGTAAATGAGTACACACAATTACATATAAGGCTATGCAAACATGCCCCTGGATGTGGCAGGGCTGCCATTGAACTTTGTGACATGTGTGGCCACCGTCCTGACTTTGTTCTAACCTCAGGAAAGTAGCGGGGAGCTCAGAAAATACCTGGGTTTCTGATTACCATGAAAAATGCTGGCTCGGCTGGAGGCCTGTGTCTCCCATTGAGTGGAAGCTTTCCTTGATTCAGATGAGCCTGGGAGGTAAGAGCCCCATGTCAGATGAGTGGTCGGAAAACCAGGACTTGGATTTTGATTTTATATAAGTGTGATTTAAACTTTCTGTCTGCCTCTGCCGTAGTTTTGTGACTTTCAGGGCAGCCAGCAACGTGGTTTTGCAGAGTCAATTGCTGTGGTTGTGCAAGGCACAGGGCCAGTCTTTCTTGATGCAGGGATGCTTCTGGGGAGGAGGTCCTGCTGAAAATACACGCGGACCGTGTCTTGGGTCCTCTGGTCTCAGTTGGATTCCCTGAAAGTAGAGCCTGAGACAGAGACTAAGGTGCAGACAGTTTATTTAAAGATAATCTCAACTGGTTTCTGTATGTTGTTTTTTATCCTGCAATTTTACTGAGTTATTCATTCTAACAGGGTTTGTGTGTGTGTGGAGTCTTTAGGGTTTTCTACCTATGTGATCATGTCATCTGCAAACAGAGATAACTTTACTTCTTCCTTTCCCATTTGGATGCCTTCTTATTTCTTTTTCTTGCCCAACTGCTCTGGCTAGGACTTCCAGGGCTGTACTGAACAGAAGTGATGAGAGTGGGCATCCTTGCCTTACTCCTCATTGTAAAGGAAAAGTTTTTAGTTTTTCACCCTTGAGTATGATGTTAGCAGTGTGATTGTCATATATGGCCTTTATTATGTTAAGAGAGTTTCTTTCCATTCCTAGCTTCTTGGGAATTTTTACTATGAAAGGATCTTGAATTTTGTCAAATACTTTCTCCAAATCTACTGATATAATCATGTGATTTTCCCTTACTTCTGTTAATGTGGTACATCACATTAATTGATGTTTGTATATTGAACCATCCTTGTATCCCAGGGACAAATCCCTGGGATGGATTATTCTTTTAATGTACTGTTGTATTCAGTTTGCTAGTATTTTGTTGAGGATTTTTGCATATGTTCATCAGGGATAGTGCCTGATGAAAATAACTTTCTTGTGTCTTTTTCTGGCTTTGGTATCAGGGTATGCCAGCCTCACAAAATGCATTTGGAAGTGTTCTGTCCTCTTTAATTTTTTGGAAACATTTGAGAAGGACTGGTGTTCATTTTTCTTTAAATGTAGAATTCACCAGTGGAGGCATCTGCTCCTGGGCTTTTCTTTGTTCAGAGGTTTTTGATCACTGATTCAATCTCCTTAGTCATTATTGGTCCATTCAGATTTTCTATGTCTTCTTTATTCAGTTTTGGTAGGTTGTATATTTCTGGGAATTTATATGTTTCTTCAAAATCGTTTAATTTGCTGGTGTACAGTTGTTCATAGTAACCTCTTATGATCCTTTGTATGTCTGTGGAATCATTGTAATGTCTTCTCTTTCATTTCTGATTTTATTTGACTTCTCTCTTTCTTCCTTAGTTTTTTTTTTCTTAGTCTAGCTGAAGTTTTGTCAATGTTGTTTGTCCTTCCAAAATAACAACTCTTAGTTTCATTTTTTTAAATCTATTTTTTTAAATCTCTATTTCAATTATTTCTTCTCTAACCTTTACTATCCTTCGGTCTGCTAACTTTGGGCTTAGTTTGGTTTTTTTTGTTTTGTGTTTTGTTTTTCTAGTTCCTAGAGGCATGATGTCAGGCTGGGTTTGTTTGTTTGTTTGTTTGAGATGTTTCTTCTTTTCTCATGTAGCCATTTATCGTTATAAATTTTCCTCTTAGTACTGCTTTTGCTGCATCCCATATATTGGGTCATGTTGTGTTTTTGTTTTCATTTGTCTTAAGACATTTTCTAAAATCCCTTTTGATTTCTTCCTTGACCCATTGGTTGTTTAGGAGTGTGCTGTTTAATTTCCACATACCTGTGAATTTTCCAGTATTCCTTCTGCTATTTATTTCTAGTTTCATTCAATTATGATTGGAAAAGATACCTGACATGATCTCGATGTTCTTAAATTTGTTAAGACGTGCTCTGTGACCTAATACATGACCTATCGTGGAGAAGACTTCATGTGTGCTTGAGAAGAATGTATATGCACTACCATGATCATTGCAGCATTATCCACAGTAGCCAAAAGGAGGAGACGATCTACATGTCCATCCACTGAAAATGTGGTACATACAAACAATAGAATATTATTCAGCCTTAAAAAAGAAGGAAAACTACCATATACAACAACACAGATGAACCTGGAAGGACAAATACTGCACGATTCCCCTTATATGAGGTATCGAAAACAGTCAGACCCACAGAAATAGAGAGTAGACCAGTGGTTTCCAGGGCCTGGGGGGAAATGGGGAGTTACTGTTCAATGGGTGTAAAGCTTGAATAAGTTCTAGAGATCTCCTGTTCAACTATGGAGCCCATAGTTGCCAATACTTTATTGTGTACTTAAAAATTTGTCTAGAAAGTAGATGTCATGTTAACTGTTCTTATCACAGTAATAAAAAAAAAAAGAATGAATGAGCCAAAGAGTGAATGAACTTGCACTCATACAACAGTAAAGATGGTCTCAGGAGCAGGGAGACAGGGAAGGTGGAGGGTGTGTACACAGCTCGTTTCTGACTGAGCGCCTGGGCTCCTGCTCCAAAAAGTGCTGCTCTCTGTTCACTATTAAGTGAAACGTTTGCTCTGTACAATGGGACCACTTTGCACTCTGATGACTTGAGAAGTTGTCCTGGCGAAGGATGGGAATGGGGGCAGGGATAGTTATCCACTAAATCCCACCCACCACTGGTTGCCGGTTTCCCCCAGGAAGTGATCTGTACCCCGACCTCCGTGCACACACTCTGGGCTCAGCTGTGTGGGGCTGAGTCTCCCCTGGAGGTGGAAGAAGGCCCTGCAGGGGCTTGAGCTGGGCAACCGCCACTGGCTGCTACGTGCACCTGAGTGGTGTGACCCGACCAGAGCGCACACTTCAGCGCAGAGCCCACCGCAGGGCCCCCGAGACCCTGGCCAGGACCCTAAACGTCTCTGCTCTTCCAGGGTCTGGGACTGCATTTGGCAAATGGCACGTCCCAAACGTCCGGGGCAAGGTGAGCTTGTAGAGCAGGGCCAGTCGGGACAGAGCCTCCTGCTGTTGCTCGGGGGACAAACCAGCTCCCTGGAGTCACCTTTGGAAGGTTTTGTTCCTTCCTTGGCCGTGCAGCTGGATTACTGGGGAGCAAGCCTCGCAGAGGCCACCCCTCCAAAGCAGGGGTCCCTCAGCAGGGGCTCGGGCCAGTGTCACGGGGTCTGGCCTCCGATGTCAGGAAAACCAGGAATGATAGAAACACATCCCTGGCTTTGTTCCCACATTTACCCTCTTAGAGATGCGTTATACCCCATTTTCCCCAACAGATTTTCCCGTCACGGTGCATGTCTATTCAGGGAGAAATAAGAGGCAACTAATGTCCCCAGTTCTCTCGCGATCGCTCCAGACCCAACTCACCACAGCCCACTGGCATCTCCCAGGAACCCTCTGGCCTCATCCCAGGCTGCTCAGTGTTTAGGAAAACACCAGGGTAGAGTCCCAAGGAGGGACGTGTAACCTGTATTTTGTCTCTTTGAAATGCATTGTTTCACTCTTTTTTTTTTTTTTTTGTCTTTCCCCTCCTCCTCCCCGTCTCCTTCTGGGGTTGGAGAAAACATGAGTAGAGATGCAAGACTCCCATCTTGCTTTTCCCCTGCAAACAAGAGTGTGAGCAGAATGACACATTTCATATGTGAAGTGGGGGATGTCAAAGGGCTTGGGCGCTGCACTTAGGCCTCCTGGGAACGGCTACTTCCTTCCGGCTGCATGAGGGAAGCAAACATCAGGGACACGGTTGGATTTCCAGGGTCCAGGTCCTGTGATTGTGGCTGAATCAACGAGATGCCTGGCTAACTCTGCTGTTGTGGAATGGCTGTTCCCTGCAAGCCAAGGATGAGCACACCCCTCCTCCCTCCTGCACATCAAAGGGCAGCAGTGGGACGGCCTGCGAGCTCACCTGCAACACGGCTCCTAGAAGTGATGTTTCCTCCCTGTGTCTCACCCATGAGCAGCTAAGTGAGCAGGCACTGGAGGCAGCTGGGGTGGGTCTGTGGTTTCCCAGCCTTGAAGGTGGGTGTGTTACAGCTAGTTATGCACTGCTGGGTAACAAATCAGCCGTAACTCAGTGTCTTAAATCATTCACCTCCGATTGCATCTCACCATGTTGCGGGTCAGGAATTGGAACAGGAATTCTGTTCCACGTGATATCAACGAAGGTCCCTCGGAGCTACTCACCTGGTGGATGGACTGGTCTGGAGGGTCCTGGGGAGCTTCGCTCATGAGGTAGGCACAGCTGGAAGGCCCCCTGCACACGGCTTTCTCAGCAAGGTGGCTTCAGGTGGTTAGACTTCTTACACGGCAGCTCAGGGGCCCAGAGAGGGGGGGGGTCCCAATGGCCCCCCTGGGAGCTGCGAGGCTTCTTATGATCTATTGTCAGAGGTCCCAGAAGTCAGTTCTACCACGTTTGCCCAAACAAGTCAGGAAGGCCAGCCGGGATTCAGGGGAGGAGAATCCAGCTTCACTTCTCAACGGAAAGAGAACAAAGAATTGACTGCCACCTTTAATCTCCTACAGGCAGAGTGGCTGCTTTGTCTATAAGCCTCGTTTCTTCCTGAGTAAATGGGGATCACAATGGACCCTCCTTCAGAAAATGGGCATGAGAATAAAATGAGATGAGGCGTTTAAACCCTTTGGCCCAGGAATAGGGTCAGTAGGGAAGGCTCTTCTTTCCTGGTTCCATCTGGACCATGGGAGTGGCTGCTGCTGGCCAGTGCCCCCAGCCCTCTTCCGGCTGCACTACCTCTCTAGCACTTTCCCAATATTCCTCTGGACACTGAACTTCCAGTGCGGTAAATTGGCCCCTGGGTAGGGAAGGCCCTGGGGCCCAGCGAAGATCATTCTCTCTTAAGAGCAATGAGCATTTATTGAGAATGTGCCTTCCCCAGCAGTAATTTATAAACGAGAGAGCACTGAAATCCCCAAAAGAAGGAGACTGTTTGTAAACGCGGAGTGCTTCGGGCTTGCCGCTTCCCAAGTGGGAGAGGGTGAGGGCAACTTTGTAAACGGTGTCTACAA
Source organism: Phocoena phocoena (assembly GCF_963924675.1). NCBI lineage: Eukaryota > Metazoa > Chordata > Mammalia > Artiodactyla > Phocoenidae > Phocoena > Phocoena phocoena. The sequence goes on from NC_089233.1 coordinate 85,481,582, forward strand.
ATCCCTGCTGTGAACGGTGCTCACCAGGGCTCAGGAGACGACGGGCGTGACCAGCAGGGTCCACGGCAGGTGGCTCACGCGGGGCCAGAGGTTATCGCCCTGGAGGGGGCAGTGATGGGAGGGAGATGCCTGAGCACCATGACCACCGGCCCCACGCGCAAGCTCACGCCAAAGGCTGGGGGTGGGGGGGTAACCCAACCCATCCACCACCTCCAAAGCTGGGATCATAGATGCAAAGGACCACGTGAGTCAGGAAAGAAGCCGTTGGCTTATCTGAAATTCACGTTGGGGGGACGTGGGAAAGAAGAGCCTGTAGTCTTCACTAGTTAAAAACCCAGGGGTATCGGAAGCAGACAAGATGTCCTTAAATAGGCGAATGGATAGTTAAACCGTGGTACATCCATACAACGGAGTGATAAAAAGATGTGGAGGAAATGTAAAGGCAAACGCACATTGCTAAGTCAAAGAAGCCAGTCTGAAAGCGCTACATCTTGTATGATTCCAGTATCCTTCTCCACCAACCCACCCAGCACCTGCCTTTTCCTAGTGCAGCGAGGATCAGTCCTAGGCCATGTTCTACGGTAGGAGCCTTATTCCTGGGGATCAGATCTACGGAGTTCAGCTTCAGAGCTGGGTCGCCTGCTGCGTAGACTGGTGACCGTGTCTGTACTGTCCCCCCCGCCTCCTTTCTTTCTTCAGGGCTTTTCTCATTTCACACACAGAGCCCAGCAGCCGTGAGACCCTCCCAACCATCCTGAGAATCCCCTGCCATACCCCGCCTGGACGAGTGATATCCCTGCCACCTCCAGACCCCTGGCCACATTTCCCTCCCTCAAATCACGCATTCATTTGGCCAACCCATGGGAGTGCCCTTTCTAGAAAGTTATCAGAAATCAAGTCACCTTTCAGGATGGAAACATTCAGAAGTGGTTTCATGCCTTACCCTCCGGCGTGCATCCTAACTCAGCTGGGGACGTGGGGAGCAGAGTTGCTCAGGCCCTACCTGATATTAGCTCGATGGGAATCGCCGGGGCTGGCTGGGCTCCACGCACCCATATTTTGAGACACTTGTCAGGAGGTCCTGCGGCTTGACTGAAGTTTGAGAATCCCTGCCTTGTCCCAAAGAAGTGAATCTCTAATGGGGGCTGTGTTTTTTAAGCAGGTGGCTTCGTCCATCTGCCTCTGCAGAGCCTTCTCCATTACAGCTTCAGCCACAGACCAAGAAGCAAAGGCAAATTGAGGGCTTGCTTCTTGAGGACAGGACAGCATCCCTGGCCCCCGCACTTAGCAGAGTGCCCCAACTCAGGCCTCCAAGGCACGTCCCACTGCACCTGCGCAGAGTGGACCGGGGCTGTCACCCCCTGCCAAGGAATCCAGCCACCTCTCAACAGCCCCGAGACTGGTGTTCTGGAGAAGGTGATCAGTGCTAACCCCCCAAAGTTCAGTACTAAAACCAGGTTAAACATAACTTGAAAGGATCTGACCAGTGACTGTAGGTAGAAGCCGTTTCCCCTGGGAACCCAGAAGAGCTGAAGCCAACAGGACATCATCCAGCTCAGAGAAGCTCATAATTCCAGGCGGATGTTTTAACTTGGAAAGGCCACTTCCCACTTCCTTTCCATTTTCTTGGTCTCTCCTGTGTTTTATTGCCACTCTCAGTCTACTCATATTTCCAGCGTCTCCCCCGTTTTCTCCTTCCCCTTGAATCTAATATTATCTATTTTACTGTTTAATTGGTTTCCTTTCCTCAGACATTTGTTTTTATCATCCTCCTTGCACTCCCTCACCCACCCGCCTTCCAAATCCCTTGCTGTTGGCGCCTGCATGCTGAACCACCTCCTCTGGCCCCAATTCTCGTTCTTCTGCCCCAGAGTTTATGAGAAGAGAGAAGAGAAGCCATCCGTGTTCCTTCCTCCTAGGCGTGGGGCAAGTGTTCGGTTGCAGCATCACCAGACCCCTCCCCTCTCCTCCAAAGTTGTCCAGAAGATGCTTCATCCCTCCCGGATTTTCTGATCATCCACTGAGACGTTTATTTATTCAGAAATTTGCCCAGGCTGGGCTGGCACTGTCAGGGCTGGGGAGAGAGCCGTGGGCCAGGCAGAGGTGGTCCTGCTCCACTGCAGACATTAGACAAACCAAGAATCAGATGTGAAAAGTCCTGGGTGACTGGGAGGTGGTTCAAGCCCTCTGCTTGCTCCAGGCCTTGGTTTCCCCTTCTGTCTAATGGGGGCGTGTAGGAAGGTACCCAGACGCTCAGGAGAGCTGCTGATTCGAGCCAGAATTGTTGCTGCTTTATTCATCCAGCCACTGGGGACTGGATCCTGGGCTATGTAGGGAGAAGTGACTACACCGGGCCCCCTGCCCTCAGACTCTTGGAGTTTCGGGGGGTGGGGGGCATAAAGAAAAACCCTGCACGACAATAGGACAGTGGGACAGTGTGAGGTGTATATGAAGTCAGAAGGCAGCCAAGGACAGCCCCTTGCCCCTGAAGAAAGGCTGGTTGGAGATAGAGGGGTCGCCTCCCACACGAAGGCTGGTGGGTTCCCGACAGAGGGCACAGTGGGGGCACGGGCACGGAAGCCGGAAGGACGCACGTGCTCCCTGACAGGGGTCCAGGGTGGTGGCGGGCTTGGCGTGACTGGCCTAAGGTGGGAAAAGGAAGAAGATGGGGTGAGGCTGGGAACGTGGGAAAGACCACCTCCTCAGTTCATGAGGACTACAGGAGATAAGAGTTCGAAAGCCCTCCACACAGGGCCCGGCCCACCCTGAATATCAACACGCGTTAAGGGAGAGGTGATGTCAATGAAAACAAAAACAGTAATAATAGCGGCTGTGGGGGGGGTGCTGTGATGAACTGGGTGATTGGGATTGACATGTATACACTAATATGTATAAAATGGATAACTAATAAGAACCTGCTGTATAAAAAAATAAAATTAAATTAAATTAAAAAAAAAACCCAAATAATAATAGCGGCTGTTCTCTTTCTCCCCAGCATCAACCTTCTCCAGGGGTGAGAGTCAGTGGAATTGAAGGCAGAGAGCTGTCTGTGCTGGCCTGTCTCTCTCTCTCTCTCTCTCTCTTGCTTTTTCCTTTAAGATTGTTCTTCTGGGTTCCATGTGGGAAGGTTTTCTCAAGCGGGTGGCAGGCTGATTGCACTCTTTTCTGTAGCGCCTGAATATCTCCAATTGTCCACAAAGATTCTGTTTTATTCTAGGGACCCGCCTTTTGCTAACTTCTTCCTGCTTTCTTTACAAAACAGTTTTTTGTCTAACATTGAAGTATCTAAAAACTAATGATAAATGGAGGAAAAACAAATGAACATCAGAGGACAAGGCAGGGAAAAGTAGCCCCGATGCAAGCATTCGGTTTGCTTCCAAAGCTGAAGCCCTTCCCACCAGCAACCTCAACAAGGAGTCTTAGCAAACATCTGCAGGGCCATCAGTCAAGAGGAGACCGTCACTCACAGGCGACCCTCTCCGTGGAATTTTCTTACTCTCTCTTAGAAACAGAAACACGCTCTTCTCTGGGGGCTCTACCCAGCAGCCTGAGAGGATAGCTCCTCGCCAGGTGGGCTTAGCCTGCTGGCACCGGGCAGAGCCGGGCGGCTGGAGCCCTCCCTCACGGCAGCTGTGTCTCCAACCCCAGCTCCGCCCTGAAACACCCAGATTCAGTCGGTCCAGGGTGCGGCCCAGGAGGTAGCATTTATAGATGCTCCCAGAAGCCGCCTATGGCCTTTGGGTAGGCCAGTGGTTCTCAAACACGAGTGTGCGTGAACACCAACCTAAGAGGCTGTTAAAAGGCCAGGTCCTGGGCCCCATTCCCCAAAGCTCCAAGTCAGTGGGTGTGAGGTGGAGCCCAGGAGTCTGCATTTTTCACAAGCCCCGCTAGGATTCTGAAGCAGATCACGTGAGGACAGAGGTGGGCTGGAGGGAGGGTGGATTCCCAGGCAGACTCCCATTCAGGAGGCCTGGCGTGTGGCCTGAGGGTCCGCATTTTCAACAAGTCCCTGCGGGGAGTCTGTGCTGCTGCTCTGGGGACCGTCCTCTGGAAGCCACTGCCCTGTATTTCAGACGGTCTTTTCCTTCCTCTCAGTGCGCCCTCTGCTTCATTCACAGCAAGCCTGATAAACCAATGCTCTCTACTGGACTTGCATCAGTTACTGCAGTGTTTCTGAAACCATATTCCTAAACATGTGAGTTCCCATAAGACATCATATTCAATATATTGTGTACGAGGTCTCCTCCAGCAAATGAGTTTGGGGAAGAAAAATGCTCCCCAGGCCAGGGGTGCAGGGCCGGGGTGAGAACACTGGTCCTGCAGTCTCCGCCTGGCCTCCCCACGCCTCCCCCTCCCCTGCCCAGGGGAGCAATGGGTATGACAGCAGACCCCACTCTGGAGTCAGGACGGCCCTAGGAGTTAATTCACACAAAGCTCCCCCATGTGCTCCCCCCAAGGCTGATTAGAGTCAGGATGGGCCTTCCAGGTCCGCAAGTCATCACGCACTTCGGCGGACTCAAGACTCTGAGACGCTCAGCGGCAGGAGACGGGGGGGGGGGGGGGGGGGTTGTTTCCCCCAGTGATTGGGCCTCAGGACCCCCCGACCCAACACCACTGTCTTTGTAATTTAAGTTGTCACACGTGTTTGCACGGAGCAGTTTCAGGAAGCACAGCAAGCCAGTGCTGGGTTCTGGAAGTCTCTCCCGAGAGCAAAATCGTTATCATACTCGGACCTTCGGAGACAAAGGCAGGTCCCCGTGACGGACATTTCAGAACTATTGCAAGGACCGTGGCCGGCCTCTGTCAGCTCCCTGCTGTGCTGAAGTACCCTGAGTGAGGGGGGAATCGGAGAGGTCTTTGAGAGGTGCGAGCACAGCGCTGAGGAGTGGACCTTCTCCCAGCGTGGGTCTCGGGTGGGTCTGTCCATGAAACGTCACTGGTGACAAAGGATCTGTGCTGAAGTCTGAGCGTAAAGGTGAGCCAGGCACACTCAGCCACGTACAGGGGCACCCTGGCCCTATCCCGCCAGGCTGGGAACCGATGGGGCTCTGGCCAGGTGTGGCAGGCCGTTACTGATGCAGTGTCCCCTTTAACCGTCGCACAGTTACTGGGTGAGAAGCCACAAGCCGCTTGCTCTCAGATACACACTTGCCTTGCCCCTCTGCAGTTGTCTAGACCCTGACTTCCTTCAGTCCAAGGCAGCACGCTAACCAGCAGGCCCCCCAGCCCAGGTGCAAGGGTTCCAGGGGAGGGCAGGGCTGTGCTACAGCTCTCCTGCTCTCCTGCCCAAGTTGGCCCTGACCTTGGAGCTCAACAGTTCAGTCAATCTTCTTCCCCCTCCTTTGCAGCATATTTCTTAAACCAGAACTAATGTATTCTGGACACAGAGCTCTCCAAACCAAGACAAAGAAAATTTGAAATATCTGAGCAAACAAAACCACTTTTCTTAAAATCTTCAAACCAAAAGGGAACGTGCAGAAACATTTACTCACTTTCCAAGCTGTCCATATTTTTCACTTGATGAGCCCTTAAAGAAGTGTTCCCCCAGTTCAGAAATCACCCAAGCAGGCACCGCCTGGCCTGTCCGGCTAGCGCTCCTGACCGCTCTTCTGCGGGGGAATTTCTGCCTTTTCTTCTTGGGGCCTCTAAATTCTTTCTTGGCTTCTCAGGCCTAACAGTGTATTTTGATGCACAAACAGGAATTAGCCCCTTCCTTGGTCCTTAAGGGTCCACCACGGCGAGGGCCCAGACCTGGAGCTTTCCCTCACCCTGGGTGTCGATGCAGCCTGCAGGCCCTCTCTCTGCGCTTTCCGCTTTCCTAATCGGCTGGTCTCTCAGGGCTAATTCCTGGGAGCCCCAAAGATGTGCAAGGCCAGGAGGTGGGCCTGGGTCAGGAGAGTTAGTGGGAAGACACCTGAAGCATACAGGACGGATGGGGGTGCCTACCCCCACTGTGGGCCCAGGCGGGGAGCTGGACTAAGGCATCAGGGTCTCCCCATCCCGCAGGCGTACCCATAGTTTGGGATCTGGGACCACCATCCCTTGTTCAGACCTCACAGCTCCCCCCGCCCCTTTTTCCCCAGTAGACTTTGTGTCCTCGGCCCCTTCGGCTGACCCGGTTTCCAGATGCCCTGTCCGGGCCGAGTGGTAAGGTGGGGCGCGGCGGCTGGGCGGGGACGCGGGGTGCGCGGGTGCAGCGCGGAGGGCGCGGCGCCTTTAAGGCCCGCGTCAGGCCGAGCGAGCGCAGGGGCCGGGCGGCGGGGCGGGGCCTCGGCGGGGCCGCCGCGCGGCTTCACCTGCAGTTCCGAACGCGCGGAACAGAGGCGCGGGCGGCTGAGAGGCCGGCGGACGCACCCGCCCGAGGGAGCCCGCCGCCGGCCGGACTTGGCCTCGCTCCCGGAGCCGGGCGGCAGTCGCGGCGGCGCAGCCTGGCTGGAGGCGCTGGGCCCGCTTGAGCGGCGGCGGCAGCGATCGGAGCGGCGCGATCGGGGCGGCGGCGGGGAACGGGCTCCGGGCGCCAGGCATCGGGCGGGCGCCGGGGCGCGGCGCGGCGGGGAAGATGACCGTGGGCTCCGGCGTGCTCCTCGTGCTGCTCTCGCTCTCCGGCGCGCTCCGGGTAAGTTGCGCCTCGCGTCCGGGCCGCTCGGCAGCCCAGGCAGCGCGGGGCCGCCCCCGGAGCTGGCGGGGCGCGCACTCGCCCGGCGGGGCTTTCCCGGGCTTCCCCGGCCCGCGCCGGGCGTCCCCGGCGCGCGCACCGCTGCATCCAGCCGGCTCCCGCGCTCCGCGGAGCCGCCTGCGGTCGGCAGGAGCGAGGAGCCGCCGGGTCAGCGGGGAGCGGCGGTGCGTTGCGGAGTGCTGGACGCGGGGAGCTCTGCCCGAAGCGGACCCGCCGAGCATCCCTCAGCCACCCCAGGTCCGCGGCCGCTGCCCCGGAGCTTGGCTCTCCCGCGCTGGGGCAGGCTGCCCGCTGGCGGAGCCGGCGAGCCCTCCGTCGCCCGCTCGTCGCGCTCCTCCGGAGTTGGCGAGCCCAGCCCGGGCTAGGGCTGAGGACGAGGGGAGCTGGCGGCGGCCGGCCGGAAGTCAGGGTGTTGGGGACACCCGGTCTGGCCGCCCCTGCTGGGGGCCGGTGCTCCCGGCGCGGCGCCGCATCCGTCCTCGTTCTCTGGGTGCTGGCAGGAGCCGCCGCTGCTGGTGGGCGGCGGATGTGGACCGAGGGGCATTCTCGGCGCGGACTTCCCGCGGCGCCTGCTGCAGCCAGTGTTCGGCGGGGCCCTCGCGTCTCGGAGCGGGGCCGCAGAGCCAGGCGCCAGGCAGGAGCAGGGTGAGGTGCACCCGGGAGCGCGGTCCGGGCGCCCGCCTTCCTGCGGAGCCCCGCGAGCTCTGTCCCCAGCCCTGCGCTGCGCCTGCAGGGTGCAGGTCCCGAGGGCAGCGTGCAGGCAGCGCCGGGGGGCGCCCCTAGGGTAAGGCAGCGGGGCCGCGAGAGTTGCAGGAACACCCTCTCGTGGCCGATCGGCCTCGCTGCTCCTCCAGGGCCTCGCTGTTGTAACCTCGGAAATAAACAAGTGCCCGCGGCCGGAGGCCCGCTCTGAGGCTCGGGGCGTTTGGGTGCGCTCGACCCACGCCCGGGCGGGTGGAAACTTTGCTGGGCGAGTTAGGTATCCCCGGGCTTCGGTCCTATTTGGAGCTTCGTTCCCGAGGCACGGAGCCGCGGTGTGGAGCTTTACCCGAGGAGTGACCCTCCGCCCTGCCCTGCCTCCCCTTGGTGCTTTTTGATGGGGGCGCCGCGTCCAGGCCGGCGTCAGGGTCCCGGGAGCTGCGGGCTGGGGCAGCCTCCGGAGCCGAGGACGGGCGGGCGGCGGCGCGCAGGCCTGGAGGAGGCGGGGAGGTGCGTTCCGCTTGGTGGCCCCGCGACGGCGCGACTGCGGGGTTCGGGCTGCGCCCCTGCTCCTGCGCTCGCCGCGGAGCCGGGAGCTGTGGCGCTCCTTCTTCTGACGCGGGGCTGGCTTCCCGTCGCACATGCAGCCTCTCCCTCCGTTCCCCATCCCTACGCAGCTGACCTAGCTGCCACTCCCCGCAGCCTGGGAGGGGCTCTTCGCCCACCTCCACACTTCCCTGCCCTCCCAGCGATCAGGGTTCTAGACCTCCCACTGGGCAGGATAGCCCAGGGTGCGCCGGGGGACAGGACAGGAGGACACCCACCTTCTTTGGTCAGTTAGGGAAGCTCTGGCCTGGTTAGGCTGGAGATGAGGGCTCCAAAAGTGGACAAGCGTCCAAGAAGTGGAGGGTGGGTGGAAGCCTCGGCCGCCTCCCTGCAGCCTTCCCGAGAGCCAAGCTCCGAGGTGGAGCTGAGTCTTGGAGAATCTCCTTTCCTGCCCTGCCCCTCTCCTTCCTCCTGGCCACCACAGGGAGGAGAAGGCCTGCTGGCCCACCTCGGCCCAAGCCTGAGCACTGGGGTGGGAGGGTGACACGGCCCTGGCAGGAGCCTGCTCCCTTGGCCGCCCCTCCTCTGTGTCTGCATTTGCTAACTCCTGGATCTGCTGCTGGACAGTCCTCAGACCTTCCCTTCTGCCACGTGTGGGTGAGGCCCTGACAGGACCTCAGCCTCGCCATCCGCCGGCCCTCCCTCCCTGCTGCACGCCCCCCGTCCCTGGCCAACGTGGAGACCACAGGGGCAGACCCCAGATTATGTCTGGGAGGAGGCTCTGGTGGACCAAGGCTTGTCATAGCTGGAGACCTTGCATGCAGGAGGCCCGACTAAACGTGGGTTGGATGCAATTTCCGTGAACTTGTGTTTTTTCTGACCTCTCTTGTTTTTGTTCTCAGGCCCACAATGGAGATCTTACAGCCAGGGAGACCTGCAAAGCTGGATTCTCTGAAGAAGATTACACGGCATTAATCTCCCAAAATATTCTGGAAGGAGAGAAGGTCCTCAAAGGTAAGGCAGACATGTAAATGAAATGGCATACCATGCTCTGGATTAGGGAAACATTACCACCCACAGAAAAAGAGGCTCGGCTGGCTTTGAGCCAGGCTCTTTGCAAAAAAAAAAAAAAAAAAAAATGGTGGAGAGGTCAGTGGAGGTGCAGCTCTGTCGACCTAAATGGCCTTTTGCATCACAGGTGAATGATTCAGAATCTCTGTCATTTTTGAGTGAGGTGAATCATTTCCTGGGCAACAAACTGGAATTCGGATGTAGCGTCACCCAAATAATGTGCAGAGAGAGAGAGACCTTCTTACCAAGTATTTCTGTGTATGAAATTCTGGATTCTTAAATTATCCCTGCTTTGAAATGCATGATAAAGCAGACGATGTTGTTGGGGATGCAGTAAATAAGCCCACAGACGTTCTGTTCGCAAATGTGCCATGAGTTTTCATTACTGTCCCACTGATGGCACGGAAACACACGTGCAGGAGGGAGCTGCCGGTTAGCTTTACTGTAACCGCAGGACGATACCCACATTTGTGATGGGGAAGTCAGGGGCAGCTTCAGAACTCAAATGACAATTGATCATTCTGCATATTGACCTGTTTCCCTCTCAAGACAAACTAACTGGCCTTTGTATTTGCATGGGAGGGGAAATAAATCAGTTCTTTCTTCCTTGAGGTTTCAAAGTGGCACCACAAACACCTCGGCGCGTGCCTTCCCTCCCCGCATCGGCTTCCAGAAGCGGCTGCGTTTAGCCGATTCCAAAGTGATGGAGGGAACAAACTTTAGTGGAAGCATCAAAGCTAAGTTTCAATATTCAGGGCAAAATCATGCTCAGGCTGCTGACTTCCTGCCCAGTTTTCTGTTTTAGGGAATGCAGCGTCCCCGCCACGAGCACCGACAGCAGATCCTTCGTGTGCGGGGGAACGCTCACAGAGCTGGTTGATTCTTCACATCCTGTCTGTGGAGACAGCTCGTTGACCTACTGTGTGTGCCTGGTTATGTTAATCAGGATCTTACTTTGCACCGAGTCCAGCTTTTCTAACTTATTTGTTGTCATCTGAGTTGACTATTAATATAGGGGTGTGATACTACTGACTCTTTCATTGATTATCAAAAAACAAAAAACAACAACAAAAAAACCCAACCTCTTGGCAGTTGGCCTAGAAGCGGGCTGGGTATGCTGTGGGAGTGAGCATCTATGGTAAGAGTTTTCAAGAGATGCTTTGGTAATTGCACAGTGTATGCCATTTTAGACCGCCTTTCAGGATCTGTGGGTTTATGAGAATCCCTGTGTGTGCACAGAGAAGGCCCGGAAGACTCTTTCACTCTCAGTGCAAATCAGGGGCGGCTTACTGCAGTCCTGCTGTTTGTGTGTCCTGAGGCTGGCATCCTTGCCACCTCCCCAGTATGCAGCTAAACTTAAGATCTTGGCATATCAATTTTACTCAGGAATTTAAGAAAAAGTACCTCTATTTTTGTAACAGCAGGTGCTACCTACTATGGAAGAGAATGACAGATGATTCTCTTACTTTTCTTTTTTTTTTTTTTTTTTTTTTTTTTTTTTTTTTTATGCGTTACGCGGGCCTCTCACTGTTGTGGCCTCTCCCGTTGCGGAGGACAGGCTCCGGACGCGCAGGCTCAGCGGCCATGGCTCACGGGCCCAGCCGCTCCGCGGCATGTGGGATCTTCCCAGACCGGGGCACGAACCCGTGTCCCCTGCATCGGCAGGCGGACTCTCAACCACTGCGCCACCAGGGAAGCCCTCTTACTTTTCTTAATAAAATGTAAGATTTCCAACTCGCACCTCCTCTCTCTCCTGGTGGACTGTGCGGGTCCAGGCTGACCTGCCCTCTGCTCCTAGCCCATGTGATGGAGAAGCCTTGGTCACTGGCTGGATGCTGGCCTGCCCCGTATGCCCCAGGAGTCCATCATCGTACGTGAACTTGGACCAGCTCACGGACTGTGTGGATGCAAGACTCATATTCTCGGCACTTACTTACACCCGCGATGAGGCCCAACCCAAACCTGGTTGAGGGGGGAATCACAGAGTATCTCCCTCACCTGCGTGTGCCACTCCCTCTGTGTTCTCAGGGACAGAGAGGTTTTATCTTAGAAATAATTTTACACACATGGAGGCAAAAGCTACCACTGCATACACTCAAGCCACGGCAGATAAAAACCTCTGTTTATGTAGAAAACTTTGCAAACGACAGGACCACAGTGAAGATGCATGTGTCGAAAATAAGTAAGTGGCCCAATATTTCTGTTATCCTGGTAGGCATCAAGTTAAATAGATAATGACTACTTACAATTGAGTTATGCCAGCGGAGAGAGCTTAACCTTAATTTGACAAGCAAAGCTTCACAGAGTCCCCGTTTTATTCTAAATGCACCGTAAGCCGTTAATGACTGCTTTGCGGTTCCTTCTCTTTGCCGGAGTAAGCTCACCGGCAGCCCCAAACATCCAGGCTCCAGAAGGAGAGATTTGTTACACAGTAATTAACTTGTTTATGATAAATGGATGGAAGAAATGTTGTGGCATTTTGTTTTATGTCTAAATGAAAAAGCATTTGCGTTCAAAAAATTTCACGCTAATTAGGCTTAAAACAGTTTTCCCCAGTAGGGCAGCAGACACTATGGTATTGGGATCCTTTTGAATGGCGGGCAGAACCGCTACGTATGCCGTCTGGAGTGTTTGTTTAGCTGATCTGTAGTTCCTAGATCCCCTCCACGTTGTGTTTCCTGTCTGTGCTCCTCCTGGCGAGCACTCGAGTGTAACTGCACACACTCTTACACCGTGGTTTGTTTCCAGGATCATTCACTGATGGCCATGATCACTGGTGCATGGTAATATCTAAAATAGGATGGTTGAGCCCTTTTCCTTACGTGACAACAGAGCGTTCTCTACACCATAGTTTAGCATTGGGTAGTGGCTAAGCTGGTGTCTTTTTCTCGGCTTTGTTAATAATTAACGGTCAGCCCGGCCGCAGCTGATGCACTGACCTGCATCGCTCTCTCATGGCGGGCAGAGTTCTGCGAAAACCCAGACCAGCTTCAAGGTAAAACCCCACAAGGATGGGAGATTGAGGGGCGGCTTTGTGGGAAACCAGCACGGATGGGTCGTATCTGTCCTCGCTCCTGGAGAAGAGGGTGATGTGTGTGAAAATGTTGTCTGCCAGGGCAGGGGAAGTGGGGTCTGGACATTGCCCCTCGAGTTCAGATAATACAGAAAGAGGTGCTTTGTTTCTGATGACTTCATTTACTGAGACTGCCTCAGAAAAGCCTTCCCTCTCCCATATCCCAGGGAGTTTATGACCATCTTGTGCCCTTGACCACACTTTGCTTTCTCATTGGAGAATTTATATTATCTGGTCAATCATCTTTCTTACTTAAACTGTAAGGTTCATGAGGGCAGCAGCCCCGTCACTCTGGTTTAACATTTAGAATGTCCTGGGCCAACAGGATAAAACCCAATTAACAGAATCTTAAATGAATGGGGTTTAATTTTTCTCACGTAACTGTGAAGAGGCAGGTAGTCAAGGGCTGATCAGGTCAGTGGCACCATCTCATGCCTAATCTTTTTTCTTATCATTCTACCATCTTTAGTTTGTCAGTGTATTGCCTGATATCGTAAACTGGCTGCTGTGGCTCCAGGCATTGCATTTGAGTTCACAGCAAGCTAGAAAAAGGAGGGAGTAGTAGCACCATCTGCATCTCTTCCCTGTATCAGAAAAGCAAACACTTTCTCAGAACCCTTGCTGAAGTTCTCACTGGCAAGGACTAGGTCACATTCCACTCCCAGTGGAAACAGGTGGGGAGGCTGGGAGGCAGAGAATTGCAAAGTCTGACTTAGACCTGTTATGATCCATCACCTGGTAGATGAGTAAATTGCTACTTGGAGCAGAGTTGGGGGTCTTAGGAAGGAAGAAGGGAGGAATGGGTACCGAGGAGACAAGCATCAGTGTCTGCCACATAAAGGTTTCCCCAGCTTCCAGCACCCTACCCAAAGCAGAGTAACAGGCAATGCCTTGTAGAACGAATGGCTCATTTGTGTATCAAGTCACACAGAGGGAGGGATGGTTGAGGAGAGACCAAATGCATGCAGGGGTCTGGAATCGGCATCTAAGAAATCGCCACAGTGTAATGACTGTGGCCAGAAGTACCGCTATCTTGTCTTTAGAAGTATGTTGAAAACAGCCTCTTTACCCTCCTCTGTGAAGACAGGTAACACTCTTGCCAGGGTGGAAGGTGTCGCTAGAGGCATGGACCAGACGCTGAGCAAGTCTGACTGCACACCTATCACCCAGTGTCATGCCTGCCTTGTGGGGCCGTGGGTGTGCAACCAGTGTTGTCAAATGAAGTCATGAATGAGCCAGAAAACGCTGACACTGTGGTGTTTCTGAGTCCCCTCCATCAACTCACAGATAAGCGGGAGCTGCTCGGAATGTTCAAATAAATGGCACGCACAACAAAGCCACCATGTGTGCTATGAATCACTGGACACTGCGGGTTGCCTGTCCAGTATCCGTTCTGTCCCTCTTCCTTACTAACAGAACCTCTTCCTTACTAATGAAACCTCTTCTGTCCTGATCTGGTTGGCTCACACTGAGCCCTATTTAATATACCCACACCTCTGGTAGACTTTTACACCAAGGTGGCAATATGGCCCTTTTCTGGTCAATGGGATCTGACTAGGTTTTTCTGTTAGATGAGACTTGTGGGAAAGCTGTTTTTTTCATGGTAAAGAGTAACAGACTCAGCTGGCCATGCCTTCTTTCTTTTGCCCTTACCTTTTTCTCCTGCCTGGAATATGGATGTGATGTCCGGGGCAGAGCAGCCATCTTGTGACTGTGAGGATGGTGGCGTGGGAACTGGATCTCAGGTGGCAACCTTGAAAAACTGCAGACTTTCACTGTCCCCTGAGAGATGAGAAAAATAAGGATAAAACACCACAGTCGAGTTTCTTGTGACGTGCAGCCTAATGCAATCCCTGCCTTTGGGAAAGCAAGAGCTGTGCATGCTAGCAGGTGCCTGTCTTTCCCTCTGGAGGCTCAGAGCCTGTTTCTTGCTCTGCCCTGAGCCTCTATCCATCCTTTGTTTCTTGGGCCTTGGCCTTACTCTTGCCCTAGCGGCCTTCTGCTCCTTTGTAAATTAGTATCCACGTCCAGCACACTGGATTGCAGAGAGCATGTCTGGGCACTCGGTACATATTTGTTGAACAGAGGAAATGAATAGTCACCACTTCAGACTCTCTCTTTGGCCAGGACATGACTGAATCATTACATATATTAAGTCAGGGCTGTCTATCTCATCCCCCCACCCCAGAATGTGAACTCTCTGCTGGCCGTCTTAGCCGCCCTCCTCAGGGAAGCCAGGAGATTATGCACTGGGAATCCTGGTCTTAACCAAGACATGGAGGTGAGTGGAGGTGAAGCAGGACTGAGCCCCAGCGGGTGGCTTCCACTGGCTCTAAGCCAGAACTTTCCTTGCTCTTGAAGCCAAAGGAGGCTCCTTTGAGTACCCAGACCTCACTGCCTTCTATTGGTGGTGCCTCAGGTGTCCCCTGAAAAGGAGCACCCGGAGCCCGTGGTAGTGGTGGAGACCATGGTACCCCTCTGGCTGTCTTTGGGGCCAGCCTTGCCTTTTCAGGGACCAGCGCTGTTTTGGGTTTCTCAGCAGCCTTTCCCTGCTATAATTTTGCCTGGTCGCAGAGTTAAGAGGTTTAGAAAGAGTTTATATACTTAGAAAGTGGCTTCTATCAGATAAGAGGTAAGAACAGCACAGTGATAAAGCACGAAAAGCCTGCTTTATGCGCTGCCCACGCGCCAAAGCTCACGCCGATGGAGGGCCCTGATAGCCGTGTTTAAAACCAAAAGGAGGCCAAGGACTGCAGCCCCTGCCCTCGGCCACCACACCGCCTGCGGGCCCGGCCACCGCTTCTGTTGCTCCCCCTGCAGCCTGGAGGGAGGTGCTAGTGCCTGGCCTTCCTCACTGGGTCCCTAAGGCCACGGATCAGGAGCGCCCCCCAGCACCCTCTACCCCCTGTGCCCTCTCTGGTCAACTGTCATGAAATAAAAATCCTCATCTCAGAGGCACACACACCAGTTAGACGTGAGGATGACGGACTCATCCACACTGCAGTTTGAAGATTAAGATTTTTGCATTTCAGAAATATGTATTTTAACGGAGTCTTAGGATGAGGGAATGTGAAACTTCATATACTTATAACATCGCGTCCCAGCTGGGTCTGTGCCAGCCTCGGCACACGTCCCGTGTAATCCTCCCAAAAGCCTTTCTGGGGAGGTAAAATTATTCCCATTGTATGGATCAGAAAGTGAAGATTGAGGAGGTTGAGAGATTGGCCTAAATGCATGCAGTCCGCTCTGTTTTCCCTCATGTTCAGACCCACGCTCTTAGCTTGTTTACATCTCCCCTGTAATGTGAACGGAGATGCTTTCTAGAGCGCTTGAGCGGACAAGAGACGCCCCAGATGTTCAGGGGCACCGTCACAAAACCGGCAGTTATCAGGCATGATTCAGACGTGCTGATTGTTTCTCACCTCGAACGTTCGGAACAAACAGAGGCCCAGTTTATCCAGAAGTGCGTGACTGCAGTTGCTGATGTGGAAGGGCCCATCTGAAGTGGGTCCAAACTTGGTGGACACCTTGGGTTGGCAAAAGTGGCCTTGGTTGTAGAAGAGCAGGATTCTGCGATGACAGCGGGAGTGTGCGATCCCGGGCGTGGGGCAGACGGTCCCAGAACCACACTCTCACTCAGCTCTCAGACTCTGCCCACGTTGGGGACACAGCAGAGAAAGCCTACAGGAGCCAGCCGTCCTGGCACACGCTTGATGGGGGCAGGGCTGAGGCTCGGGACAGTGTCATAAACCACTCCCGCTGTGGCTCAGAGCCTGGGGGACCTCGATGAGGCTCCTGAGAAAAGCTGACAACCCTGGTCTGAAGGAGGCCGCCCACCTGACCAGGCCGGGCTTCCTGTCACCACCTCTGTGGTATGCGGGGGCTGTGCGGGAGAGAGGGCCCTCCGGCTGCAGGTGGTCCTTTCTGCCTGGTTCTGGGGTCCTCAGTGTTTGCGGGGGCCTCCGATTCTAGGTCCTTCCCTCCTTCCTTCCTTGTGTCCTTCTTTCTTTTTCTTTGGAGCATAGTTAGGTGGATGCCAGAACTAACCACAAACTGAGAGCGAGTGAGGAAGCCAGCACTCATTTTTGCAAAGAATGTTCCTGTTTTTCTGACTCTTTGAAGGAGCAATTCTTACTCCAGTGGGGCTTCCCTGGTGGTGCAGTGGTTAGGAATCCACCTGCCGATGCAGGGGACATGGGTTTGAGCCCTGGTCGGGGAATATCCCACATGCCACGGAGCAACTAAGCCCGTGCGCCACAACTACTGAAGCCCGCGCTCTAGAGCCCGTGAGCCACAACTACTGAGCCCGTGCGCCTACAGCCCATGCTCTGCAACAAGAGACGCCACTGCAATGAGAAGCTCGCGCACCACAACAAAGAGTAGCCCCCGCTCGATGCAACTAAGAGAAAAGCCCGCGCACAGCAACGAAGACCCAGTGAAGCCAAAGATAAATAAAATAAATAACATTTATTTAAAAAAATTCTTACTCCAAGTGAATTCCACTATACAAAATACTGTAAGCTGCGTGACTGTCTTTCCGTCAAGGGTGGTAAAGTTCTCCCCAGTGTGCTCTTGTAAAACCTCATGGCAAGACCTCATTGTTTTTCTTGTAATCTTCAGAGAGGGCTGTGCTATGTTGTAAGACAGGCTGGTAAAAGCGCTCCCTTTTTGCTTAAAAACTAAGGATTTTGGTGACTTTTTGCCCAGGCTCTAGGCTTCCCTCTCCTGGTGGCCTCTGGTACTGTCTCAGCCACCTCTCCCCACCTCCACTCCTTTCCTTAAACAAAAAAGAACAAAACTGAACAAAAACCTACTTAATTATCTTGGACTAGTGTTTGCTGCCAAAGGCCCTTTCCCTTCCAGCCTGCATCAGGGGCACGTCGTGTTTTTTGAGGACTTATTATATGCTAATATGTACTCACATTTAATGCCTTCAAGACACCTGTGGGCTCAGGGCAGTCAGAGGCCACGCCCCCAGACCACCTGGTCTGTATGGGCTGTAAGACTTTCCGCTCCCACACTGCCTTTTCCAGGGAGGAATTTGCTTAGATTGAGGACTGTATGCGTTTCTTAGTGTGGTACAAGTGACCCATAAATGTAGCGGCTTAAAAGACACCGATTTTATCAGCTTGTTCTTCTGGACATCAGAATCCATCCAACATGGGTCCCCCTGGGCTAACATCCAGGTGTGGGCAGGCTGGATCCTTCTGGAAGCTCCGGGGAGAATCCGTTTCCTGCCTTTGCAGCTTCTCGAGGCCCCACTGCTGTCCTTTTCTCGCGGCCCCTTCCTCTACCTTCACACCAGCACCGGTGCAGCTCCCCACGGTCACATCACCTTCCCTGACTGCCTCTTCCGCTCATAAGGACCCCGTGAGGACCCTGGGCCCCCCACCCCCAGATAGTCCAGCATCACCTCCCGTCTCAGGTCCTGGACTTGAGCACATCTGCAGAGGCCCTTTTGCCACGAGGGTGGCGTACTCGCAGGTTCGGGGATTTGGACGTGGGTGTCCTTGGGGCCTCCCGCAGGCCGCCGCATGCTGAGGACCTGCTGTGTCGCGGGCATTGTGCTGTGTTCTTCACTCGGCTCCTGTGGACCCTCAGCGGTTCATGTGGGCACCCCCGCTTCACGGAGAGGAAAGTGAGGCCCAGGGCGATTCAGTAACCCAGTGGGAGACGGGTTAGGGAGACCTGTTTGCATCCAAAGCTGCAGCCCTGAGCCCTGCCCCCCATGGCCCTCATCCCATCCTGCCTCACTCTAGGAGCTCCCGCCTACGGCGTCTCTAGTTAGGACTCTGGTTGGCAGCTTCCTCTTGGGTCCTGAGACGGGGATTTGCCACTCTGGAGACTCTGAAAGGTGACGGTGGCCACAAAACCCGTCTGAAGCAGCTTCCAATCCGGCTGCTTTAACTGCGCCTTGTTTAGCTTCACTGTGTTTTCTTGCCTCATGTGGAGATTTAGGAAGGATTAAGGTAAGCCTTCAGCAACAGATAAATATCTGCAGGGCAGGGGAGTGCCTCCCCCTGCCTGTCAGGTAGGAGGATGGGCCTCCTGGAGGTGGGAGCTTACCTGCCCAGGGAGAGGCCCCGGGAGAAGCTGCAGGCCTTCCTGGCCTGGAACAGGTGTGCTTTCTGTTTAGAATACAGTTTAATTCAGTTTAATTCAGTTGCAGCCCCGGGGTCGGGGTGCAGACCCCATGTCTGTCCAAGAAGGGGGCCTTGCTCTCCTTATCCTTGAGCCAGGTAGAGAGGACGGCTCGCCTCCCAGACTGGCCCCCTTCGGGAGTGCGCACCCGTGCGTGTGCGTCTGACTTGGAGAAATGTTAGAGTTTCGTCTTGCTTGGTTTTTGCTGCCCAAATGTGTTTGAACACCTTCGATGTTGATCTGCCTGGAAAGCCGAGAGGGACCCTCGGTGTGTACGTGTGCTAAGCTTCCCGCCCCGGTCTTCTGCGTCCAGCGGGGCAGGGGAGGAGTGAGGGTGGGGAGTTCTCCTGGGAGAGGAGCTGGATGGGGGCAGCCCTCCCTTCTCTAGGCCTTGGTTTCCTTATCTGAAGAGGGGCAGGATGTCCAAGTGTGGTCCAGGAACTGCCTGCCTGGGGGTTAAACTGTTAAACCCGGCAGGCTCCTGGGTCCCCTCCCACACCAATTGTAGTGGGTTGGATGGTGTCGACTTAAAAAAAATGCAGTGTGAGAGTCGTGAGTTAAGTTGTACTGGGGGCAAAATGAGGACTGTAGCCTGGGAGACAGCATCTCAGATAGCTCTGAGAAATCGCTCCAAAGAGGTTGGGGGGAAGGTCAGTATAGATGTGATTTTGGTGAAGGGGGAGTACATGCAAACAAACAAGTATCTTTTTGCAGAAGGTTTCTGCGAGTCACGAGGAGCAGACGTCACCATGAAGGATTTTAGTGCTTTTCTAGATACGAGGAGATACAAGAAGTGGGTTCATAAAATTGGCTCCTGAAAATATCTAACTATCTGAAGACCTGTTTTGCCAGTTTTTCCCAGAGCACAGAGTCCCTCATTTCTGCTCTCCACCCTGAGCTCCTTTCAGGGGGTGTCGAAGGTCAGCAGCCGCAGCAACATGTGATTTAACCCTTGTAGAGGTGGATGGCAAGTGCCCATGGCAAGGGCCAATTCGTGGTTGACAACGGTGGCCCCAAAAGATACATCAACCCAGAACCTGTGACTGTGACCGTGTTTGGAGAAACGGTCTTTGCGGGTTCAACTAAGCTAAGGATCTTGAGATCACCCGGGATTATCCAGGGCCCTACATCCAGTGACAAGTGTCTTTATAAGTGACAGAAGAGGAGACACACACACACAGGGGAGAAGCTGTGTGACGATGGAAGTAGAGCCTGGAGTGATGAGGCCACAAGCCAAGGACACCCGGGGGACCAGGAGCTGCAAGAGGTGGGAAGGACGCTCCCCTGGAGCCTGTGGAGGGAGTGCAGCCCTGCCAACTTGGATTTCAGACTTATGGGCTCTAGAACTTCAAGAGAATACTTTTTTTTTTTTTTTTTTAAGTCTGTGGTCACTTGTTACAGCAGCCCCAGGAAACTCACACACACACTGAACTAGAAATCCTGGGTCTGTGCCCTAGGACTCTGCCTATTTAATCCAACTGCCAGGGAAGCTGATGTTCCTTAAAGCCTGAAGGCTTCAGGTCTAGAGGACGTTTACCTTCAGAATTCCAGCGCTCAGCATCCCTCATGAGAAAGTGTGTTTTCCATGAGGGGCTCTGCCAGGAGGTAACCAGCATCCTAAAGTGCTGCTCAGGTGGGCGGTGGGAAGGATGCTGTGGTTTCCATCTCCCCAGAACAGTAAATGGGGCACGGCAGTACAGAAACGTAGGATCTCGTATTATAGAGCCTGACACAGAACAGTTTCATTGGAATTAAAATGTATGTGAACATTTGCTCTCCTCCCATTATCCTTCCCGGTCAAATGGAATTTTAACAAGGATTATAGCTCAGATAATATCACATAGATACACTGTAAATATTTTGTTAACCTGAAGGTCTGCATTTGGGAATCGTATCGTTGAACCGCTGCTGCTGCAGAAGGAAAGGCACGCTCCCTGCCACTGTGGAGATGCGCGTGAAGGAGCGGGTGCTCTCCGGAAGGAGAGCATTCATCGAATATGCCTCTTCTCTCCCCAGAACTGCTTTACTCTACAAATGCAAAAAGGCATTATTTCTGGCTCCCAGTGTCCTTTCCGTGTCTCGAGCAGCGGCGTTTTTGCTGCCTGGCCCCTTAGCCCTCCGGAAAGCAGAGGTGAGCGGGGCTTTCCCCAGGAAGGCGGCTGCTCAGCTCAGGTTCCAAGGCCCTGACCCTGTCCCTGTCCGTCTGCGGCTGCGTTGCAGGTAGCCTCCTGCATTCCTGGGACCAGACTGTCGCCAGCCGCCCTGCCTGCTGGGTCTGTGTTGACGGGGAGCCCTGGGTATCCCAGGGGGCTCCAGGTCTTAATTGGCAGGGAGTGGCTGTGGCCATCCTGTCTGTCTTTTGGGGTTGGGATGGGCAAGCAACCCAAGGGCCGGCGACCGGCATGGGAATGGGCCTGGCCTTTGCATGACCACTGCCACTGGGCACCAGGATTCTCAGGCCCCAGGCGCTGCTCCAGCTGGCCCTTCGGGCTGCATGCGACACATCTCCCCATGAGTGACCCAGGGCAGCCGGAGCAGAGGCGGAAGGGCCCTCGGGTTGGAACGTTCTGGATCAGCCGTGTCGTTGCTTTCTCTTGATGGTCAGGCTATTTGCATGGCATTGGGTTATGAACGCTGTAAACTGGGTGAGCTGGGTCATGCAGCCCCTGTGGTGAGTACCAGGCTCCCACGGGCGCCCTGTCGCATGCTTGCGTCTGGTCCCATCCGAGGAGTTGGGAGGACCGTTGTTCTGTTTTCTAGTCTGTGGATCTAGGCTTCCTCTGCACCAGGCACCTTGGCGGTGCCAACCACCACCCTCTGAGGAGAGCGCATTATTAGCCCCCTTTTACGAAGCAGGGGACGCTGATGCTGGATGGTTTGGGGACAGTTGTTTAAGTGGGGCAGCCTGCCTCCTGAGGCCTGCCCTTGCCCTGTTCTGTCCATCACCTTGGCCCCGATTCCCCCCACGGAGACCGGGCACCCCCGAGGCAGGGGGTCTGATAGCCTGGGGGGTGCAGACCCGGCGCCCCCGTCATCAGCTGTGTGGCACTTAGGCACGTGCCGTGTCTGATGTGACCGCCGGCACTGCTTCCCCAGGAGGAAATGACAGTTCACTGCCCAGGCTGGTCTCGAGGGTCCAGCAGGACTGACCTGCAGGAAGCCGAGTCTGGCCCGTGGACAGCAGGCCACTGCCAGCCTGCATCGTGGTCACTGCTCTTGTTAGATGACCAGACTCTCCTCCTCCTTGCCCCTGAGAGGTGATGAGCTGGCCTTTGGAGCAGTAAGTTTTCCATTAGACGGCAGCTTGATTTGATATTTTTTATGGTTTTGTTTGGGGACGTTTTCCCTTCTTGACCTTTACATTCTTACGTGAGGCCAGAGACCTTTTGGCAAAAGGCATGTTTTTAAAATTGAATAAACAAATGATGGAGAGGCTTATTTAAAGCTTTGTAGGCTCGTGGGGAATGGAGGCCGCACATGGACATAATTTCACAACCGTTATTTATTAATAGGGCTGGGTATGATTGGATTATGTCATATCACCTTTAATGCTGGGGCGTGACGAGCTAATGGAGTCATTAGGCAATGAGTGTCCAAAGATCGCTGTCACCATCCTGCAGGCTCCTCACTGTTTAAAGCCGGACGCATTTTCTCAAGTTATCTTACTCTTTCCCACCTTCCCTCAGATGCAAAGAAGGGATTATACCACATAAGCAATGTATACCACAGCTTACATTTTAAGATAAAAACAGAATACCAGCAAAGGGCTGAAGGCGATAAAATTGTGATCAAAAGTCCGTAAAATTATAGAACTATATTTTCTTGAGAACAGAGAGGTTTCACAGTGACTTTTAAGGAGCTGGACAGCTTAAGGATTTATCTGCAGAGGAGTGTAAGATATACTTCCATGTAAGAAAAAAAAAATTGTTCCGTGCTTGAAAGGTTAATGGCTGGTAAACGTCAATTTTCTACCATGCTGCGAAAATTGCAGCGGCCTTTGAAATCCATTTTGAAGTCTTGGACCCTTTGAAAATGACGAGGGGCAGGGGTGCCGCCTGAACCTCAAGTGTCTTTCCTTCTGGCTGCGCAGTGGCACCTTTGCTGGAAGGGAGAGTGTCTCCCAACTGCTGGGAGTGTTTCACCGGGGTATTTTGGGTTTAAACACTTAACAAATGCTCTGGATATCTAGTCCTAGAAACTGCAGGTGCGTCTTTATGACATAAGATCTGTCCCCACCCCGATAAACCTGAACTGTATTTGTAGGTCGTCCTGGGATATTTGCATTTGAAATATTACAAGCATAGCCTTCTCTAAAGATCTTTGATTTTAAATATGATGACAGCGACAGACTTTGGTTGCAGCCCCTGGAATGAGAATGGGGTTGTCTCCACTTTTTGGAATTCCAGCACACAGAGGTTCTGGAACTTTCCGGAGTTTCACAGGATAGACTAGGGTATGGGATGGGAGAGCCTTCTCATCTGAGCCTCTCCCACCTCTCTCCACGTCTTCTGTGCTTTCCCTGGGATGCAGGTTTGCTCGGGCAGAGCAGATGCCTGTAATTAGAGGAAACTTGTAGGGCCAGGCTTGAAGGATCATCCCTTGTGTGTTAATTTCCCAGTGCCCTTCGATTCCAGCATCTTCCGCTGTATTAAATGCAGCCCATTGACAGGGGCGCTCCTTCTTCCTAAGTGATAGACGACGGTCCTCACGTCCAGCCTCGCTGAATCAGCGCAAGGGAGGGGCCAGGGGGCTGCCTTTCTGATTTCTTTGTGAGCAGGACTGAATTCCCCTTGGGCTGGCGTGGAGCCACAGGCCTGGGCTCCAGCATCTTCCACTGTGAGGCTTCAGCCTGGAGGGTCACGTGTCTGTGTTTAAATCCTCTGTGCTCACCTGATTGGTGGTTCTCACCTGTCAGCCTCACACAGTGGGCGAGGCCACGTGAACCTAAAATAGGAATTTGATTTTTCAGCACCGTCAGCCTTTCCCCCGGAAGAGGTGCCGCTCACGTGATGGTTCTGTCACGATGTAAGAGAATCTTGGTTTTGCCTTTTCCCGCTTGAAAGATACAAATGAGAGGTGACAGGTCTCCCCTCAATGCGCCAGGTTTGGTGGGGGGGGCAGGTCGGGACTCGGAGGCTGTGTTTAAATCAGGTAGCTGATTGTGGGCGGGGATGGAAAGGGGTGCAGGGCTGAGGGAGAAAGACCAGAAGAGAGGGGACTTGGTTGCTTCCTTCTTTAACATAAAATTGTGTCATGAATGGCTTTTCCTCCCTGCACAAAAGAGGCACCAAGAAGAGAATTCTTTTTTTTTTTTTTTAACATCTTTATTGGGGTATAATTGCTTTAAAATGGTGTGTTAGTTTCTGCTTTATAACAAAGTGAATCAGTTATACATACACGTATGTTCCCACATCTCCTCCCTCCTGCGTCTCCCTCCCTCCCACCCTCCCTATCCCACCCCTCCAGGCGGTGACAAAGCACCGAGCTGATATCCCTGTGCCATGCGGCTGCTTCCCACTAGCTATCTACCTTACGTTTGGTAGTGTATATATGTCCATGCCTCTCTCTCGCCCTGTCACAGCTCACCCTTCCCCCTCCCCATATCCTCAAGTCCGTTCTCCAGTAGGTCTGTGTCTTTATTCCTGTCTTACCCCTAGGTTCTTCATGACATTTTTTTTTCTTAAATTCCATATATATATATATGTTAGCATATGGTATTTGTCTTTCTCTTTCTGACTTACTTCACTCTGTATGACAGAATTTTCAAGCCAGGCCTGTGTCCTCCTGGCAGCCCCTGTGCTGGCAGACATGCTCCATTGTTGGGTTCTAAAAGGAGGATTCTGGAAGGATGTCACTCGGTGACATGCAAATAGAAAGTCCCCCAGTGGCTTTCTAAGGTTACAGCTTCAAGGAGGCACTAATTAGTCACCTCGTCCAGCCCCAGGGGAGCAGAAGGGCTGCTCCCAAGATAAGGAGGCTGCAGGCCCCCTCCCTCTAAATCTGCTCCTCTCTGTGGGCAGAAAATCCCATTGTTTTCTCCCTTTGAAAGGTGGTTATTTTATCAGGGAGGCATCCCCCCCTGCAGCTGTTCAGGCGTTGCCTTACCGCACTTCTCTCTTTTCAGTTTTGAAATATTATTTCCTTCTTGCTTAAATGCCACGCGGGTAAAAACTTTTGTTGATGAGAAACGGCATCGTGGGTGAGGGCGTTGTTTCTTGCCCAACTTCCTGGGCTCTCTCCTGGGTGGTGAAGGCTGATGGTGAGAACGGGTGCGACTCTGGACGCTTGCCTGTATTTTTCTGAAGGAGTCTTGAGCTCTGAGTGTCAACCAGCAGCTGCGGAGGCAAACGCTTATCTGTTTATTTCCTAACATATTGTGCTGTTAATCTCAACTCAACTGTCTACCAGTGGAACTGCTCTTGGTGAGACTGTATAGCCTCTCTCCAGGAAGTTATTTGATTTTTGATGTAAGGAAAAGGATTAATGCAGTTGGGCTTTGATAAGGCTGGCCGTCAAGCGTGGCACAGACACGCTCATCCCAGCCATATCACTGACAGTCGGATGGTTACGGGAGCACTGCAGAGCGGCGATACGGGACGTGCAGAGATAATTGTAGTTTTGCTATTTAAAAAAGAAGTCTAGTGCTTTACAATGTTAAAATGATAACCTGTTTAGGGAAACTCGCGGTGCCTGTCTCTTGGCACAGAAAAACCTCTTCTAGCAGCTTGACTGGACCCTATTAACCTATTTTTATTTTCCTGAGCAAAAATTAAAGTCTCATTTCTGTTTGAACTCTTAAGCTTAGGATGTAGGACCAGAAGTGCGTATCTGCAGTTTTGAACTGAACATAATTCCATAGATTTTGTACCTGTGATGTGTCTATGCCTTTGCTTTTAAATGATCTGAAGGGTTGAAGTTAGATGCACTTGGTTAGACTTGGGATAAGTGCCTCGATCTACGGGGGCATTTTTTTTTTTCTTTTTTTTTTTTGCGGTACGCGGGCCTCTCACTGTTGTGGCCTCTCCCGTTGCGGAGCACAGGCTCCGGACGCGCAGGCTCAGCGGCCATGGCTCACGGGCCCAGCCGCTCCGCGCCATGTGGGATCTTCCCGGACTGGGGCACGAACCCGCGTCCCCTGCATCGGCAGGTGGACTGTCAACCACTGCGCCACCAGGGAAGCCCTCCGGGGGCATTCTTGATCCAGGTGCTGATCTCGGGGCTGGGGGAAGAGACGATTAGCGGCCACCGTGGAGCAGTAGATAATTGTGACCCCGTGCTTCTGCCATCTTCCTGTCCCCACACTTGTCACTAATATATTGCGTTGTTCATTTTGCCATTGGTGGTGGTGATTCACTTCATAAACCCTGTGGGTCTTTGGATTCCTGGATGTCAAAGTAACCACAGCTATCCTTGACCCATTATCAGTGGATCCCGGAGAGTCTTAGGACCTTCGTGCCATGTTCCCCCCGGCTCTTTCCCTTCTTCCCCATGGCATGTCCACCGTGCCAGGCACCAGCATTGAATCACCTGCCCAGGTAGCTAGAACCTGCCAGCCCTCCCCTGCTCTGTGCCTTTGTCTCAGCTGCCACCCTTCCCAGCTTGCCCCTGCATCTGGGGAATCTTCCAGGGCCTCCTGATCCAAATGTCATCTCTCCACTGGGCCCTCTTTTGGGGTCTTCTCCCTTCCCTTCTGCCTGAGCTAAGTGCAATTAATTCCCTCCACCTCCCTTGTCTCATAGTTTTATTAAAATATGCAATAATGTAATGTGGACTGTACTCTCCTCTATGGCTGCCCCAATTATGGTCTTACTCTGAGTGTGTGTGTTTTCTAGGTAACTGTGTGTTAGGTCTGGAGGAAGAAGATAGATGGCCCAGCGCACACCCAGGGAACGCCTTCCCAGGAAGGGATCTTTGCAGGAGAAAGAGATGAGCTTTTCCCACCTTCTGGAGGAGGCAGAGCCTGGAACTGATAAGCAAGAAACTATGAAAGTGAGATAATTAGAGAATGAGGGGCACGGAATGGAAAAGCCAAAGTATTCTTCATTTTGCAACCCTGTGTTAGGACTCACTCAGTTTATTTATTAAGCCGTTATCAAAGTAAAGTGAGACAAGTGGGTCTCAGTCTAATGGAATTGCCCCTCTGTGGGCCGCGTTAGCTTCAGGTATTCCGAGCATAATCGGATAACGATGACAATTATTGCACCGGGAGTTTTAGTGCCCGCCAGCCTCTCCCTCTGTGCTTTTTTCTGCACAGAGGCTCATGGGCCTTCTGATGAAGCTGGGGCAGGGCTGACTGTTCCAGCTCCAGTCCAGACCAGGAGCTGCAGACTGGGTGCCCATCAGGCCAATAGGCCCTCACATTTCAGCTCCTGGCGCTTTTCTCTGTGTTGTAACCTGGGTGAAAAGCACCTCTGCCATCATCTGGTAAACTACTCAGCAGGCTTTTGGCTGGTCTGGGTATCTGTGAGGCAGGTGGTCCCTCGCCCGGGGGTCAGGGCGCCAAGGACAACCACCTACTGACTTCTGATTTGTTTTTAAAACTGTTTGACCTGTGCCCCCTCCCTGCCACCTCCTCCCCTCCCCAGGTAGGCCTGTCTGCCGGTATCATTTCACTGCTGAGAATCGGGCACCTCTGTAAAATTATGCTGACCTGAGGGGATCGAGATCCAGAGGTGCCTGTGTGCTTAAATGTGCAGGAATCCAACCACTTGGCTGATAACTTGGTATCGATTCATCTCCTTCCCCTGCTTTGCTGAGCCCACGGCCTCCCAGATGAGGTAGTGATGTTTTGGGGCTGTAGTTAGGCAGGTGGTTCTCGTTCTTGATGCTGAAATGACGTGTCCGTGGGCTGAGGACTGGCTCTTTATCAGGGCTCGGCTCACAGGGACTCCAGGCAGCAGCCCACCTGGCTGGGGGTGGCGGGGGAGGGCATGCCTTTCCAGCTGCGAGAACCAGAGGCCCTATCCTGGGGCTCAGTCCCCAGGAAACAGCTCAGGGCTTACAGTAATTGTTCCAAGAGGAGAACGTTCAAAGTGCTAGAGAAACAGAGGCTACTGGGCAGGAAGGGAATGTGGGAGGGGGTGGAGGGGGTCTCCTCCAGGAGCGCAGAATTGAGACTCTACAGGTCACCCCTCGCTGCTCTGGGTGATGAGCCTGTGGGATGCTGGAGGCTCTGAGGAAGGGCCTGGGGGCCCTGGGGCCTCACCTGCACGGGGGACCAACTGACTCAGTGATCCGGAAGGCGTGAATCGGATGAGCCTCACTTCTTAAGCGGGGGCTAGCTTCAGAGTCCAACAGCGAGGCTCCTTCCGCATGGAGACTGAAGACCGACACGGGGTGTTTGCTGCAGCCGGTGCCTAACAGACACTGGAGGCCGTGGAAGCATGCTGAGCTTGCTGGGAGCTGCGGACCTGGGGTGGGGCTGCTTCTGGCTGCCCCCGCCTCTCGTTCTGAGGGCTGCCCACACTCCTGCATTTCTAGGGATGAGAAGCCCCGTGGCCCCGCGACTGCCCTTCCTGAGAGCTGTCCCCTCCAGGTCTCCACTGCAGCCGGGCTGTACGGAGTGCACAACCAGGGACACTCGCGTGCTGGGCAGGTGGCCGGGCACAGCCGGGAGGGTCCAGGCGCCTGGGCCTCCCGCCCGGTGGATAGCTCAGTCCTCGCAGGGGCCTTGCTGCCTCTCAGCTCTTGCTTTCAAATGCACCCTTTGCCAAAATGCCAAGAAGGAGCTTCAGAAGCAGAGCCGCAGCCGCCCTCAAGGCTGTGCGCCCTCCTCATGCTGTTCCCTCGCTGGGCTCCTGGCTAAGCCACGTGCCCTCTGCCCCTGGTTCCCTTCTCTTCTTCATCCTTGTCCTGGGGCCCCTGCGAGGGACCTTCTGCTCTGCTCCGGGCACTACTTCCTGTCTCAGGGACTGGGCTCCTGGCCCCTCGGCGGGGGGGTGTCCCTGTCCACCCGTCGCCCTCCTGGCCTCCCTCTTCTGTCTGCCTTGGGGCGCTGTGGCTGCCCAGAAGCCCCTCCTGTCATCCTCTTGCCTGTCACGCCTCCCTCTGCTGCATCATGGTTCTGAGAGCACACAGGGCCTGTGCTGGCCGGGCTCAGAGGGACACTCACGGCCGGTCGCTGAGTGGGTGACAGGTCGTGTCCCTGCTCTGCTCTAATCCCCCCGACGTCATCCACAGCCCTGCCTGCGCAGGTTCTCGTGACTGTCGCACTCCTTCCCACTCCCCCGCTACAGCTCCCTGCCCCCCTCTCTCCCCCATAGCTGGAATTCCTTGGCCCTTCATCCCTTTACTTTCTTTCCTTGGGAAGGGCCTACCTCTTCTCCCTTCAGGCAGCAAGCCCTCTCTGGAGGCCCCCTGCCCCTCCTGAGGGGCCTGGGCCCCCACCTCTCCCCTGCCCCTTGGCGGTCCCTGCCGTAGAGACCATCATGTGGATCGGCCTGGGAAGGTCAGCGGCTGGAACTTCCACCCCCCCCACCCCGTGCACCTGCTGGGGCCAGTCATCCACAGGTGCTGTCCTCCTGGGCGGGAGAAGGATCCTGCCCCATGAGGCCCCCCAGGGGCCGGGGGGCAGAGGGGAGACAGTAAGGGGTGTTGAGGACTCGGCGCCTCTGAGGGTGATGCCCTGGCCTGAGCGCTGGGGGACGCAGACTTGGCCTCGTTTCCAGTTGCTGGACACACTTGGACCCTGGTGTGAAAACTCCCAATCTTGTAACATTCCACGAGCCAAGCACAACAGGTCTCTGGGCCGAATACCAGGCCGACAGTCCGTGACCGCGGGTTGGACTCTGCTCTATGTCACAAGGTCAGCACTCCTGTGAGCCTGTGACACCGTCTTGAAGCTGCATTGCTGGATAGGAGGGGACACCTTAACCAGGGCCCACTGGTTGCAAGGAAGAAAACCTCTCTGGGGAGAAGGAGACGGCCTGGCCTGGCATCTTTAGAATAGGGCTCCGTGCTGACCGCAGGCCAGAGGAGGCCCGAGTGGACGGTGGTGCCCAGGGCCTCCAAGGTAGGACCACCCTCCTGCTGGCCGTGAGCCTTGACTGCTGGGGCTGGGTGGGCAGGATGCGTGGTCCCTCGGGGCTGGGCCTCGGGGCTGGGCGTGGTGCAGGCAAGCAGTGCTGTGAGGACAGCTTGTTTTGACCAGAAGCCCCCACCGAGGTGGGAAAGCGGATTTTAACTGCACTTTGCTCACATACAGGCTATCGGAGCCTGAAGACCCCCAAAGCGTCGGGCTCCGCGGTGCCTCCCTGCATCCAGAAGGATCCAGGGTTCCCGTGGCGCATGCAGCGTAGGAGAAGCCACCGCCCTTTACATTCTCTCCCAACATCAAGGCCTGAGGTGGGCCCCAGGATGTCCTCACTGTTTCACAGAGGGAGCCAGCACCAGGCATGGAGCAAGAATTTAACCATATTATTTTGCTCTCACTGTGCTTGTTTACAAGCGCGATGTTAGCCGGCGATACAAATTTCCCTTTTAAATGCAAGTACTTCCGTAAAACCACAGAGTCAGTTAACATAAAAGCCTTGGGGGGGACCGCAATCGCGTGACTCGGTGGCGTCGCGAGTGCAGTGTGCCCCTGCCGCCCTGGTGGGGACCTTGGGGCCAGGACGTCCTCGGCAGCTTTCCAGTCGTGCTGCTCGCCCTGGGAGGGGCCGGGGGCGAGGGGCAGCAGCGTCCATGTAAGATCTCATAGCATCACTGTTCCCAACATTTTGACAGTTCTTGACGGTTGCTTCTCTTTGTGGTACGTGCTACCGGTTTTCCATTTTCCCTCGGTGATGAAATGTTCCCTTGGAAGTTGTGAATTTTTTTAGAAAAATGGGAGGGAAAATGGTAAGATGGTCCACAGATGGGCCAGAGAGCCTGGGCTGGGCCAGCTGTGGACAGAGGTGGAGTCCTAGACAGCCCGGCGTGTGGGCAGGCCTCTCCGGTGGCTCGGAGCTGTCAGAGTTCTCCGTGGGCGAGGGTTTCCCTCCACCCGCCCCCGCCACCCCCTGCCGGCTCCAGCACTAACGTGAGGCCTTGTGGGGACCCAGGCGAACCCCGTGTGCACCAGGACAGCACCAAAACTCATGGTGGGAGTCCACATGGCCAGCACCGAGGCCCGACGGGACATGTGTGGCTAACGTCCGTCGGGGTGGACCCCAGAATGTGCATCTCTCACAAGAGGACCCAGCATCTCCTTGTCCACCAGCCTGGCTGCTCCCAATAAACCCAAATAAAACACCCTGACCCTGCAGAATGAGTGCGCCCTGGCCCCATTCTGGATCTGTTTGGAGGTTGCTTTGAAAATTCCAGCTGCTGTGGAGAGAGCCACACAGAGGAGGAGAAAGACAAGTGGGGAAGAGGCCAGTCAGGAGCAGAATTAATGAGGACATAACACAAGAGTTAACCTCTGGGAACACATGTTAGATGAGATGCTTCTTTCTCAAAAGCAACTGCCTTTCATCCTTCTCGCTCTTACTTTAATAGAACATTTTGTATTTTTAAAATGTCAAGCGGTTTACTTTGGAAAACTTGATAAACTGAAAAACACACAAAAAGTTAGTGTAAGTTTGTCTCCCTCCCCTGAACAGCCACATTTAATCACTTGGCATGTCAGGCGTGTGCGTGTGTGTGTGCGTGCGTACACGCTGTGTACAGGCATGGTATGATATCACGGGTACACGTGTGTGTCGTCATGTGGGCACCCTTGTGTATTATGTACCTGTGTGCAAGCACGTGGGTGCTGTTGTGTGTACATACCACACGTGCACACACATTCAAGTGACTGGTGTGACAATGTGTGATCATGGCTATAGCGTGTGTTTGTATGTGCACACGTGCTGGGTGAGAGTGGTACATGCATGCATATAAGCATGTGAGTGTGCGTATGTGCAGACATTTGGGTGTTTGTGCACGTGTGCATGCATGTGGCACGTATGCATATTCGGTACGTGTGGGGTGCCTGTGTGGTGGAGGACTAGAAGGACGTTTCCAGTTCTTTGCTGCTGAAAATGATGGATGCTGAAGAAAATCCATGTAAACGCATCTCAGGGCACATCTCTCATTACTTCTTTATGATGAATCATTAGAGGCAGAATTCAGAATTTCTGGCTCAGAGGCTCTGTTTGTTACATGGCCCTGGATCCACGCGTGTAAAGGATGTTTCAGGGGAGGTAGTGAGAATTTGTGCTCCCAGCCAAGACTTGGGAGATACCCGTGTTCCCGGGCCTCCCTGGCCTGAGGCCTGTCATACGGCCATTCTTTTAAAAGTGTTTTGTGGCCTGACAGGTATGAGACGATGTCATTTAATCTTGCATTTATTTAATTAGTAATTAGTAGAGTGGTAGGGAACTTTTAAAAAATCTGCTTTTCCTTCCCCTTTTCTTCTTTTGCAAATTATGTGTCTGCGTTTGTCAGTTTTTCTCTCGGGTGATTGGAGTGGCCAATTACAAATGCTTTCGTTTAGCCCTATCACCACTGAGATCCCTCAGGAAAGTTTTGTAATTTTTTCCAAGTAGTTTTGGTGTATTCTTAGAGTTTGTCCCTAAGTGCGTAACATGTGCTGATGTGTGAGCAGTGTGTCTGCAGGATGGAGGTGTCACTGAAGTATACTTGATGGAACCTATTTTAACCAGGGACCATTGTTTACAGGAGTAAGTAAGCAAAGCCCGTGCAAACTGGCGGAAGTCCCAGCACAGACTCTTGGAAAGGCAACAGGGCTTTCTGAGGGCCTGGAATCGAGGGTTGAAATCTAAAGCTGCCAGGACAAGGCACTGGCAAGCTTCTTCTGTAAATGGCCAGATGATAGTTATTTTAGGTTTTGCAGGATAGGTCTGGCAGGACCTGCTCACCTCTGCTGCCGTAAACAGTTTGTCATGAATGGGGTGGCTGTGTGCAGGTTACACACACAGTGCCCCTCCTTTCTGCATCTCTACCAGACCCTCCCTTTGTCACTTTCCTATTTTTCTGTGCATGTGGAGGAAAACTGTTCCCGGTTGAGAACCATTGCTCTGAGTACATTTTTCTTTAGCCCTCATACCCACATTATGAAGCTTGGCATTGCAGCCCCATTTGACAGATGAGCAAACTGAGGCCAGCAAGCTTTGATACCATAGCAGAGGTCAGGTAGCTAGTAAGTGGCAGAGCTGGGCTTTAAACCCACGTCTGCCTGACGGGCACAGCAGCCACATAAGTGCCGTTCGGAGCAGGGCCAGGCACACAGGTCAGCGGCCACGGTGCTGGCCTGGGGGCTGCAGTCCCGGGTCCAGAGAGGCCGCAAAGACGGAGCAGAGGAGGCAAGGATGCAGAGAGCTGGGTCCTCCCAGCCCCGCCAGGAGTGCTTTCTGCTGGCACATAATGATGCCACCATTAGGATAGCTGTGATAATGGAAAAGGAAGTGAAACATGATGAGCCCTTGGTGGATGGTGTGATCAGCCTTCAGTGTCAGATCTGCACGTGAAACTAGAGTTAAGAACGGACGACTGCCCACCTCCTTTGTGCTCTGTTTATGCCAGGTGTGGACACGGAAAAGACGCTCCACATACTGGGCCCCGAACGCCAACGTTCGGTCTCATTAGAGGGACCGTGCTCGGGGACGTCACCGCTCACCTGCTGGGGCCTGGATGGCAGCGGAACCCGGCACGGGCGCCGGTCGTCCCTTCCGGCGCAGGCGCAGGCCGTCCCTCCCGGCGCTGGACGCCGCGCCGCTCCCGCTTCCCAGAATGCCCACACTTCCGGCTCTGTGCATTCCATCCGGGTCAGGGGGCGCAGGGGGGCGTCAGGCGGGATCAACCGCGAGCACAGGGCACCATTTTGAGCCGAGGAGGCACTTCTGTGGTGGAGTCCACTGGGGAAGCCCCCGCCTGTCCCCGCCGGGCGCGGAGAGCCTGAAAGGGACCTCAGGTGCTCAGGTGGGGGGGCGAGTTGACCAGACTGGTCGCATCTGGTCGCCTCCCTTGCGATGCTCCTGTCCGTGAAGCTGAGGCTGGAAGCCGGGGCCCGCAGGTCGCCTCAGTCCTGCGAGTGGGCGCCTGCAGCGCGGGCGGGGAGGTGCTGGGGGCCCTGCACCATGGACCCTGAAGGCGGGCAGCTTTCGAAGGCGGCTCTCGGTGGCACCTCCTGTCAGCCGTCCCGCCCCGGCGACGGGACCGTGGCCCGGGTGGGCGGGTTCTGTTCCTGGACTCGGGCTTGGCCGGTGGGGAGGACTCCCCAGTCACCTCGGCTTCGCGGTCACCCGTCCACGGGCCACATCAGCATCCCGCCTGCTGCCCGGGGAGCTCACATCCTCTGCCTGGTTGATCTGGACTCTGTGGGACAGACGCTTGCCCCAGGTTTAAGGTCAAGCGGACAGAAGAGTTAAAGCCGGAAAAGCGACCGATGACATCGAAACACGTCCGACGTCAGACTTGTCCACGGCGCCTCCTGAATTGTAAGGTTGGTGGCTCGTCGTGTTCGGGGGGACCCGGAACCCGAGAATGAACGTGCGAGGACTCCAGGCCCGACGCCCAGCGCGTCTGAGCCTCCGTCTTCCCACCTGCGAATTGGGGTAAGAGTCGCAACCGCCTCTCGGTGTCCTAAAGGGTCAGGGGAACGTGGGTGGCGGTGACCTTGCGGGTACTTGGCAGGCGGGGGGTGTCGCTCAGCCCACCGCGGCTCCTTTTGGGAAATAAGCCCAGTGAAGGGCGCGTCCGGGGGTGCCGTGAGCCCCGGTCACGTCCCACGGTGGCGAGGCATTCTCCGGAGATGCCAGCTCCCTCCTGGGGCACCCAGGTGTGTGTCGGAGCCTGCAGTCAGGTGGACAGTCACGGGCGCGATGCCCAGCACCTCAGGGATCTGCCTCACCTGCACGGCCTCCCTGTGCTCACCCGGGGGTCCCGCTAGAAGGATGTGCTGGGGACCCGGGCGTCACTCTGGGCCGTAGGTGGGCATCCTGGCATCCAGCCGGCTCCCTGGCAGGTGACGGTGTTGGTCAGACCCATACACACGGCATCCCACGTGGGGAGCGCGACCGTGACGCGGGCCCTGGTTTCTGGGGTGAAAGGCGGTCCAGGCCCGGGTGCCCGATGGTAACTCAGCGCCGACCCGTTGTCTCCTGGGAAGTGACTGCTTTGTGGCACCTCCAGGGAGGGCAGCAGTCCATTTGGGGGTAAAATATTTGCAGTGACGTGGAGTTTCGCACAATGAAAGAAAATCACAGCGGGTAGGACTTGGAAGGACAGTGGTCAGCATTTAATTATATTTATCCAGATGCACTTGGTGAAGGGAGCTGCTGGTGTGTTTCTGTTCTCACGATTTCGTTCTTCCCAAGTAGAATGCATTCCTTGCTGGAATTCTCAGGTTACGTTTTCCCAGAAAAATCTCGTTTCGTGGATTGGCCGTACTTCCTGGCTGATCCATAAAAATGGGATTTTCCTGTCTTTGGTTCAGGCCCCTAAAGTTGAACGGTGTAAACCTGTTTTAGCTGAAAAAATCGCATTTGTCGCCCTTTTTTTTCTTGGATTTGTCACTCAACTGACAGCCACGTGCCCTCGCCCCCTGTGTTTAAGGTGGCGGCTGTGGGTTGGGGGGTGGCCGGGGCCGCCTGTGGGGATGTGGGCGCCTCTCCTTGGGGCCGGGGCCTGGGGTGGGGCGGACAGGCAAGGCCTTGCCTGTTAATCGCACGATCCGCTCAGCGCTGTCACGAGCCCCGGGAAGGGAGTGGACGCCGAGCAGCCCCTGATTAACAAGGCTGCTTGTCCAGCAGCCCCGGGGCCCTGGCCGCGGTGGGCAGGTGCAGCTGCGGGTGCCGGGGCCCCGGGGCAGCTGCTGCAGGCGAGGCGACACCGCCAGTGAAGGCACTTGAGACCCGGGCCTGCCTGCCCAGCTGCCCCTGCAGGCTGCCCAGCAATAAAAATAGAAGCAGTTCTGGCGTTTCTCTGTGCCGAGAGGGTCAAGGGATTCGTCGTCTTCAGGCAATAATAAAATCATCGTGTTCTGAGGCAAAAGTCACAGACTCAGGCTCCTTGCAAGTAAACTGCGGCTTAAAAGGAAAGTGGCTTATCGAGATCCTGTTAGAAAAGGACAAAAAGAATTCAGAAAGCCAGGCATTAATTCTTTCTCTCCAGCCATTATAACGGGAGAGTGGTTTATGTCATGCGCACCTGCTTTAAAAGGGGCGGTTGCGTTTGCTCCCAGGCCAAATGGAAAATTCGCAGGTGCTCCCACATGGGGTTCCGGGGTGATGGGGGGCCCAAGGAAGGGGTGGCTCCACTGCCCCCCACCCTGTTTGGCGGGCCTTGTCTGGTCCCAGGGTGACTGTGCTCAGGGCCTCCTCCCCACTGGCCCCGGCTTGTGGGCGCAGTGGCCAGCCCAGAGGGACCCCAGGCTCCGCCCCGCCCTCCAGGGCAGGTGGATCGGGACTCTGCCAGCTTTTGTTCCCCTGCCTTCCCACAGTGAGGGCACTGAGCCCCACCAGCTAGCAGCGCTTGGGAGGAGCGTCCCCCGTGCCGGCTGGGGCGGGGGCTGCCTGGAAGGGATGGCCACGGCCAGCAGCATTTCCAGCCTTTGCATGAAATAGGCGTCAGAGGCTGGCTCGGTGGCCTTGGGTGAAATAGGAAGTGACACCAGAATATCCTCAGGGCCAGCAGGGCTCCCTGGGTTTAGAGCCACAGAACTCCGGCTCAGCGGAAGCGGCCAGTGTGGCAGGGACGGTGCTGTGCGTTGACCACACGTTCTGATCCTTCTGCTGATTTGGAGGGGATGTGGCAGTTATGAGCTGGGCGGGGGGTGGGCTCCTCCAGGCTGACAGATGACAGAGTTGCAAGATGGACACAGCCCCCGTCCCTGTGTCACAGGAGGGAGAGGACCCAGCAGCCCACTGTGGGCTGGGACATGGGGTGAAGGCGCTCTGTTTTTTAAAATGCAGTTAAAGTACTCCCCTGCTTCGTGGAAAGAGTTTTAAGTTTGCTGAGGTTGGGACATGTTTATCGATGTTTTAATGCACGTTTTTCACAGAGACCTGGCGTTATAAATCCCCCCGTGGGGCTCTGGAGTCTGGCAGCCTGGAGGCACACTGATTAAGTGTGTGGCCTCAGACAGGGTACCAGGCCTGTTGTCTGCACAGGAGGGCCATGATATTCGTCCCCATCCCCTCTAAGACTGTAATGATGATAAGATGCTATCGTAAATGCACTTTGCAAACATCTTTCATGAACATTGCAAAGTGGACCTACCAGCGATGGTCAGAATGTCCCTTTGGTTTTTGGAATCTGTGATTTCGATGTTCGAGCCCACAGTACATCAATATTAATTCTAGGAAGTTGCAGACTTGCAAATAGCCTTAGGTACCTTTTGGGGGTCTTGTACTTACACAGGTGAATGGCATGTGGCCAAGAATAAGGAGACGGTGGTCCAGAAGGCCCCTCACCCTCAATCCAGCCCCTCAGGCTGGTGGCCACCGCCCTACCTGACATCTGCTCCCCTACTCCTCAGTGCTCAAGGGGGTGGTCCTGTGGCGGCCATGGGGCAGGGGGCAGGCTGACTCCCTTTATCCTTAACCTTGGTGATTGTCCCTGACCACCCGCTCTGGATTCCCCGCCCTCACCCCATCCCCTGTTCTTGCTTCGCGCACATGGTCCGCCCCTCTGGTATACGGCCCTACTGTCACCTGTGCACCAGTGCTGGGCTGGGCTGGACTCCGAAAATAAAGCAATGAACACGGCACTCGCCCCTCCAGGTCCATTGGAGGGAGCAGACAAAGCAAAGGACAGCTGCAGAGTGAGACGGGGCTGTGGGATTGCGTGAATGGGGGCAGCAGGAACTCGTGGGAGTGGGGACACGCCAGGACGCGGGAGGTGGTGGTTGGGGGGTTAAGGGGGTCGTGGCTAAGCTGATACTAAGGGACGAGACAGAGTCGTCTGAAAGAAGGAGAGCAGAGTGCAGGCAGCAGGTAGACCAGACGACTGGTCTGCTCCACAGTAAGGGGTCACCATGCTGGAACCCTCAGGGATCGTATGAGACAACAAGGGGTGGGTGTGTGTGTGTGTGTGTGTGTGTGTGTGTGTGTGTGTGTGAGTGAGAGAGAGAGAGAAAAGAGAGAGAGAGAGACCGACCCACTGCCTGCCAGACACAGTTCCCAGCTCTGGAGCTGTTGTATCAATAGGTAACAAAACAATAGGTTTCCATGAGCTTATGGAACATAGAGTTCAGACACGGTGGGTTCTGCAGGGCACAGGTTCTCAAAGATTTTTGACCATAACTCAGAAAAAAATGAATTTTAAAATGGAAGGCAGTAAGCACCCCCCATGCCCCCATACAAACATAAATAAATCTTACAGAATCATATTTGCCTTCCTAGCGCAGGTGATACCATTACCATTCTGTTGTACTTTGTTTTAGAATGTTTATCACGGCTCACTAGGTTGTTGGCCACAGTTAGAAAAGCACGTTTTGGAGGGCAAGTTCTGGGTGGGTATTCAAGCAGTGTTTGGAAAAAAACAGGTTTGGCTGAAGGTCCCTGAGCTGGATATTTCAGGCCAACTCAG
This sequence comes from Phocoena phocoena, assembly GCF_963924675.1. NCBI lineage: Eukaryota > Metazoa > Chordata > Mammalia > Artiodactyla > Phocoenidae > Phocoena > Phocoena phocoena. Next base: position 85,519,300 of record NC_089233.1, read on the forward strand.
ATGAAAGGATGAGGAGATGGATGGATAGATACACAGATTCGTAGATGGAAGGATGGATGGAGGATAGATGGATGGGTGGAGGGAAGGATGGATGGATTAATTTGAGTTTCTTCATAATGGTTATTACTCAGCAGATTTTTTTCTGGACCTGCTGGTGTTGGCAGGACTTGGGGGCTGATTTAAGTGAGCAGGACCTGGGAAGCTCACCTGAGCTTCCATTGGAGCAGCTCTCTATTTACCTACAGTGTATTACGGTGTTCCTAACGTGGGTCCCTCTCTTTTTAAAAAGACATGGAAAAGCACTGGCCTTGTAGTGTGAAGAGCGCGTCTGTATTTGGTATAAAGCAACGCCATGGATGGAGGGCTTGCTCACCACAGAGCATCCTTAGAAGGTGACTTTCAGTGATCAGTTGGTGCCTTTGCGCGCGTGCACGTCATCCCACTGACAGGCCAGCTCCCCCAGGGGTCTGTCTGCCTCGGTCACTGCTATTCCTGGGGCCAAGGGCAGGGCCTGATTTACAGTAGACACTTGACTGTTTGTCCATTGAATGAAGAGATGTGTCTTTCCGCCTTGCTGTGAAAGCTGGGTTCTGGAAGGCCATGAGCACGTTCTCCACTCCCCAGGTCTCTTGTGTGATAGAGACATTAGCGCATGTCAGACCCTTTACCAGGGCTTCCCATTGCTTTAGCGTGTTTCTTTAATCTAATAAATATGCGCCCTTGGCTGAACTTCCCTGAATCTGTGGGGAGACCAGAGTGAATGTGTGACGATTATGTGGTTTGAATGGCAATCAGGAGGTGCTTCTGGTCGCTGTGGAGACACCTAAACTGTTGGAAACTGCTCCACCTTCTTCTGGGTTTGGTGGTTCCGGCTGGCTCTGAAGGCCTACTATCTGCTTCAGGCACACCTGCACAGAATCCCAAGATGGCTTTGGCTCTCACAGGGTGGCTTCTGTGCGGCAATTTCAATAGCTCTGCTATTCGGGGAACTCCCTTGGTGGGGCTTGGAGAAATGGGAGAAGGTAATGCCGTCAGGGTGACCCGTCCAGGAACGGGGCTCCTGGCCGGTATTTGACGGCTGCCTGACCTTGGACACCAGCAGAGTGTCTTGGTCCTGGGCCACCACAGGCATCCCAGTCACTGGCTCTGAACCGGCATGGAGGTGAATTAAGTCGAGTGCGTTTGTGTTGGTAGGATTAGATTGAAGTCCGTGTGCTTTATTGATTTTATTGGTCAATCATCCTAGACAGTCAAGTTCCCGCCTAGCACCAAGGACCCGCAACCCAGGGAGGCCTGGCTCAGTCTCTCCCTCGCCCCTTCCGCTCGGCTTCCCTGCTTTCCTCTCTCCTGGGTTGTGTTTCTGGAACATTGTCACTGGCCGGGTCCTATTCAGTCCTCCGAGTATTGCAGGATGACAGGCCTGTGTGCATTTCCACAGACCGTTGGAGGATCTGGGTCCTGGTGTTGACACGTCAGCACCGCTTCTGCTTTGAAACATAACACATTATTTGTGACAGACACTCTGAGCCTTCTGGCAACCGCAGGACCCTCAAATTCTACTATAATCATCACCTTTTTCTCTTGCCAAAAAAAAAAAAAAAATTTAAAAGAACATGTAGTAAAGAAAATCATTTCCGAGTCAAGCTGCAAAGGAGTCTGAGATTCATAGTGGCTAAGAGTCAGTCCCCCTTTTTCTGTGGGAATGGCAGAAGCAAGTGCAGGTCTGTGTACGTGGTGAACACAATGCTTTGCCTAAATTCGGGAACTAGAAATGCTCTGAAAGAACAGAGTTGGTTTCTAAAGACAGTGAAGTTGCAGCCCTAGTGGCAGCATTTTGAATAAGAATATCGCTGAGTATTATGGGTTGAATTATGTCTCCCAAGAAGATATGTTGAGATCCTTACTTCTTGGTACTATGAGCATGGCTTTATTTGGGGGAAAAAGGGGGGTCTTTGCAGATATAATCAAGGTAAGATGAGGTCACACTGGATTAGGGTGCGCCCTAAATCCCATGACTGGTATCCTTATAAGGAAGGAAGAAGACCTTTAATCCGGTTTTGGGTAGAGACCCACAGCAGGAGGGCGGGGACAGCGCAGGCAGGCAGAGTGGAGTGATGTGTCAGCAGGCCCAGGCCGGCCTGGGAGGGGCAGGAGGCTCCCTCCCCCACACGCTTCAGGGGGAGCCTGGCCCTGTCCACACCCCGAGGGTGACTTCAGTCCTCCAGACTGTGAGAGAGTCACCATCTGTTGTCTGAAGCCCCCCAGTTGGTGGTCCTTTGTTACAGGAGCCCCAGGAGTGGAATACACTGGGGGATATGGCAGTTGTGGAGGGGCACAGGAAAACACGGTGGAACAGAAGTGTTGGTTCAAATGCATGCTGGTGACTTACCTTCTCAGGGACACCCAGGAGTGACTTTGTAGGGAGGAACTTCTGCTCTGGGTGAGTTTTCTGTTCCCGGCTCTCTTTATGATGGAACAGTGGTGTCACTGCAGGAACAGGGTTGGCATCAGGAGTCTGGGTATCGTTTTGCTGATGTCTCAGCATTGTGAGCATCACTCCTGAAAGCCCCTCAAACACTCACAGCTCCCCAAGTTGCCTTCTTGCCTTCATCCCTCTTCGCCCTGTCTTGTGAGAGTTTCATAAAACCGTATTCTGTATGCAGATGATGATGAGGCCTAAAGCCGAAAAAAGCAACCTATAAAAGTGTTAGGGGCCCTTTGAAATCAGCCATAAAAATCAGCCTGCGTCTTCCCCTCAGGGTGTGATGCTTGCAGCAAGCATCCAGGGCTGGCTGTTTTGCCGGTGTGACCATTTGAAGTTTTAGAAGGAGGACCGGGTTTGGGACCAGTTCTCATAAAGGATCCTTATTAAAAATAATATTTTATGGAAGCGTGTATGTCTTAGTTCACTCAGCAAACAAGCATGGCCTGTCCTGGGTACTGATAATTTATTGGTGCATAAACAGAAGTTCCTTCCTTGGAGAGGGCATCGAACAGGAGAGGCAGGATTGACAGTCATGTGAACCAGGAGATCCCAGGGGGAGGGGTTGGTGCTCCAAAGCCAGACAAGGGGCTGAGGTCAGAGATGGGGTCGGGGGAGTGCCTGTCAGGTGAAGTGACATTAAGAGGATTCCTGAGTAATGGGGAAGAGAGGAGCCTGTCACGTGTGGCTCTAAGGAGACAGCTCTGGGCAGAGGGACAACACACACGTGCAAAGGCCCCGAGGTAGGGCGCATTCCAGGAACAAGAAGAAGCCCAGTGTGTCTGGGGCAGAAGGGTCAGAGGAGGAGAGGGGGGCAGTCAGAGCCTGTTCTGCAGACCTTGCAGGTGATGGAGGTCTGAGCCCAGGGCCTCGTCTGTCAGGACCAGCTCTCCCTCTTTCTGCAACCAAGAGCCTTCAGCTCACCCCTGCTCCTAAGAGCCTTGGAGTGTAGGCTGATGGGCTGCAGCTGGGCTCCGGCCCCCATGGGTGGGGAGAATGCCCAGTTCTTACCGGGCGCAGGGCTCCCCTGCCTCTGGCTGCCCTTCTTCCCACCCCACACACACAGGTCCCCTGCAGTGGGGCGACGCAGACTCTTCTGCTTCCCACGATGCCATTTCTTTTGGGTGGAAAAGCCCTGGTTTTCTGGCAGAACCCCCAGGAAGGCAGGCGCCCCCGGGAAGCAGACCCCTCCGTGTCCTTCATTTAGAACATTCTCAAGCGGTAGTGATAGGCCTCCACCCCTGCGGACTGGTGGCTGGGCCCACGCTCCTGCCCATGTAAGCCATGGGGAAGCCATACGCACACGTCCTCTGTCTCGACCCGGCTAAGCCTCGCAGGCGTCCAGAGTGAGGAGGGAGACCGGCAGCCAGCAACCAGGGCTTATGATGTGCACGGTCTGTGCCAAGGGTGCATCGCGGGGTCCGAAGCCCCCACCAGCCGCCCACATCACAGACGGGGGAGCAAGACTTCGCCGCGGCCCCTGGACAGTGAAGGGACAGACCCTGAGCCTGCCTGTCTCTGCGGTCATTCCCATAACTGCCTCAGGTCTCTGCCATGCAGACACGGCGGCGGGGGTGGTGGTGGTGGTGAGGTGTGGCGGTGTGTGACAGGGAGCAGCCGTGTATGTTTGCAAGGGCGCTGGTGTCGACACACTTGAAGTACATTGACCGTCCCGCTCGGGAGAACAGCCCGGCGCCTGGAATCAAACTTGGTTTAATTGAAGTGGGGTCTGCCTGTGCTCCCTGCCTTGGCGGGAGGTGTGTCACCAACGTTTGGCGCAGACCTGGTCTGCTGAGTCCATGTTGTTCCTGACGCCACTCAGCTTGGGCCGACGCCCTCTGGGGAGTTTTCCTGCTTCTCTACTTGTTTCCCGGGATGATCCTCAGACAATAAACTTCATCTCTAAAAATAGGTCACATAAAGGCCTTGATATTTTTTCTAATTAGTGTAAGAATTTATTGAATATACATCATACGTGTAGATCACAATATTATTAAAATTACTGTGAAGACTTTACACATCAAAATAGTTCAGGCCGTGGGGACACAGGCCGTCCGATGTTCCCTGAGAATCATATCTGCATTAGCAAGATAAAGGACAATTTAGGACGATTACAAAAGTGATGATTCAGAGTACAACATAAAGCTCTTCTGAGAACGAATTCGTAATGCCAGCTGCTGCTAAGCTTCTTAATCTTTATCTAGTTCAATTAAAATCTGAATGTTTGGGATTTCATTAACAGCTGGGGGTTTGGAAATTACATGCGCTTTTCCACTGTATTCCATTGCTGACGTACAATAGTGGAAGTTTCCCAAAACGTCTTCAGGTAGACTTAGGTATCATTAAAACTTAAGTACGTGAAGGACGACACAGAGGTAAGAGAAGATTAGTGTAGTTTTTCGACCAGATCCAATTGGCAAGAGTAGGAAACCCCATCAAAAGCAGCGCGACTTTTGTCGGGGAGAGAGAAGTATCGGAGCCTGGCTGAGATGCTATCTGAGCCCTTTGGCCATGCCTGATGCTTCAGTTTAAGGACCGTGAGCTGATCCGGGTGACTCTGGCAGTAGCGGTGTGTGTGGGGGGGTACCCTGCCGATGCCCCTGCTCCTGCGTCCCGTGCCTGGTCCTCACTCCAGTGCACATGGCTGCGCTGCCTGTCCATTCATTATGCATTCTCCAGACTTTGCAGGCGGGTTTTTCTAAAATCAAACCAGCCAACGTGATGAGCCAGCCTAATGTATCACTTAACATTAAAAACGAAAAGCAGAATGAACGTTTCATGTGTGTGTTTTCCCTTGACCTGGGTGTCAAGGTCTGTTGTCGTGAACTTTATTCTCCCAAGAACGGGAGGGTCCCTTTGTCCTCCTGCAGAGGATCTGACTGAGGTCAGGGTGGGGACAGGGAATCTGCCTTATTAACTGCACCCCCCCATGTCATCCTGAGGCAGGTGGTCCCCTCGCCAGGCCCTGCATGCCCCTGAGGGAGCGTTTGAGGTTTGGGATGTACCTGCTTTCTAGACTTGGATACCTGTGTGGGGGGGGGTTGCTGAATGATGGCCCCCAAACATGTCCAGGTCCTGATACCCAGGACCCGCAAGTATGTCGCCTTACATGGCAAAAAGGACTTTATAGATGGGATTTGGTTAAGGACACTGAGGTGGGAGTTGATCCCGGTGAGACCCCTATGGCCCTGAGGGCCCTTCTAAAAGAGAGAGAGGAAGGCAGAGTTAGTAGGAGATGTGATGGTGGAAGCAGAGGTTAAAGTGATGAGAGGAGGGGACCATGCACCTCCAGAAGCTGGAAAAGGCACAGAAACAGATTCTCCCGGAGCCTCCTGGAGGATGTAGCCCTGCCCAAACCGTAATGTTCACCCAATGAGACCCGAGTTGGACTTCTGACCTGGCGAGCTGCAAGATGATAAATCTATGTTGTTTTCAGCCATAGGGAACTAATGCTCTGTGGGGCCTGGAGCAGGCCACTTCCCTTCTGGCCTCATTATTCTCACCTGGGAAATGGGCGTGGGAGGGGGCACGTCAGGGGGCTGAGCGAGGGTGGGACGAGACGTGGATGCTGAGGGGAGCCCGCCGAGAGCGAGGAGCTCTCCACGGCGCACTGCTGCTTGGTTGGTGCAGGTGCTGCTTTGAGGGCCCCCAGGGAAGCCGGGGGAGGTGGACGGAGGCCTCCCACATAGGCTCACGGCCACGGCCTCTCCATGTCTGTTCTCTCAGCACCTCCGGCTGCCTCTTTGCCCTCCTTCCCCCGGCTTCCCAGGGAGGTGCCTTGGGCAGGAGCAGAAAAAGGCTCCCTTAACAGGTGCCCTGTGATTTGGGGTCAGTCCCCTCCTCCCCATCTCTCTGGCCAGCGATGGAATGGCTGAGCCAGCTCTGCAAGGTGCCCACTCATCTGGGTCCTCCCCATCTCCTCGCTGCTCTCTGTCTGTCCGTCCGCCTCACCTCCAACCAATTCCGTGCCTCTGTGTGCATGGAGGAGTGGGGGAGGAGCATCCCTGTGCCTCTTGGGCACACTTGGTGACAGGGAGACCCTAGGATGGAAGTCCTTAGGGCGTTCAGGGCACCAGCTGGAAGGAGGACTTTAGAGGCCGTCCTGAGTCCCACAAGTTCAGGGGGACACATGGCAGTTTCTGTTTTCGTTAATATGGGTGACAGATTTACCTGCTCTTCAATACTTCAGAGCCCACTTCGGAATCGAGTTGGCTTGACGCACTTCCTGAATTTTCAGGGAACCCAGCTCTCCCACTGACAAAGGGGCAGCATACTGCAGGGGCCCCCAAGGGCTCTGCCCTGCGATTATGAAAATGGGGCTGCAACCCCGTTCTCCGGGACACCCGGGCACTCGCATCCTGCTGTATGAGACAGACACCCGGACACTGCTCTTCTCAGCCACTGACCGAGAAATCATCCTACCGGCCCTGCACTTCCTCCACGTGTATTTTGTTTTTACTCCTTTCTCCCGGCATCCTCTGAACCCCTTTTTTGAGGTCGATATTTTGGGTGGAATAGAGTGGAGAGCACAGTCTTTCTCTAGGGAGGGTGATCACATGAACGGCCCGCCTAGGCAACAATTGAACTATTCAATATTTGTCATTTCAAATCATCCTAACACTGTGGTTTTCTGTGTCCTCATTTTATTATATTTGTGTCTTTCTGCCTCACTGTCTTCTCTTTAAACCATGAGCTGGAGGCTTGTGTGTGTTGTGTGCACGTGTTGTACGTGTGCTCTGTGTTGCATGTGTGTTCTCTGTGTGTGTGTGTGGCATACAGATACTGTATCTGATACCGAGTTTGACAATCCATGAGTATATATCACATGTTTTGCATGTAAACTTGTCTTTTCATTTGGTGATTTCTTCCCTTTGTCCTGGTGGTGGGAAGTAGGGGGAAAGAAAGAAGCATTATATCTACAACCTGTGATGCAGAGTGTTGGGTGTAACTGGGACATCTAATGCCACATCTTACTTTCTTCAGATTTCTTCTTAATTTCTTCTCAAGCTTAATGTGTTGACAAATCACATCAGAGTCCTGTCAAAATACTTGTCCTGATTCAGAGGATCTGGGCCGGGGCCTGAGTGTCTGTACCTCTGCAGGCTCCCAGTGGCTGCCAACACTGGACTGGGGACCACAGTTTGTGGAGCAAGAGTCATACTCCGCCCATCCCCTGCCACGCACACATCTGGTAGCCTTCTGTCAGCCAAGTCCCTGCGCCAGGTCCTGAGGTTGCAAATAACCCCTTGATGCCTTCCTGCTCTCCCACCTCCTCCCCTTGGTCTGAGAGCGTCCCAGGACATAGACGGACACAAGCTGGCACCTGCTCAGGAGCCCGGCTTGTTGCTCAAGGTGAGAGTGAGCTGCCACCTTTTGGTGCTTGTACAGAAGAAAGACGTGAAGGAGGAATACTGCCATGTCCCACAGGGCTCTGGATAACCCGCAGGACGGGGTGTATCTGACACCCGGCTTCCAGTGTGGAAATCTGGGCCTCACATTGATCCGGTGGGGCAGTGAATCTCTATGGCCTGTAATTGCTCTTGAACTGGGTAAGCCTTCTGATGGCACCCCTGCTGTTTTTGCTCTAGGCCCTTTAATGTTTCTACAAACAGCAGCCGCACTAACACAGGTCAGAGTCCAAGACAGGAGGGGCTGTGTGTCTGCTCAGTTCCTGGCTGTCCCTCCTGAAAAGCTGGGAAGCTTCCCCACTTCCCTCTGTTGCTGAGGGTTTCATTTTCATCTGTTGACTTCAAGGGTCTTTCCAAGGTCTTGGGAAGGACGGTGATTGAGAATCTCGATTCCGCAAGTTGCTTTAGAATATCGTAGGCAAAAAGTCCTAGGTTCCTCCAAAACTTCAACTTATGCTACAGGAAGTGGTTGATGGGCTATGTTGCTGCAATGCCATTGGCTTTTTAAAAACTTTTGATTGGTCTAAAACTACACGCAGAAGAATCACACAGGTTGTGAGCATCCAGATGGCGAAGCTTCTTAAACTAAGCACATTGTGCCGCTGGCACCAGCCTTTCCAAGGGGCTGAGTGGGACCCACGCTCCGGGGCCTTCCCTAGTGGTCACTCCCTTCCAAAGGGGTCTGCTACACATTGGTTTTGCCTGGTTTTGAACTTTAAGTCAGTGGAACCCTGTAGCATCTACCATCACGCATCTGGCTTCTTTGAGCTCTGTGAGTCATCAGATTGTGGCTTCCCCGCGGCACGGTTTCTGCCCCCTCCTCACCCTAGAGCTTTCCTTCCCGTGAGTGTCCACATTTTATTTGTCCAATCTATGCTGATGGGTGGGCACCTGGGTTTTTCTAATGGTGCCACGTCAGGCAGTGTCACATGGGGCCCACCGAACAGCCACGTGCCAAGCTTCTGCACTGGCCTTTTGGAGCACAGCTCTCCTGTGTTAATGAAAGGACCAGAATTTTCATTTACAATGAAAGCTGGCAACAGTGGAGTGTGTCAGGGCGGAACTCAGCGCCCAGGGGAGACATGCAAATATCCCTGCATCTTTTAGTCCCTTCCAAGTGAGCCTCTTGGTTCTAAGTGTACGTAGTGTGTTTTCACATGGATTCATACCATGCCAGGGGCAGTGTGATATTCAAGGGGTCTGCAGACGAGTTCTTTACTACGAAACCCCGTGTGCGTACACACACTCACCCAAAGCCGTCACAAAGCTACCCTGAGCTGCACGGCTGGGCGGGTGGAACTGGTTTTCTGCAGATGGAATTAGTGGGTTCCAGTGTCTTTTGCGGGCGCGGGGAGGCAGGGAGCGGTGAAGCCCAGTGACACCATCTTTCGAGCTGCCTTGTGCAAGAAAGCATCGCAGACAATTAATCCTTGTCCACCTGCAAATCCTGGCAGAAGTCAGACACGCTGGCAGCCTCTGAGACTTTTTGCTGAAACGGCTGCTGCTTCTGTTCGTCAGAGTAATTGCCTGTGCTGGGGGCTGGAGAAGGTGCGGGGAGCCGGGCGCAGCATTTAGCACAGTCCAGACAAAATGTGAGGCGCCTCTGCTTCTCCAGTGTGTGGTTTTCCTTTGCTGATGGGGACCTGCTCAGGCACCACCCCCAGCCCTGAGGTCTTGTCTCTGATGATTGCAGGTGGAGGAGAGCTGGACACCACGATCTCTGGGGCTTAGACTTTGCTGCCAGGAACCTGTCTTGGTGCCTGAAATAGCCCCTTCCTGTACATCTGAAGTTGCTCAGAACCTGTTCAAAGGCTGGTCTGTGGGAGCAGGGCTTGCAGCCCACAGTTGGTGGGAGGACTGATTCCTTCCTGCTGGATCTTGATTCCAGCAGGTGAGAGCTGTGCCCAGACTGCCTGCCCTGACAGGGGCGGGGCTGGCTGCAGATTTGCAGGGCCCAGTGCATGATGACAGTGTGGGTCCCCTCGTTCAAAATTATGAGGAGTTTCAAGATGGCGACAGCAGAACATTGAGCCAAGCACAGGCCCTTCCAAGCGCTGGGTGCCATGGGACTGTGAGGGTCATGCACCCTGAGGTCAGCCCTGCTCAGGGGGCAGCTGGGGCCCACAAGATCCTGTGACTTCCTTGGAGCCGGTCTTGAGATCTGGCCGAGTGCTGGGCTGTGGGGGCCGGAAGGGGCTCCCCATTCTTGGGAGCTCAGGCGAGTGCCTCTCTTGAACCTCCTGGGATGAGGGGAGGGGCTCCCAGCACAGGCCATGCCTTGCAGAGCTGTCCTCTCCCATCTTCAGCTGCCCTGGATGTGGGCGCCTTCCTCTCTCCTCTGGACGTTTATATGCGGTGGTTTGTGTAGCATTGGGTGGGCTGTTGTGAACTGACAGCAAAGTAAAAAAAGGAAAAACTAACATAACAGAATGAAGGAAGAGAAATGGCTGGTAGATGTTATAAAACTTCCAGAACCATTTCCCCAAATCATCAGTACCTTTCTTTTTATTTATTTATTTATTTTTACTTTTTAAAAAAATTTATGTATATTTATCTTTGGCTGTGTTGGGTCTTCATTTCTGTGCGAGGGCTTTCTCTAGTTGTGGCAGGCGGGGGCCACTCTTCGCGGTACGTGGGCCTCTTACTATCGCAGCCTCTCTTGTTGCGGAGCACAGGCTCCAGACGGGCAGGCTCAGTAGTTGTGGCTCACGGGCCTAGTTGCTCTGCAGCATGTGGGATCTTCCCGGACCGGGGCTCGAACCCGTGTCCCCTGCATCGGCAAGTGGACTCTCAACCACTGCGCCACCAGGGAAGCCTCATCAGTACCTTTCATACCACTAGTTGCAGGAAACACATGACCTCGATTGTAATATTTAGTAGAAGATTTGAGCAGTAGAAGGACTGATTTGTAGATTGCCTTATTCATTCAATAAATATTTCTTGAATGTGTACTAAGTGCTGGGGCTTGGATATAACAGTGAACAAAGTCCAAGAATGATTTAGGGAATGTAGTCACAGTGAGTGTCTTACATGGGAGTCTTGGAGTTGAATGTGGCTAACTCCAAACCCGTTTTTTAAAAGTCCTTTGGCTGGAAGAAACATGGGTGTGAAAGCAGTTTCCCATGAGGGAGCCTGGTGCAGGTAGTTCCAGTCTCACCTCTCAGCCACCCTCTCCACTCTGCTCATCTCCACAAGATGACTATGTCTGCAGGGGGACCTTCCTCTTGGTCAGAGAGACGGCACAGTCATCGTCAGGGCTCATGCCTATGGGTTGGCTCAGGTCACCAGCCGACCTCTGCTGACCTCCGATTGTGCCCACACAGGGCCACGTGCAGCTGGCTTGACCTCAAACCAGGCCGGGCCCAGGGTGATGGTCAGGCCTCACGCCCCCAGCCAGTGGGGGCTCCTCACTCCAGTGGGCAGGTCCTCTCCTACCAGCCGGGTCGGGAGGGAGAGTCTTCCTATATCCGTCTGCTCAGGCCACCCATCATAACAAAGGACCACAGACTGGATGGGTTTAAACCACAGAAATTTATTTCTCTCAGTTCTGGAGGCTGAAAGTCCAAGATCAAGGTGTCAGCAGGGCTGGTTTCTCCTGAGGCCTCTCTCCTAGGCGTGTACACAGCTGACTTCTCCCTGTGTCCTCACCTGGTGGTCTCTCTGTGCATGTCTGTGTCCTCATCTCCTCCTCTTATGAGGACAACAGTCCTCTTGGATCAGGGCCACCCTAGTGACCTCATTTTACCTAAAGTACTTCTTCAAAGGCCCCATCTCCAAATGCAGTCATGTTCTCAGGTAAGGGGGTTGGGACTTCAATAGATGAATTGGGGGGATGGGCACAATTTATCCCATAATACTTCTTCCCAAGGTGCCACTACTGGGCATGGAGAGAGCCTCCCCAGGTCACAGCTGGGCCAGACTCACAGAGGCAGGAAGGAATTCTCTAGAGGCTCAGGGTCGGACCTTCTGGGTGAGCTGAAGATTTAGCTGAATCCCAGATGTGTTGGTCAGACACTTAAAGTTAGCCAATTAAAAGACAAAAACAAAACAAACAAAAAATATGGTGGAATGAGCGTTCATTCAGGCTCTGAATAGTGATGGGAACATGCTTGCTGAACAGAAAAGCAGGAGATAAAATCAGAAAGGAAAAGATGGCTGGATCTGAAAAAAATAAAGATTTAAAAAAAATTTTTACAAAAAATTTTTTTCACAATGAAAGCCAAACAGATTGGGAAAAATCATTGCAATAAATAGGACACGGAATTTCTCACCTTTAAATATAAAGAGGTAATATAGAGCGGTGAGAACAATGCAAATTAGAAAAATAAACCAAACCTTAAAGAAAAATTACGGAACAGCAGATATTTAATAAACATAGTGGAAAAAATGTTCAGTTTCACAAGTAACCAAGGAAATGACCTGAAAACAATGTGTTGCCACTTTTGTCCTACCAGTTCTACAAAGTTTTTTCTTTTAAGTGATATTACTCAAAACTGGCCCAAATCTGTTGAGTTAGTGTTTTTACACTGCATGCAGAAATGTTAAATTGAAATAGAAAAGGCATTGACGAAACGTGCCAAGAGCTACAGAAATGGTTGTGCACTTTTACTTGGTGATTCCAGATGTAGTCAATACAAAAAAAAAGAAAACAAGGAGAAACCCACAAGGGTGGGTGGGGACCTGTAGGACGCAGCCCCCTGGGCGGGCAGTAGCACCTGCACTGCAGCCTAGCTTTCTGCGCTCTGCGGCATCAATGGGTGAGCGGTTCTGCTGTGCCTGCTGCGCCTGCCCCAGGCCACAGGGTCAGGAAAAGCTGTGGTCTGGCCGGATGCACTGTGGCTCCTCCTTCCTCCGCTTTTTCTCCTTTGTGTTCCCCGTCCAACTGCCCTGTGAGCTGGGAACCCCGGGAGACAGGGCCCGTGTCCCTCTGTCCCCCTGTTCCCCGTCGCACGCAGCAGATCCGCAGAGAGTGCTGACTGAGTGGAAGGAGGGGCCGAGGGTGGCGGTCAGTTCTGTGCATTGCATGGGGCCACCTTCCAGAATGGACCTCAAGTCCCTGCACCCCGGGGGGACACGTGGGGCAGCCGGCACCACCCAGCTCCTGTTCCGAGCCTCCTCTCAACCCAGCACTTCCTGCGCTTGTCTTCTGCCTGCTGTGATCCCCCCAGTGCAGAGTAAAGAGCTCGACCCCCGGGCCACGTGGGAGCCGCCAGGACAGCACCGTCCTCCCTTGTTCGTGTCCAGTCGGCTTCCCCCTCCCCCGCCGCACACACAGCCTCATCCCCCCAGAGTTGGGGTGAGCGCGCTTTTCTCCCGCTGAGCCCTCACCCCTCTGCTCCCCAGGGCAGCCCCACCTCGGGCCTTCCAGAGGTGAGACGGCAGTCCCTGCACAGTGCACACCAGGCTGACGACACAGCGAGGAAATTCTTACTACAGGCTGGCCCTAATCCATGATGGCTTTCATGTCTCAGGGCCTGGTTGTGTTTAGAATCTACTTATGCCTCCCTTCCTGATCCCGTGTACTACACGGGCCTGGTTTAGCCAAGTGTGGGATAACGGTCCTGCTAAGATGGTGTCTTTACTGGTGCTTTGCATGAATCCCCTGCCACCCGGGCCAGATGTACCAGCTGGGGCCCTGAAGGCCGGGCCGGAGCCCAGGGGCCGGTGGGGAAGTGGGTTTAAGCGAGAACCCCAGGTGGCCCCTGTGAACACTGCTGAAGTTCCTTCAAGGAGGGCTCTCTGGTCTCTTAGCTCCCACCAGGTTGCCCCCGGCACCTTTGTTTTAGTGCAGACAGACCCTGCCGGGGAGCCAGCAGTCACTTCTCACGGTGCATAGACCTCTGTAAATATGTTTTTAGAACCAAACGGAGGAGCTGTTAATATCGTGTGCAAACAAAGGCAGCCTTGGTCGCAGCCTGCGTGGGATGGGCTAGGACTGTCCACCTGCGGGCCATGGCACGTCTAGGAAGTCGTTTTGTCTCCATATTTTTTAGGTAGATGGGCCTCTTTCCTTCCAGATAGAATCGGTGGTACATGGCTGCTGAGCCCTTGTGTGGGAGAAAGGCCTTCCATCCCGGGGGCCCTCTTGGGGCCTCTTCCAAGCACAGCAATCTTCCAGTCATCTCTGCTGATCTGAAGGACCTCAGAGGGAGGAATTAACAGTTGCCAATGCCTGGGGGACACAGGCAGCTGTGCCCTGGGTGTGCAACGAGCTTACCTTTCGGACCTCAGGGGATGTGGGGGCTACTTGGGAAGCAGAGGGTCTGTTTTGTTAGTCTGTCCCTCACCCATTCAGGGATCTTTGGTAATAGGACCTTCATTCGTGTCTGAGGAAAGCCCCACGTGCTCTGCAGAGGGTCCTCCCACTCCCAGGCTCAGGGTCCTCCCAGGCTCAGGCTGTGTGGGGGCCAAGGGGGCCCAGCCTCATCGGCAGCACCTCACCTTCCTGCAGCCATCCATTGCGATTACACAGGGTGGGCTTGTGATCACACAGGACCAGTAAAACGTTTGCGGCTTTCTGGATTCCTGGACAAGAGAAACTCTTCCTGGATGCCCGGCAGGAGTCTAGTGTCCAGAAGGAGAGGAACCTCTGGAAGTGGTGCTTCCGGGGAGCACGGAGCTCAGAGCAGAGAGAAGAAGCTGACCCTGGGGACAGTGACCCCAGCAGGTGAGGACATGGTTGGACTCCAGACACCCAGCTGCAAAATCGCACCAGTCCCACGTTGCTTAAGCTACTTGGTGTGAGGTTTTCCTTCTCCTGCTGCAGAAAGAGAAGTAACAGGTACAAGGGCTTGAGAAGGAATGATTCCCCAAACTGCCAGAGCCAGGCAGCGAGGGACGGGGTGAGGAGAGCGTGTGCTGGACCTCGTCCTTAGGATGCCACTCTGTCCTTGGGGTGGGGTAGGGGGGAGCAAATCTAGGGAAAGGTGGGCTTCCTGAGGCCTGGGAGGGTGGACTTGGGATGCGGGTGGCGAGGGTCATCCCGCGGGAGGGAAAGGCCAGCCGCTTCCCCCACCTACATACCCGCACCCTTGTCCTCTGGCCTCCCCAGTGCTGGGTTAGGATTGACGGGTTTCTGGGAAGCCTGTGACACAGGAGATGGAAGCTCATTTTCCAAATGGAAGGGTGTTTTCAGATGGGCTTTTTGATGGATCTGCATTTTTCAAAACCCATTCCATCAGGAGAACTTAAGAAAAGGAAAATCTGATTTTCTGGAACATCGGAGATGGAAAAGGCCCAGGTCCTCGCAGATGGAGACTGGGCTTAACTAAGTTTATAATTTGAAGGCTCTAACAAGTTTGAAAAAGTCCCCTTGTCCCCTTAAATCAGGTTCAGGTGGCAAAACTGATGTGTTGTTCCAGCAGAGATGGAATAAACCTTTGGTGGAAGGAAGAATAAAGCCATCAGCCCTCTTACCGGGTTTCTGCCTCTCGCCTCTCCCCATCCACCGTGTGCCGCGTCTTCGGAGTGGGATCGCTTTGCCTGTTACAGGAAAAGTGGTTGCTTTTCAGCGCAATTAATTTTGTAGGACACAAATGTTGCTGACTGCTGGGAGTAAGGTTTGATCAAACAGATTGGCTAATTGGCATTGAAGAAATGTTGACCACGTGAAAGAGGAGGAAGGCGAAGTTGGACTCAGCTGTCATTAGGGCAGCCTTGCCCCACATTGCGTGAGGCAGGATCCTCAGAGATCCTCAGAGGGATCTCTGAGTTGTTGCCCAGAGCTGGAAGCTGGCCACCATTTGTTTTATAATCATTTGTTCAGTGTGATAGTCAGAGTTGAGATGCTGGCTGGGTGGGGAGACACCTGGACGTGGGTCCTCCCTCAGGTGGACATGGCCTGTTCATTTCCTGGCAGCCTTCAGAGCACACACCTTGACATGGAGCTGGAAGTCTTCCACCCACCCCATTATTTCTGAAACTGGATAAATGAAGGTGCCTGAGCAGCCCAGCCTCCGGGCGCCTGCACTGTAATTCTGTGGAATCGTGCTTGAAATGAAGCCCCGAGCACATGGCCTGTTTGGGGGCGGGGAGGCTGCAGCTGCGGTGCAGTCGGCTAAGGCACATGCAGGGCCACAGCCCCGTCTGTCTTTGCCCTAGACCAGATGCTACGGACCATGTCCAGCAGCACCCCTGTCCTCTACCCACTCCATGCCAGTAGCACACCCCCTAGTTGTGATAACCAAAAGTGCCCCCAGACCGTGCCCAGTGTCTCCTGGGGCAGAACCCCCGCTGGTCAAGAACCACAGCTCTAGACAAAGGGCCGATGTTGGTTCAAAACCTGGCCTTGCACACGGAAGGCCAGGAGAGGCCTAAGAAGGGAGCAGCCACTCCAGATGGGCAGGTGGCAGGTTTAACAAGCAGAGAACTTATATACGAGGCTTGACTTGGGCGTCACAAGATGAGTAGATCTCTGCCCCGCTGGCCAGAATCTTAAAGTTTATGTAGAGGCCTTAACAGGGCTCAGTCGGTCCACCATCCACATGGTCTCAGTCATGTCATCACAATAGGATGCAGTCTTGCCTTGTGTTTGGTTTCATCCAGGATCTACTGCTTTGCACGATAAAAACCTGAGTGTGTAAAAATCCTCCAAATGATGCTCTTCTTCCCTTCCCCTTTGCCCATTTGTTCATCTCTTAGAATTAATGTTGACTCTCTCCTAACGAAGGCTTGTCCACTCAAAGCTTCATTATTAAACAATGAATCAGGGCATCTGGATGGCTTAGTGATGTGGATACATACTCTATCGGGACACAGCGGGACAGAAGAATGGGGGTGATTAGGTCACCCCCACTTACACGCTCAGCTCAGAGCATTGCTCCTGATTAGAAAAACAAGTTCCATGAGGTCAAGGAGTGTGTCCTGTTTGGCTTCATGTCATCGGTTACTAGATGGCCTTTGGCATAGAGAAGGAACACTGGAGAGTCATTGACTGAATCGATGACCTAGCCTGCTCCTTTCCCCATGTACTGTTTATTATCATTCGTCCCTTCACTCAGCAAACATCTGCTCGTCCTCCTTGTGCTGGAGGGCTGAGCAGAAGACCCCCCCACCCCACCCCCGAGGCCTTGGGCTGGTGACCTTGGCCTTAGCCATGGCTGATTCTGCATACAGGTGTTTCCCTGTGTGTAGGGTCAGCAGGACAAGTTGGCATTTCTGATACTTCCCAGGTTGGAGCATTCAGCTATCAAAGATTTCCTTCTGTATTATACCAGGAGGTAGGGCTAGGTTGCATTTTTCTTCCTGCAGATTTTAAGTCGCCTGGACCCATTCTTGCATCCGTGGACACTTGGTTTGTTTCCGTACCTTGGCTGTTGTGGATAGTGCTGCGAGGATGTGAGGGTGCACATAGCTCTCTGAGAAGCTGATTTCGAGTCTGCTGGGTGCGTACCCAGCAGTGGGATTGCTGGAGCTTGTGGTAGGTGGGTGCCAGGGCTGGGGGAGGGGAGGTGGGATGAAGTTTCAGTTGTGCAAGATGAGCACCTTCCAGAGCTAGCCGCCCACGGTCCACAGACAGGTGCTGTGACAGTCTGTTCAGAGAGCAGATCTCATGTTAAATGCTCTCATTTTTTCAGCGTCTCTGGGGCGGTGTTCACACCTGGGTTTATCTGGGGCCCCTGTGTTGCTGGTACAGCAGCACCTAGGTGTGTCGGGGGAGCCCGTGAGTGAGTCTCTTCCTGAGCATCTCAGGTGTGGGCGTGTGTGTGTTCTTCTGGCTCCCTGTTTTTTCTGTTTTTGTCGTGGTTGTTCATTCATTCAGCCAGCATTTGGGGGCATCTACCAGAGGCCAGCTGTGCTCGGCACAGGGACTCATTCGGTGGTTCTCGTCCCCGGTGGGCTAGCCGAACTCCAATCCCGTGACCTCGGAGGAGAAGGCAGGGGCAGCCGTGGAGGCCGGAGGAGGTCGAGCTGGGGCGGTTTGGGGGAAGGAGGACCTGGACGAGGTGCAGCCTCTGCCGGGGGTCTCAGCCGGGGCTGGTCTGTCCCCCACGGACTTGGCAATGCCAGAGCCTTTTAATGTTTGTCACGACTGGAGGATGGGGGTGCTGTTCGCATCTGATGGGTAGAGGCCAGGGGGCTGGTTACACCCTACAGCTTATCAGGGTGGCCCCTCAGGACAGGGGGTTATCCAGCCAGAGTGTCCCTAGTGCCGAGGTTGGGAAAACCTGACTTTAGCTGAGATCTGAACGGTGAACGGGAGCCAAGCAGGTGAAGAGGGAAGAAGGTCAGGGCAGGAGGAGCAAGGGTGAAGAGGAGCTGGGAGAGATGCCAGGGTCCAGGGGCAGCAGGACTGGCTTGAGAAAGGCCCTGGGGGAGGGGCCGGTGGCCGGGACCTGGCTGCCTCCGAGGGGGGCAGGGTGGGCGTCATCCTACTGCCTGGTCTGGGGAGGTGGCCTGCGGCCTGGCGCCGGCCACTTAACCATCAGTTCCTCCAGGGTTTCGACGCTTGGATCCTCCTTGGGGTGGTGTTGACCTGCCTAGTCTAGCCTTTGGCTAGTGGTCAGAAAATGAAAGCAGCCCCACCACACATTTCCGGGGAGAGGGATGCTCCGTGGGTCTCGGTAGTCGTCGATTGAGGCCAGAGGGCTCCGGCGCTGATTTAACTCTGCAAATTAGACCAGTTAATTTCCTGGGATGTGAATACAGTCGTCTCGTTGATCCGGGGAAGGCGGTTTTCACCTTAGCAGCAGAGGGTGAGGTAGAGCTGGTTTTGTGGATTCTGAAGGTGAGGTCGCATTTTAACCAAAACACCTCGATCATCTTTGCTTTTTTTTTTCCTACGTCTCCTAAAATGAGGGCCTTGGAGTGCTGATGCTAAGATTTTCCTTAAAAAATATGAGAAGTTGCATATGCATGTGTGTGTGAGTGTGCGTGCGTGTGTATGCGTGTGTGAGTGCACGTAAGTGCGTGTGTGTGCATTGAAGACAGGGATCCCCAGAGTATGGTTGGGAGACACTGCGTATCCTCACCTCCCTCCTGGCGTTCACCGGCACCGCCACTGGAGGCTCTGCAGTGAGCAGAGGCCTCTGGGTTTGTCACACTGGGCTGGTGCCGTGATTTGCTGGCAGGGCCCCTGCCTGGAGCTGTCATGCAGAGGTGCTGCTGCTCAGGACGGGCTTTGGTGAGTGCTGGTCTCCTCAAGGATCACATGATGCTGTGAACGGATGACTTGGTTACAGTAACCTTGGCAGCAGCCGCCGCTCAGCTTGCACCAGACCTGTTACAAATGGTCACCACGCATCGCTCACTCGGTTCTCTCCATGACCTGATGAGAGCTGTGTTAGCAGCAGCACTAATCCCTCCACATTTTACGGACGGGGAGACTGAGGCACAGAGACACCAAGTCACTTGGCAGGCAGCTGGGGACAGCAAGGCTTCTCACCGTGAGCTCATTTCCCAGGAGTGGTTATCGGGTGCGCTCCACGCGCCAGGCGACATGCTGTGAGTTCACGAACATCATCCTCGTTGACGACCTCAACCTGTCAGGATGTTCATCACCTGTGTCTGACAGGTGATGGGACCGAGCTCAGGAACGTCTGGGACCTCACGCTCATCCCATGGGTACAGAGGGTAGGAGTTATGGCCGGCTCATCTGCCCATCCTGCCCTCGCCTCCCCAGATTCAGTGTCAGTAGTGACAGTGGCAAGAGGGGACCAAGAACAGGGAAGATTCCCTTCAGAGTCATCTGAGAATTGAGCTGATTATCCCCCCATCTCGTGTGGGTCCAGAAATGCTCTCTTCCTTGGCGGTGACCACTGGCTGTGCTGTGGGGTGACTGAGTGGACAGCCAGGTCAGCCCCTCCCCCTTGCCTTGAAGTCGTCGGCATCATTCATTATCCTGACATGCCGGGAGGGTTGGGAGTCCTTCGTGGAGTGACCTCTTCATGGGGTGGCTGCTGTCTTGGAGTTGATTGGACGGTCTGTCCAGTTGGCTGAATCCACCAGGAAAAATGAAGCATCACACACAAAATAATGCACAACATGTATTTTGAAGCTACGCCCGGTCAGATCCAGTGACACTTGACTCGTTGCCATTTTGTCATGTCACCGGGGGCTTCTGACACCCCCGAGTGCCCTGACAGTGGTGATTTACTGAACTGGTCATGGCATAGATGGGTTAGTCGCCAACTTGGATAAAGTGATCAGAGCTCCTTCTGGATTCCCGAACTGCTACCTTGGGGTCGCTGGGATGGGGTCCAGGTCCCTGAAGGAGGCTCCTGATGCAAGGGGGGAGGTGGTATGCTCATCACGTGAGTAACAAAACGCCATGACCTTTGGTACACGTAGCTGTGTTTGTGATCTTCTGGGTGTCTCATAGAGGCTTATTGCAGTCAGTGCCTCCTTGTTGGGGAAACAGTGAACTCAACAATTTATGATAGAGTGGAGAGAGGAGATTATAGCTGTGACTTACTGGGAGACACAGCCTTTGTTCCTGAAATTATGGGAGAACATTAGCTCTGCCATCAGTACACTGAGGGGAGATCACAGAGGTGATTTCCAACAAGCTGGAACTTTATGTAGCAATTATTCCATTTACCTTTGTATAAAAATCCATCTGTCTGTCCTCATCGGCTGCCAAGTGCCTGTGAGAGTGTGTGTGGTGCTAGGTGGAATTCCAGGATGTTCTGATGTCACCCTGGCCTTCAGGTGTGTCACGAGTACCAGCCCTGGGGGTAGATTTGGAGAGGGCCCCTGAGCCTTGCGGGGAACCTGATTTGTGGGGGTGTTGGGGGGCATTCTGTGTGTGCTGCAGGTCCAGGAAAGCTTCCTGGAAGAGTTTGGATATTAAATTGAAACTGTTAGTGTCCCAGGGCTGCCGTAACAAATTACCACAAATCGGGTGGCTTAAGACCCCTCACAGTTCTGTCTGAAATCAGGGCATCTTGGCAGGGCCGCACTTCCTCCAGAGGCTCTGGGGGAGGGTCCTTCCTGCCCGCTCCAGCTTCTGGGGGTGGCCAGATGTTCTGGTGCTCTTTGGCTACCAGGCTCAGCACTGCAACAACTGCCTATGTCATCACATGGCCTCCCCCCACCCCACCCCGTGTGCTTGAGTCACCTCTGCTTGCAAATTTCTCCCTTATATGGATGCCAGTCACTGGATTAGGGTCCACCCTAATCCAGTATGACTTCTTCTTAACTTGATTACATCTGCAAAGACCCTATTTCCAGATAAGGGCATATTCTGAGTTTCCACGTGGACATGAATGCGGGGGATGCTATTTAACCCAGGACACTGCTCGGCAGTGAATATGAAAGAGGTGCAGAGGGAGAGTTTCTCACACCCAGAAAGAGTCACATTTATTCATCCTCAGGGGCACGGCCTTGAGGCACTGTGGCTGTCTGTCGGTCTGCACATCCCCCATTTATAGATGACACCACACCAGGCACTCTACCATGAGAAGAACTCCGGGACTCGAAACTCCCCGGGAGGTGCCAGACAAGGAGGTCCAAGATCAGCTTCCTAGACCATCACCTAGCTTCCCTCCTAAACGTGGAGGGAATACCTATGGTCACCCCGGTGTGAATCCTGGCCTCCACCACTTGTGATCCCAGAGGTTCTGGGCAGGTGTGTAACCTGTGGCCTCAGCTCTGCCATCACAGATGCACTTTGCTCCCAGGGCTCCTGTGGAGGTTAAGTGAGATGATGCTCGTCAGGTGCTTCGCACAGTGCCTGGCACAGAGCTCGCTGTTGAGAGGGTGTTTCCACTGGCTTCTGGAGCAGCATTCCTTACCCTCCTTGAGGGTCACAAAAAGAGGAAGAAAGGGCTTAGCGTTTAAATGCTTTCACGTAGAAAGTCTCCTGAAGATGTTCTGAGGAACCCAACATCCCCAAATTGCGTCTCCGACAGCCAGGAGGCAAATCCAAAATAGCCTTCCCTTTCTGGTGTGAAGCTGCTGTTTTAAATTCTGTTGGTGTTTCCTTACCTGTACAGAGCAGGGCCTCGAAACTTCTCATTTTTCTGAAAAAAGGTACGAAGAGAAGATGATGAATCTTTGTTGAGGGGTGTCAGGATGGGGAGGTGGGTGTCTGGGGAGCAAGGAGATGTCCTTCCACATCACTGGGTCTGGGGGGAAGAGAGCAGACTGTGGGGTGGGGGTGGGGGGACAGAGTTCAAGTTCCTTGGAGTAAATGCAAAGCCAGGAGCCCTGGTCCAGGTGGAAGTCTTGACAATGTGCTCTGTCTGCAGACGTGTCATGGGTTTATTTCTATAAAGGGCTCCATGGCTGTCAGCTTTGGAGGACAGCCTCCAGTGGTTAGGAAATGAGATGAAAACCTGCACACAGTTTGTGCTCTAATCCCAGATGCTTGATCTAATGGGTTTGATCTCCTTTTCCCGTTGGAACCTGTCCAATTGGCCTCGTCAACATAGCGCCCTTGTTCCAACAGCTCTCAATGTCCCTGATGATGGGGGCACCCTTCCACACCCGTCAGGAAATGAGAAATCACCGTTCCTAGTAGAGATCTTCCTTGACTTATGATGGGATTATGTCCCGATAGACCCATGGTAAATTGAAAATATTCTAAGTGAGAGACGCATTTAATACCCCTGACCTACTGACCTGCCTCGCCCACCTTAAACCTGCTCAGAACACTGACATCAGGCTTCGGTTGGGCCAAATCGTCTAACGCAAAGCCTGTTTCATAACAAAGTGTTGCACGTATCACGTCGTTGATTGAACACTGTACTGAGTGTGAATAACAGAGTGGTGGTTAGTGTGTTGGTTGTTCACCCTCCCGGTCGCGGGGCTGTGGCTTCCACTGCCCAGCATCTCGAAAGAGGACAGGGTCGCATACCGCCAGCCCGGGAGAAGGTCATGAGTCGAAAGTCTAGTAAGTATGGTTCCTACTGAAATGTGTATTAGCAACATCCTAAAGTCAGAAAATCGTAAGTCGGGGACCATCTGTGCCATCTTTTCCCAGAGAGAAACTAAGTTGAGTGGAACTAGTTGTAGTTATGTTTTCCCTTCTGTTTGCAGACACTAACTTTAGGTGACAAATACGGTGAAGGAATGAGGTAACTCTTTGGAGTTTCCCTCATGGGATCTTTATTTAGGCAGGTAATTAATAGTTACTCTCCACAGACTTCTCCACTTAAGTGATTTGTTTTAGGAAAAGTTTAGCCCAAAGTTGAGTTCACAGCAGGTTTCTATGAATATATATCAAATGAACAAATGACTGAGTGACATGTTTTGAACTATATTGTCTGACGGCTGCAAAATTGCATGCATAACAGGAAGCTTGCTTAGGGGAAAAAAAGGGTTATTCTTATGAAATACATGATTTTCTCCCGAGTGTGCTGTGTGGCTTCAGAATCTCCTGGAAAATGCATAGCACACGTGTTATCGGGCCAGCTCGGAGGATGTGGAATTTGGGCTAATCAAGTGGGGTCGGGGCATGAGAGTGTCACTCTGTGCAAGCTAGATGACCGTTTTTCAGATTCAGTGTAAGGCAGTGTGACTAACATTCAAATTACACTCCACAGATTTCAATTCCTCCTTGACCCAGAAGGCTCACAGGCATCGTGGAGGACGCCAGGGGTCATTGGAGACCCCAGGTTACTGCATGTTGGTGGGGGAGGGCGCTGACCCACTGCCTGAGAGCATTCAGGGTGAGATTCCATAGGACAGAGGCTTTTCTCTCTTAGGTCACATCCATCAGGAGCACAAAATGAGTTGTTTTTCATTTTCTTGGAGGAGAAATTTATTTGGTTTTCAGCAGTACGAGGGCACAGGTAAATGCAAGACATGTTCCTTCTTAGGACTTTTCACCTCGGTAATCCTTAAGCATCTGAAGGACCAGGATATCACTGCTGTGAAATACAGTGAGATAGATGAAATAACCGTTTCTGGTATTGCCTTCCTGTATGTCATTTCCAAATAACTTGTTTGTCGGGCACATTTTTATGGACTGTAAGACAAGATTTACCTCTACCAGCACCATTAGAGCGTCCTCCTCATCCTTGCTCGCAGAGCAGTTCTGCGGCAAAGGAGAGGGAGGGTGCAGCCCTGGGATTCTGTGAGCATTGCCTGAAGTGGTCTGCTGGAAGCAAATGATTGCTTTGAAGTTTCATATTTTATCTGAAAAATTCATGTGCCCAGAAGCCATATAAGAAAAGACAGTTACATTTGTATAAAAATTAAAGTTCCTGATTGTCAAAAGCATACCATTTAAATCTTATAGGAAAACATAGGATCCTAGGGAAAATGTTTTTTAATGTATTTGACAGTTTTCCTTAATAAATAAAGAGATTTTTAAAATCAGTGAGACAAAGAGCTCAAATTGGTGGTGGGGAAGGGGAGCAGGCATGTTGAACTAAATTATGTGACTTTATAGCTAAATTATGTGAACAGGCAGTTAACGGGAAAAAAGGATTTTAGATGGTTGAGAAACATTTTCAAGGCGCTCACTCGCATTCACGTAAATGCAAAATAAAATTCTGACCTACCATTTCACCACTCATATTGGCCAAGATTAAAACGTTGGTGCACAGGGTTGGGAGGCTGTGGAACTCTGGCCTTCATACAGGTGGTGGTAGGAGACGTATAGTCAACGTATTGGGTGGTCACTTGACCACATCCACAGGAGGTAAGATAGACACATCTTTTTTTCTGAATTATATACTTTATTTTTTTATAATTTTATTGGAGTATAGTTGCTTTACAATGTTATGTTTGTTTCTACTGTACAGCAAAGTGAAGCAGCTATACATGTACATATATCCCCTCTTTTTTGGATTTCCTTCCCATTTAGGTCAGCACAGAGCACTGAGTAGTGTTCCCTGTGCTATACAGTAGGTTCTCATTAGTTATCTATTTCATCAATAGTATCAGTCGTGTATATGTGTCAATCCCAATCTCCCAGTTCATCCCCCCTTCCCCCCCTTGGTGTTCATATGTTTGTTCTCTACTGGACACACCTTTTCTTTGAGTAGCAAATTATTATTGGTATGATTCAAGGGAAAAAAGGAAAGTTTAGAGGTACAGTTTCTGGAAAAGACATATTTTCAACCAAGTCTTTTTGCTGTTTATTTGGCACCTCAAACACATACCCATCTTTATCCTTGTATATTAAAGAATTTAATATACTAAATCCTCAAGAATTTTTTTCAAGAATTTTATAATATTCTTTAATTAAAAACTCCTTGGGCGTGGATGTGTGTTCATGTTTGTTGCAAACACACACACACACACACACACACGCACTACAACTGGTACAGTGTTCTGCACATAGTGAGGATCTGACATGTACAATTACATGAGAAATTAGATATTAACGTTATTAATGTAACGAGGTAGCACCTTGCATTTAAGTAATAAAACGAAAAATGAAAATACCTTGAAAATTTAAAAATCCAAATTTTTAAGAGTTATTTTTATATTTTTTTGGCCATGCTGCACAGCTTGTGGGATCTTAGTTCCCCGACCAGGGATGGGACCCGGGCCCACGGCAATGAAAGCGCCGAGTCCTAACCACTGGACCGCCAGGGAAGTCCCCCAATTTGTTAAAGTATTACTATATTAAAGAAAGCTTAATGAACATTGAAAAGCAACACGTTTAGGACCGGAACACTATCAATTTGGAGTATAAAAATACAACCACAAAGAAGAAAGGCTGGAAGGATGTACACATGCCAGCCCTGTGTGATTTGGGCATAGTCCTAAACAACAGCTCTCAGATGGCATTTTGGAAAGCTACAGGCTTTGAGTCTGTTCAACCAATTTTGTGCTTATAAATTACTTCACCAAGTCACTTCAAGGATCTAGATATTAACCACTGTAACAAAACAAAACAAAACCAAAAAACATCAGCATGGTTGGGGCACAGTGAGGGGGAGAATCAGGGAGAGGTGGTCAGGGGCCCCCCATGCAGGGCCTCACGGAGGGTGTGGAATCTGTGTTTTGAGTGCTCTGGGACAAGGGGGAGCAGAGGTGCCGTGGTTTGTGTCCTCCTCCAAAGATATGTCCAATCCTAACCCCCAGTACCTGTGAACGTGACCTTATTTGGAAAGTGGACACACCTTTGATGCAGCAATTCCACTTCTGGACACTTATTCTGTGTCTGTACTCCCAGGTGTGCAGGTGTGTTCACTGAAAGTTTATTTATTATAGGAAACTGGAAACAACATCTTTATCAGTGGAGAACTGTCTCCAGTACAGAACAGAAAACCTGCCAGCCTTTATGGAGGATGAGGTATAACTCTATGAATGGCCATGGAACTTTGGTTAATAACTAACCATATGTGAAAAAAGCAAATTTGTAAGAAGATACATTCGGACCCTGTTTGTGGGAAATAGGGGACTCTATTTGACATTTGTGCTTGTGTATATCTGTAGAACATTTTTGGAAGGACATACAGAAAATGTTACACATTCCCCTGGGGGGTGGGAGAGGGGAGCAGGGAGGGAAGGGGCTTTTCCTTCCTATTATGAGTTGTTTATGGTGGACTTGGATTGGTTTTTAACAGAATTGCTAATTTAAACAGTTGGTTCAAGGAGGAAGCTTACCTTTTCTATTAGGTGTAGAGAATGATCACATTCCCCATTATACATTGAAGTAATAAAAATATTCACAGACACTTTGCATTCTAATTCTCAATGCAAATTGTGGCCCTGGGCCCACATGCAGGAGGCTGCTGGTCATGCCGCCGTTGCTCCAACATTGACCCTCTCTTGTGCTCTCCTGCCTTTGGAGGGTGTGCTGGCCTCCGGGAAGCTGTCCCCTCATGCCCACAGACCCTGGGCAGTCACTTTTAACTGTTTGTTGTCACCCACGTGGTCTGTGCTTTGGCTTAACAAGGTTCAAGCTGTAGTCACAGGTCCTTCAAGAATGCTGGTGTCTTGACCTCAGCTGCCTGCCTTCTGGGCAGTGGCACTGCTGCCTGTCCTGGGATCCTGCGGGTGTCCTGCAGCCCCGCTCGCCACCCGCACAAGCCCCTGCATATATGGCACAAATGCCAGCAGGACCCCCGCATCCGTTGGCCTGAAAAGGTCTCTGCTGATGGGCACAGGCCAGTCGTGGACAGTAACATAGATGCACGTAGAAGTATGAACAGGTCAGTCCCCCAGCCCTGTCCCCACAACTGTCCCCATTACAGCAGAGCCTGGGATGTAGGCTTGTCTCAGGGGGATCATTGGAAAGAGGCTGGAACATGTAAATCTGTGTCAGAGTGATGATGGAGAAAGACCCCAGATTTCCTGGCTGGAATAGGTTTCCATCACGGTTATGGCTTCAGAGCCAGCCAGGTCCGGCAGCATCCCTAAAGAATCCAGGAAACCTCCTGTGACGTGATGCTGGCCTGCAGGGCATGGTTCCTTTCACAGGGATGCTCCTGCCTTTGCCCTGGGCAAGTGCAAGAGCTCACAGGCCCTGGACCACCCGCTTGGGGGCAGACGTCCCTGTTGCCCTGGGAAGAGCACTTTTCCCAGCCCTGGGGTCTCCTTCCTGTTTCTTACTGGTGCTGGGGGGATTCTTGGTGCATCCCATCATCCTGCGTGTGTCTGAACTTCCCCGGCCCAGGCTCAGACCCTTTCCTGGGTGCAGGGAATGCTATGGGCCTTGCTTCCCTCTGCCCTGGGGGGGTGATCCAGGGGTCTCTTAGCTGCATAAAATCCCATTCTAGGCTAATTCAGAGACTGACTTTCCATGGTCCCTCCCTTGGCTGAGAGCACCCTTGTTTATACTCACGGCGCTCGCTTGGCATCTTGAGGTAAGAAATCCGCCTTCTCCACGGATGCTACTCACCCTGCCCACAGTGGCCCTGGCCCTTCCTGGGCCTCACTCTGTTAGGGGGTATTTCGGGACAAGGCTGCAATCTTAGTGCTTGTCCCATGGCGGCTTCTCCGCCCCGCCCCGTGGAGATCTGGGGCCCTCCCCTGCCAGACATAGGTCCTTTCAGAGCCTCATCCAGGAAACAAAGCCTCAGCCTCGCCTGCCCCAACCTGGAGTCTTTATTTTTGGACTAAGCTGGACTTTGTTTGTGAAGGGCGGTGCTCTTGCCCTCTGAAGAAGCTACCTGGGTGTTGTGGACTGCCTGCTTGGCCTTTTGAGAGTGGGGAATTATTTCTGGTGGCGTTTCAGCAGCTCTCGTAAAGAAAAGACACAGAAGTAGGTGCAACCAGCGCTCCAGTCACACGAACACCTGGGGCCGGGGGCCTACGAGGCTCTCCTTCCTGGTTGGAGTTTTAGGGAAGATTACAAGGGGGTGGGCTTCCCTTGCAGGTGGAAAGTTCTGGCCTTTCTTGTCTAAACCCTTCTGTTTCCTTGCTCCCCCCTCCTGAAGCACCCCTGCAGCCCGCCCAGCTGACCCCTCCTCATCCCTGGGGTGGGAGCTGCCCCTCCAGGCAGGGCACCTGTCCTTCACTCCCCTCCCAGCAGTCGCCATGGTTACTGTGTCCTCCCCTTGCCCTAGAGGGGAAGCATCAGGGGCAGCCACCTTGCCTGCTGTGTTCTGCGGTGTGGTCCCAGAGCCCAGAGGCTGCCGGGGTGGGAGTTCAGTGGTGAGCTGGTGAATGTGGAGGTTGGGAAGGGTGGATGGTGGCCTGCTCCGTTGCTGCCCCAGGCCTCGGGATGAGGGACCTTCCCCCTCTGGAGGACACAGCCTGCCCAACTCAGCCAGGGGTGGAATAGCCCAGGGGTGGGGGTGGGGGTGAGGGTCTGGCCGCAGCTCAGAGTTGGGTGCAGAGGGGCAGGGGAAGAGGGGAGCTGACCGCAGGAAGCACTCGCGGCCGCACCCTCTGAGGGCCCATCGGGGCCGTTCTCCCTCCCTTTCCTCCCAGTTCTTGAAACAGTGTTCTGTTCACTATACAAGCTCCTCTGACCTGAGAGCAAGGCTTATGGAGCCCATGCTCTGTCAGGCTGTGCCACACGTATAGTCCCTGGTGAGTCTCGCCAACCCGTGAGACAGGCGCCGCCACTAACCCCACTTTGCAGGTGAGGGTCAGGCTCAGAGAGGTCGAATCCCCACCCAAGGTCACACAGCAGTGGATGGTGGAGCAAGATGTGGGCCTCGTCTCTATTCCTCCCCTTATGCTGGCAAAGCATGGCCAGTGCTCTTGACCCAGCCTGTACCGGGTATTGCGTTCATTTTTCATAACCTTTGGCTTCCTTCCCGTAATAGATGTGGTTGGATTTGCTGAGAGACCCCCTTGCCTCCCTCTTTCACTTTATGGCCTGAGCCTTACGCACAGGATCTTGAAACCCTCCGTTTCCTGGGCCAGTGAGCCCCGCTGTCGAGGGACGTTCCTGCAGCCACAGGTCTGCGCTGCCCAGCACGGGGTGGGTCAGCAGAGGGACCGGGCTGTGCACACTGAGCCATGGGTGTAGAAGAGGCTGGATTCCCGAGACTCGGAGTGGAAAAGCCTGCACGACATCCACTAACAACCTTTTGTGCAGTGTGCAGGTGTAAACAATAGCATTTTGGCTGTATTGGGTTACATAAAACATATTAGGGAAATCAATTTCACCTCGATTTTACCTTTCTAACATGGCACTAGAGGTTTAGGATTGCACATGTGGCTCGCGTTATCTTCCTGCTGTACGGAGGCCCCTTCCAGCTGTTTCCTCCTGACTGGCCGGGACTTGGGGTCACTTTTACTGTGGTCAGTTCCGTGGTGGGGGAGGACTGCCCACCGGACGCTCCATTCATGAATGTGACTGGATTCCTTGGGTGGGGAGGACCCACCTCAGTGGCTGTGAGGGTGAAACTCTAGCCGAGAGCCTTAAGGCGGGTGAAATGCTAGAGCCCCTTTCTCAGTCTCATCCTTTGGGATGCCCATGTGCCTTTGCACCCACTCGGCCCTCCCTGTCCGATGCCCAGCACCGTGTTCCCCCAGCCTGTGTCTGCAACCAGGTTTCAGTCCAAATGTCCTACAAGCTCTGGGTTATTTAAGAAGAGGCTTGGCCATCTCACGAGTTGATAATTCCCTCACCCAGCAGGTCACGGGGCAGAGGTGGCTCCTGTGAGTTGGGGATGTCCCATGGCCCCAGAACATCAGTTTCCTCACCTGAGAAAGGACGGAGTCTGATGCCATGTGGCTCCCATGCCTGGCTGTGCTTGACAAGCCAAAGAGTGTGGACTCTAGAACCCTTGCAGACCCACTGGGTCAGAATTCATAAGGCGGATCCGGGGATGTACGTGTGTGTGTGTGTGCTTGCATGTGTGTATTACATGCACATATGTGCACATACACATACACAATCTCCCCTGGAGACCTCGTTGTCCTCACTCCCTCAGTTTCCCTCATTCCACAGCAAACTCCATCACTTCCAAAATGCATTTGAAATCTACACCCTGGGCTCCTTGTCACTCTAGACCAAAACAGGGTCATCTCCCAGGGTTCTGAGTGGGAGTCTGCCCACCACCCACCCCGCAGGTAGCAGAGCTGGTCTCCACCCAAACATCGCTCCATGGGGGTAAACCTGGAGTCACCATACCGCTCAGCAACCCCACTCCTTGTATCCACCTGAGAGGATGAAACCCACGTTCCACAAAAACGTGTACACGAGTGTTCCTAAAACCATGACTCATAATAGTCAACCAGTGGGAACCACCCAAACACCTATCAAGGAGTCAATAAATGGGTAAACAAGATGTGGAAAAAAATCTACACAAGGGAATATTATTTGGTCATGAAAAAGGAATGGGGTGCTGGCACATGACAACATGGGTGAGGCCTGCTGAATGGAAGCAGGCAGTCAGGATGGACCCACAGCCGATCTACAGGGATAGAAAGTGGACCCGTGGCTGCTGGGGCTGGCGTCTGGGGAGGTGGGGAGTGACTGTTAATGACCATGGGGTTTCTGTCGGGGGCGGGCAATGAAAATGTTCTGTAATTAGGTCAAGGATGCAAGCTTGGAGAACATATGAAAGACCATTGCATTGTGCACTTTAAGTGGGTGGACTTGATGGTATGTAAATTATATTTCAATTAAGCTATTAGGAAAAAAGCACACTGTCTCTGCCCAGCCCTCCCCCACTACCTTACCCATCTTGCCCCTTCCTGACCTCTCTGCCCCCCTGCAGTGAGTCACCTCGCTCTGGCGATTCTGCACGTCCCCGTGTGTCCAGGCGCATTCACATCTCACGGGCCTGCAGTGCCCTCTCCTGCCCTCCCTGTCTGGGTACCAGTGGTCTGAAGTGGGTGGTCCTCAGCCCCTCTCTCCCTTCTGCTTTCTCCATGCTGTGTTCTTCCTATGTCTGCACAGTGCTCACCAGGCTCTGAAACTACCCTCCTGGTTTGTTTGTTGTCCGTTTCCTCCACGAGAAAGGGTGCTCTGTGCCCATGCCTGGTGCATAGTAGGTGCTCAAACCTCACTGGATGAACAGGCCTTGAGCGGAAGCATCATCCCCTGGGCTTGCCCCGTCTGGTTTTGTCCGGGTGCTCCGAAGCCCCAAGTGACTGTGGGATGGAGGCTGCCTACAGGGGCTTACCCCGTGGTGTGGGAATGAGACCTTCCCAGTATAGGACCAGAGACTGTGCAACATCCGACAAAGCACACCCAGAAAGAAAGCGAGGACGTTCCTTCTCACCGGCCGAGATGAAGCCACCAGGCCGCCCTCCCTGGTTGAAGGGACCGCAAGGAAGTGGCAGAGGCTTCAGTCACTGTTAAGGTCTCAGAGTCCTTTCGACAAATGTGAGCAGTATTGCACGTCTTATTACTAAGCGTGATGGCGGCAGTAATGCTGCTGCAGGACATTAATGAAATAAGACATCCGACAACTCCCTGTAACGTGGTGGCTCCACAGACGAGGGAGTGGGGGGCATGTGGCTGTGGACAAATGTCGAGTGTTTGCGTTGACTCTCTCCTTACTGGCCCAGCCGAAGTGGAAGGAGCAGGGCCCAAGTCAGCAGTTTCTCTCTTCCGTGTAATAGCTAAAGTCGCAGTGTTTCTGGTCCAAGGGAGATCGAAGGTAATTATATTCACTTTGTTCAGAAATTTAGGAATAAGCCACACGTGAAGCTTTTAAAGATTCCAGACATGTGGATCCGATATTTAAAACATTTAATTGCACCTTTTTTGTGATACGCAAAGTGTGATTATGTTGCCAGGGATACAGCACACCTGGTTTGGATGCCTGCTTGCCAGGTACTCAGCCAGGCAAGGTGGTCTGTCCGCCCAGAGGTGGCCCTGTCAGGGCCCTGATTACACAAACGATTGTTCCTGATAAGACAGTAAAGCATATTGAATATCCATGACTCAGATTCCTGTGAAAGAATCTGCAGAAAATTCACACTGAGATGGGATTCATACATTGTGCAAAGTCGGAGAACTCCCTGTGTGGAGAGCATCAAAGCAGAGAACACAATGGGTCTCACCCAAGCATCACCCTGGCCAGGAGCCACAGTGCAGGGTTTGGTCCTGGTGGCTGCTGGGGAGTGGGCTATAAAGGGTTTTTACCTTCTGACTCGGCTGCCAGGGATGTTTAAAGAGTGACTTTGGTAAGAGCTGGCTCCCTAAGCCTTGTTTTTCTTACCTATTCAACGGGGTAAGACCAGTGCCTGCCTCACTTGCGGGTCATTTTGAGGATGAAGTAAGATGATGTGTGTGTGAAATGTGGCGCTGTGCCTAGCACGCAGTAAGGCTGTGAACTCCTCCTTCTCCTCCATCATCAGCATTGTTGTGGTTCAGTAGGAGTGTTTCACTAATTCTGGCCTGTTATCTCCTGGTACCTGTTCCCAGCATACTGCATGGTCTTTTTTCAATCCCTTTTTGTTCCCTTCCAGGAAGGCCTTTTTATGGGCCTCTTCCAGTCTCCCTTGGTCAGGGCCAATCCTGTGGCCACAGTAGGTCCTCACTAAGTGTTTGGTGGAAGGAGGCCAGTACCTCCCCTGTGCAGCCCTGTGTGTGTGTAGGGACCAGCTTCTTTTTAACCAAAAATGGGGGAGGTTGTCAGTATAGAATCTCCAGTCCTCACTGCAGAGGGCAGGTGGCCCAAGTCCTGGAGAATCAGATGGAGCCCCTGAGGGCCTGCAGCCTTTCTCGCTGCCCTCCTTCCCCCACTGGACCTTACAGGGAAGGGTCTCTCTTCCCTCCCTGTCTCTCTTCTGTGGAAACAACACCCAGTATAGAAACACATCCACTCACATGGAGAAGTAAGGACAGGCCCTCTGGGTGGAAGTTAGATTTCGGCCTCAGTCTGGCTGATTGGGAACAACCATGGTCCTTCTCTCCATGAGGCTCACAGCAAGAGCTCGAGAAAAACGGGCCTGGGCTGGAATCCTGACTGCGCTTCTTGGCCCCAGACAAGTTACTGTTTCTCTCTGAGTGGCAGGGGCTTTACTGTTAAGTGGGGGTTATTTTCTTGATTGTGGCTGGCAGAGTGCATTGTCAGGTGATGATGATGATGTAGGTGATGATGAGGAAGAAGAAGATGGTGGCGATGATGAGGATGATAGTGTTGATGAAGAGCATGACATTGATGACGTTGATAGTAGTGATGGTGATAATGACGAAAAAGATGATACTGATGATGATGAAGATAATAAGGATGAAGATGATGATGGAGATGATAAAAACAGATAATGGTGATGTTAACAGTGATGCTGCTGCTGACAAGGAGGGTGAAGTTGAGGAGGAGGAGGAGGAGGAGGAGGAGGAGGAGGAGGAGGAGGAGGAGGATGGCCCTTGACAGGTACCCCCTGGGCTAGTTCAGTGTTTACATTCA
Organism: Phocoena phocoena; assembly: GCF_963924675.1. Lineage (NCBI taxonomy): Eukaryota > Metazoa > Chordata > Mammalia > Artiodactyla > Phocoenidae > Phocoena > Phocoena phocoena. The sequence continues at coordinate 85,552,857 of NC_089233.1, forward strand.
AGAGGCTAGGTGGGTTGTTTGCAAAGCCTTGTCCCTGAGGGCGTCCACCTCAGACGTTCACACTGTGCTACCTTGTACCCCGTGTTTGGGAGGTTTGACATCTTGTTCTGTGACCTTTGTCATCTTTAAGATTTCTCTGTCTTTGAGCTGGGATTTTTCCTTTACTGTGTGTGTGAAGTTTCATGCTTTCCAAGCTGTGCCACACCACCGAGTTGCACTGCTGTGAGGAAAGAAAGGGCGCTTCCTTCCTTCCTTCCCCTGGTAATTTTGAAATGTGTGAGTTTCTGCCCCTGGGGTTTTTAGTTTTCTCAAACTGCAGGGGGTTAATTAGTTTGCTTATTTCACAGTAGCATTTACAGTTTTCTTATTAACTGGGCAGCTATCCAAGGACTCCTACTCCTTCCTCACTGGGGTCTTCTGTGAGGTTTTACTCCTACGGCTGGGCGTGAGAAGGGGGGGCTTGCAGAGAAGCCACAGACAGGGAGAGATTTCGAATAGCTGGAATAACCTCTAGCGGTTCCCAAGAAAATCACGGGCTAGGTTTGCCTTTTTGGTCTGACCCAGGAGAGGAATATCAGCCATTTTGCAGAGCATGGTTCAACTATTCCTTTTCTACAGATTTTGCTTCAAAACACTTTAAGAAGCCCGTTATCAAATACTTCAAGAAGGGAGATTGGGAAGAGGTTGAGGAGAAGAAAATCAGGGTTTTAGAACCAGCAAAAAGTTTTTTTTTTCCTGCAACTAAAAATTTCAGAGGAGAACATTCTGTCTTGGCAGACTGAGCAGTTGTAAATAAGACTTGGGCGAGAATGGGGGTGGTAGAGTGAGGGAGGCTGGTTTTCTCGCGGTGAAGACGTGTTCTCTGGAGAAAGGGAACCAGAGAACGGGCAGGCGGGCTGGGATCTAAGACAGGGCTCTCGCTGTATCTTTTAGCCAGACACTAGCCCCTCCTTCCTCTGTTCGGTCCTCTGACCACCCACGTTTAACTGCCCTGTACTCGGAGTCAGACCCTCCAACCTCATCAGTCCCTGATTGACCGTTACTGTTTATTTTCAATAATAATGTCAAACACTTGCCCAATGCAAAGATTTAAGTTGGAATTGGAAGGGAGCTTTGTAATTATACTAATGGCTCTCTGGAAAGTGTTTATTTTTTAATTGTTAGACAGTCCTTAGGACCATGATAACATCATCTTGGAGAATTTTAGAGAGAATCCTGTCCTTGGTCTTATGCTTGTGGATGTCCTAAAGTGAATTTGCTGTTTCTACGTATATCCTCCAGAGACATTCTTGAACAAGTCCCCAAGGAAAATACACAGGAACATTACTGTCAAATCGTTCATAATGGCAAAATCAAACAAAATAAAACCAAAATGTCCAATGATAGGAGAATAAATGTGTGAATTGTGGCATATTCAAACAGTGTAATTGTGTGATAAACTATTTCTATATACATATCCCCGTGGATAAATCTCTAACATAATGTACACAAAAATTGCAGAGCGATATTGACTAAATGGTATCATTAATATGTTTCAAAATGCCCTCAAATACTATATTTTCTTTTTTATGCAAAATTGTAATATTTTTTCATAACTGTTTATCCTAATACCATTTTGTTTTTGTTTGTTTTTTTAATTAATTTGTATTGGAGTATAGTTGATCTACAATGTTGTGTTAGTTTCCACTGTACAGCAAAGTGAATCAGTTGTACATATACATATATCCACTCTTTTTTAGATTCGTTTCCCATATAGGTCATTACAGAGTATTGAGTAGAATTCCCTGTGCTATACAGTAGGTTCTTATTAGTTACCTATTTTATGTACAGTAGTGTGTGTATGTCAATCCCAATCTCCCAATTTATCCCTCCCCACCCTTTCCCCCTTGGTAACCATAAGTTTGTTTTCTGCATCTGTGACTCTCTTTCTGTTTTGTAAATAAGTTCATTGTACCATTTTTTTAGATCCCACATATAAGCGATATCATATGATATTTGTCCTTGTTTGACTGTGACAGCTCTAGGTCCATGAAAGTATAAACATGAGGAGAGAAGACACACAAACCAAATTCCAAATAGGGGCAGCTGATGTGAAGGAGGAGACAAGATGGAAGAGGGTGGGCAGCAAGGGCTACCACTGGGATGTGTGATCGTTCCTGAGATCAAAAACTAATGTTTCTCGTTTCTTACATTTAGGTGGTGCATGTGTGTGTGTGTGTGTGTATGATTACTTCTTGCACTTTTTTGCAGGTTATGAGATATTTCATAGTTAACACTGTTGGTCATGTTATGGATCTGAAGAGATCTTACATAATTGTTTTTGAACATCAGAATCTCTCAGAAGAGGTAGAATTCTTGGGTCTAGATGGAAATTGGGGTGTGCTGAATAGGACTTTGTAGAGGATTCTGAGACAGGTCGTGACATATGTTTTCTGCCTGCACCTTGCCTTACTCCAGACCTATGACATGGACACTCTGGTGTTTTCTCAAGCTCTGTTCCCTCCCAGGCACAGCTGGACATCATATGCCTTAGAGGGATTTATTATCTGATGGGGAATTTGAGAAGGGACCCTCCATGTGCTCAGATCAGAGCAGTGAATTCAAAACCCCATATAGAACAGCCAGTTTAGAATGTTTGAAGGGAAAAGCCCTCTGAATTAGTCATACTCTTAAAGAGTTATTTGCTTGCGTGTTATAAATGCCATCTTATTGCTTCCGAGTTCATTATATGAATATAAAAAGAGTATTACCGAGTTTAAAAAGATGAGTTAATTAAGAAATCGTAATTCCCAGAAAGCCTCTTTGACATAATTTAAAAACCCAGGTAGGGCTTCCCTGGTGGCGCCGTGGTTGGGAGTCCGCCTGCCGATGCAGGGGACCACGGGTTCGTGCCCCGGTCCGGGAGGATCCCACATGCCGCGGAGGGGATCCCTTTAAAAAAAAAAAACAAAAAAAAAACCCAGGTAAATGTAATCCCATCATTTAAAACCTTAAATCAAATGGGAGACTAGAAAATAATATTTAACTGTACAAGTAATCCCAACAAGAGGGTCGCCGGGTAGGGAAGGAAAGTTAGCAAAGGAACGGAGGTCAGCCGTTTGGAGCACGACAGGTGGATGAGGAAGGAGGCTCATTCTGGTCCCGAGGTCACACAAACCAGCGGGGGCATCGCGGAGATGGTTTACGTGAGCATATGGATGCGTTAGCCACGACCAGAGCAGCAGGCCACTGGCCAGCATCCCTCTGTTCACCACATAAGGGCATCGCCATCTTGGGTGGATAAACAAAGACGAGTCATCCATCTCTCAGGGATCTTGCCGGAGGGATGGTGTTTTGGATTTTCTAGATCAGATTCTGTGATGACTCATATTAAAGTTATTCATCCTAAAGTAAATGCTGGGCCAAGAATTTAGAGCATGCCGTAAAACAAATGACGTTTCTTACCCTTTTGGGTTTGTGTTTGATTCTGTTTCCCTACCAAGCCCCAAATATTGAGGCACAAATCATCACATCTGACATTTACCCAGCAAGGGCTCCACTGGCCAGATGCGTGATCACAGTTTTGGAGTGCGAACTCTAAGATGTGTCCTTATGTCTCCCGTGGAATGGAAAGTAACTTTTCCGTTGTAGAGCAGCGGCCCGATTCCCTCCCATGTGAGGATAAAACCCCAGATCTTCCCCTGAACGGCACGATCCTGGGCTCCACAGTTAGCACGCTTGTTGGCCCAGAGTGATGGAGGATGAGCACCGGGCAAGTGCATCCCAGTGTGTGACCGCTGTTGCAGGGTTACTCTGTGCACCGTCCCACCGTTTCCAAGACAGAAGTCACATGGTGGATGATACTGCCCTTGGTTGTGATTCAAACGGAGGTGAAGTGAGCGCTCAACACAAAATTCAGCCTGTGGCTTTTTCTCAATAAATGTTCGTCGTTGTTACTACTTCTGTGGCACTTTTGCTTCAACTACGGAAACTCAGGGGAGGCGTTAAGGACTCCACTGACAAAGCGAATCGTATGGCCTACCAGTGACCAAATTTAGGCGTTGTGAAGCAGTCCCCACACAGCATTCCCTTGGATTGACAGAACTGTCGGGAGAAGATTACATGGTTTCATTCACTTAACGTGTGTGTGTCTTTATTTAAGACAAACTGGAGTTGAGGAAGGAGATGGGGATCTCTAATCTTAGCCGTCTTGGAAACTAGCAGTGAGAAGATTGGTGAATAATGTGATTCCTCAGCCAGAGCTCCTTCTTCTAAGATGATAAACACCTTTGTTGGTTAATTGCCATGTGCTACGAATAGGAAGCTGAGTAATTGGAAGTGACTGTCAGAGAGTCTTGTAAACCCATCTGTTTGTTGCATTTTTATGACCGTTTTCGGTGCAGAACATCTTTAAGGCAAGAGGGAGAAGCATGAACAGTGACGGACCAAAGACCAAGTTTCAGGGCTCTTAGTGGCCAGCCCTCACTTGCTTACCCCCTTGGCCCTGGGGAGAAGTAGCATTGTAAGGATTAGTGGACTCGGGGAGCACGCTGAAGCCTGGTTGTTAATCCAAGGTCTAGAGCTCATAAAACTCCTTGAAAATGCACAGGCCACAGTCTGTGAGGCCTGCTGGCCCTGGTGACGCTGTGACAGGATCACGGGTCACTGCCAGTCCTGCGTTTCGGGTCTGAAGGATGGTGAGCTTTAACTCCCTGGAAGAGCACAGACTGTGAAGATTCAGCTGCGTGATTTAGACCGTTTGTTGTGCTGTGGCGGGGAAGGTGGATGGCAAGGGTGGACGCCCTGTATGACCACTTCTGTCTCTGGGTATCTCCTTGACGCAGAAGTGGCTTCCCCCAAATCGCCTAGGCTGTGGGAGCTGGATTAGGGGTAGCAGATGGATTTGGGAAATGGGAAGAGTCTCTGTTTTAAAATTCTGCATGGGAATTCTGGCCGCATGTAAAGATGGCATCTTAAGTGAAATGTACATTTAGCCTTTTAAAAAAGGTAACACAAGGAACTGAAGAATCCTGAATATTTGAAGGCATCCAGCCATGGCCTAATGCTGTCAAAGGTACCTTTGCTCTGATCCTCACCAACGACTCACCAACTATGAGGAAAAGGCCACTCTGCCTGATTTCCGGAGGTACCCGTATTTATCAGTCCATAGAACCTCTAGTGGCTCATGGTGTCATCTCTGAACTTTGCTTGCTTGCTGGCGAAGGTGGAAGATGCGCTTTGTGCTGTAGCTGGGGAGGCGAGCATTTGTTTATACCTCGTGAAATACATTATGTTCCTGAAGAGTTTTTTCACTCAGCCAATGTCGTGTGGACCTGAGGAGATGAATATCTGTTCTAGGCTAGAAAATGAGTTGCAAACGATTATGAATTAAGGTAAAAGAAACTTCAGGTTCATAGTCCTTGCCAAAAAATAATTTCCATTCAGCTTATCCCAAGAGATTGGCTGGGAGCCAAGAACATAAAAAGAACAGTATTTAACTAGAATATTTGAACAGTTCTGTGAGGAAGTGTGTGTGCAGGCGTGTGTGTGTGTATGTTGTGTCTCCATGTGGGAACCCAGACAGATCTCAACCAGCAGTTAGGATGTGTTCAGGGGACTAGGTTCATGCGTGTGGATAAGATTCCAGCAAGAGCTTGTGTAGTTGCCTGTCTTCTTGCTCCTCCCTCCCGTGTTCCAGCATAAAAACCTTCCACGGTTCTGATATCAATTAGCATCGGTAAGTTATGGTTGCAGTAACAAATGACCCCAGGCTGTCAGTGTAAACCTTCTGGAAAGGTTTACATTTTGCTCAGAAAATGTTATTGTGGGTTGGCTTAGTGACTTCTTTTATACCAGAGTCCTGGCTGAAGATGTTCGTTGCTCTTCTGGCACCTGTGCCTTTTAAGGCTCTTTTCAAAGCTCATATTATGAATGGATGGATTTTTTGATGCAAGTTTGTTAGGCTCTCAGCTCCAAGACTGTGTGGGCCATTGTGTCAGCATCATATAGTAGAGTGCCCATCACAGCAATGACAGTTGGTCACGTCCGCTGGGCACTGTAGGGCTGAGATAAAAAGCAAATAAACAGCAAAAGGCTCCCCGAGAAACTGACTTGACTTAGACCTAAAGGATTGTATCTCTGTGAAGGACAAAGAGGGCATATTCCAGGAGGAAGAAGAATTCTGGACAAAGCCACAGAGGCAAGACGAATCTTAACATGTACCAAGGACTTCCTGGAAGTTCCCTGGGAGTGTTCGGTGTGAGGCAGAGAGATGCCTGATGGGGAGAGGAAGTGGGTCATGCCGGCCTCGTGGGGTCAGTAGGACAGTGCTGGCCAGGGCCGACAGGGACACCTCCCTCTTAGGGTATATTTTTGTGCTTTTCTTGGAAGGGACCTGCTGTAAGGCTTTCCTCCCACCAGGGTCACACGAGAGAGAGAGTAGTCATATGCCCTCAGTTTACATGTTTGTTCTGGAATTACCTCAGGTTTGGGAATTATTTAGCTACTCTGTTGGGTTTTCCATATTTGTTGCTTGTCCTTATTCTTCTGTCCATATTCAGAAGGGATTTGAGGTGATTTTCAATAAAATACCATATACACTAAGTGTTAAGATGGAAAGAGAGAGGGGTAACTCATTGAAACGTCTGTTACTTTCTTATGGACGCCCTCAAGTATTTTTGTTTCCTAGCTTTGCTGTTTTTCCCAGTGACGAGGTAGCCAGGGACGGACCTACCTGTTCATTAAGAAGTAAGGAGTTGCTTTTCCCTGGTGCTTATTAATTTACAAGGTCTATACATTTTGACATTTCCTATATTAATTTTTCATTGTAAACTTTGTCTGAGTCCTTATTTTCCAGTGTCTTCTATTCAACTTCAATATTTTAATTTTTTGATGAGAACTGTGATATCAACACAAATTCATAGATACACACTCAAAAGAAGACTTTCCTAAGTTTAAAATTGATACTATGAAGTCACCCTATAAAGGGACAAAATAAGTAGAATTATATAACAGTTAATCATTAGATTCTAAGGGACACGGTATGACTCCTTTGAAACAAAGTAATTTTCTGGTCTAGCCAGTTATCTGTAGAATTGGGGTCCAGGACCTATCGTGATGCTCAATTCTGCAGTGTAGTGAGTGGGATTACAGCAAGAGTCTAGGGTAGGACTACTTATGGTCTGATAATGTTAGGGGCAGAAATCTTTTTATTTTGGTTCCTAGCTGTCCCTTCTGGTAAATGATCAAACTACCAAGAGTCAGCATTCTCCTAATGAAAAATATGAATAGATTTGTATGAGTATTTTGTGCCAGTCCTAATTTGTTTCCCTCATTGTTGACATATTTGTTAGATACATTCATCTATAAAGATGCTGTTTCTCCCCCCAGTGAAATGGAGATGGATGGCATGCCATTTCTTCTTTAATTTCTTACTTGGAGTAGCTGTGAAACATCACATGACACCTCTGAGCAATTATTAGCCCAGTGACATCCAAACCCTCCCGTTCTTAGAAGCAGTGTTAGTCCCTGTAATTAACTAGCCACATTTCATTGGGAATATGTTTCATTGAACAGTCAGTGTTTAATTTTTACTTAGCTTAACATAGTGTGGGCTAAAAGAAGGCCACATTGGTGGAGGAACTGTGCCTGTGTGGGATGCCTGGATGTCGAATCTGTAATAACCGTGGAAGGCAGCCTAACTGGGACAGTGCTAATAATTCATTCATCTTATTCAACTGAGCGAGTGTTGAGTAAACTGTCAGGTTTACTGTCACCTTTAACTACAGTTGGGAGAAGAGAGACTTTGGTAGTCGTCCGTGTGCTTGGGACCTAAGTGGAAGCAGGAAAGGAGGTTCAGGGGCCATCTACCACTCAGTTCTCAGGATGGGACCCTGAGCTTTGAGTTACAGGCTCTGTGCTGGGCAGGTGGGCAGTGCTGCCGGCAGGAATGACAGGAACTGTGCAGGGTGCTGTCCAAGGTACTGTTTCCACCCAACACACATTTACTGGGCACCCACTTTGGACCGAGTACTTTCCTAGGCATTTCAGCTGTAAATTCTCCTTTCCTCCTGGGGATCACATTCTCGGGGGAGAGGCAAAAACACACAAGGAAGAACCTGAGTGAGGTGATTTCACCTAGGAGGGTGCTATGAGGGAAACAGAGCAGGCGGTGTGACAGGAACTGCTTTCTGCCTCAGACTGAGTGCTCAGGACGGGTCTCTCGGGGCCAGGAACAGGCATGGATTCAGTCAAGCTGTGGGGCTGTTCCTGGCAGAGGGAACAGCAGGGGCAGAGGAACTGGGACAGGGATGGACCGGAAGTCCTAAAGGGACAAGAAGGTCCCCGTGTCTGGGGTACAGTGAGTTGGAGGGAGGATGCTGTTTGTGGTTGGAGAGGTCGGGGCCACAGCAGGGAGTCTGGGTTCCATTCTGAGTGAGCAGGAAGGCTTTAGAGGCTCTTCACCAGGAGCTATGTCCGGAGCGTGGGTTATAGGAGCAGGCGTGGAGTGGGCGCCGGGCGGGGGGGGGGCGGCGGTCAGGGGGAGCCACCATCGCTGCTGTGCATCCTGCAGGGGAGAGGCCTTGGGGAGGTGTCTCAGGATAGGATGCAGGTCCTACTGGTTCCATATTCAGGTGGCAGCCAGTCTGTCCCTCATCCCCATCACACACCCACAGATGGGGCAGCCCTCCAGCTTTTCTGGTTCCCACTGATTGGCACATGCAGCTAATAAGCCACACATCACACTGTCTCATACTTTGGTTTCCTCTGTCTCCCTCACCAGCCTGTGGGTTCTTCCAGGTTGGTAACCATGTTTTTCTCTTTTATCTCCAGGACCCCATGAAGGTCCTGACCTCACAGCAGGATCCCACAGCACCCCTGACTCGCCGACTCCGGTTATTAGAACCTGACATTCATGAAGCCAGCCTCGCAGCTTTATCCCCTGCGTGGCCCCAAGACCTTAGCTTTAATCTAAAAGAACCATTTCCCAACCCATCCTTGACCTGGCAGAACACTCAGTGGATGTATGTTATTAGTTCGCCCTGGTCGGCGTGTGGTGGCTGACCTGTGTTTAGCAATATGCCTGTGATCCAGTTAGAAAAGCCTTCTGTTTTAGATTGTTCCAAATGTTCTTACTTGGATTTCGCTTAAATGGAAAAAAATCAACACATTTTTCCTACATCATACTTTACCAAAGGGAAAAAAATGACAGGACAGGGACCTCCCACAATTCTTCCTGTGGTGACTAAATACAAATATCTATGACAAATCTCAGAAGGAATCATTAATGGCAGCTGTCCGTGTTTTTGAAAATGAGTTAGACCTTCCTGTTTCCCCTCTAATGAACACTGCCAGAGACAATGAAGGTTTTTCCCATTCATTACACACCTGGATGTATGCGGTTCAGCTAAGTCAGGCATCACAAGTGCTTATAAAGCAAAATACACCCAGCTTGAGTGTTTGTGAAATGTCAACTCACCTCCCTTTGTCTTGAATAGACTGTCTTTGTCTCAAGAGGATAGGCTGTGCTTTATTGGTTTGGAAAAAGACCTGGGTCTCTCTGACTCCAGCTGATTTGGCCTACGGGGGTGTGAACCGTTGGTGCCTCAGGGTATGTGAAGATTCCTAACGAGAATCACCAGGTTATACTGGAGCTCTCAAGTCTTATCCGCCAGAGTGAATAGCAACTTTGTAAAATTAGGGATAGCCCTTTATATGATTAAAGAAAACTCCAGAAACCCATGTATGTGTTTATCAGAGAAAACTTTCTTCTGTGTACAAGTGAGCCTGTACCATGATGACTTCCATTGGGCTGTTTTCTCACCATAATGGTAAAAATTTCTACATTGGAAGTGGAGGAGTCAGGAGATAGTAGAAAATCGTTTGCCCCCTTGACCGAGGAATTATTGCAATTATTGCCAATTATTGCCAACAATTCTCTTTCTCTTTCTCTTTCAAGAAAGCCCAAACTTTCTTGAACCTTAAAACTGAACTTCCAATGAGAACGTCATTTTCACTTTCTTTCATTTTCGTTTACTTCCTGCACTGCAGGAATCCAGAATCAGTTTACAGTTGATGGTCTCTTCTTCTGATGATTTGGCCCAACCTCTCCAAATGGCATGGAGGTTATGGCTCCCAGCAGGACGGGCAGGTGTGGAGAAGGAAAAGTAAGACTTCTGGAAACATAAAGGCTTCGGCATTTCAGAAGTCACTTTCTTCATGGCTTTGAAATAAGCAATCCGATGACAGCTAATAACTGCTTCTCACTTCCTATAAGGAAGAGAAAACCATTTGGATTTTTAAATATAATAACTCAAGGTTTCTAGGAACTCCTAGTTTTTGCTTTTTGTTTTTGTTTTCAAACTAAATTTTTTTTATTGGAGTATAGTTGATTTACAATGTTGCCTTAGTTTCAGGTGTACAGCATCTATCTGTAGATATAGAGATAGATATAGATATTCTTTTCCAGATTCTTTTCCCTTACAGGTTATTACAAGGTATTAAATAGAGTTCTCTCTGCTATACAGTAGGTCCTTGTTGTTCACCTATCTTATATATAGTAGTGTGTATATATACATTGATCCCAACCTCCTATTTCATCCCTCCCCTCCCCCTTTCCCCTTTGGTAACCATAAATTTGTTTTCTATGTCTGTGGGTCTATTTCTGTTTTGTATATAAATTCATTTGTGTTGTGTTTTTTAGATTCCACATAGAAGTGATATTATATGATGATATTTGTCTTTCTCTGTCTGACTTACTTCACTTATGATAATCTCTAGGTCCATCCATGTTGCTACAAGTGGCACTATTTCATTAGTTTTAATGGTTGAGTAATATTCCTCAGTATATATGTACCACACCTTCTTTATCCATTCCTCTGTCGATGGACATTAGGTTGCTTCCATGTCCTGGCTATTGTGAATAGTGCTGCAGTGAACACTGGGGCGCACGTATCTTTTCGAATTATGGTTTTCTCTGGATATATGCCCAGGAGTGGGATTACTGGATCATATGGTAGTTCTGTTTTTAGTCTTTTAAGTAAACTACATTTTTTTATGAAAAGCACAGAGATGCCCCACATGCTTCCACCTCCCTGGAGGACACAGCCCCCGTCCTTTCTCGGCCATCCAGGGCTTCTGTGACTGATGAGGCGGGGACAGGGGAGGGCCTTGCTTTGTCCCAGTCACCCAGTATGTATTCCGCTTTCTGTCTTGCTTTATGCTCTGTCACCCTGGCATCCAGGATTTCTTGCTGGGAAATCACACTCTGTCATGGGCTACACAGGACATGGACCAGATCTCTGGAGCTGGCCTGGGGTCTCGAGGATAGATCACTGTCATCACGAATGGATGATGGGGGGCCCACTGTTCTCTTGGGGTGTGCCCCGCCCACCCCGACCCCCACCCAGTGGCTGCTTTGTACCAGGAGGGGTTGGGCAGTTCGAAGGAGATAGCAGAATGGAACCAGGGTTCATCCCACCCATCCCTGCTGTGGGTGGGATGTGCCATGTCTACTCTGCGAGTTACCCTCTTGAGCACTGGCTGACGTTTGCTGTGAATTGAATCCTGGGGAAAAACCAGCCACTTGAAGTGTGAGTCAGTTAATTTACAAGGTAGGCGAGGAAGAACCCCCCCAAGAAACATGGGGGGCGAGCAGAGTGATTTTTCCACCTCCTCCATCGGCCGAGATGTGGGTGTGGGGCTGGAGGCAGGTGCAGACTCTGTGCAGACATACTCTGGTCAGGAGGCTGGTAGGGTCAGCAGCTCCCAGAGCCCGTTTCCATTTCAGGAGCTTGGGAATGTGTTCTGGTTGTTTTGAAGAGTAATGACATTTACATTCATGAGCAGCTCAGGGGGAAAGTCATGCCCATTTGTCTGCAAAATAAGACCCCTTGGAAATGAAGCATGAGCTGAAGAGAGGGAGACCTGGTCAACAGACACTTTGCTCCAGGGGAGCAAACCATGTCCAGGTTGGGGTTGGCCCAGCGCTCGGCCCCTCTGTGCCCACGACAGTCTGTTTGGGGACAGTCACGTAGGAGAGGGAATGGACATGGCCCCACCCACTAGTGCAGCCCAAACAACTGTGGCCCCATTCTTCCCACACCCGAGGTCAGTGGAGACCCTGACCAGGTGCATGGAGACCAGCCCTGTGGCTGATGCATCTCTGCCCTCCTCTCTGGAGGCTGGGGGTCCTCTGCCTGTGGACTCAAGGGAAAGGCTCAGTTTTGAGTGAGGAAACCTTGTGGTCTCATAAGAAAGATGTGGAATTGGGAACCCAGGCTTCCCTTGGAATTGTTATTCCATGAGCATGCTGCATGTTGCTTTTCTTTATTTTCTAGAGATAATGTTGAAAGGAAACATTGTACAAATCAGGGACTGAATCATGAAAGACAGAATTTGCCCTAGGCTAAGCAAATCTTAAGTGCAGACCAGGCATAAGCTACATTCCTGAGTGTAGACACAGAGAGTAAGCTCTACGACCCGTCCCCACTGATGTCACGACAAGGAAGCATCTTTTCAAGGAGGAGGTGATGATTGGTACCAGGTTTCAGCCCGGGGGAGGCTCCAGTGCCAGAAGGAAGGCAAACGCCACACGGGCCGTGGGTGTTGCTTTGTGCTAGCCAATACCCCCTTCGGTGTGAAATTCTAAAAGCGGCTGAAGTGGCCTGGGTGTCATTTGAATGGGGCTGTGCGATAGGGAAAGCAACCGCTGAATGAAAACTATTCTGCAAATTCCCTTTCTACCCACCATCTTAAACTTTTAAAAATTATTGCATATAAAATTATCACACGAGCAGCTTCTCGACATAATTTTGCCCGTTCTCTCTCTCGTCCACCCCCCCCCAAATAATACATGAAATGTTGTCATTGTCACAGACAATGCAGTGAGTATCTGGCAAACCCTAAGGGTCCCCATTCACCCCTCCTCTCTCGCTCCCCTTGGCAGAGATGACCATTGGCCACTTTCCAATGCATTTACATAAATAGATGAACCTATGTACATCCTACTCTAGCATAAATGGAATTTATTATACATATATTTCTGCAACTTGCTTTTAAGCTTCATTTATATTGGAGTACATGCCTTATCAGGACATATAGTTTTCCCGATTTAAAAAAAAAAGATTGCAGCATGTCCCGTGGCTTGGATGTTCCACTAATGTATTTAACTATTATTGATGGCACTTAGATTGTTGCTGTGTTGTCTTTTATTACAACCAGTGTCCTTCTACATTTGGTAAACACACCTAAAAATGTGAAAAACACTGCTTATTTGCCTTTAAAAATGACTCCCCCGTTCACATTCCCCACAAGGGCGCATGAGTGTGTTCTTTCTGGGCAACCCGCCAGCACTAGATATTCTCAGCCCTTTGAATTTCTGATCATCTGGTAATTAAGGCATTGTATTTTGTTTTAATTTTTATTTCCCTGATAGCCAGTAGGGTTGAACATTTCATGTTTTATATTGCCCATTTATGTTACTACTTGAATATATTTGGGGGGGTGGCTTTTTCTTATTGGTTTGCAGGAGCTTTTTATATATGCTGTATGTTAATTTCTTATGTGTCACACAGTATGTTCACTTTCTGGCAGTCTGTTGCCTGCCTTTTTCTGCTCTTCTGAGTTCTGAACAGCACAGCGTGTAACCTGACACCCTGTGAAGGTGTGACACTCAGAAGGTGAGAAATGGGGCCACTTTTCCATTCTCACCTGGCACAGAAGGTCAGAGAACTCAGGAAACCTTGAACCCTTAAAGCACAACACGCCCAGATCAGTTTATTCTGCCCGTGTCTTGCTGGACTGACAGCCTCAGCTGGAATTAGGCCCCTGGGGACCTGAGAGCTGGCTTCCCTGCTCCCCCACCACTTAGGGACAGAATGTTGCTGTTCCTCGGCTCCAACTTTGAAGACAAGGTTCACTCCCCTGGTTCTGACCCCTAACGGGGGCCCTCACCTGCCTGAGTTCCCCCTACTTTTCTCACCCCACATGCCCCACTTCTTGAGTTTGCTCTGATACCTCACAGGTTTCTGAAGAATTAAATGATGGATTTGCTTCTTCCTCCACTAGAGGCTAGCTAGGCTTGGTTAGAAGGTGGGGGGAATCTCAGGGTTGGGAGTGTGGTGCCCGGGGCACGAGGCACCAGGGCCTGGGACTGTGGCAGCTGTGTGTCTCTGAAGCAGCCTGTCTCCGGACTAACAATCGCCTCTTCCATTAAAATTAATTTCCGGGCTTCCCTGGTGGCGCAGTGGTTGAGGGTCCACCTGCCGGTGCAGGGGACACAGGTTTGTGCCCCGGTCTGGGAAGATCCCACGTGCCGCGGAGCGGCTGGGCCCGTGAGCCATGGCTGCTGAGCCTGTGCGTCCAGAGCCTGTGCTCCACAACGGGAGAGGCCACAACAGTGAGAGGCCCGCGTACCGCAAAATCAATCAATCAATCAATCAATCAAATTAATTTCAGAGTCTCCAGCGAAGTGCCAAATCATGGCAATTGCATGATGCCTGTGACTCTGGCCTGTAATTTCACTTCACCACTGTTATCTAACTCATTCCCTCGTAAACCATCTTAGTGGACTGAGGGTCCACGGAATATATTCTTCACAGGAAGCCAGATTTTATTCCACAGCTTGAGAGTGGACACCATTCAAATTAATCACTCCCCCTGTAGCCCATCTTTTAATTCTGGTTAATTCTGCCTTCTTTGTCTTGTTCTTTTTTTTTTTTGACCTGTAAAAGTTGATGAAAGCACAATATTTATGATTTGTCCCAGTTCACCTTCCAACAGACGGGCAGCCCTGCAAGTCAGAGCCTGGGATGTGCCACTTTAGAAACATCTAAAAATGAAAATTGCTCTTTAGCTTGGCTGCATTAATGAGATTTATCTTTGGGCACAGTGGAGAAAGGTGGTTTTTCACCCCAGTGGTCCTGCCGTGTGTTTAGAGGACTTATCTCCGGTTTCAGTGTTAGAAGACTTTGTTTTCCTATTTCTAGATATGGGGAGTACAGAATTTACAGCAAGGGCAGTGATTCTGAAAATTCTATGGCACTGGTTTTCAGCTAGGGGTGATTTTGCTCTCAAGGGACACTTGGCAATGTCTGGGGACATTTTTGGTTGTCATGACTGGGAGGATGTGGGTAGAGGCCAGGGATGCTGCTCAACAGTCTCTGGTGCCCAGGACACCTCCCCACACAACCAAGTGTCCATGGTGCCAAGGCTGAGGCTTGATGCCCCACAGGCTCCGTGGGGGCAGGAAGAGCACAGGTTTTGCCAGCAGGCACTTTGCTGGACTCGGGGTCCCATACCTGTTGAGTTCCAAGCCTTACCTCTTATTAGCAACTTAGCTTCTCTGAACCCCAATTTCCCGTTATGTCCACTAGAGATAACTACCCACTCTTGTTGGATCCTTATGAAGACCTATCAGTAGGACCATTCACATTTAGGGTTTAGCAAAGTACCTGCAAATGGCAGGCATCGAGATGGTACTTTCTGCTGCGTTGTTTGATATAAATCATTGTCCCAGATTTGATGACCACACTCCTTGTCAAACTAGGAGATTGTGAAACGGGCTAGGGATGTACTGGGTGGAGGCTGAGGAGGGGTTTTTGCGGGGGATAACAGGGCCCAGGGACCCTGTCCCTGGCTGTGCTCTGGCAGCTACCACACCTAAGCACACCTGTTAATTAGGAGTTGCCGGCCACGTTGAAGAGTCATGCATTAACATTTTATAGGCCATTTGCTCATAAAGGAAAGCAAAGCCAACTTAATTCTTGCTGGCTTTGAGGTTTTGGCTTCACACTCAGCATATCCAAGGCAGCTCCTGTGAGGATAAAATCCCTCAAATGTGGCCATATTCATTGAGCAGGGAGGAAAGCGCTCCACTTCGGTTTCTTTGACAAAGACTCCCAAACCTTTCATGTCCAGGCAGTAAAAACTGAACGAACCTTCCCTGGAGAATTGCAGACCCCGAAAGGAACAAGAAAGCAGAGGTTGAGGGAGGCTGGAGCAGAGGACTTGTCTCCCTTTCTGCCTTTGCCAGGTAAAAAAATGTGTGTGTTTAGATGGGAGGGAGGCATAGTCATTCAGAGAGCTTTGCATGTCCTCGGGGCTCATAGGGACTTCGGCAGGACCAAGGGGAGGATGGGGAGGGGATACAGGTCAATCTTGCTCTTGTGGGGACTTTTACATCTAAGGCAAACACCAAAAATGAAGCAAAAGACCACCTGCATCCAAAACAGAAAACAGAGTCCATCTGAGCTCTTGCGCAGGCCTCACCAAAGACTGTTGTCTTGCACACATGTTCAGCCGTCTGGTCTTCTGGTTTAAGAGAAGAAACATAGGGCTGAAGGCACACACTGGGAAATAGTAGCTGATGGTTAAGACACAGGGAAAATCATGTAGACATGTGTACATCTATGTGTGAGTGTGTACACAATCTGTGCATCTACCTATGCATTATATATGTGTATCTGTTTATCTTCCATATATATATATATCAGTCATTTATGCATCTATGTATCTATCAGTACACACACATACACACACACACACACACATTCACACATGCAAACACACAGCAGTCACAGAAACTGAAAAGCATTAGGAAATTTGGAAAATCCCCTCCCTTCTTCATAGCCTGTAAGGTGGGAACTAGATACTGATGGATTGTTCTGGAAATGATCAGGTTGTCAGGAAAGCACCCCAGGGTTTCAGAAGGCATGAAGCTTATCGTGAACTTGCTAAAAGTTTGTTTCCAGAAAGGTTGAATTTTGTTGTTGTTGTTGTTGTTTTTTTACTATTTTTCACTTCAGGAATTTTTGTTGATCTGGGCGTTGCACTGAGGTGGAATGATCAGATACTGCAGTGACATTCATGGAGCATTTATTGTGTGCCCGGTGGGGAGCTGGGACATGCTGTCTCTCATTGGGTATTGTCATTATTCCCACTGAATAGATGAGGAGCCCATCTGCGTAGAGGGTCGAGCCCCTTGCCCAGGATCCTGCAGCTGGAAGGTGACACAGCTGGTCTCTAACGGAGTCTGTCCTCTTATGGTGCCCACACTCTCCCACCTGGCAATACAGCCATTTCCTGAGTTGAGAGCCACCGTTTCCTGGGAGATCCTGGGTAAATGAGGTCTTCTGCATTAACCCCACCCGTTTCAGCCAAGAGCCCCGAGAGTCTTTATGCCCAGTTGTTTACGAGTTAAGCCAAGTGGAGAAATGCCACGGCCCATACTTGCATTAATCCCCTCACCATTAATTGTCTGACTACATTTTCTTCAAGAGGCCATGCAGTTGCTTTTCTGTTTAGCTGGTTGTAAATATTCAGCCAGAATTTGATTGGCAGTGCAATGTTATATTCCCCAAAGCTTGTGCCGTATGTGAATATTTTAATTAGGATTGTAACAAGCTATTGAGAAAGTTTGAGCTAAATTGGTTCAGCTGTTTTTGCATTAGTGAAGCATGAAAAGGAATTTTTTTCCCCTCTATTAGAAAATATCCCTTTAAAAAACATTAAGCCAAAGCAACTGAAAATCAGCCAGTTTGGAATAGTTATGTAAAGTCAGGAGATTGGATTGAGGCTGGGATTAACTGGACAGATTTTTAAAATGTAAAATGAAGTTCAAAGGGGTTATTCCTGTTCAACCTCTTCCCTTTGGCAGCTGTTTGGAAGGAAGAAGTGGTTCTTACAAGGACCCCATGTTCTAAGAAAGGAAGGAATCTAGCAGGTTTGGATTCCTTGGGGTAGCATCATCCAGGAAGGTGTACTGCTCGCCACCAAGTCCTACGCTGGGTGCTTGCTCAGCACACAACCCTCACCTTCATCCGACAGACCCCCCAGACAGCACATCTCCAGCCGTGAGGCATGGCCAGATCCGCCACCTGGGAGCGCTCTGCTAGAAATCCTGTGCTGCTGGGTGGAAACATGCCTCCTTGTTCGTGCCTCTCCTTGGACATCGAGCAGACCTTTTGGCTTTGGGGGAGGCTGAGTGAGACAGGAAGAGAAGGACATGGCTGACCAATAGCTCATGCTAATCCTGCATGTTGCCACTACCCTGGACTGTCGGGAAACCTCTCAGCTTCTCTGAAGCCATCCCTCACTCTCCTAGGTCTCAGGTGTGAGGAGTTGTTCTCCACTCTGGTGGTGGTGGCCTCTTCTTACCCATCATGGTCCTATGTTCCCATTTTTGCAGGGACCAGATGGTCCCCTCAGGGAAACCGGGGAAACTGGGCAGCCCAGGACCCATCGTAGGGTCACAGCAGCCCTGAATGTGGGCCCAGCTTGGCCAGATCTTCATGTTTTTCAGAAGAAGCCAGAAATCTGGAATTAAATGTGAAATCTACCATTATCAAATATTGGCAACAGTTCACACGTTTTTAAAACACTGTGCAGGCCCCACAAAGCAGACCCCGCTCCAGCAAGGACCGCAAGCCCAGCAGGCCTCTCCCACCTTGATTCAGTGATCCTTGAGAGCAGGAACCACGGTTCTCTGTTATTTTTCTCCTTGGTACCCGCTGCAACACCTACATAACTGAGCACTTGGTGGTGGTTAATAATTTTTTTGAAAAAAAAGTTTTTTTGTTCTGTTCGACACTTAGAACAGTTTTACCTAATGCACAGTGTTTATAGATGTTAGCGTTTTAACCGTTAGTTCCAATAAGACGTGTTAATGTTAATAAATAGGAATCGCCCTGATTGTCCTCTGCCTGGTTATGCACACTCTGAGAAATTCCCATGAGCTAAGCCACAGGAGTGGCTCCTGCACAGAGGTCTCAAACCCCTGGCCCTAAATCTCTCCTAGGGCTGTTAGTTTGGGATGGTCAGTGGTGCTGTCTGCTTCCCTCTCCCACTGCCCATCAGACTGCGAGTTCAGTGGGGTCTTTATCCTGCTGCGTCCTTGCTTCCCGGAAGCACCGGGCCCCGCACTCAGCACACAGGGGCATCGGCCACGCCTCAGTCCCACAGTCCTGTGGTATTTACCGTGAACTGTAAGCTGCACGAGGGCAGGGCCCAGGCCTGGCCGTTTCTCCGCCAGATGCCCATGCCTATCAAAGGGCCCTGGGCGGAGTAAACACTCCATAAATACTTGTCGAATAAAGGCTGAATGAGCTATAGGTTTCCCATCAGCTCCCTTACAATTGCTCTGCTGTTGAAACGAGGACGTTTGAAATCATCAGCCGTATACTGTTAATTGGTAAAACCTGAAGTCCAGCCCCTTGTAAACAGATGGACCTGTATTTCTCTAGGAGAGGGTCAGGTGCATGGCCCTTCCCTATTTTGTTGCAGACCTCGTGCAGACATTGTCTGGAAAGCACGTTCACTTCTGTTTTTAAGGGCTGGTGTAGAGGCTGAGGGCAGCAGTGAGGCTGGCCTCAAGCCGAAGACAGTAATTCTTACCAAAGGGAACAATCCCATTAATGCAGGAGTTGAAGGAGAGGAAACCACATGAAACCACGTAAACCAGTGTGCCCCGCAGGGAGCCGTCCTGCTGAACTCACACCATCAATTTCAGCCTGGGTGGGATGAAGGGACAGGGCTTGCTCCATGGCGCCCCCGGCCTCTGGGCACAGGATGCCCCGCGCTAGAACACGGCAGGGGAGGGGGTCTCTAATCAGAGGGTCTGCCGTGCTGCCGTCCTTCCCCTGTCAAATTCAGATGGGGCAGCCAGGATGTGGAGAGAGCGAGGCAGAGGTGCCCAGAAGGCAACCAGCAAAGAAGCATGCCCATATTTTACTCCCTGGCAGCCTGAGTTCATTAATTCCAAGAGAAGTTTCTGGGTCAGTGACTTATCTTGGCTTTCTTTTCGTAAAGAAACAGTGAACTCACACATCATCCCCACGGGAAGGGCCCTCTTAAACCTGGTGAGTTATTTACTCTGTGTCCTGGGCTCACTTTCATAGGCGGTGAAGGGGGGCTTGTTACGAGGGTCAGTCTGCACATCCCCCCGAAATTAAGTGTGTGCATCAGTGTATGTGTTCCTGTGCGTCCATGTGTGCACATGTGCGTGTGCATATCCATGTATGTGCATGTGTCTGTGTTCATGCCTGTTTCCGTGTGTGTCCATGAATGCACACGTGCATATGTGTCTGTATCCCTGTGCACGTGTGTGCCTGTGCTTGTGTATGTGTGCACATGTCCGTGTACATGTGCTCCCCGCCTTCCCTTTCCTGGGAAAACCTGCAGGAAAATGCATATGGATCCAAGTGCCAGGTTCACTCAAGAAACACTCGTCTTTAAAACTCCTGAATTCCCAGCACTCAGATGGCCTGTGTTGTGATGAGGCTGGTTTGTTCTCACCGCTTCCTGCGTGGTGTGTGTGAAGGGCTGACAGAGGGCTGGGCTGGGGTCTTTGTTCTGCCCCACAAAGTGGTAAATGAAGCATGCAGCCCGCGGCCCTGGCGCTGGCAGACCCTCCATGCCTTTCTTTGGGGACGAGGGATTTGGAGCCATCATCTCCTTTCCCACATGCTTCATCTTTCAGCTTTAGAGAGAAAGGCAGAAGGGAAGGGAGGGAATATAAAGGACTCGTTTTGCAGTCACTGCTCCCATTAGAGTCTGCGGCATGTCCTGATGAAAGCCGGTTGTGATGGAGGGAAATCAAGAGGACGACAGCGATTCCACCCCACGAGATGGCACTTTACAGGGAAAGGCCTTGGAAAGAAGTTCTTTGTTGAGTAATTAGCCGTAATAAGCTGAGATAAGACAGCAGATCAAACAAATTCTCTGGAAGGAAAGTGAACAGAGACGATGACTTTCTGGAAGGAGCAACAAATAACGTCCAAAAGCTGAAATCTGGAACTCTTGGCGAGATCCAAATAGAAGTAAACTGCCACACACAGTTTTCTTCTCCCATTGAACCCAAATTATAACCAGAGTCATTAAAATCCGAGCGAGGCTGCCTTGGAGACAGTCTCTCTGTATATGTAGTATCTTGGGGAAATGAGATTCCGGATTTGTTGGGAAGAGCAAAGGACACTAAAGTGCGCCCCATGTGTGTGGCATGACCAGAGTTGTAAGACAGTGAAGGAATGAGTTCCTTACCCTCGAGGACCTTTGAGAGGGATGAAGGGTATGAGGTGGAAGTGGGGAGGACCCTTCAGTGGGAGGAAGCAGAAGAGATGCCGGTGGGGTTGGCGTTTGCCCGTGGAGGGGCTGCGTGGGGATCTCTGGGTCATTTCCTAGTCGAATTCCTCCTTCCATCAGCCATTCATTCCAGGATGGTTCCCATTTATTTGTATTTGCTGTGAGCCAGGCACAGGGCTCTGCCCAGAGCTGCAGAGATAAGATGCTCCCTGTCTAGGAGCTCGCGGTCCAGGGTGCCATGGTCAAAGCAGACTGTGAGGAACACAGTGATGAAGGTCCATTTGGGATGTCACCGGGGCAGAAAGAGGCCACCTGGAGAAGGAGTCCAGGAGGAGGGGAGTCAGAAGGACAAAGATATTCCTTAGGGCTCAGTTCTGCCTCAGATACTGGTGAGTCACAGGGCTTTCTGCATTTGACACAAAGTAGAAAAAAATCTTTACACAATCTGTTAAAAAGCAGCTGGAACGATCAAATGCATATAAACTCAACTTTGGGAAGGATGTTTTGATAAATAAGAGCTGTACACATGTAAACTGATGATTTTTTAAACCTGCTGCCCAAGAAGAATGTAGCCTGGCCATTCCCATCTCCACAGAGTTCCAACAGAAGGAAGGGAGGTAAAATGCAGCAGGAGGAATCCTGAGCGAGGTGTCAGAGAATTTAGATTCCAGGAAGGGAGCATCCTGTGAGCTCTGGTCCAGCCTCAGTAGATGAGAAGCTCATGGAACCTGGTTAAGAGGGTGGCCAGTGTCAGAGTTGAGAAGCAGCGAAGTTGAGATTGAAACTTTCCTGGGGGCCTGGGGGTGTTTGTCATGGTGAGATTTGGAAGGAAGAGGCCACCGAAAGCTTAAGTCTCCATCTGCATGGAGCATGGGGCTCGCCGGATGCTCTGGAGACCCTTCCAGGTCCTCCTAGACTTTTCTAGAGTCACGAGTGGATGCCTCCCTTTGCCAAGAAACGTGTGCACACATGAGCTCGCGAGTGGGCTGTGGCAGGGGAGGAGGAGGAGGAGAAATCATTTCTTAGCTTTCGGGACTGAATGTGTCAAGAAGAGGAAAGCGAACTTGGGGAACTGCAAGGTAAGAGAAGGTCTTGGCACGTTGTATATGCAAATCCCTCCAGAGTATGATTTTCCGGGGGGAGGTGCATGCAGCGCTGGTGATCAAAGCAGATGAGTCCCAGACACGTTGGCTGGACCTCCTCCTTCTAATCCGCACAGCGTCTGTCTGTCGGCTTTTGGAAGAGAAAAATGCTCCCATGTTAACTTGGTTTCTGATGATCGCGTGTGAAGGAGGCTAGCCCCGATTCCTTCATTGAATGGACATCTGCTCACCAGCCGGTGCCAGACCAACAGGAGCATAGGGGCTGAGGAGAAAGAGCCAGCGTCCAGCCGGGAAATGGTGCAGGTGCGAAGTGAGGGGAGAAGGGGCTTTGCATCCATCCACTCTTCCACGTGTCCAGCTCCCAGCCCCCAGCGTTCAGGGCACCAGGTCCAGGGCATCCAGAAGGGGTGCTGTGGTGTGGGACCGGCAGTGTCTCCCCTCCAGAAGGTCAGCCCAGCATCTGGCCACCCCTCACACACTGTTCCAGGCACCAGGGATTCTGAGCATGGTATGCGAGTGGGCTCCTGCCTTCATGCAGGCCACAGAGGGGTGACCAGCAAGCAAGTGACTAACCCGATGGGAGCAGCTCAGATGCTGGAGGGCAAACTCAGCAGGGCTGCCGGACTCCCTTTAGCAGCAAGATCAGTGAGGACCCGGCCGGGGAGCAGCCGTTTGGGCTGAGTCCTGAGGCAAGAAAGAGCCAGGCAGGCAGCATCTCGGGAGAAGAGAGGTCTGGACGAGGGCACAGCACGTGCAGGGGCCTGAGAGGGATGGGGCGTACGCCGGGCCCCGTGGACAGCGGGAAGGAAGTCTTGAGCATGGTCAGCAGCAAGGGAAGCGTGCAGACTCAGGGGAGCTTGGGAAGCACCAGGAAAAGGGAATGTTTCTCCTGGTGAGTGAGTTAGAACAAGCAGATCTGGAAAGCTTCAGGTGTGAATTGTCCAGGGCCAGCATTTCCATGTGTCTTTTATACACGTACCAGGAGTTAACCGACAGACCAATATCCAGCCTGAAGCAAGGCCTTGAAAAAGCATGGTGCCTGGTTCTGATAGCACTCTCTCCACCTCCTTCATTGGGGCCTTTCCGATCAGTGGCTGGGCACCCCGGGAGGTGGCATCTCCCAGAGATGCGGCCTGTGGGCTGGGGACAAGGCAGCAGCACCCTCAAAGCCCTTTGCCTTCCTTCTGCTGATGCCTCTGAGGGCTCTCCTGCCTTCACATCGGAGACAGGAACATTCATGGCCCCACTGAAGCCCCAGGAGCCCCCCAGGGCCTGGCCTCTGTGGGGACTCCTCCAGCTGTGTCTGCAGGGCTCAGCCCGGGCTCCTCTCTCTTCTACAGTCAGTACGGAGGTTCCAAGGGGAGCTTGGGGCCCATCTAGCCAGGTCATAGCCCACCATATTCCTGGATTTCAGGCTTCTGTGGGCATCTGCGTGGCATATATGCTATCCGCAAGTGGTCAAGAACATGCACAAAATGTTGCTTTCTTAGAATCCACGGATGGCAATCTGACCTACGCCTTGCTTCTAGTAAGTGGACTTTGAAAGGAGGGAAACATCTCTGGTTCAAACCCAAGCAATGGTGAGGCTGTTTCCATAAGAGATAATGAAGAGCAAGGAGGCTTATATGATTCCCAGCGGTTCTCAAAGTGTGGTCCCCAGGCCAGCAGTGTCAGCATCACCTGTTAGAAATTCAGATTCTCTGTGGACCTACTGACTCTGGAACTCTTGGTGTGGGGACCAGCATTGTGTTTTAACAAGCCCTCCAGGGGTTCTGATGCACTCTGAGGTTGACGACTCGCTGCCCTGGACTACATGTACATAACTTGCCCCATCCTGGTCGTCAGCTGGGACACTTGTAAATACACTTTCCAGGCTGGATCAGAGGCCGGGCTGGTGACCTTTTCTCCTTTGATTTGGTGTGTGTGGTTGTTTTTACTTTAGTATTTTTCCCCCTGAGATGGCTCCTGAACAATATATGAAATATTAATGCCAACGAGAATGTATAACTGTGTTTTAAAGAATAGAAAAATAAGCTCCCAGCGTAAAGATAGACCCTTACGTGTCCAATAGGAGCCCCTGCCTGACTGAATTGTGTGTTCATCATTTCCTGTAACACTCATTGTTTTGTTTTGCTTGTTGATTGAGCTTTACAGAAATGGAAAATCATACCAGATGCTCTGTGATCTGGCTTTTCTCACTCAGTGCTGAGAACCAGCCTAGAAAAAGATTAACCATGTAGACTCTGGAGCCAGCCATTGGGTTCAAGTCCCAGTGCTGCCCCTGGGGTCTGGAGCCAGCCCACCCAGGCCCCTGGGCCTCTGCTTTCTCGCCTGGAAAACATACTTCTGGTGCGTTTACAAAGTGCAGTTATGTGCATCTGGTTGTGCCTGCAGCTTTTTTGTTCTTAATTTTTGGCTGCGTTGGGTCTCAGTTGTGGCACGTGGGCTTCTCTCTCCTTGTGGCACACAGGCTCTAGAGTGCGTGTGCTCCGTAGTTGTGGCACGCGGGCTTAGTTGCCCTGCGGCATGTGGGATCTTAGTTTTCCGACCAGGGATCCAACCCATGTGCCCTGCATTGGAAGGCAGATTCTTAACTACTGGACCACCAGGGAAGTCCCCTGTGCCTGCAGTTTTTTAAATTAAAAAATACATGTTTTACGTGACTCCCTCATGTTGCTGTTATAGTTGTGATTTGTTCATTGTCACTGCCCCACAGCTTGTATGAATATAGTGTAATTTATTCACCTGCCTGTTGATGGACATTTGATTTGTTTCCAGTTTTTTTCCTTTTACCAATGGTACTTCTCTGAACTTTTTTATTTCAGGTTTCTTGTGTCGATGTGTAAGTTTCCCTTGTTAACAGACCCACTATGAAATTGCTGGCTTGTAGACTAAGATCTGCTTACTTTCAACTTTAATAGAAAACATCACATTGTTTTCCAAAGCCATAGGGAAAACGGACACTCCCATCAGCAGTGTATTAGAATTCCTATTGCTCCAAGTACTTTTCAGTCTTTGGTCCGATATTTAAAAGATGTTTGACTTGTCACTGGGTGGTATCATTTCCATTTCCAAAATTCTTAATGAGGTTGAACATCTTTTCATATGTTTGCTTGACCTTTTTCTTTTATTTCTGTTGTTAAACTTTAGTTTGGGTCTTTTACTCATTTTTCTGCTATCATTTCCTTACTGGTCTATAGTAGTTTTTTAATATACTCTAGATACTAATTCTTTATTAGATTTGTTTTGGGAAATATTTTCTCCCTACTGGTGTCCTGTCTTTCAGCTTTCTTTATGGTGTCCTTTGGTAAACACAAGTTCTTAACTGAGTGCTGGGGAAGTTATCAGTCATTTTCTGTATATATTGATTCTTTTGTGTGCCTTACTTAGGAAATTCTTCCAAAGTCATATAAATATTCTGCTACATTTGCTTCTAAAACTTTTCTAAAAGTTCAGGTTTAAGTTCTTCATCCTTTGGGAACTGGTTTTGTCAATGATGTGAGCCAGAAATCCAATTTCACTTCATTCTTTATGAATAGCTGATTGTTCCAGACAGTAGATTGGGTAACTATTCCTTTCCCTACTAATTTTCAATACCAGTTCTTCATATGGAAATTTTTCATATGTGTGTGGATGTGTTTCTGGATTTTTTATTTGTTGAAACCTGCACCAGTGCCACCCTAGATTAATGAAGCCCTTATTCTTAAGTCTCGGAGTCGTGTAGGCACAGTTCCCCCTAGTTCTCACCAAGACCGTCCTGCCTATTCTTGATCCTTTGCTCTTCCATAGAAAATCTCTTTCCACAAAAATACTCTGAAATTTTCATTAGAATTTCTTTGAACCTAAAGGCCAGTCAGGTGAAAACTGACATATTTACTTTAGAGATCTCCATTATGCAGATACTCTAATTTTTTCTGTAATATTGTATAATTTTCTCCCTAAAGTCCTTGCACATTTCTTGTTAGAGCTACTTCATATTTTTTATGTGATTAGAAACAACATCTCTTATTAAATTACATGTTCTACCCATTCTGTGGTATTGAAAAGCAATGAACACTTGTAAAATTCTATCTAGCAATCTGTTCAGTTTCTTATTTCTAATAAATTATAGGTTAATTGGGGTTCTTCCAAGTGGATAATCATATCATCCATGAATACTATTATTTTTGTTTCTTCCCATCTTTGTATCTTTGACCGTCCTTCCTTACTAATCAGTCAGTGTTAACTAGGGATATCAGTAGCAGGTGACTTTGTCTGGTCCCTCATCTAAAGACTCTAAGGACTCATCTTGTTTGCTGTATGTTTAACAAGATTATTCTTTATGAGCTTTAAGAAGGGGCTCTTTCATTCCCAGTTTGCTATGACATTTTCTTGGGACTTTTTTCCTTCTGTTGAGATAATCTTGTAATTTCCCTCTTTAATCTGTTCCCGGAGAAAATTGCATGAATACACAAATTTGTGTCGCTGGGATAAACTCTGCTTGGCCATGGGAGACAATTTGCTGGGTTTAGTTTGCTGAGTTTTACATCTGTGCTGAAGAGGAAGATTAACTGTAGTTTATCCTTGTACTTTTGTGGCTTGATTTTGGCATTAAGGTTATACCAGCTTTGTGAAACCAAATAGGGAGGGCTCCCTCGTTTTCTGCTCTCTAGGGAAATTATATAGGATTAAAATCCTCTCTTGATTGCTCGGTAGAACTTAACTGTAAATCCCCCAGGCCGTGTTTGCATGTGTGTCCTCACATGTGTGAATGTGCGGGCGTGCATGTGGACACATGCATGTGTGTACCTGTGTGTATGAACACTGTTGGTGACCAGCGTGTTTTCCTCGGTGAGTGGAGGACCAGTAGGTCCTACTTACCATCCTGCTTATTGCTAAGCTCCTGCATCTAGTTCATCTCTAGCAAGTGTCTGCAGCATTGGATCTCATCTTAAGGTGAGGCTCCTGTCTTGGTTGAGAGTCCCCTAAAAGGAGAGCCTGCCACAAAGATGGGGTGCAAGCTGCTTATTTGGGGCATGAGACCAGGAAGCTTAGGGAGGGGTGACAGAGCAAGGAGGAAAACCAAAAAAGGACGTATTAATGGGGGTCACGGACTTGAGGAACTTCAGCTCAGTCTCTCTGGGGACCCCCTAGGAGGCCAAATAGATCCCACTGCAAGGAAGGAGGAGGCCAGCCTTCACCCAGCACCCCACCCGCCAGTCACTGGCTGGGGTGTCCACCTGGCAGGCCCAGTCTGTCCAGGCACTGACTCACAAGTGTCCCAGCCGCAGTCACACTGGGGCCCAGGGTTATGGGCAGGGCTCCCGAAGTATCCTCTAGGGTTCCCGTGAACACCTGGTCCCGCAAGCTCCCCGGGTCTGAACACATCTGACGCTTGTCTTTGGTTAACTGCTCGCTCTGTGCCAGATACTTTCCAGAGCTGAAGGCGCCCCAGTAAATGAGGTTGACGTTAAGAGAAGCTAGTAACTAAGGAGGTAGACACACAAGTCAGCCTCAGAATTCCAGCTGCTTCTAAGCAAGGCCGGTTAGAAGAGCAGTGTATACACTAAGGGAACATGGTGAAGAGACACGGGACCCAGCCTGAAGGGGCTCCTGCTGGCCCCGTCTGGGGACATTTGAGAATCAGAAACGAATGATGAATGAGGACAGTAGTGGGTCATAACCTATAGAATAAGGTAAGAATCCTCGAGTCCACACTGACATTAAAAAAAAATGACGGTGGGCAGGGTCAGAGGCTCCTTACAGCAGAACATCAGCTAATGAATGAGGAGTGAGTGACGGACCCAGAAAATCACTGTTTAACAAGCACATAATAATAGTTGATTTAGGGAGGAGGCGCCAGTAGGCGCTAAACCTAGTTGGTGAAGTTTGAGGAGCAAAAGATGTGTATATAATACCTCTGAAGATACTGTTTATAAGATAAACAGTAAGTTTCATGGGAGAAACCTGGCGCACTGTCTTGCGAAGTGATCGAAGTTAACATCACCAGAAACAGAGCAAATTGTGACCGCGTGCCTCCTGGCATAAGGCACTGAGAAGGACACAGCATCATTCTGTAGTATCCTTAAATATCCTGAATTTACTCATGGGGAACCATCACACAAACCCAAATTGAGGAACATTCTATGGTAACATTTACATTCTATACTAAATGTCTTAAGTCATGAAACACAGAAACTGATTAAATTTCCAGTCAAACAAAATTTGAGTGGAAACAACAGAGTACAATGCCCGATCTGGGATTTTTCTTTTTTTTTTTCTTTTTTTTACTAAAAGGACATGCTTGGGACAGTTAGTGAAATCTGGGTATGGTCTGTAGATTAGATTATAATATTGAGTCAACGTCATCATCCTGATCTTGATGTCTGAATTGGGATGTGTAAGAGGATGTCCTTGGTTCTAGAAAATATACATTAGAGTATTTATTAGAGATCAAGCAAATGGGGGTTAAGGAAATCTACGTGAAGGGAATATGGGAATTATTTGCCATATTCTTGTAACTTTTCTGTAAGTCTGAAATTATATTGAAATAAGAGTAAAAAAAAAAATGTAAGTGAGCAATGTCAGATTCAGAGAGATGGGATCCAGGGAGCTCTTTAGATCAGATGGTCAGAGAAGACCCCTGCAGAGGCACCATTTGAGTTGAGATGTGAATGAGGAGAAGGCAGCGGCCACACTGATCAGAGAGAGCAGAGGTGCAGGTGGCCACAGCGGGAAGCTTTTCAGAGTCCTGGGGACACAAAAAGGCCCTGTCTTGGGGCTTTAGCTCAGGAGGAGGGGGGATAGTGGGAGAGGGGCAGGAACCAGAGCACAGGTAGGGTGTGGATTCTATCCTGGGTATTGGGGAGCCTGGGGGAAGGTTTCTAAGCAGCACAGTGTTTGGTGTGTCACTTGTCTGCTGCTGATGGGAGAACTGATTGGGGACCAGGTGGGGCTTCCAGCCAGGAAGGACATTGCTGCCATCCAGGTGGAGCTGCCATCCATGCTGGAGGCCCACACCTGGAAGAGCAGTGGGGGAGGGACGTGAAGAGGAGTGGATGGTTCAGATATGTTCTGCAGGTGGAGCTGGGGGGCCCCAGGAGGAGACGAGGCTCAGAGATGACCCTGTCCTTTCATCTTGAGCACCTGGGTAGAGAGCTGGGCTGAATCCGTAGTCTCCCTGCCTTCAAGGAGCTCCTGGCTCTGAGATAAATGCCGATGGTGGCCTGTGTGATGCACGCAGGATGGGAAGGAGCTGGTGGCGGGCATGGGGCGTTGGGGTGGGGGGGCATTCTCCAAGGCCAGGGCATCCAGGGGCCTTTATACCTCCCGTGGCCACGCCTCCTCCCTCTGACTGGCAGGCCTCTGACCTCTCATGGGTCATTGTTTGCACCAGGACGGGGCATTTCATCCTCAGAGGTCCAGGACCAACTATTCGTTGGTTCTAAGTCCTGGAGAAGGAGTCAGACGCTGCCATCCCAGGCTTGTAACATGACCACGTTAGGATAAGACAGATCATTCCAGCGAGTTGCTTAAATACCGATTGCATCTCTTACTTTGTAAATAAATCAGTGGTAAATTTTTACAGTATTGTTTTTACAGAGGCTATAATGTGAAGGCAATTTTTTCCCCCTGTCGCCTGGATATTAAGCTCTTTTAATGAGAGTACCCAAAATGACTCCGTAAAACTTGGTTTGGAGTAGGCTGCGATGAGGCTTAGTGCTGTGCCCAAGCGTTGAGGGGTCCAGGAACCCACGGCGACCCTCTTGTCCGAGCCAGGAAACAGCAGAGCGCCTGCTTGGTCCTGTCTCTTGGCTCTGCCCCGCCTGTCCCCCCAGGATGTCAGCTGCGAGGGTGGTGGTCACTTCCTGGGAAAGATTGGGAACGCACAGCTTGGGGGTTTTTATTTGGGAGCCTGCCTACTTTTTAATTGGCCTCGGTGTGAATGAATGGATTTGTTCTGTGTGCAGCGAGGGGGCTGGGCGCTGGAGCGTGTAATCTGATCGCAGCCTGGTGCACTGAGCCCTGCACAAGCCTCTGGAGCCGCCCTGATTGCTTTGGCCACGGGCTGCACAGGACCTGGTAGGGACTGTTCGGGGATGGTGGGGGGAGGGGAGAGGAGGCACACTCGGCCCTGGAGGGCCTCCACTCTGAGTTTGGAGGCCAAAGGGCACTTTTGTCAACTTGCAGCGTCTCCTAGAGACCACCTTGAGGCTTGTGGTCCTGGGGGGAGGGCGGAGAGACAGTCTCTTCCTGGGACAGCGCCATACACACACACAACACACACCGCCAGCATCCAGGAGGCGTCAGTAGACTCCCTGCTTCTCACTCAGGAACTGGGCGACTCCGCAAACATACTTCAAACTGCCAGGCCGCAGTCCAGCCAGCAAAGGCCATCCAGCTAGTGTGGTGCAGACAGACCATCTGGTCACCCTCCAGACTCCTCCTTGTTTCTCTTTCGGGGGCTTCTCAGCCCTCTGGCCATTCTGCGCTTGAACACCTCCCTGCCCCCCTCCGACCCCCAGGGCCCAGCAGGCCTTTGTTGCAGGGTCCACACCTCCACGTGATGGAATGTGTGTGCTTCCAGCTTGGTCACTGGATCGCGGCCCTGAGAGTGAGGGCTGTGTGTTCCTGTGGGACCCCAGAACTGCACTGTGGGAGCCCAGCGGAAGACTCGGGTGCCGGAAACCAGCTTCACCGCAGTGCCGGGCATATCTCGGAGGCAGGTTTAGCATCTGAGGTCTTCCTCTGCTTGATGTGGCTCCATCTTCTGCCCCTCACCCCTGCCAAATGTTTGCTGCTGTCATTTGTGGACACACGCCAAGCCGGTCTGGTTAAGATGACTGAGAAGTGGGGTTTGATCCGGTGTTTGTAAACACACTGCCCATTTCGGGTGAAAGAAATCACTCTACGTGAATCCACGTTCCCACGCTGGGGTTCCACGTTCCCACGCTGGGGTTCCACGCCTGAATTCAGTGCTTTTGTTCTACATCTGTGATCCTGTGTCCACCTCTGACACTTTGTGCTGGCTGGGTCTTTTGGCCCCAGAAGAAGCACGTGGCTGGCTTGGCTGCCCAGTCGTCCCTGAGGGCCAAACACCACACCCTCCCAGGCCCCATCCATCCTTTGTGTCTGACTCAGCCCCTGTCCTGCAGTCACACGGCCAGGGTGTGGCCGGAGTCACACGCAGCTGTGTCAGGACCTGGTACCCCAGCCTTTCCCGCCCAGTATTCATGTCCAGAGAAAACCAGCAAGGCCGGTGCCACAGCACACAGGCTCTGTCTGTCTCTCAGTCACCACAGTCTTGCCCGGGTACTATGCTCCGTGGACACTGTGCTCCACGGACACCGTGCTCCGTGGACATTGCTCCCTGTAGTTTAGGAAAATCTACGTGCAGATACAGTGGCTTCACTTGGACCATGAGTGGCAAATTCCTCTCTCAATAAAGTGGGAGCAACCAGGAGCAGCCTCCAACCTAGCTGGACCACTGGCACCTTGGCAACACTCATGAGCCTGCAGAGATCTTCGTCACCCTGGCACCACTTCTGGGGGACCCCCAGGCTGGGCCTCCCTGGCACCAACCCCAAGCCAGCGAGCTATCAATGTTATCTCACATGAGGAGCAAACCTTGTCCCCCAGGCCTTTGCCAGGTGGAAGGAGGGCCAGCTCTTTAGTAGTAGGACACGGTCACTGGGTTAGAATGCAACATCGCATGTCTAGGGTCAGGCCAAAAGTGCATTGCAGTTCCTGGAAATGAGATTAAATGTTCTAAACCTGCAGCATAAAGGAGCAGTCAGGCCAGATCCCATGTCTTTTATGTGCCTTGTGCAGTGTTTCAGATTTTTGTTTTTTCATTCAGATGTCAACACTTAATCATATTTTTCATAAAAATCATTAATTCTGGCTTGTTTTCTAACACAGTGGAGGCCCTGGCTGCGGGACCCATTCCTGCTGGTAGGGATGGCCGGCTGGGGCATCAGTGGCCCTTGGTCGGGATGGGTTCCCTGTGTCTTCACCGCTCCCACCCAGCCCTGTCGCCCGGGATAAAGTCGTGTGCCTTTGTGCATGTGACACTCAACACCAGTCAAGTCCGGGGCCCAGGACAATCGCAGCTCTGAGGGGAGAGCCAGCAGAGATGGGTGAGCAGGAAGGCTGTCTGCACCGTTTTGCACCAGATGAGTGAAACAGGCTGTGCCCTTTCAGTCGCTCATTTTGAATTCTTGGAGACTCATTCAAGGGCTCCTTGTATTGTTCTAAAACAGCACTGATGTTCTTTGTTCTTCTCAGGTAGGGCAGCGGAATTTCGTCCTGGGCCTCTCAGGACCATTTGGACGTAAATCGAGAAAAAGCAGCAGATAAAACTATAGAAGACCCTCGCTGTCTCTGACCTCCCCGCTAAACAGGACTAGAAACCAGAAACCAGGGCCATCACTTCTCATACCAGGCTTACACCTGAATTGTCTGGTGACCTTGGCCAGTTGTGGGGGGTATCAGGGCTATTTTGTCAACTGTGAAACCACAATCGTAATTCTTCCCTTCTGGATGCTATTGGGTTGAAAACATCAAGGGCACCATAAGTGCTCAGTGTGATTTATTCAAATGCGTGGTGGCATGAAGAGGTGGAAATACGTGTGTAACTGTGTGAACTCTTGGGACTCACATTAAACACGTGGGACCCCCTGGCCTCTGCAGAAATGACGGAAACAGGCGTGGGTGCTGCTACTCACAGAGCAGGGGGTGGTCCCTGGGTGCGGGTGCAGGCGCCTGGGGTGCACGTGGCGGGTCTGGGAGAGCCTAGAGCTACGAAGATCGTGGTGCTCCGGACGGCAGGGAGTCAGCCAGCCTCGACGGACCAGCCCCTCCGAGTTTCTAAGCATTTGTCAAACACCTGCTATGGATTAGGAATGGACCTTGGTGCTGGCTTTCTGACAGTAGGATGGCACGGCCCCTCCTGAGGAGCTCACGGGCTAATAGGGGAGGAAGAGTTAGAAAGGAGAGGTATGACCCCTTCACACACAGGATCCGGAAAGGCTGCTCAGAGGAGCTGATGGCCAGGCTGGGGGGTGGGGAGGGCGTGAGCTGTGAGGTCGACCAGGGCATCGCTTCACAGCAGCGTGGCATGTCAGGGCACACCTGGGGAGTTCCCAGGGAGTCCAGAGAAGGGGGTGCTCTCGGGGTTGGAGGTAAGAGTGTTGACTTGAGTCAGACTGCATGGACTCAGGTCCTGGCTCCTCCACTACTTCCCCTGTGGCCTTGGACAAGTTACTTAAGTTGTCTGGGTCTCTGTTCTCTCATCTGGAAAATGGGATAAAAATACCCACCTCACAGCGTTTTTATAAGGTTGGTACTTAAAAGAATGCTTGGCATCTGTTAAGTGCTCAGTAAAGTTAATGGTGATGGTGGTCCTTGTGGTAAAGATGGTGCTAGGTGATGGTGGTGACCATTACGGTGGTGGTTGTCACGCTGGTGGTGATGAAGGGGGTGGTGGTCATAGTTCATAGTGGAGGTGATGGTGGTGGTCCCTGTGGTAGAGATGGGATTGCTGATGGTGGTGACTGTGTGATGGTGCTGGTGGTTATGTGGTTGTATGGTGATGATGATGGCGCTGGCGGTGGTGATGTGGTAGAGATCGTGGTCCCGGTGGCGACTGTTATTGTGTGTTGGTGGTGAAGATGGTAGAGTGGGTGGTGAGGTTCTGTTGTCTGCACCCCACTGGTGTTGGTGAGGTGAGCATAGAATCCGTGAGAAAGTGGCCACGAGGATGAATCACCCTGGAATTCTGTGGTGTGGAACGCGAGTGCTGTTAGAAAAAGCCTCGGGAGAGGGAGGCCAGAGTAGCGGGGGTCGTCTTCCTGGAGAGAGCGACGCTCGGACCGGGACTAGGAAGGGAGGCCAGCTTGTCCCGGTTGGAGAAACGGCCCCAGCGCAGGTGTGGAGGCTGGACAAGCCTGGAGCGAGCGGGCGAGATTGAGGGGGTAGGGGCGGGAGCCATGGACTTGGGCATGGTGAGCATGGGAGACGCCTACCCGGGGCAGAGTTCAGATTAGCCGTCGGGGGAGGGCCAGCCCTGGAACAGCCGCTTCCTGTGTGTTCTTCCCCCTGTGGTACACGTGGTCCCTCCTTTCTGTGGGACCAGCACGGACCCTCCGGCCATCCCTGGGAGGGGTGCTGAGATTTCCATGGCACAGGTGAAGGACACAGGCTCAGGGGTATGGTGAAACTTCTCCGAGTCACCCAGATTTGTGCGCCAAGCCAGGACCGCAGGCGGCGTGAGGCATCCCCACACGGCCCCTCTTCCCAGAAGGTTCCCTTGGCGGGTATCCTGGTCCCACCGGCTTCCTGGGTGGTCCCCATGGAAGGACGTGTTTCCTGAGTTGAAAACCCGCTTCTCCTGCCTGTAGGGCCGCCTCCTTCATCCCCACCCGGGAGCACTAGTCAGGCAAGCTCGGAGCCGTAGGACGATCAAAACACGAACGTGCGCCCACCGCCAGTACGTGACGGGCGGCTGCTGTCGTTCATGTCTGCGTTGCCAAGGTAACTGGGAATTTGGAAGGGACGGCTGGTGACATATTTTGCAAGCAGCGCTCTGTAATTATTGAAGACTTTGTGGCTTGATCTAAAACTGAGCAGGGAGCGTGGGGAGCGTGGCCGTCTCTCGTGGCCCGTTCACCGAGGAGCTCGGGCTGCCGTTTCTGCTTTTCCCGCTTCCTTTAAAGAATGCCGCGGGTAGGGACTCCTGGGTTCTGGCAGGTCCAGAGGGTCCGGCCCAGTGTGTGCCAGTGGACGGCCGAGTTGTTGGGTGGCCTCTACCCTTCTGTCCCTGTCTCTCCCACTTGCACCCCTGGCCTCAGTGCGAAACATTCCGGCACCAAGACTTTGCCGAGTGCCACTTGGATGAGAAGTGATCGTTAAGGTGAACTTGAAGTGTCATCGATCCTCGGGGGCGTGTGGGATGCTCGGGATGGTACTTGGCCCAGGGGCCCTCCCACCCTGCGCAGGTAGCGACCTTGCTGCTTTAGCTGCCTCAGTTCATGTAGGGATGGAACCCATCCCCATCCCAAAGCCCCGATGCCCCTGGGAGCTTTGAGTAAGACTGACCTCATGCGAATTCTAAGAGCCTTTGGAACTTCTCTCTGGAAGGAAGGGAAGCTGGTCTTTCTCCTCTCAGCTCAGATCTGAAACAAAACTGCCTGCCAATGGCTTTCCGTAACCAACTGACCACCTTTGCTTCCAAACCTCAGAGTCTTGAATCAGGTCCGAAGGGCGTGCACCGAATTCTCAGAAACAATTCCGTGTTAAGCTCATTTCGTGTCCCTTTCAGAACCAGAAGCTCCTAGGCTGTTACAACGTAGGAATCACGGTTTAAGGTTTAAGGCAACCCTTCAGTGCCCTGTAAATGGCGCTACCATCCCTCCCCATCTGACTTCTTAAGGTGGGGCCCCACACAGGTCTGGACCTCACTGGGTCGGCCCCTAGGACTGTGGCTGAAGAGCGGTCAGCATGGACCCCGTAAGGAGTGGGTGGGCAGGCCCAGGGTCCCTCCTTGTGTCCCCATGTGTCAGCACTACTGTGACTGCGCTGTCCTTTTAGTTCTCAATGTAGTGTTGGCTTTGCTTGATCTGAATGAACGTGTTTGCGGAAAATGGTTTTACAAGTTTCATTGGGCTACAGATTTCCTTCCTTGAAAAGTTTGAACGTACAGTGGACTAGGTTCCTGAGGCTGCTGTAACAAGGTGTGGGCAGGGTTGTGCCCCCCGCAGGCTCTCGGGGAGGGTCCTTCCTGCCTCTTCCAGCTTCTGGGGCCTACGTCCCTGGGCTTGTGGCCGCATTCCTCCAAGCTCTGCCTCCGTCTCCACAGGGCTTCTCTCCCCTGTGTGTCTCTTATAAGAATCCTTGTCACTGGATTTGGGGCCCAACCAGATAACCCAGGATATTCTCTTTATCTCCAGATTCTGAATTATGTCTGCAAACTTCCTTTTTCTAAATAAGGTGACATACACAGTTTCCAGTATCTTTTGGGGAGGGAGCATCATTCAACCCACCATATGTAGTTTTGGATAGAGGGATAAAAGATGGCTTAGCATAACTGATAAACTTTTACTTTGAAGTAATTAGAGATTTACAGGGAAGTTGCAAAGATAGTACAGAAAGGTCCCTTTACCCAATTTCCCCTACCTGTAACCTGTCACATGACTCTAGTACAACATCACAAGCCAGGAAGTTGACAGTTGGTACAGTCATCATATTGGAGGCATACTCTTCTGTCGAGGGCTTAATTTCAAGTCAGAGAGATGTGTGTTTATATCCCAAGCCCCCGCTTCATAGCTGTGTGACTTTAAGTAAAGTCTTCACCATCCTGACCCCAGGGGTTTTTTGGGGTTTTTTTACTTATGAAAGGGGAGTTTGAGAATGCCAGGTAGGGTGACTGTGAAAATTAGGAGGTGATACGGATGATGGGCTGCACCATCTCGCCTGCCTGTGGCATGGTGGGGGCGCTTCCTTTTGATAGATTAAAGCTGGAGCTTAGAACATGGTGCGTTTCAGGATCTGCTCCTTGGGAGGGTCTGGAGATCAGATGTGAAACACATACGTGGTTTCGGAGTGAGCCCCTCAGCTAGGTCTCTGTGGCTCCAGGAAGAGCTCTGCTCTCTCAGCCCCTGATGGGCAAGCCCACAGGACAGAGCTACCTTAACTGGCAGTCAGCCATGCAGAGTATTCCTGCCCTTCTCCCAAATACCAAGCAGGACAGAATAGTTACAATACATCCATGATTTTTATAGTTATCAAAGTTAGTCCAGCGTAGGAAAATCCTGAAGGCCATTAAGCAAATCCGCAACCTCCTCTCCCCGAGGGAGAAGGCACTGGTGGAGGTGCTCTTACTGCTGGTATTTAAATACCCTGTCCCTCCCTGCAGTTTACAGCATAACTATCACTTTTTGCAACCTAACATGGAGGGAGAGGGATGGTCCTACTTTAAAAAAAAAAAGGATATTCAAATGCCTCATTAAAATGCACTGATTTGACTAAGGATCCTTCTAAGGAGCAGTAGGAAAATTGCAGTGACATTCTTTCCCGTTCTCACTGTTGAACCAACTCTACTCACCGCCCCTGTGCTGGAACAGTCTTTGCTTAAGTCCCCACTGCAAGTTTTAGAAGTGTAGTGTCAACTTCAGGAATATAAAACAAGAAGAATCGCTTCAGGTAGCATTGCTTAGAGCGGAGACAAATCATTCAAAGAAAATCAGACGATAATTGGCCTTTGTTTAAAGTGGAGAGTTATGCAGATAAGGATGGCGTAGATAATTTTGTGGCAGACTTTTTTTTATTACACAGACTAATTTGATATTGTCCTGGGAAGCCGTCCCTTTGAATATTCAACAAAAGCAACAAGGTACCCGGAGAGAAGGTATTAAGGGTATTATTTTTGCATAATTTATATTCAGTGACAGCCATTGCCTGCTTCACTTCATCACACATTTATGGGGAGACTGCTCAATTCTTCCGATCTCATTAAGCTATTTATTCATTGTAATGAATGGTTTTAATGTACAGCATTAAGGTTATGCCACACTGAACTGTTAAAAAAATCCATCTTACTGTACATATTTTAATGTTTGTGGCTAAATTAATACCTTTATTGCTGCCTCGTGGTTGAACGGACACCGTGTGGATGAATCACACCCTCTGCCTTGCCTCCCGGTCCTGGGCCCCGTCTTCATGGAGTTGTGATCCCTTCTCACAGACGCCATGTCTGTGGACAGATGCATTGTCCGTTTTGCATAAACTCACAAGGTTCAGGGGCTCCTCTTTGCAGACTCTCCTTCTCCTCTGCCACCTCCCACCCGCGTACACCCCTCCCTGGATCCCTCAAGATGTTGTTGGCAAGTTGCAAAGACAGGAAGATGCGGTCTTTCCAGAAGATGGAAGGGCAATTCTAATAAAAAGCTGTCATTCACAAAACCAGATCCACTGTCACACGACATGCATTTTAAAGACCATATGAACT
The DNA here is from genome assembly GCF_963924675.1 of Phocoena phocoena. NCBI lineage: Eukaryota > Metazoa > Chordata > Mammalia > Artiodactyla > Phocoenidae > Phocoena > Phocoena phocoena. The sequence goes on from NC_089233.1 coordinate 85,591,002, forward strand.
GTTAAATGGCTCAGTATGGGCATGCTTTTTACAACTGGGAGATTTTTAATGGTAAGAAAAGGGGGCGTGGGGCCTATCATAGCTTTGGCCAAGGAGAAGTTTGGGGTTCTACAAAGAGAGATGGCATCAGAGCTCCTTCAGAGTTCTCCCTGCTGCACCTGCTTCAGAAGCCACCAGCAACAATCACCCAGAGGAGGGAAGGACGTGGGCAAATGTGTATGTAATGAGAACACTTTTTAATCTTTTATAACCTAGCAAATATTTGAAAGCTACAAGCCATGCCGAATGACATTGCCACCATCTGAAAGCGGCAGATGGAAATTCAGAATGGTGCTTTGCAAGGGGAAGCTTGGGCGGGCCTCAGGGTGGAGCATCCTCACTGTGGAGGGCAGCGGGGGGCCTGCGCTCCCAGCGCCCGCACCGCCACCTCCGCATGAGCTGCCTGATGCCTGAGCTCTCCCTGATGTGTCCTTTGAAGGAGCCATGAGGGTTTCGCCCTGAAAGGTCACTGGGACATTTGTGAGTGCCACTTGATATGAGATCCTGCTCATTTTATAGATGATATCACCAGGGCCCAATCAGGTACTTGGGCTTTGAAATTTAAGGGAGAAAGAAAATGCAGAAGTTTATAACAATTACTCTGGGCTTGTTTTAGACCCTGCGGAAATAATTAGTCCATCTCACATAACCCAGCAGTTGACCATAAACAAAAACGTCCACATAGAAGATTCTTCAGTTTTAGAGGAGGAGAAACGAGGGAAGAGTGTGCTCCACGCCCCCCCCCCCCACTACCCCCTACCAGGTGGCTCGAAGCTTAGAACAAAGTGACATCATTACTAAGGAGAAATCCAACAGAATCAGTAGGGCTTGGACCTTGGCAAGTCCCACTTTGAAAACTTGAGCCGCCCACCTGCCCACTCAAAGGAATGTGAGTTACAAGTCTTTTTTTTTTCCCAATCTGATTTTTACATAATCAAGTAAAGGGAAAAACCTCAATCAGAAAATGTCTTTCAGAGAATTATTGGAAAACATGACTGTTATCAGCAGAAATGTCTAATAGAAGGGACACCTGCTACCTCTGGCCAAATCCTTCATTTAATTAGAGGCTCAAATGTAAAAATAAGAAATGAGAACTAGAAACAGATTTCACTTGCTGCTTGTTAACTCTCTAGATGCTGAATGGAATTTTCAAGCTTGGTGGTGCTAACTTACTATGTAAAGACCAGGGGTGGGGCATGGGGTCCCTTTTTCATCGGGATGATAAGAAGGAGAGGCGCAGGCTCTGGAGGGGGTGCATGTGAAAACCCAGACAGGAGACCCTGATGTGGAAGGAGTCAGCCGGGCATGGACGTCCCCGTGAGCAGGTTACCAGGGTCTCCTTCGCCACCCCCTAAAAAGGCAGAGGGCGTGACAGTGGTGTTGGTTTCCTGGGGTCATAATGAATTATCACAACTGGGCGGCTTACAACAAAAGTGTATCCTCTCACCATTCTGGAGGCCAGAAGTCTGAAACCGAGGTGTCGGCAGGGCCAGCTTCCTCTGAACGTCTAGAGGAGGGTCCTTCCTGCCTCTACCAGCTCTGGTGGCCCCAGGCATCCTTGGCCTGTGGCCACATCCCTCCAAGCTCTGCCCTCGTCATCACATGGCCTCCGTGTCCTATCTTCTGTCTTATAAGGACGCTTGTCACTGGACTTAGGGCCCACCCCAGTCAGGATGATCCTTAGCTCGATCACACCTGCAGAGACCCCTTTTCCAAATAAGGTCACATTCACAGGGTCCAGACATGATGTATCTTTTGAGGGGACACCATTCGTCCCACTATGTCTCCCAAAGTAGGGACAGTGGGCGCAGTGGAGGGGTTGTCGGGACTGACACTGGGGCAGAAACCTGAGGCTGGAGTCAGGGTCACTCCACAGTGTGGAAACTGGGTCAGAACCGCGCCACAAGTGGCCCGGGTAGGGGTGCTGAAGAGGTGGCGTCTCATCCAGGCCCCATCCAGGGATGGAGAAGCCCCATGCCCACAAGGGGCCAGGGGTCAGTTTGCTGCCCTAGTTCCAGGAGCTGGCCAGTGAGCTGGGGACCTGGGGGCCCCGCAAGTCTCCTTGAACTCATGTCCAGATGTCTTACAGCTTCTCCCTCCTCCACCACCCCATGCCTCCTGATGTTCTGTCCAACCCTTTGTCTCTACACAATGTTCTAAATAATCTCTTCCGACCTACCTTCCAGCTTACTTTGTCCTCCCACCAGCCCTCCTGCTGTGGTCCTGGCATGCGCTGAGCCTACGCTAAGCGCTCATGCCTTTGGGGGAGCAAGGAGGGAGGGAGGGTCTTGAGGTCTCCGATGGGCAGACAAGACAGGGTGGTGCTGTGAGGTCATGGGGGCCCGGGTTCCCTGGCTCTGCCATTATGCAGGGGCTTGGACAGATTCTTCCACCTCCTAAATGCTTAACTTCCCCCCAGGGACGGAGCGTGTGCTTCCAGATTGCTGTCAGGGTCGAATGAGGGAGCTTTGCCGAAGTGCTCAGCACGGAGCCTGGCACGTAACAAAGAGCTCAAGTCAATAAACGGTAGCTGCCGACCTTGATATTTGTGTCTTCAGGAAACTTGATTTTTGAACTGCAGGCACCAAACGGCTTCTTGGAAGAGGTCAAAGCTGGACCTTCCAGGGAGACCAGGTGTGGCCCGTGGTCCCCAGAGGAGGGAGCACTGGCCATCCTGGTAGCCCACCCGCATGTGACCTGAGAGAGGCAGAACCCACCCAGCCCTCCTGTGACTGATTTTCCAACCTCTGATTTGGGTGGGATTCTTTTTCAATTTTGCCATTTTGTTAAAAAGGATGATAAAAGGAAAATATACCCGTGGTTAGAAGAAAAAGAAAAACCTTGCAGGTAAGAAATGGTTGAAGGTGAAAGATACATGTCCCTTGTCCCATCTCCAAGTCTGCTAGTATACCCCACTGATAGAGCAGACACCCCATTCTAGCTGACACGTAAATTAAATCAAGTATACCAATTAATCCTAACACTTGACTCATGGAACGTTCTCATTTTTATAAATTCATTTTTAGTAATAACCCCCTAAAACAAGAACATAGACAGCGTTTGCACCCGCCTTCATGACCGCTCCCCCATACCCTATCCCCACCTCCCACTGCCCCACCCCTCACCTCCCCTGCCAGGGAACCACTGTCCTACATCACGCTATCTTCTGTTCCCAGTTTGACTTCTAATACGGTTTTATCACATCTGAGATAGTATATATATATATATATATATATATATATATATATATATATATAACCAAGTATATATTCCTTGGTTTTGGTTATTTTAATTTTAATAAATGGGCATCTTTGTACGTAATTTTGGGGCACTAAGTGTTTTTCACTCAAAATTATTTTGGTAAGGGTCAGAAAGTGTACCTTTTGACCACCATCTAACGCTCCGTTATGTGAGTCCCCAGTTTGTCCACACCCCCGTGTGTGGACTTCAGGGTGTGGTTCACGTTTCCATGGACACATAGGTGAGTTTCTCTCCCTTGAGTAGAGGCTGAGGAATTCGAATGTTCCACACGTCGTGATCATGCCTGATTACTCTCCAAAGTGTAAATAACAAAATATACTCCCACGAGTCCCGGCCAAGGAGCCTGGTCCTCGCACCCCCATCACGTGTGGCAATGCCGGGCTGCTTAATTTGTGCACTGGGACGGGTCCAAGATGATATCGTGACCTCTGATTTACATATTATTGACAGGAAATATGGTTTACCATCTCCTCATGTACTTAACAACATACGTGTTACTTATGACACTCCTAGTTATCTCTTCTGACCATTTTTCTATCTTCTTGGTATTTTTTAACACAAATAGATTTACTACATACTGTGCTACAACTTGATTTTTAAATATATCATGGACAGCATGACAGTTGATGGAGGTTGTGTGTATATAAACACACACACACACACACACACACACACACACACAGGAGACCCATTTTACTCTTTTATGGTCTGCTTTTTCTCATTTAACAGCATCTCCTGAAGCAGTTTCATAAAAACAAATTATACCAAAACATAACTTTAATTATGCTATTGTGTGAGTACAACATCCTATATTTAACTAATCCTTTATATTTTCAATTTTTCACAATTATAAACAGCTTTGGGATAAAGAGCCTTGAATTTTTACATTTGAATTTCTCTGCCCTCAGGAGATATTTTAAGTAGTAGAAGTGTTGAGTCAGGGACATACCTTAAAAGCTTTCTGATATGTTTGGTAAATGGGTGGAGGTGTTTTTTGGTGGCAGCGTTTGTTTTTGTTTTCAGAGAAAGAAAATAACCAAAAGTTGTTCCCAGGGAAGGCGGAGTGTGAGCTGTGGCCCAGCCAGGCTGTGACTGTGCTCTGAGTGTGGCTTTCAGCAAGGAAGACAGAGGGTGGAGGCAGGGCTGGTCTTCCTCTCCCCCTCCCTCTGGCTGGCTCCCCCTCGTGGTGCAGCATTGGCTTTTCCACCTTCCTGGGTGGGGTCTTGCCCCAGATACTCGTTATCCCATGGCCCCGTGTGTGTTTCCCAGGGAGCACTTGCTAGCACTTGGGGCAACATGTAAATATCTGTTTGTTCCCTTAAAAAAGTGAGCTTGTCTTTCTCACCACAGTGTCTCTCATACCTCATTCCAATGCCCGGCACATAGTAGGTGCTTCACAAGTACCTGTTGAATGAGTATTTGATTTGATATGATTTGATTAACGTGTGGAGCGAAGATGAGAAGAGTGCTGGCCAGCGTGTTAGAGTGGTTGTGTAGGTCAGGACGGGTCAGGACTGGCCAGCTCGGCCACATCTGGAGACATTTTTGTTTGTCACAAATCAGGGGTCAGGGGAGAGTTGCTGCTGACATCTAGGGGTGGGGGCCAGGGATGCTGCTAAACGTCCTGCAGTGCGCAGGATGGCCCGTCACAGACAAGGATCCACCCAGGATGTGGGCAGCGCCAACTTTGAGAAACCCCATTCTAGGTCACAAGGTCATTTCTTCTTTTTCATTGTGTCAGTTTTCCAAAGTCTCTGAAGTCATTTTGTAATTAAAAATTACTTATTAGAGAGGTGTTTTTAACTGCAGTGAGCTGGGAGTGAAGCAGCTGGGAGTCTCAGGAGCTCTCTGCCCACAGCCACCTGCCGGCTGGCTTTGTCCTGCAGGGGAGTCTCTGCACTTGCCCTCAGGCCTCAGAGCCCGGGGGTGCTCAAAGCATGTGCCAGAAAACTCCCTTGAGATGTGCCCACTCTGACCTGCCACGTATGTGAGCCTCAGAAAGCGGTAATTCACCCAAACAGACAAAGCCAGCATCATTTAGGGAGGGAGGTGGGGGCCCCAGAAGCAGGTGGGCTGGACTGGGCTGGGCTGGGGTGCGGGAAGAACACACTCAGCTGACACCTGCAGCATCACAGGTGCCAATCAGCCAGGGCAAGAGGCTGCCCGCTGGACCCCGTCCACTCCCCGAGCCCCTCTGTTGGACTAAGGGCCATCATCTGGGCTGGACAGTGTCCCCACCACTCGAAACGCCATTCCTACAGTCTCGAGGGAAAGTCCCATCCCGCACGTGGGGCTCGGGGCCTGGGGTGTCTGAGCTGAGACAACGCAGTGTGTTCTACATCCGTCCGTGTTGTTTCCTGTGGGAACGTCCCTGCTTCTCGCATGTGCCTGTGCTTGGGTAGTAAGGCCAGTAGTTCCAGCTCCCCTCCTGTCTCCTTCAGGGGACATAAGCACAATAATCCTTAGGTAAGAGACGGGGAGCTGATATTTTTGCGCGAGTGGACTGCCCTCCTCCAGGCCTGAGGGACAGGCAGTCACGGTGTAGGACACGGTCTGTCCCTGCGTCTGACCTGCCTGCATCGGGTAGCTCTCCTGGGCCTTCCCCAGGTGCACAGAGCCGCAGGAGAGAGAGAGGCACCCTGGCTGCAGGGTCTGGGGGATTCATTTCTGCTGGGCACCCTCCCTCTCCCTGCAACCAGCAGAAGGTGACGAGGAGCCAGCGGAGGAAACGACCCTTCATGAGCGGTGCACAGAGATAATCCTGGTAAACAGGAAAGCGAGGAGAGCAGGCCAGTCCCCGCCTTCCCCAGGCCTGGCACGCAAGGAGGCTGTCCTGGGAGCTTTGGGTGCCTTCTAGGGTCTGAATGTGAGGTCAGGGTGAGCTCGGCTTTAAGCTTCACGGGGGGCTTTTGGGACACACCCTTGCCGAGACTCTTGCCGAACAGATGTCCTTTGGGTGGAGACCCTCGTGCTGCAGGATGTGAATTGGGGGTGCCGTACAAAAGCCCCTCTGTTTCCAAGCAAGCCTAACGTTTGGCCAGCGTGGACTTTGGCAGCAGGGTGTCAGCCGGGCCACGCTCCCGATGGTTGGTGGTGACGTGACGGAGCCCCCGTGGAAGCTGGTCCCCATCCTGCAAGTCTCCGGAGCAGCCGCCCTCCCAGTGTGCGCCCTCACAGGGAGCTGCCGGCATGGAACACGTGAGACTCTGACGTTATTTTCCAGAGAACTGAGTTCCTTGCATATGAAAATTAACCTTTTTTAATAACAAAAATGATATAGTCCATTGAAGTAGGGCTGGATTTTTCTTGTGACAGTGCTTGTCATGGCCTTGAGTATTTATCGAGTAGTTTTAAAAGTTCATTAAACTCCAGAGATTAAGTGTTGCCCTGAGCAGTGTCCCATAAAGGGGAAATATGGTCCTATTACTTGGTAAAATGTTGTGCTCTGTGGTTTATTCAGCTCCCCTGAGCTCCCATCTTCTGATTCAAAAGACATTTTCCCCATGCTGTTAAATTTGACATTTTCAAAGAACCTGGGACTGTTTCTCACAGCACTCACCAAAAACTCAATATTGCATATTTATTTCATGGTGGGGGGCAGGGCTGGAGAAACACTAGCCCCCCAGTGTTTCTCCAGAAATGTCAAATGCATTAGCCCTCACTTTTCTCCACCGCTGTCTTCCTGTGTCACTTAGCTTAGAAATAACCAGTTGACCAACACAAAATCTCCCCAGTGGGGAGGAAGGTACAGAGGCCCTGTCTACCCTTGGGAGAGGCTCGGGGCCCTGGCTGGGCTTGCCCACATCATCCACTGGAGGACGAACAGGACAGAAAGGGTGAGGGGGAGAGGCACATTTTCTACCTACTGGGCCCAGTCTGTGATTAGTGCCATTTATTTTGCTTCTAATTTCTTTTTGAGTCAGTTCCCACTGAATCTCCGTAGGAATATCCTTTTTATTATCTTATTTGACCTGAGGGCCTTTGTTTGCTTTCTACAGTGAGGTCTTGGTGACATTGACAGCGCTGTTTTAATTAGTCCTCACATAGGCCAGCTGGGGCGGCTGCGTCTCCTTTTCCCCTGATGGGGGACCCCGTGTTCCTCGAGAGAAAAGCCAGAGCAGCGCTTGGCCTCCCATCAGTGTGTGGGGCCAGGGGGCCTTCCTTACCAGTATCTGATGCAAGGATGAACAACCTCCAGCCTCACTGATCCAGACGACCCCCAGGCACTGGCAAAATTCAGCCTGGAAGCTTTGATTGGCAGCAGAAAGGGGCATCCTGAGATGAGGTGCTCTCATGGAAGTGATTCTGAGTTAGTGCCCAGCCTGGGTCCATTCCCAGCACATCCATCACTGAGCAGGTGTTTGCTGAACAGCTGCTGCAGTTGAGCCCCATGTTAGGTGTCAGCCCTGTGGCTGTCACGCAAGGACGCCCCACGGCAGAGCAGAGCCAGCACGAGTTTTGGAGGGACTTCCTGGCTGTGTGTCCCAATCACTCCAGGCCTCTAACTCCTCCATCACATCAGGAGAATAAGAGCGCAGCTCACTGGGCTCTTGTGAGGATTAAATGAGCGAATGCATATATGGAGGTAAGCATCATGCCAGGGATAAATGCTCGATAATTAATAACGACAGTCACCACCACCAGCAGCAGCAGTGCCAGCGTTCATTAAGTCCTCGCACGTGCCAGGCAGTGGTCCAAGCAACACTTTACTGTTAGCGCGTACAGTGTTCAGAATACTGTAGATACTCTTACAATATACATAACAGGAATATTGGGCTCAGAGAGGTTAAGTAACTTGCCCAGGGTCACACAGCTAAGAAGCAGCAGAGCCTGGATTCATACCTAGGCTGTCTGACCTGGAGATTGTGCAGCTGACCATTATAACAACAGTGTCAGCTGCTTCCGCCCTTACTGCCAAGATGGGCCTAGGGTCCACATCCACGGAACTTACATCACCTGTAAGATGGGTACGTAACGCACCAGGCAGAGTGTGCACTCAGTAAGAGTGAGCCATCACCATCCACATTGTCGTCGTCATCATCATCATCAAGACTGTTACTGTCTTACTATATTAATGTGGTCTGATAACAGTCTATGTGCATGTATCACATGTATCGTAATATAAAACACTTTTACAAGTAGTCGCATTGTTATTATCATTGGGGTTGTTATCGTTACGAATCTAACGTGGTGTGGTGCGTTCTGAGATATGTGAGAAAGGGGATGGGTCACCCTCCACCTGGAGGGATTCCTAGGTGGTGTAGGCTTGCATCTCAGGTGAAGCCAGCAATTCCTGGAGAGCGTCCCTCCTCTCGAACTGCCCCCATACCTTCGACCTCAGGCCCCCTCCATCAGATGTGTCCTCTCTCCCCTGAGGTCCTCCTCTTCTCTTGTAAAGGCTCAACTCAAGGATTTACTCCCCACCAGAGGCTCTCCCACCCCACCGGCCTCTCTCGGGCGAGTGAGGGAAGCGGTTCTGGGAATCGCTGTATCTCCATGAAGAAAGATTGTGCTCTCCTGGACCTTGGGAGACTTGGCTTTCTAAAGCCCTTTCATGTTCCCACTCTGATGGGGACATAGAGGGACAGAAGTGGGACACTTCACCTGAGCGCTGCTGTAAGGAGTGGGTGGAAGACACTGGGGAGGGTTGCGGACTGCAGCAAAGGGTGGATGTGCCTCAATCGGAGCGGTCAGCTCTCCTCCCCCAGCAGATCCTTGAGCCAGAACCACCGCGTCTACCAACTTCTCAAATGGATTCACATCCAGATTTTATGTGAAATCTTTCCATTTTTAAATGTTGGAAGCTTCCTATTAAAAAACAGAGAAACCACAACAGCCATCTTGTGGGCCAAATCAAACACTTGTGTAGTTTGGAAGCCTCAGCAACTGCTGGACTGTGAGAGCCTCAAGCCCCCTCCCCTCGCTTCCCTGACACCCACAGTCATTCTGCAGCCTCCCCAGGGCCTGTTGTGAAAGTCTGCCCCCCCCGGGCTCAGAGCCGCTGGCCCGGATCCCCAGCCATGGATTCAAGCCAGGGGGTCAGCATGTCCCAGAGAATCAGGAATTGTCATCTATCTGAAGCTGGGCTCTCCCCCGGGAGGGCAGGACGTGCCAGGGCAGGGCTGGGCCTTTGGGGAGCCCCTGGGGGTCCACCTTCAGCTTCTCAGTTGCTCGCCTCTTCCTAGGCCTGAAAGTTCGATGCTTTGTAAAAAGAAGATGTGCTGGGAAGCTTGTCACTGGATCAGTGGCTCCCAAACCCCAGAGAAAAATATTTGACCACTTAGCCCATATTTGCTATTTTATAAATTATATGCAGGAGCTCCTGTATTACTGTTGTTTAGTAAAAACACACAGCATAAATTGACATGTCAAAGGATGAGGAAAACAGATGTTTACTTAATTTATTAACAGTAAAAGAACTCTTTGCACTATTAATATGTATATGGCGTTATTAATAACTTTACTAATATTCTAAACACAGCTTTTAAAGGTCTTGCTAACTCTGCTGTCAACATTTTATCTCCAGGCACAGTAAACACTTAGGGCGAGCTCTGTCACTAATGAGGTGGGGATAAATCCATGTTAAATCCAGAGGGTCTCGTTAACTTCACATGTTTGGGATGATTTCATCCAGTCTGCTTTGTTCCTCCATGGCCTTTAACCTCTTAATGTGGCTGACAGCTTGGTTTAGGACTATAAGTAGGGCCGCTCTATCTGGCCCTCTGCCTGTTTTTATAAATAAAGTTTTATTGGCATAAAGCCTGCTTGTAAGGTATCGGCTGTGGCTGCTTTTACACATGACCAGGGTCTCTCGAGGTACATCTGTCCTCAGACCATCTACATAGGAAGAGTCCAGCTCACAGGGGTGCTCACAGCAGACGCACATCCTGCCCCTACCCCCACCGCCTGGTGGGTGATCTGTTGTTTTAACCACGTCTGAACCACGGCTGTGTGGCAGGGTCCACGCCAGGCACAGCCTCGGAACAACCCGTCTTGTGTCTGGTCTCTCCCCAGCTCAGCCTTTCCAGGTCTCTCAGGCTCAGAACCCTGAGGGCCGTGCGGAGGCACCAGAGGGGTAATTGTGCCCCTTTATCTCTGTCACCGCCCCACCTGTAACCCCATTTGAGCCTTGGGACACAACCCTAGGGGGCTGGATGCCCCAGGAGTGGGGAGTGGGTGATAGGGGTCTAGCGGGTTTCTTGATATACTTTTTGATACTACTTAAATCTTTAAACTAGGTGAAAATTATTTTGATAAAAATATTTTTTGAAATAAGGGCCATCTAGGAAGTCTTTGAAAATGCGGCCTCTTCTGGGTGATTCCTTTGAGAGGCGGGAGGCCGGGTAGTTCTAGGAGGCTGTCAGGATCCTTCCCCGATACAGGCGGGGCTTTCCAGGTGGGTTCGCTTTGTGAAAATCCATCAATCTGTACATTTATGACTTCCTTGCTTTTCTGCATGTATTATGTGCTTTCCTAAACACACTTTTTAAAAATACAGGCTTTTGAAGGTAGGCCCAAGGTGACCTAGAGTCACCTTGATGTGCTGACAGGATTGAACTTGAAACCTGTGCCCTGGGAACTGGTACTTTTTAATAGGTCCTGTCATTTTCTTCAGAAAGGCATTGTATTCTTTTCTTGTTTAAAATGTTGAGGTACAGAATATAAATATTTAAATTACACTACAGTTTTCATTTGAAAGAGAAACAATTTCTGCCCAAGTAGGAATCCCATTTGGTGGGTGTGGGCAGTGCTGGCGGGGCCTCTGCACCTGCCTCGGGAAGGAGCTGTTAACGTGGATGGAGGGAAGGAACGATGAGATTCTCTCATGCGTCAAAGTTTAGGAACCAGGCTACGAAGACAGTCCCGTAAGGGCCTGGCTGTGTCACGGTTACTATTTTTTAAGCACCCCATCCACAGAATGAATTTTTTGTTGAGGGGGGAGGTTTACTTGTGTGATGGACAACCAGTCGTTGACCAGTGGGCAGCTCTGCACACCATGTACTGTGGGGAGTGAGCTCAGAGTGTTTGTGCAGGATTCACTCGTGTTTTCATTTACAGAGACTCGTATTCTCACATTAGCATTGAATGAGCATCCAAGTAGATCAGTCTTGCTTATTTATCTTGGGATTGATGATGTACCTCGAAAGATTTTCAGCTTTAAATATTTACGGAGGCTTGATTTTGCATTATGATAGATTTGCATCTATTTACAACTTATGTAGAGAAGAGATGATGTTCCCAAGAGTGCTATTTAGAGATAAAGAAGAAGACTCGAATCATGTTGTTTGAGACTTATAAGGGTGAGGGAAACAGGAAGGACTTTGCATTAGTGGCTTCTCCAGAGAAAGACAACTGATAGGATGTGTATGAGTGGAGAGAGAGAGATTGACTGTAAGGCTTCGGCTCACGCAAAGACGGGGGGAAATCTGCAGAGCAGGCTGGAGACCCAGGGAAAGTTGATTCCATGGTACAGTTGCATTGGAAGGCAGTCTTCTGGCAGAATTTTCTCTTTGTCGAGAGACCTCAGTCTTTTCTTTGTGAAGCCTTCACCTGATTAGATGAAGCCCATCCACATTATGGAGGACCTTCTGCTTTATTCAAAGTCTCCTTGTTTCGATGTTAATCTCATCCCCAGATACCTTCAGCCACCTGTAGACTGGTGTTGGATGGGACATCCGGCCCGAGCTGACCCACAGCATTAACAATCACAGACCTGGTCTGCTTCATAGTTCACTGATGGCTGCGGGTGGGGGAACCACCTGCCTCTTGAGAAAAGCAGGTCGTGTTCTCCATGAGCCACTGAAACCTGCTCTAATAGGAAGAATTGTACCTACCAGTGGGCAGGGAACAACACTTGCCATGCATGCCGGGAACTCTGTCATTTCTCCTGGAGAGGAAACCAGAGCGATTAGAGGCACGAGGATGGCCTTCCTCTTCTGCCGGTGTCCTCTTGTGAATCATGCACTTTTCACCTCTCCAAAGCCCAAGGCGTGGCACCCAGGCTGCACACCCATGCCTTGGGCCAGTAGAATCCAGCTGAGCTAGGATTAATTTTGACACATTTCTTGGGCATCATACATTCTATCCTGATGTATTCAGATACAGGTCCCAGAAAAGCACTGGATTTGGACATGTTCCAGACTGCCTTTCTCATTAAGATTCTTTTTTTTTTTTTTAACATCTTCATTGCAGTATAATTGCTTTACAGGGTTGTGTTCGTTTCTGCTGTATAACAAAGTGAATCAACTGTACATATTCATATATCCCCATATCCCCTCCCTCATGCATCTCCCTCCCACCCTGCTTATCCCACCCCTCTAGGTGGTCACAAAGCACTGAGCTGATTTCCCTGTGCTATGCAGCTGCTTCCCACTAGCTATCTGTTTTACATTTGGTAGTGTATATATGTCAGTGCTATTCTCTCACTTTGTCGCAGCTTACCCTTGCCCCTCCCCGTAACCTCAAGTCCATTCTCTATATCTGTGTCTTTATTCCTGTCCTGCCCCTAGGTTCATGAGAACCTTTTTTTTTTTTTAAGATTCCATATATATGTGTTAGCATACAGTATTTGTTTTTTTTCTGACTTACTTCACTCTGTATGACAGACTCTGTGTCCATCCACCTCACTACAAATAACTCAATTTCGTTTCTTTTTATGGCTGAGTAATATTCGATTGTATACATGTACCACATCTTCTTTATCCATTCATCTGTCGATGGACACCTAGGTTGCGTCCATGTCCTGGCTATTGTAAATACTGCTGCAATGAATATTGTGGTACATGACTCTTTGTGAATTATGGTTTTCTCAGGGTATATGCCCTGTAGTGGGATTGCTGGGTCATGTGGTAGTTCTATTTTAGTTTTTTAAGGAACCTCCATACTGTTCTCCATAGTGCCTGCATCGATTTATATTCACACCAACACTGCAAGAGGGTTCCCTTTTCTCCAGCAATTATTGTTTGTAGATTTTTTGATGACGGCTATTCTGACCGGTGTGAGGTGATACCTCATTGTCGTTTTGATTTGCATTTCTCAAATGATTAGTGATGTTGAGCATCTGTTCATGTGTTTCTTGGCAATCTGTATATCTTCTTTGGAGAAATGTCTATTTAGGTCTTCTGCCCATTTTTGGATTGGGTTTTTTTGATATTGAGCTGCATGAGCTGCTTGTGTATTTTAGAGATTAATCCTTTGTCAGTTCCTTCGTTTGCAAGTATTTTCTCCCATTCTGAGAGCTGTCTTCTCGTCTTGTTTATGGTTCCCTTTGCTGTGCAAAAGCTTTCAAGTTTCATTAGGTCCCATTTGTTTATTTTTATTTCCATTTCTCTAGGAGGTGGGTCAAAAAGGATCTTGCTGTGATTTATGTCATAGAGTGTTCTGCCTATGTTTACCTCTAAGAGTTTTATCGTGTCTGGCCTTACATTTAGGTCTTTGATCCATTTTGAGTTTATTTTTGTGTATGGTGTTAGAAATTGTTCTAATTTCATTCTTTTACATATAGCTGTCCAGTATTCCCAGCACCACTTACTGAAGAGGCTGTCTTTTCTCCATTGTATACTCTTGCCTCCTTTATCAAAGATGAGGTGACCATATGTGCATGGGTTTATCTCTGGGCTTCTATCCTTTTCCATTGTTCTATATTTCTGTTTTTGTGCCAGTACCATACTGTCGTGATTACTGTAGCTTTGTAGTATAGTCTGAAGGCAGGGAGCCTGATTCCCCCAGCTCCATTTTTCTTTCTCAAGATTGTTTTGGATATTCGAGGTTTTTTGTGTTTCCATACAAATTGTGAAATTTTTTGTTCTAGCTCTGTGGAAAATGCCACTGATAGTTAGATAGGGATTGCACTGAATCTGTAGATTGCTTTGGGTAGTATAGTCATTTTCACAATGTTGATTCTTCCAATCCAAGAACATGGTATATCTCTCCACCTGTTGGTATCATCTTTAATTTCTTTCATCAGTATCTTATAGTGTTATGCATACAGGTCTTTCATCTCCGTAGGTAGGTTTATCCCTAGGTGTTTTATTCTTTTTGTTGCAGTGGTAAATGGCAGTGTTTCCTTAATCTCTCTTTCAGATTTTTCATCATTAGTGTATAGGAATACAAGAGATTTCTGTGCATTAATTTTGTATCCTGCTACTCTACCAGATTCATTGATTAGCTCTAGTAGTTTTCTGGTAGCTTCTTTTGGATTCTCTATGTATAGTACCATGTCATCCGCAAACAGTGACAGTTTTACTTCTTTTCTGATTTGGATTACTTTTATTTATTTTTCTTCCCTGATTGGTGTGGCTAAAACTTCTAAAACTATGTTGAATAACAGTGGTGAGAGTGGGCAACCTTGTCTTCTTCCTGATCTTAGAGAAATGGTTTCAGTTTTCCACCATTGAGAATGATGTTTGCTGTCGGTTTGTCATATATGCCCATTTTTATGTTGAGGTAGGTTCCCTCTATGGCTACTGTCTGGAGAGTTTTTATCATAAAACTCTGTTGAATTTTGTCGAAAGCTTTTTCTGCATCTATTGAGATTATCATACGGTTTTTATCCTTCAGTTTGTTAATATGCTGTGTCACACTGATTGATTTGCATATATTGAAGAATCCTTGCATTCCTGGGATAAACCCCACTTGATCATGGTGTATGATCCTTTTAATGTGCTGTTGAATTCTGTTTGCTAGTATTTTGTTGAGGATTTTTGTATCTATATATCTATGTTCTTCAGAGATATTGGCCTGTAGTTTTCCTTTTTTGTGACATCTTTGTCTGGTTTTGGTATAGGGTGATGGTGGCCTTGTAGAATCACTTTGGGAGTGTTCTTCCTTCTGTATTTTGGAAGAGTTTGAGAAGGATAGGTGTTAGCTCTTCTCTAAATGTTTGATAGAATTTGCCTTGAAGCCATCTGGTCCCGGGCTTTTGTTTGTTGGAAGATTTTTAATCACAGTGTCAATTTCAGTGCTTGTGATTGGTCTGTTCATATTTTCTATTTTTTCCTGGTTCAGTCTCAAGGTTGTGCTTTTCTAAGAATTTGTCCATTTCTTCCAGGTTGTCCTCTTTCATTGGCATATAGTTGCTTGTAGTAATCTCTCATGATCCTTTGTATTACTGCAGTGTCAGTTGTTACTTTTCCTTTTTCATTTCTAATTCTGTTGATTTGAGTCTTCTCCCTTTTTTTCTTGGTGAGTCTGGCTAATGGTTTATCAATTTTGTTTATCTTCTCAAAGAACCAGCTTAGTTTCATTGCTC
The DNA here is from genome assembly GCF_963924675.1 of Phocoena phocoena. Lineage (NCBI taxonomy): Eukaryota > Metazoa > Chordata > Mammalia > Artiodactyla > Phocoenidae > Phocoena > Phocoena phocoena. The sequence goes on from NC_089233.1 coordinate 85,606,552, forward strand.
TTTGCTATTGTTTCCTTCATTTCTTTTTTATTTATTTCTGATCTGATCTTTTTGATTTCTTTCCTTCTGCTAACTGGGTTTTTATTGTTCTTCTTTCTCTAATTGCTTTAGCTGTAAGGTTAGGTTGTTTATTTGAGATTTTTCTTGTTTCTTGAGGTAGGATTGTATTGCTGTAAACTGCCCTCTTAGAACTGCTTTTGCTGCATCCCATAAGTTTTGCGTCATCATGTTTTCATTTTCATTTGTTTCTAGATATTTTTTTATTTCCTCGTAGATTTCTTCAGTGATCTCTTGGTTATTTAGTAGCGTACTGTTTAGCGTCCATGTGTTTTTATTTTTTACAGTTTTTTTTCCCTGTAATTGATATCTAGTCTCATAGTGGTGTGGTCAGAAAAGATACTTGATACGATTTCAATTTTCTTAAATTTACCAAGGCTTGATTTGGAGAATGTTCCATGAGCATTTGAGAAGAAAGCGTATTCTGTTGTTTTGGGATGGAATGTCCTATAAATATCAATTAAGTCCGTCCTGTTTAATGTGTCATTTAAAGCTTGTGTTTCCTTATTTACTTTCATTTTGGATGATCTGTCCATTGGTGAAAGTGGGGTGTTAAAGTTCCCAACTATTCTTATGTTACTGTCAACTTCTCCCCTTATGGCTGTTAGCATTTGCCTTATGTATTGAGGTGCTCCTATGTTGGGTGCATAAATATTTACAGTTGTTATATCTTCTTCTTGGATTGGCCCCTTGCTCATTATGTAGTGTCCTTCTTTGTCTCTTGTAATAGTCTTTATTTTAAAGTCTATTTTTTCTGATATGAGAATTGCTGCTCCAGCTTTCTTTTGAGTTACATTTGCATGGAATATCTTTTTCCATCCCCTCACTTTCAGTCTGTTTGTGTCCCTAGGTCTGACGTGGGTCTCTTGTAGACAGCATATATATGGGTCTTGTTTTTGTATCCGTTCAGCCAGTCTTTGTCTTTTGGTTGGAGCATTTAATCCATTTACATTTACGGTAATTATCAATATGTATGTTCCTGTCACCATTTCTTAATTGTCTTGGGTTTGTTTTTGTAGGTCTTTTCCTTCTCTTGTGTTTCCTGCCTAGAGAAGTTCCTTTACCATGTGTTGTGAATCTGGTTTGGTGGTGCTGAATTCTCTTAGCTTTTGCTTATCTGTAAAGATTTTAATTTCTCCATTGAATCTGAATGAGATCCTTGCTGGGTAGAGTAATCTTGGTTGTAGTTTTTTCCCTTTCATCATTTTAAATATGTCCTGACACTCCCTTATGGCTTGCAGAGTTTCTGCTGAAAGGTCAGCTGTTAGCCTTATGGGGATTCCCTTGCATGTTATTTGTTGCTTTTCCCTTGCTGCTTTTAATATTTTTTCTTTGTATTTAATTTTTGATAGTTTGATTAATATGTGTCTCGGTGTGTTTCTCTTTGGGTTTATCCTGTATGGGACTCTCTGCGCATCCTGGACTTAATTTGACTATTTCCTTTCCCATGTTAGGGAAGTTTTTGACTATAATCTCTTCAAATATTTTCTCAGACCCTTTCTTTTTCTCTTCCTCTCCTGGGACCCCTATAATTCGAATGTTGTTGTGTTTAATGTTGCCCCAGAGGTCTCTGAGACTGTCCTCAATTCTTTTCATTCATTTTTCTTTATTCTGCTCCCTGGCAGTTATTTCCACCATTTTGTCTTCCAGCTCACTTGCCCGTTCTACCACCTCAGTTATTCTGTTACTGATTCCTTCTAGAGTATTTAAATATCAGTAGTTGTGTTGTTCATCACTGTTTGTTTGCTCTTTAGTTCCTCCAGATCCTTGTTAAATGTTTCTTGTATTTTCTCCCTTCTGTTTATGAGCTTTTGGATCATCTTTACTATCATTACTCTGAATTCTTTTTCAGATAGGTTGCCTATTTCGTCTTCATTTATTTGCTCTTGTAGGTTTTTACCTTGCTCCTTCATCTGTAACAGTTTTTTGTCGTTTCATGTTTTTTTAATGGGTGGGGCTGTATTCCTGTCTTACTGGTTGTTTGGCCTGAGGCGTCCAGCACTGGAGTTTGCAGGCAGTTGAATAGAGCCGAGTCTTGGTTCTGAGATTAGGACCTCCGGGAAGCCTCACTCCAATTAATATTCCCTGGGGTCTGACTTTCCCTGTTAGTCCAGCAGTTTGGACTCTAAGCTCCCACCACAGGAGCTCAAGCCTCACCTCCAGCCTGGGAACCAAGTTCCTGCAAGCCTTGTGCCGTGTTAAGAAAAAGGAGGAAAGAACAAAAGGAACAGTATAATATCAAAGAATAAAAAAGAAAATAAAATTAGAAAGATAAAAAATATATTAGGAAAAGTAAAACTATAATTGAAACAACTGCAACAAGGTAAAGTAACACCACAAGAGAAAAAAGGAAAAAAAAAAATGGGGGGTGGGGAACAAGCCCAAAAGAGGGATCACTAACAAGGTATAAAGAATAAAGTAAAATTAGAAAAATAAAAGATTTATTAGGAAAAAGAAAAATATAAAAGAGTCAACAACAATGAACCAATAGGGTAAAACACAGCCCCAATCTAAAAGAGGAAAAAAGAAAAGAAAAGAAAAAAGCCTTGGCTCTCCGGCCGGAGTTTAGGCTGGGTGTGGAACTTAGGCAGGGGTGGGGTTCAGTGTGGGGCGGGACCTAGGCGGGTGGGGGGTGACTTTTGAGCGTGGGGCAGGGCCTAGGCTCAGGACCCATGTAGCTGGATAAGGCCATGGGGGCGGGGCTGAGGTGGAGTGACGTTTGAGCATGGGGCGGGGCCTCTGCTTAGGACCTGCCCAGAAGGGGAGCAGCAGCACATGGAAAGGCGGGCCTCTGGAACGTGGGGTTCCGGTGTTTGGGGCTAAGGCCCAGAGTCGGGTGTGTGTGGGGGGGGTTTAGGTCCAGCGTGGTGGAGGGCGTCTCCGAGGGTCGACGTAGGGCCCCGGGTAGGGTGCAGGGGCGGGGCTTGGGCTCTGCGCGGCAGGAGGGAGGCTCCGAGGGCAGAGGATTGGGTCCCAGCAGCCTCCCTGCACCTGAGTGGACAGGGAAAGCGCCGGCCGCGTGCCCTACTGGTCCTCCGTGCCCCTCCCCCACCGTCTCCTCCGTTGTCTCCCCCGTCCCCGCTGCACCGCTAACCGTGGGTGGTCACCCTGGGTGTGGGAACTCCTCCCCTTCCCCAGCCGCCTCTCAGGGATGCAGGCCCCGGAGGTCCGGCCTTTACTTTTGCTCCCCCTTCCCTCCCTCCCACTCCCTCAGGATCCCGTGGCTGGAGGGGGCCTCGAGGGGCAGAGGATCAGGCCCGGGCTCTCAGCAGGTTCAGGGGGCCCAAGTGGGCAGGGGAATCCTGGCCATGCTCCCTTTTGGTCCTCTGCCTTCCCAGTGGTTCCCCCCATTTCCCCCTTCGGGCATGGGATCCCTTCCCCTCCCTCAGCCACCCTGAAGGGGCGCCAGTCCGTCCCACCTCCACTTCTCCTCCCCCCCTCACTCCCCCCACGCCCCACGTCCTACCCGGTCGCAGGAAGTTCCTTCCGTCCCCTTAGGTGTCTGCGGTCCCCCGCCGGTGCCTGATAGGTGCCCTAGCTGTGTGGAGACCGAACTCCACATCCTCCTAGTATGCCATCTTGACTTCGCCCCCTCTCATTAAGATCCTTACCAAACAACATCCTTGCTCTTGGAAAAGCTAGGAAAGTGTACATTTCTTTGCTTGGTTTTCTTGTTATAAAGTTGTTGCACAGACGTTTGTTTAGAAGTGACCTGGAGCTGTGGCCACAGTTCCCGACCATGATGGTTTCAGTCAATGAAGCCAACTCTTCTGAGTCACTTGGTGAAAGCAGCTGAGCTGGTTTCTCACTCGCTCTGGGTCCCAACAGACCACCTCGGCTCAGCCACTGACCCCTCATGAATCAGGATACCCCTTGGGCCACTTAGTCCACTCTTGGAAGTTGGACTACAATCCCCCTTTCCTTCCACCTATTGGCCTTTTCTCTAGAACAAGGAAGAGGGGCAGCATTTATATTTGCCTTGTACACACAGAGAGAAACCTTCCCCTCCATTCCATGGCTTCCTCGATTCTGGGAAAACTATTTTACTTGCATTAGCCATTGTTGTCCCTTTAATCATAGTGACAGTTGTAAGCAGAGTACCTAGAACAGAACACCCACCTTTAGACCCCAGGATAGAACACCCACCTCAGGTTACCATATCACCCTGCAATCCCACTTCTGGGCATATATCCAGAGAAAACTCTAATTCACAAAGATACATGCACCCCAATGTTCATTGCAGCATTATTTACAATAGCCAAGGCATGTAAGCAACCTAAATGTCCATGGACAGATGAATGGATGAAGAAGATGTGGTGTATATACACAATGGAATATTATTTAGTCATAAAAAAGAATGAAATTATGCCATTTGCAGCAACATGGATGGATCTAGAGTTTATCAAACTAAGTGAAGTAATATAGACAAAGACAAATGTCATCTATTACACGTGGAATCTAAAAATGATACAAATGAACTTATGAAGCAGAAACAGACCCACACACACAGAAAACAAATTTATGGTTACCAAAGGGGAAGGGGGGGATGGATAAATTAGGTGTCTGGGGTTAACGTATACACACTGCTAAGATAATCAACAAGGACCTACTGTATAGCACAAGGAACTATACTCAATATTTTATAATAACCTGTAAGAGAAAAAAATCTGAAAAAGAATAGATATATTTACATATGTATATATATATAAAAAACTGAATCACTTTCCTGTACACATGAAACGAACACATTATAAATAAACTATACTTCAATAAAAAAAATTAAAATAAAAAAAAGAACACCCACCTCAGACTCCGACTGAGCAGGGCCCATTCTGCCCCATCACCCCCGCCGTGGCCCCTCCTGTAAGCTGGCTTGCACGTCCGTTCCAGGATTTCTAGGTTGTGCAGCCTCTTGTAGTGGAGGCATCCCTCTGGCCTTGACTGGGGTTAAATTTGTTATCAGCTGAACCTCAAATCTTTATTTATACTAATTTCTTCCAAGACTGGACCCTCTGAACAGGATTGTCAAGTTTGTTGTTTTTTTGTTCTAAGAAAAAGGAACTACCCGTTTTTTAAAAAAGATCTGTAATGGAAATTTTCAAACATACTCAAAAGTAGGAGAATATTCTGAGCCCCCAGGGTAAGTCTCGGCTTTCCAACCTGTGACATGTCTTTTGCATCCGTGCCGCCACTGAATCACCTGCCCTCCTTCGCAGAAGCAGCGTAAAGCACTGAGACTGACCCACTGCTGTCTATCAGGCCACACGCCGCCTCACTCACTCCTGACATCCATCGTTAAATCCTCCACATGGCCGGTCTGTGGTTTGATATCTTTTAGCCAGTGTTGTATTTGGTGCCTGCTCTCATATGTGATGCTGAACCTTGAGAGGCTGGGATGAAATGAACTCTGCACCTGCTCTCCAGGGGCTCCCAGACAGGTGATGGCCTTCCAGGCAGGGGCTGAGGACAGGGGTCATGGGCTGACCTGTGCCATTTAGGGTGAGGAAGCTGTGAGCCCACGGGGCTGCCCCCGAGGCCAGTGGTCCTCGCACAGCCCCCACTGCAGGGACCCCACTGGACAGCTGCATTCAGGTGCCAGGGGTGGAGTGAGGGTTTGCTGGGTGGCCCTCCCACCTGGACCCCCTCCTGTCCTCTTTAGACAGGTACCCTTGCAGGGGACAGCTCTTCTGGAGGTGGGTCATGGCCTGACCCTAACTGCGGAGGATGGTGACATGGAGGACGGTTCACTCCATGCTCACGGCTCTGGTCGCAAAGCAGAGCTACCCCTCCATCTTCAGGGGGCTTCTCCAGGGGGGTTTCACTCCCCTCAACTTGCAGAAACCTTTGGAGGCCAGAATGTTTTTATACCTGTTCAACACAACGCACTAGGATTTAAGGCTGTTAAAATCTTGCTTGCAATTAGCAGCATCTCTCAGAAGCCGTAGTTGAATACAGAAGTACCTGTTGAAAGGAAGGAAAGGACGGAGCCCGTTAGTGTTGATACAAGGTGAGGTGGGGGTGTTGCTGAGCTGTGGCAGCCCAGGGGAAGGGGTGCAGTCCCGCTAGCAGCCTGGACGAGCTGGGGTCTGCTTGGGGGACAGACACCCCCCAAGTCTCAGGACTAACATCAGAGGTTACATCTTACTCCTCCTTCTCGTCCCCATGAGTCTCTAGGGCTCTGCTCCACACAGTCAGGCAGGGATCCAGGCTTCACCCTCTCCTTCCCATCCAAACCCGGGACTCATCTGTCACCACTGCAGCGACCCGCCCACTGGGAGGAACCCAGGGCCAGGGCGTCCATTGGGCAGAATTAGACTCACGGCCACACTAGAGAAACTGAAGTCGCACAATATGGGGGAAGGGCCGGGGGTGGTGGGGACGTGGGAGCACCTTCAGGTCCATTGGTGGGACAGCGTGTCTCCTTTGGCATTGATGCAGCCCCACCTCACAGACCTGTCGTGGGGACAGCCAGTGGGGGTCAGGTGCCGTTTACGCAGCCTGGAGATCTCCCCTATAATGTCTGCCCTGGTTATTTAGCTCTTGGATGTAGCAGGGAGTTTTTAATAATGAGTATTTGCAAAGAGCTTTAGTGTTAAGGCACGTACTTCTCTTACCTGAATGAGTGTTAGACCAATTTACAGATGAGAAAACAGAAAGGTTAAGCCACGTTCTCGCAGGGCACCGTGGTGGAGTCTGTTGGAGAGCATCCTTTTTCCCTCTCTTCCTTTTTTACAGATCCACAAATTTATCCAGGAAAAATGATATATCAGCCAAAAAGCTTGTTTCCTATGTTCCATTGTAGCTAGGTGTTGCCATGTGACTAAGTTATCACCAGAAATATTTCGTGGGACTTCTGGGAAGTTTTTTTTTTCTTTTTTTTTGCAAACTTTCCCTTATGCCTCCCCCCTCAACCTCCTTCCTTCCTCCTTTTTTCCTGTGTGGAACATAGAAGTGATGGCTGGAGATCCAGCAGCCACCTTGGACCACGAGGGGACTTTGAAGATGGAAACCCCACGTACACAGGGCAGAGAAATACACCATCCTGCCAGCAACTGTAATCCTCTGGATTGCCAACCTCTGGGCTTCATTTATGTGAGCAAATACACCTTTACAAGTTTGAGGGAGTGTCTATGTGTACAGGTGAATCTAATGCAGCTTTTCCTACAGCATAACTTTTGTTTTTGCTGGGGGAAGGGGTAGTACTTCAGTTGTAGCTTCACTCATCTTGGGTTGTTGTCATACTCTGTGGTATGTTGTCACCTCTCTAGAAGTCAGGACATTCTGGAAAGTGACCACTTTGTGCCACCAGCACCATCCCCCCCCCCATGCAGGTGCAATGATTCCAATCAAATAATCTCAGGGAAAATGTGTAAGCCGGATTCAGAGAACAGGAAAGGGTCCTTCTCCACGTCACTTATTTCTGCCCCATACTAGGGTATCACTTTCCAAATTATTCTCCAGGTGTCTGTGCTTCACCTTACATGTTTCTGTGTCTGCATCTTTCTTCCAGCAACTTCTGCCTATGTCCCAGATTTTGCATGGGACACTTTTTCTGCACAGATAATAATAGACCTTGAATTCTCTTTATCCCCTAAACCAAAAGGGTGAACGGGAAAGCAGCATTTTTGACTGTGGAATCACTTCCCCCTTTAGCTAAATACGACAACGAAGTGGGTGGCAGCACACAACTTATCAGGAAAAATCTAGAAATCGCAGTGTGCTATCTTCAGCTCATGTAAATATCTCCACATGTTATTCTTAATTAATTATATTTTATTGAAGCAATTAGGTGAATGACAACCTCGGTTAAGGACTAATGAGAGGGCCATGTCTTTTCACGTGCTACTGATCAGAAGGTGCAGCCAGGAGTCCCAGTGGCCATGCGCCAGGTGGGGAGGGTGGGGAGGGTGCCCAGATGCTGCTGGGAAGCCAGGCGGGCAGGGGCCCAGGACCATGACTCCCACAGTCCTGGCTCAGGGAAAGAGGCCCTGCACTTTCCCCCCCTCATTCCTCTGCTCTTTTTCCGTTTGTTTTAATTTCCAAAAACAATTAAGACAGCTGCTGAGTCCTAAACAATGGCGCTTCTCTGGAAAGTTGAGTTAATTTGTCTACTTTTCACACCTTTCGCTGTCCTCCACAGTGGTAGAGTGTTTTTGTGTCAAGGCATCAGATAAATTTCATGCTTCCTGCCTTTTCTCAAATATCCAGTGACACCAAAAGCATCCAGTGCACCTGGCCGTGACCCAGTGCTTCCAGACTTCATTGTGATTATGACTGTCAGAGGAGGAGACGTGATGATTCTTGACGTAGCTGAGATTGAGGGAAGGATTTGGGTGGAAATAGCACCCTGTTCTCTTAAGGCCAAATTTCCTATTAATCTGCATCCTTTCCTAAGGGAAACACCCAACATCCGGGGCTTCAGGGATTTGCGATGGGGTGGGGGGGGTCTTGTTCCTTTTAGGAGGAACATTGATAAGAAAACCATGGGTTGTTTTTATTCGTACCGTTGATACATCATCTAAATACCTTTTCAGGCTGATTTTGTTTAGGGGTCTGGTGACCACAGTTAAAGCTTTCAGTCCCCCTGTCTTTTGCACCTGCCTCCCCGGGAGGGGCAAGAGCTCTGGTCCCACTTCCCAGAAGCTATGCCAACCTCACTGCTCTGCACTGCCCTCCTCGGGCCTGGCAATTTCCTCTTGCTCTGTCCAGTGAACACTGTGCTGCTCCCACACCCGTGCTACGGGGAGATGCCCAGGCTTTAGTCAAGCACCCTGCAGTCACCCATCCCCGTGGCACTGATATTTCCCAGCGGGGCACAGTGCCACATCTTAGAGATGGACCTGGGTGCCCATGTAGGATCTTAGGGGACGGAATCTACTCTGTGTTCAAAAGTGAATAAGAAATTAGAGTGGTTGAACCACGTACATGTAGCTGTGGCCCTAATGCCTCACGTTCATACTATGGAAGTAGTTAGTATTCTCACATCTGCCGCAGAGGGGAGGAGAGATCTGAAGATGAAATGAAAGTATAATCCAAGGGTCTCGACCCCTGTAGTTGTTCAGATAAGTCGTTTTCAGTGAAGAAGTGGTGAACTTGTGGTTAAAAGTCATGATGGAGGTGTGGAAGAACTGTGCTCTTGGCTGCGTTGGGTCTTCGTTTCTGTGCGAGGGCTTTCCCTAGTTGCGGCAAGCGGGGGCCACTCTTCATCGCGGTGCGCGGGCCTCTCACCGTCGCAGCCTCTCTTGTAGCGGAGCACAGGCTCCAGATGCGTAGGCTCAGTAGTTGTGGCTCATGGGCCCAGTTGCTCCACGGCATGTGGGATCATCCCGGACCAGGGCTCAAACCCGTGTCCCCTGCATTGGCAGGCGGATTCTTAACCACTGCGCCACCAGGGAAGCCCAAGAACTGTACTCTTATTCACGGCTTATGAATCGTGGTAGAAATCAGTGCAAACACTTTGGACAAGGATTTGCCAGGTCTCCCTAAAGCGAAACAGAGACTTCTTTATGAAGTTTCTCTAGAAATTCTACTCCTGGGTATATTCCCAGGAGGCATGAGTGCGTATATCACAACAAAAGATAATTTTTAAAATGTTCAGGAATGTTCCTAGAAGCTTTATTCATAGTCGCTCAACACTGGGAGCTGCCCAAGTGCACACACAGGGGAGAGTGGGTAAAAAGACCAGGGCACGTGCATCCCGTGGGATCCAGCACAGAAGTGGAGGGAAGGAACTATTCACGTGACATAGATGAGGATCGTCACCCAGCTGCTGAGCAAGGGAAGCCAGACTCCAAAGGGCACACGCCGACCACTCCAGTTACGTGATGCTCGTGAACAGGCCAAGCTAAACAAGTTGACACCTACACGTGTTTGCTTACAGTCCTGGGCGTTGGACACCTAGCGTAGGTCAGCAGGGTCCTGCTCCTTTGGAGGCTCCAGAGGAGAATCTGTTTCTTTGCCTTTTGCACCTTCTGCAGGCGCCCACACCCCTTGGCTCCGTATCACCCCGTCCTGTGCTTACATCATCACGGGTCCTTCTCTGACTCCGACCCTCCTGCCTCCTCCTTAAGAGGACCCTCGTGATTACCTTGGGCCCACCCAGAACCCGGGAAGATTTCCCGTCGCAAGGGCCTTAATAGCATCTGCAAAGTCCCTTTTGTCATGTAGTCACATCTTTACAGCTTCTGGGGACGAGGACGTGGACATCTTTGCAGACCATCCTTCTGCCCCCTACACTAACGGATGGCCACAGAGCAGCAGGCTGCCGGTGGGGTCTGTGAACGGAGAGGAGGGAGTGTCCAAGGTCTGCATCTCGGTGTTGTTTACCCGGCACCCGCATTTGTGAAACTGATCAGGCTGTCGCCTGAAAACCAATGCACGTTACTACTGTATATATGTTACACATCGGTACACATTTTTTAGAAAAGAAAAAAAGTTAAGGTCAACTTCCTTGCAGACACTACACTGTGTGGTGCTGACACCCCCATGCTCAGCAGGATAAAGGAAGAAGGAGCCAGATTCTGGTGTGCGTTCGCCCTGATGGAGCTTGGGCTCTGGAGCACAGGGTGGGTGGAATGAAGCCCTGTTTTATAGATCCTCTTTGGTTCTCTTTCATTTTTGCATACCATGCTCATGGAAGCAACAAGCTTCTGGAAGGTGGGATAACTTACTTTTGTAACGGGGCCCCTGACAGTCTGCAGCATGGGCCTTCCACAAATGTCTGTGGCACAAAGCTTTTTGTGATCATGGGTGCCCCAGCCGCTTGTGTGTCTTCAAGGAGCCCAGCCCCATGGCTGCCAGGGGACCAGGTCCGCTGGGGCTGGGGCCACACGCAGAACGTCTCCCTTTGAAGACACTGACTTCTGCTGGCTTCTTCACTCCTGAGTGTCACATTTAAGCTTCTGCACATTGAGCAGCTTAGAAAACTGCCGGGTAGTTGTGTCAAAAGCAAAGCACCATGGACATTTGCAGGATGTTTTTGGTTTCCAAAGCCCAGTGTGGGCTGGCACAGGCGTGGAGGACTTCCCAATACTTCACTGACCTTGGAATAGCCCAAGCTGCCCCTGCAGCCACTACGGGGAGTGTGGCCTTGACCTTGAGCTTCTCCCTCATTTGGTACCAGAGTCAGAACCGGCAAAGAGACGTTGAAACAGATGGGATTCAGAGAGAAACACACCACACCCCCGTAATGCTCTTTAAATAACTTCCACGTTGAGAGGGGTTCCCTCCCTCCTCATAAGGAACTAAAACGTGTTCTTCACAGATAAATATTTCAGACTAGACCAACTCATCTGGATCAAATGTTACCTTTTTAAAGATGCAAATTGAAAATTAAACATCGGACTTCCCTTGTGGCGCGGTGGTTGAGAATCCGTCTGCCAGTGCAGGGGACACGGGTTTGAGCCCTGGTCTGGGAAGATCCCACATGCTGCGGAGCAGCTAAGCCCATGCGCCACAACTACTGAGCCTGCGCTCTAGAGCCCGTGAGCCACAACTACTGAGCCCATGTGCCACAACGGCTGAGCCCACACATCTACAGCCCATGCTCCACAATAAGAGAAGCCACCGCAACGAGAAGCCCGTGCATTGCAAGGAAGAGTAGCCCCCGCTCGCCGCAACTAGAGAAAGCCCGTGTGTATCAACAAGGACCCAATGCAGCCAAAAAATAAATAAACTAATTAATTAAAAAGAAAAACGAAAGAAAATTAAGCATGAAAACACAAGGGTTCGCTAGGGCCTAGGGAGGGTTCCATGCTCAGCAGAGCCAGTGCATGTCATAAATCGGGACCCCAGCCACCTCCGACCTCAGGTGGAGCTCAGGGCATGCTGTCGCTTCACTTTGTGTATTTTAGAGTTATTTTAAAGAGGAAATAGGGTAAGAACTACTAAGCATGTCTCAAGTAGGTGGAAGCTGCTGTATATGAGAGACATGAGTCCCAGAAATCATTCTGGAAGGATTTTGGGAGCTGTTCTTTAACACTGCAATTTCCCCATGGCCCTGAAATGTCATTTATTTTTTAATGTTCCTAGTTTAGAAATTTTGAAAGGGGATCAATCAAAGCTAGCAAAGATACAGCATTAAGTAGCTAAGAATATTCAGTATTTTTTTTTTTTTTTTTTTTTGCGGTACACGGGCCTCTCACTGCTGTGGCCTCTCCCGTTGTGGAGCACAGGCTCCGGACACGCAGGCTCAGCGGCCATGGCTCACGGGCCCAGCCGCTCCACAGCATGTGGGATCTTCCCAGACCAGGGCACGAACCCGTGTCCCCTGCATCGGCAGGCGGACTCTCAACCACTGCGCCACCAGGGAAGCCCTGTTCGGTGTTTTAGAACACTAATAATCTCTTAGTTCAGGTTTGGGAGCTTACAGACCACAGCCCGTCCTTGCCCAGACCTTAAGGTTAGTGTCATTTCACCCTCTCTTCCCAGACGAGAACTAGGAAACTCAGAGAAGTGAAGCAACCTGCTCAAGGGCACACAGCTCGAAACTGAGCAGGGATCTCAACCAGTCAGTCTAGGCCCTGAGATCAGGAGACCTCCCCTCCTACACTGAGCCAGGACGGGCTGGTGTCGTAGGGAAGCCTGGTGACACTTTAATGCCTTTCCCATAATTTATTATAAAAGAAGAATACCTTGTGACCATACATCCACTCAGGTACCCATCTGTTTACCCACCCACCCATCCATCCACTTATCCACCCACCTATCCATCCATCCACCACCCCACCTACCCACACATCCATCCACCCATCAATTCACTTACCCACCCATCTATCCACCCACCCACTCACCCACGCACCCACGCATCCATCCGTCCATGCATTCATTCACCCACCCATGCATTCATGCCTCCGTCCATCCCAGATAGTGAGGATTCTGCAGTCAAAGAGGCTGACAAAGTCCCTACTCTCATGAATCTACTGTTCTTATTGTTACTCTTCACCATCCTATACCGCCCTCAAAACGGGAGACTTGAGTGGTGTCCTGACGAGGGTCCCCTGTGCCTCCACCTTCCGGCTCATCTAGGACGAGTCTGATTTCAAAACTGCACTAGTCACTCCCTCGTGCAAGGACAAGCTTTCAGGGTGTAAAGGCCTTACGAGAGACTGCACCTAGGTGATTGCTTTGGCACGGCCTCAGGTGAGACTCTTTCATCTTCTCTATTTTAGTTTTCACAGGGACAGCTTTCCCACAGGGTCAGAAGGCCCAGCTTCCACACGGCGGCTCAGCTGCCAGCTGGGCTCACTGTGTCACCACCTCAGAGATGCCGCCAGCAGCAGCGCTCCGACAGGGCCCGCCATGTGCTCTGCATCTGTGCTGGGCGGCTCATTTCCTGGAGCTCTCTCAGGTGCAGAGTGAGTTTTCAGCTAAAAGAATTAATAAAAATAAAGTGAGCAGTGAGTGCTGGGCCTGGAAGGGAAGCAGTATGTGGATGGTGGGGCATATGTGCGGGCCGGGGTATGTCCACACATGAGCGGACCAGGGCAGGCCACCAGCTGGCATGTGCAGGGGGGACAGAGGCTCAGACCACGAACTGGTCAGCGCCACCGGCACGCTCACTCCTCAGCGTGGTCCAGCAGGAGGACCGTGGATGAGGCCACATCTCAGTGTGTGACCACGGGTTCATCCCTTCCCCTCTCTGAGCCTCCTGCCTCATCCAGAAAGAGGTGGACAAGATCCCCCCCACCCTGAGAGCACAAGAGCCCGGCCCCCTCCCTGTCATTCCTCTCAGCAGAGCAGATGAAGGATGCTTGGGTCACTGAGACAATCGACCCTCCCCTGCAGCCACCACTTTTTCTTCTGGGGTTGCCCCCTGCCTGGTTCATCACCTAATCCTGGTAGGCAGATGAGTACTGTCTTTAGCCTAGTTCGTACTAAGATGAACCAGGGTAATTTCAGTGACTGTTAACAGGAAAATCTGGGTGCTGGGCATGAACCAGGGGTGACTGCAGTTGGCTCACAGCATCTCCCCAGAGCAGCCTCTCCCGGACTCTGGTCAGTAGAGGCACATAGGGGCTTGAAACTGGCTGTGGAGGGAGCAGTTACACCAGGAAACTGGCAAGTGCTACACATCAGCCTCCTCCCAGAGGGCCAGCTGTTAGCATCCACCAGCACCCCCCTGGCTTGGCCTCCTCCAGTTCCTTAGTGTTCAAGGCCTCTCCTGCTTTTCTGACTCAAAGTGACGTAAGGACGAGAGGGGTATGGGGAAAGGATTTATTGGCTCACATGATGCATTTCCATGTGTTGCTGCATCCCTAGATCTGGGGGCTCTGACTGTCCTCAGACTGGTCTGGCTCCACCCCAGCCTCACCTCCCCATGCCTACAGCTCCGGGTCCAAACCCAGAGAAACAAGAGCTCTTCTTGCCAGGAACCCTAGCGGAAGTGCTGGGATTGCATCTACGTCTTGGTTTTCCCTCAAACCAGTTAGGGCCTGGGTCGTGTCCTCACCCCAGAGCTGTAGGGGCAGAGTCAGCCCACTGAACTCGGGGCCAAGTCAGGGGGAGCTGGGGGGCCGGTTCCGAGGACGGGCCGTGGGTGCTGGGCAGGCTGGATCCCGGATGCTGGGGTCTCCTCTTCGCCTCTGGAAAGTACTGCATTGAACCGGTCGTATGTCATACCCGTGTCCCTGGCTGTTTGACTTTGATGTTACTTCCGTGCAGAAGCCCTTCTGGTTCTGCCTGGTTTTAAACCCCCCCTCCTGAGCCCCCCGCCTCGCGGTGCCCTCCCCGCCCTTTCCTTTGCAGCAGAGGCCCCACGCCCGGAGCCCACCCTGCACCGCCACCTGGGTCCCTGCCCCTGCCTCGTTTCCTCCTTGCCTTCCTTCCTTCTAGACGAGGGAGCTCCCTGACTTGTGTCTGTACCCCTTCAGCTCCCGGCGTTGCTCTGTCCCCGGGGGGAGGGCGTGAAGGAGAGAGGGGGCCTGGCACGTTCTTTTCCTGCTGCAAGGTTGGGGAGCTGCTGGGAGCCGCTTGTCCTCCCGACGCACGTGGGCCACGCCTCCCTGGGACCTAGCTCTGCAGAAGCCTCAGGCTCCTCACCTGGAAGCCAGGGTGGTGACAGCACCGCTGCAAGCTCAGACGAGCCCAGTGTGCGCCCACACAGCGTAGGACCCAGGTCATCGCTGTCACCGTGTACTGATGAGGTCACGGCCTGGCACACAGTAGGGACCCAGGTTGTCACCGAGGGCCCCCTCCCCCACCCCAGGAACTTTCCAGCTTCTCCCCGACACCACCCATCTGTGACCGGCTGCTTCCTGACTCGCAGCCAGCGCTTGCCCCCAACCCAGGGAAGCTGTCAGAAGGTCTTTCCTATGTGTCCCCTCGAGCCAGCGGGGCGCGGACCACAGGCATGTTTATGTAAATAGACATTTATCTACTCCTAGTCCTGGAGGCTGGAAGTCCAAGGTCAGGCTGTAGGCAGTGCTAGCTTCTCTGAGGCCTCTCTCCTTGGAATGTGATGACCATCTTCTTGCTGTGTCCTCACAGGGTCATTGCTGTGTATGTTGTCTGTGTCCTAATTTTTCCTTCTTGTGAGAACATAGTCCTATTGGACTAGGGCCACCCTAGTACCCTCATTTATCCTTAATCAGCTCTTTAAAGACCCTGTCTCCAAATACAGTCACATTCTGAGGTCCTGGGGATGAGGACTTCAATGTATGAAATGTGGGGGGACCCAGTTCAGCCCATCACATTACCCACCAGCCCCTTGCTGCACACGTGTCACGTGGGGCCCCTGGAGTGGGCACACCCCGGAGCCCAGCTCAGCCCTGATGCCAGCAGGCAGGGAGGGTGCATTGGCCACATGCGTTTTCCCTGCACTTGGTCAGCTTATGCAGCTTGCTACTTCGGCTGCAGTATGAGACCATCTGGGAGGAGAGGGGTTCCCTCTGTGGCCCGCAGTTCTAAAGCAGAGGCTCATCCAGCCCACTTCCACGCCAGCTCGTTATAAACACCATTCACCAGCAAGCTCCCGGCAAAGCTGACGCCCAGCATTTCCATGTGATCTTATTGTCCTCCTGGCTGTGGTACTGATAACACTCCCATCTCGCAAGGGCAGCAGAAAGCCAAGGGGCTGTGCTACGGTGGAGGGTGGGATTGCTCTGCAGTGGCCGAGGGGCTCCTCTCGGCCGGGTCACTTCTCAGAATCAGAATTCCAATTAGAGCCACAGTTGGGAGGTTTCCCCGGTGGGAGAGGACTTTGAGAAGCCTGTTGCTGTCCTCTTGTTAAAGTCAGTTGGTCTCCTGTGAATCAGGCTTGAGCAGCTGGGCTGGACCTGCCACCCCCAGTAAATGCCGACTAGAGAACAGGAGGAGAGGCCTGTTGCAGTGGGTGCTTTGGTGCCCGCCTGCCCCTCTTCTGCCAGGTTGGGGCATCATGGTCTTGTGTCCCTGAGAGGAAGCTGGACCCTCTGCCAACTGGAAGTTTCAGAGCCACCGGGAGGCAGGTGGCATTTGAGATCCCCTCCAGCCGTGGTTCTGAGAGCGGGGTCAGTGCCATCAGCATCACCTGGAAAGTGTTGGAAGCTCACATTATCAGCCCCACTGGAGACCTGCTGAATCACAGCCTCGGGGTGGGGCCCAGAGATCTACATGTGCCCAGCCCTGAAGCGCTGCCCAGGCAAAAATGAGGTCGTCACAGCGATTTTAAATGGTCTCTGGAGCCACATCAGAAAAAGAAAAAGAAACCTTTGAAATTGATTTTTTTTTTACTGTGGTAAATATACATAACATGAAATTTACCACCTTAACCAGTTTTAAGGGCCCAGTTCAGGGTCATTAAGCACATTCACATCACCACCATCATCCCCAGGATGTTTCCATCTCCCCAGACTGACACTCTGGCCCCATTAAACACCAGCCCCCACATCCTCTCTCCCCCGCCCCTGGCATCCAGCACTCTGCTCTCTGTCTATGAGTTTGACTCCTCGAGGGAACTCCTGTAAAGGGAATCATGCAGTATTTGTCTTTTTGTGACTGGCTTATGTCACGTGGCATAATGTCCTCAAGGTTCGTTCACGTTGTAGCCTGTGTCCGAATTTCCTTCCTTTTTAAGGCTGAATAATATTCCATTGTGTATATACCCCACATCTTCTTTACCCATCATCTGTTGATGGACACTTAGGTTGCTTCCATGTCTTAGCTATTGTAAGTAATTCTGCAGTGGACATGAGAGGCATGTCATTTGTCATGACAAATCCTGTTGTCATTTCCTTTGGATAAATACCTAGAAGTGGAATTGTTGGGTCACATGTTAGTTCTACTTTTGACTTTTTGAGGAACCTCCATACTGTTTTCCATAGGCGCTGAACCAATTTATATTCCCACCAGCAGTGTACTAGGGTTCCCTTTTCTCCACAACCTCAACAATACTTGTTAACTCTTGGCTGTTTGCTGGTAGCCATTCTAACAGGTGTGAGGTGGTATCTTATTGTGGTTTTGATTTGCATTTCCCTAATGACTAGTGATGTTGAGCATCTTTTTACATACCTGTTGGCCGTCTGTATCTTTTCCGGAAAAATGTCTATTTAGGTCTTCTGCTCATTTTTTAATTAGATTTTTTGTTTGGTTGTTTTTGGGTTTTGCTATTGAGTTCGGTGAGTTCCTTATATATTTTGAATATTAACCCCATATCAGGTAAATTATTTTAAATATTTTTTCCCATTCAGTATGTCACCTTTTCATTTTGTTGATTGTTTCCTTTGCTGTGCTGAAGGTTTTTAGTTTGATGTAATCCCACTTGTCTATTTTTGCCTTTGCTGTCAAATCCAAAAGTATCATCTCTAAGACTAATGTCAGGAAGCTTACCTTCTGTGTTTACTTCTAGGAGTTTTATGATTTCAGGTCTTATGTTCAAGTATTTAATCCATTTTGAGTTAACTTTTGTGGATGGTGTAAGATGGTGTCCAGTTTCATTCTTTTGCATGTGTCTGTCCGGTTTTCCTAACACTAAGAGATTGTTCTTTCCCCATTGTATATTCTTGGCTCCTTTGTCATATATTAATTGGCCACATACGTGTGGGTTTATTTCTAGTGTCTCTAATCTATTCCACTGGTCTCTGTGCCTGTTTTTATACCAAAAATTACCATTTTGATTACTACAGCTTTGTAATATAGTTTGAAATCTGAAAGTATGATGCCTCCAGCTTCAGATGGCTATTCAGGGCCTTTTGTGGTTCCATACACATTTTAGGATTGTTTTTTTCTATTTCTGTGAAAAATGTCATTGGAATTTTGATAGGGGTTGCAATGATTCTGTAGATCACTTTGAGCAGTATGGAAATTTTAACAATATTAAGTCTTCCAATCCATGAGCACAGAATATCTTTCCACTTATTTGCATCTTCTTCAGTTTCTTTGATCAATGTCTTATGGTTTTCACTGTACAGGTCTTTCACCTCCTTGGTTAAATTTATTCCTAGGTATTTTATTCTTTTTGATGTAATTGTAAGTGGGATTGTTAATTTCTCTTTCTGTTAGCTCATTATTAGCATAGAGGAATGCAAAAGATTTTTGTGTATTGATTTTGTACCCTGTAACTTTACTGAATTTGTTTATTAGTCCTAACAGCTTTTTGGAGTCTTTAGGATTTTCTACATATAATACAATGTCACTCAAAAACATGATGGTTTTACATCTTCATTTCTGATTCAGATGCCTTCTATTTCTTTTCATTGCCTACTCGCTCTGGCTAAGACTTCCAAAACTATGTTGCCTAAAAGTGATGAGAGGGGGCATCCTTGTCTGGTTCCTGACCTTAGAGGAAACGCTTTCAGCTTTGCACCATCGAGTATGATGTTTGCTCTGGGCTTGTCGTGTGTGGCCTTTACTGCGTTGAGGTGTGTTCCCTCTGTGCCCTCTTTCTGGAGAGCTTTTATCGTGAATGGATGTCGGACACAAGGTTTCTGAGTATGATTTGGGCTATGTGGGTTTATGCATTTCAATTAAAGGCAATTTTTTTGAGAGGGTAAAACCTGGACAGTTTTTTCCTGACTTGCTGCCGTTGGGGCGGATTGGATGTCTGCACATAGACATGGGGTGCGTGTCTTGGGAGCTGGCCCAGTTGTTGGGTGGGAAGACTTTGGACCCAAGGGGAAGCTGAATTGAGGAGGTGTTTGGAAACTCTCATTTGGAATGCAGCAGGACTGGCCCAGGCCGGCACTACGGCTCAGTAGAGAAATACGCGGCTCACAGAGCTGAGCAGAGCTCTGTGGATGAGACCTGGATTCTGCGGCCGCTTCCTTCTTCCTAAGAAAAGGCCTCGCTTGGGGGCTGTGCTGTCCGGGCCTCTCTGTCTGTGTCCTCCCTCCCTCCACCCCCTCCTTCCCCCTCCCCCTCCCCCCATACCAGCAAACCTGCTGAGGTGGCCTCTTCCGCCTGGAACCAGCTGTGGGGTGTGGGACGCCCACTGAAGTGCCAGCTGTTGCCTCTAAATATACTGCGGGTGTGAGCAGGCACCTCAAGGGTGATGCGTCAGGCAGTCAGCGCCTCCCCTTCTGAGCCGATTGTTACCAACAACTGTCTCCACACACCCGTCTCTGGCCGCAGTATCTTTATATATACTGATGTCCCAGGATGCTGAGATTGGCACCGCGCACCCGGTAGGGCATCTCTAGCTGTTTACCTCTCAGAATGTCGGCCAGTTTTCCAGACTTGCATTATTTGTTTTACTGCTGAAACAGTTCCGGGAGGGCTGGAGACAGACGCTGTGCATGTGCAGTGGGGGGAGGGGGACACACGCGTGGACGTGACCCTGTCCCTGTGGCCTCTGCTCTGAAGGTGCTGCCAGAGGCCCGACTCCCTCCCCGTGTGCTGAGCGCTGGCCGTCTTGGTCCAGCAGTGGGGCCAGTAACAGCCAGGCCATCTTTATACTCAAAGGCACGTTTGGAAAGGACAGGCCCCAACTGTCCATTAGACTTTCTGTCTGGACACTTTCTGCCCCGTAGGAAGCGCACGGGTCTGTCCCGTCCACCTCTCCTCTCTCCTCTCCGCAGGCCTGGCTGTCTCTCTCTCTGTCCTCGAGCCAAGGCCGTCCCCGCTCCCAGCCTTTGCCCCCCGTGCTGTTCCCCTTTGTCTGGCGAATGCCTGCTCGCCCTTCAGGCCGTGGCCTAACCGTCCACCTTGCGGAGGTCCCTGCTTTTTGTGCCCTGTGAATCCCCTGTGGTCTGTCTCTCTGCACTGTCCCCTCATAGCTGACGTCGACTCTGAACTACACAACCATCGGTGTCACCTGCCCCGTGTGGCCCTGAGGGTGGGGATCACACCCGAATGTTTGCAGCCTCCTGAGAAGCACCCAGCATGGGAGGCGTCTGTTGTGTGCACTGTTTGCAAAGCCTGTGAATTCTCATCGAATTCTAACCTTAACCCTCCGAGTGGGCATCCATGAGCCCCATTTTACCAGGAAGTGTAGGGAGATGAGGAGGCCTCGGACCCACAGTGGTAGAAGATACCAGGTGCTGACCCAGTACTGTCTGGCTCTTTCCCAGCGTAGTCCTGATGATGTGGTCCTAGGAGTGTGTGTAGCTGCGGGAATCCTTCGCTCTGAGAAAGAGCCGCCCTCTGCAGACGGCTCCTCCTGCTGCAGGGAGACCTGCAGGGGGCCTGGAGGCCTTGTTGGTGGGAGGCGACAGGTCAGGGCCAGGCCTGGTGGGGGTGGAACTAAAAATGGCTGAAAGAGTGGGAAGAGAGAGAGGGGCTGCTTGCAGGTGCCCCTCACTCTGGGTGTGATCCCGTCACCATGGCAACATGGGTGGACATCTCAGCAGGGAGACATCATCTGTGTCCTGTGGGCAGCCATCCCCACGTGGGCCATGTGAGAATGTCCCTGAAAGGCTGGGAAGATCTTACTACAACTTCCATTAACATTTTTTTTGCCAGTAAAAAGAAAAGAAATGGCCCAACCATTTTGGAAACCCACATGGCAGGTCTTTTAAAGCTGAACATGTGCATTTCCAGGGACCCAGCTACCCCCCTCCTAAGGTTATGCCCAACGAAAACTTGTGGTGTGCACGAAAATCACATCCTAGAGGGTTCACAGCAGCATCTTCCTAACAGTCCAGACTTGGGAACGACCCATAGCTGATGAATTGGGATTTCATGGAACTGAACAATATAGACAACGATAAAGAGTGGCTGCAGGTGAATCTCAGAGATATGGTATCAGTGGAAGTAGCCGGCCTCAGAAGAGTACATGACTCCATGACCTGGAGCCCGAAATCAGGCAAAACTAGCCCATCGTGATGGAGGTCATGAGCGGCTCATTTTTGTGGGAGGGTTGACCTTGTGGGGCATGGGGAGGCCAGAAATCTTCTCTAGCTTCACTGGCTGGTGGTTACATGGGGTTGCACAGCTGTGAGATTTGTCGTTAAGAGTGTATCCTTTACTCCAGCAACGGTATGCT
This sequence comes from Phocoena phocoena, assembly GCF_963924675.1. NCBI lineage: Eukaryota > Metazoa > Chordata > Mammalia > Artiodactyla > Phocoenidae > Phocoena > Phocoena phocoena. The sequence goes on from NC_089233.1 coordinate 85,628,006, forward strand.
TCAATTTCAGAAAATTACCCTTGGAACAACCTAAATGCCCCTCGAAAGAGGAAGCAATAAAGAAGATGTGGTCCATACAGACAATGGAATACTACTCAGCCATAAAAGAGAATGAAATAATGCCACTTGCAGCAACATGGATGGACCTGGAGATGATCATGCTAAGTGAAGTCAGTCAGAGAAAAACAAATACCACGTGACGTCACTCATATGTGGAATCTAACTTTTTTAACTTCTTTATTGGAGTATAATTGCTCTACAATGGTGTGTTAGTTTCTGCTTTATAACAAAGTGAATCAGCTATACATATATCCCCATATCTCCTCCCTCTTGCATCTCCCTCCCACCCTCCCTATCCCATCCCTTTTAAAAAAGATACAGATAAACTTGTTTACAAAGCAGAAGCAGGCTTACAGTTATTGAAAACAAACTTATGGTTACCAGAGGGGAAACGTGGCAGGCAGGGAGGGATGAATCAGGAGCTTGGGAGGAGCGTACACACACTGCTATATATAAGATGGATAACCAACAAGGACCTACTGTATAGCACGGGGAACTCTACTCAATATCCTGTGATAACCTATATGAGAAAAAAATCTAAAAGGAATGAATATATGTATACGTATAACTGAATCACTTTGCTGTACCCCTGAAACTAACACAACATTGTAAATCAACTATAAAAAAAAGAAAGATAATTACCAAGAAAATCACCAGGAAATCTTCCTTAAATCCAGTAGTAAGAGGAGACTTCATAATTCTAGACAAAATGGAAGCCACCAGAAGGGACGTGGGTGAAACACGTACACAAACTTTTGATCAAAGGAGCCAGACACCAAAGGGAGCATTCTGGATGCTTCAGTTGATAGGAAATACTGAACAAGGTAGAATTTGTCTACACAGTTAGAAGTTGGGGTAAAGGTGTCTCTTTGGGGTGGAGGGTGTTTCAGGGCTAAAGGGAATTAAGGGGGGTTTGGGGTGGTGGTTACACAAGAGAGGTAATGTGGTTTTCACAGTGAAAATCCATCAGGCTGGGTACTTGTGATGTGTAGACCTTCCCTGTTGTACTTTGATGTCTACTTCAAGGAAAAACAGAAGACATTGAACTTGACTGATATTCATGATGGGGGTAGAGGAGAACGCTCTGCCTGTGCCTGGATCTGAGGAGCTGAGTTATGTCAGGAGGGGAGCGCAGAGCAGGTGGGGCAGGCTTGCTCACTGCCTGCAACCAGCCCGTGGAGGCTGGGCTCATTGGGAGTGCACTTGGTGAAGTGGATTTATGAATTATTGCCTAGTTTTAACTAAACTCGCCTTAACACAATAGACAAGTGGCTTTCACATATTCCTACAGGGGAACCTCAAGCTGGAGACAGTCCTCACGGCATCAGTGTTAAGTGAGCCAGAGCTCCAGAGCTGACACCCCTTCTGGGTGACGGCCAGCCCCTTCCCGGCCAGAGTCAGGGGTGAAAAAGCAAAAACAAACAACGAGTGATGATCCCATCACATCTGAGAGAAGTCAGCCCCAAACATGCAGTGTTACCAGGAGGACTTTCCAAAATGTAAATCTATATGCATTATCCTTATGGAAGAAACCTCTCCCAGCCTCCCCCGAAGGGAACCCTGTGCCTTAAACTACTGAGTACTGACGGCAGCACGTTTACAAACATGTAAATATCCACATAATTAGGGTGCATGCCAAAAAAGTCCTTCTGTCCACGGGGTACCTGAGCACAAAGGTTGTGACCTCTCATCTGGAACATCCAGAGTCTAGCCACAAGTTCTGAGTGAGGACAAGGGCTGCAGCTGGGGTGCAGGTGGGAGGTGTGTGCCCACCACAGACGCAGCAGCCCCTGCCCTTGTGCCTCTAAATCAGTTCCCTCCTGTGCCAGCCCTGCCCTACCCGGGCAGTGAGGGAGATTCTTCTGTCCTGGCTGCACTGGCCAACGGCAAAGCTTCCACAGCGTCCACAACAGAGACAGGTTGTGTGGAGCCCCGGGCTCTTTTCCTCTGGCTCTGGTTTTGTTTAATTTCGCAAATGGACTCGGATGAACTTGGTTTCCATCGACTCAGATGACGCTTTGAGAAATTTCACTTGCGGGAGACTTGGTGGGGGATTTCTCTGCGTGTGACTTGCATTGGATCCCTTCTTTTACTTGGCAGGTACAGTTGTCATTTGCTTTTTCTTTCAGTTTGAGATCTACACACTTATACCCTCTGATTTCTGCATGATGAATAGTGCTTTACTTGGTCCTTCCCTCTCTCTGCATCCAGGCAAGCAGTCCTGAATGCATGGTCCTACCTTATTGGAGGCTAGGCTTCAGCAGCTTCTCGAACCTTCCCCCACCTGGCCTCTGCCCGCTTCTCCAGCTCATACCTGGGCACACGCTCATGCACACAAATGAACATCCATGTGATGCACGTACCACGCATACCCATGTGCACACGTGCAGGTGTGTGAATGTGTTCGTGCACACAAATGCACATAAAAACTTACAAACGCACATGTGCATTCATACAAGCTGAAACCTGACCCACAACCCCAGAGCGCACGGGGTCCACTGCAGGGCGGGAGCCTGCAGGCTCGGGCTCTCACCCATGCAGGCGCATCTGAGGAAGATTTGCAGAGATGGGCTCTGTGTCAGGCCCTGGGGCACCAGCATCAGACAACCTCTTCTCAGGGAAATGAGAGTTAGTGCAGGAGACAGTCAGAGAGACCCACAAAGTAGGACGAGGCCGTGCTGGGCTGGAAAACCACGCCGGGCATTGTGGGGCTCCAGTGTAGAGGTGCAGAGTCCTGGAGGCCAGGGGAGGCTCTGGAGGACCGGCCTCGAAGCTACACCTAGAGGGACGAGGTTCACCTGTGAGAGGTGGGGTAGGAGAGATGGCGTTGCAGGTGAGGACGCAGAACAGGTTTGGGGTCAGGAAACCCCAAGGGTGGATCCTGGACAGTCCCTCCCTCTTTGGGTGTTTCTCGCTGCTGCTGTTGCTCTACCTGCCATCCAGGTGAGGCCCTGGTGCACCCAGTACGCGGCCCAGCCCAGCACACGCAGTCCTTCCCCGGCCCGCAGGCCGCGAGTGTCCCGTTTTACAGCCAACTCTACATCTGTGCTGTGTGCGGGGCTCTGACGGCAGTGCTGGGATCACGCTGGCCCCTCTCTCTTGAGCGCTGCTCTGCCCACAGGAGGGTGGGGATAGGAAGGCGGCCAGGATGGCAGCTCAGCCCTGAAGCTGGAGCAGCCACTTGGCCCCCTTGGGCACTTGGGGTGAAACAAGGAAGGGATCTGCCAGGGAGGGTCATCGGAGGCCTGGGCGGAGCCAGGGGGAGGGGGCAGGGGCTCTAGGGAAGGCTCAGGACAGGGCGGTAGAGCCCGTCCCTGTGTGGATATGTAGAGCCCGGGTCTGCAGCAGGCACCTGCTGGGGCGCAGTCCTGAGGTCAGGCCCAGGAGAGACCCTTGAGGAGGGAAGACACTGCAGTGATTGCCTGTGAGATGAGGTGAGAGCCCATGGAAGGCCGTCCAGATGCAGAGACAGGGAGCAAGTGACACCAGAACCCCAGTCGCCCCCCTAGTCCCCTAGTCCTCATAGCAGCGGGCCAGTGGTTCTGGTTGGCGCTGCCCAGGAAAGGACCAGGACCGCCCGCTGCTGGAACCCGGAAGCGTGCTCACATCCTCTGTGTGATAATTCAGGGAAACACACAATAGACAATTAGCAATACATCCCTCGGGGGGAGATCCCAGGGAATTTTATTCTGTGCTCTTTGCAGTTAAAGAACTGACGAAGAGTTATTTTATGAGAAAACAAAAAGCGATAAGACAGAGGAATGCATAATACATTGAGTAGAGGTTACTAGTTTCGTTTTTTTTTTAATCTGACAGTTAAAGGAATGATCTTGTTTTTCCACCGAGCAGTGTTTTCATCCCGCTGATTGTGATTGAAGTTTTGCTTGGAAAATACTTGAGCTTCATGTATTAAAGATGAGAAATACAGGAAAACGTAGGTGTATATGGTGAATAATGTTACGTCCTACAAAATGTTATCCGTAGCTCATACACACTATTGCCGTTTGACTTAAGTTCAGTGAATGTACGTTTACATCATGCTGATGGGATTGTGGGCTACCTGGATCCTGGTGTGCCAGGTGGAGGATTGCAGAACCTCCACATCTTCCTCAGGTCTGAGCTTCGGAGACTGCAGAGGACACGTTTGCCTGTTTGCTAATTCCGTCCCACCACCTGCATTTCCGTTTCGTGTGTGAGTGGCTCATATAGATCCCAATTGTGATTGCCGGGAACATGGCCAATGACATTGTGATTGTGCCGGGCAGGCTTGGCCTTCCCAAACTTTTGGGGATCACGCTGTTGCCTCGCTATCCAAGGTCTCCTGGGCTGTCAACACCAGCGAAGGTGGCAGAGGGCGTTAGCCGGGAAGGTTCCCAGGGAGGATGAGGCTAGAGCAAGTGTTTGCTGCCTGGTATTCTTTCTGGGTTGTCTCAGAAGCATGGGATGTGTGTAGGGATGTTTGGGTGTTTAGGATTTCAAAATAAAGATACTCTTCTACGTAAACATCTTGCTTGTGAACTTTTACTTAAAACCAGCTGTCGGCTCCTGGGTAATTGTTAGTAATTTTTCGGTTGCTGGTTACCACATTCATTGTAGGTGGTGTTTTCTTTAATAATGTCCGTGTCACTCATTTATAACTGAAGTGAGCACTGTACATATGACGGCAACTCCGGATCTAATTAGGGAGAAGAAAAATCAGAGAAGTGGGGGCTTCACGGGCTGGCATCTTTGGAACAAGCAATTAATACAATCTCGAAGCCACTACCTAGCTTCCTGCTGCATTTTCAAACAGCGAGGTGGAAACACCCTGTCTTCCCCTCTCTTCTTTCCAGCTCCGTGCTCCCAGCCCTGCAGAGGAGACCTTTGCCCTGCATTGTGTGAAGAGCACTGGTTCTGTGTGGTGGCGGCTCGCCCTGTTCTGCCCAGCTCCGTCTGTTCTGCACAGCTTTGCTGATGGGGCTCAGTGGCCTGTTTCTCAGTGGGCCAGGAGGGAGAATGTGTCTTTCCCCCGGCACAAACAGATCTAAAGGCCAAGGGCGTTCCCAATTTTCCTGCAGGGGTTTTAGGGACTGTTGCGTGAAGTCAGAACATCATCATCTCTGATTCTCGATTTACATGTCATCCTGCATCAGTCGGAACTGTTTTCCAGCTGAGGTTGTCTTTGGACCACCTGGCCCCTTCCAGCCCCTCCGCTCTACCTCTCATCCCCACACTGTCCACCCCTTACATGTTACTCTCCACCTTCCCAAACTGCTGCTTCCAGGATCCTGAACAGGATCATCTATGTGGAGCCCCTGGTGTGTGCAGCCCCTGCTCCGTCTTCTGCCTGGAGTGCCAGTTCCAGACCCCGAATTTCATGACAGGCAAATGGCTATCCAGTCATTATTTACTTTTCTGCTAGTAGCTCTTTCCCACCTGCCCCTCGCATCAGGCAGTCAGTCCATACCTATCGACCGGGACCTCCAGGTCCAATATGTCAGAGCTGCTGGTATCCAACTAAGTCACCAAAAATCAAAGGTTGCATTACGTAGGAAGAAAGAAGGAAGGAAGGAAGGAGGGAGGGAGGGAGGAAGGAAGACTTGAAAGCATCAGAAAGTAACCAAGGCAGCTAGGACCTGAGGGGCCAGTATCCCAGAGCAAAGAGAACTACAGAGAACAGGGGCCAGCATCTGCGTGGCGTTTTCCCGGTGGGTGCTGACTTCTAGGCTACACATTCTCTGATGGGAGAGACGCCGGGCAGAAAGCAGCTGCTCAGGGGGTGAAGAGTGGGGCAGAGTGGGAAGGCCTGTGGTCCAGAGCCTCTCAAGGCCGGGAAGGTGGGTTCATTCAAAGTCCTCCTGAAGAGGAAACTCGGACACTGCCCACCGTGGGCAGAGGTGTGCAGCACCTGGAATTCTGACCCACTGTGGGGCGGAAGGGAGTGTCAGCTGGTCCAGCCATCAGAAAAACTGTTGACAGTTGCTATCAAAGCTGAGTGTGGGACTTCCCCTGCAGTCCAGTGGTTAAGAGTCCACACTTCCAAAGCAGGGGACATGGGTTTGATCCCTGGTCGGGGAACTAAGATCCCGGGTGCCTCATGACGTGGCCAAAAAATTAAAAATTAAAAAAGAAAAAAAGCATATCCCGTGTAAGCATATCCCGTGTAAGCATATCCCGTGCCCCAGGAGTCCCACTCCGGGACGGGTCCCTAGCAGAGATGCGTGTGGATGGGCACCAGGAAACAAATACAAGAATGTTCTCAGCGGCACCATTTGTGATTTCCCCAGACATCCGAATGCCCATCGGTAGTAGAATGCACAAGAAACGGTGGGATGTGTGTGCAGTGGAATACTACACAGCGTTCAAACACAGTGAACGCTGCCTTCCCTACGAGGACGACTCCCAGACTTGATGCTGGCAGAAGGCATAGTCGTGGTCACCTTTGCAGGTGGGCACTGGACTGTGGCACGAGGGGGCTTCCGCGGTCCCAGTGATGGATGCTTCTAACAATGTGGGTGTGTTCACTTTGAAAATCCGTCGAGCTCTACACTTATGGTTTGTGCTTTTTACCAGATGTGTGCTTTAGTGTAAATCTTAGCTAAGCAGATAGATGATGGGTAGGTAGGTAGGTGGAGACAGACCATGATTGCTGACTGTGTTCCAGGGACAGCTGTACACAGAGCCATTCCCCCATGTTCTCAGCACGTGTGTATTCTTCTTCCGCTTCTCTAGACGTTTTGTTGTATCGTACTTCTTTGCATTTTTCAGACTCTGGGTTCCTTGTTCACAGGGATGACAACAGAGTGATGAAAATAAGCGCAGCTTATATTTGACTGCTCACTCTTTCCAGATACTGGTCTTCATTTATGAACTCGTTTAACCTTTACAAACAAGTCTTGAGATAGAGACCGTTATCACCTCCATCTCACAGATCTGACAAATTTGAGCCTCAGAGAGCTTGTTCAACTTGCCCAAAGTCACACAGCCACGCAGCGTCAGAGGTGGCATTCCAAGCCTCACGGGCAGCCTCGGAGCCCACTTGTGCTCTGGCCATCAGGCCTTCTCACCTCTCCTGGTGATGAGGTAGACTAGGCGTCAGTTAGTTTAAGGCCAACTGTGGGCTAGAGACACAGAGGGCACAGCACCCAGTGGGCCTTCTCATCCCTGGGTCTGCAGTCCCAGGCAGGAAATCAGCGCCCAGTATCTGTTGGTTGAGTGGATGGATGGATTGGATTGGTGGATAGATGGGGGTAGGAGTGGCGGGTAGGTGGATGGAGGGAGGGATGAATGAATGAAGGGATAGGTGGATAGCTGTGTCAGTAAGTGGGTGTGGATGGATGGATTAGATAGGATTGGATGGGTGGGTGGATGGATGGATGAATGGATGAGATTTTCAGTAAGTGTTTCCTCTGAAGCCTCCCCCTGAGCCTGTCTGGCATCTGTGTCTGCAGGTAAGTGATTCCTGAGAAAAGCACCAGAGGCACAGGCGTGCTTGAGAGCCGAGAACAGGGCTTAGAGCTGCGCTTCTCACGTGAAGGTGCCCGTTAAAACAGATCCTTGGGTCCACCCCCAGAGATTCCGAGTCAGCAGGCCCCTGAGGGGTCTTGGGACCCTGAATTTCTAAGGAGCTCCCAGGAGAAGCTGCTCTACTCAACTGTGGACCACACTCGAGGCAAGGTGGCAAGGGCGTCGAGAGCTCTCCAGCGCCTCTGGTGCTATGGCTCTTGCGACGACACTTCATAATGTTTCCCTAAACCCTCTGTTAATTGGACCAAGCAGCGCTAATGGGAGAACGGTTTCTAAGGCGTGTCTTAGGGGCTCTGCAGAGTGGGTGCACGCAGAGAAGGGACGGATACGGATTTTCGGCAGCCCCCCACCTCCGCCCCGAACGTGAGTGTGCGCTCAGCTTTGAAGCCCGTCCATCAGCGTGCCAGGCAGCCTTATACCTCGAGGCCGTTTATAATGCCTAAGTCTGTGCAGCTAAAGCAGTTTGATGTTAACTGCAGGAGGAAAGGGGAGCCTGCTGAGCGCGGCGGGATGCAGCGCCTTATCACGCTTCATGTACAGCGGCTGCTTGCCGGCGTCGCCAGCGGACCCGCACCAGGGACACAACGGTGACACTGTTCATGGGCCGCCGTGTTCTGAGTCAACACTGCAGCAGTGCGATCAGAGGGAGGGAGGGAAGCGCGCAGTCACCGGCCGCTGCCGACAGTCCGGCGCGAGGCCTGCCTCTCTTATTACCTGCTGTCTGGTGTGATATGCAAAGCAGCTTCTCCAGAAGCACTGCACCTTCACATCACCGGAAAATTGAGTTTTATTTGGTGGCCCGCGTATAATTTATAGCACTCCTCCAGTACACTTCAGTTCTCATTCAGCTAAAAGTGTATTCTTTATTTCCCACCGGCCAAGAGACGGAGAAAGAAGCCCGAGTGTTCCTTTGTGCTGACACCCCCCAGGCCCCGGGTTCTCTGCAGAAGTGGGTTTTAAACTGTTCCGGCTCTTCGTTGACAAGAGATGCCCACGCTCCACAATGCCCCGAGATGAGGTGCCTCCTTCTAAGGAGGTGCCGCCATCAGCGTTAACAGAAGAATGTTCTGGAGCTGTTGTTTTTCTGCTCGGCTGTAATGTGCTGCTTCCATATACGGAAGTGAAATTAGTCACCTGATAGGAACCGCCTACCAAGTACAGCACGTCAGTCAGGGGTGGGGTGGACCTGAACCTTAAGGGCTCACTGAAGTAGTTTTCTTTTAAACAAACAAGCAAAACCCCCCACCCCGACTATTTCAAATCATAAAGTACTGAATGGGGAAGATCTCTTCGACAAATCTGGAGTTCCAGTGTAGGAGAAAATCTTGCTTGGTCAAAATTACTCTTTTTTTAAATCAAGTTTATCGAGATAAAATTTCCATACAGTAAACTCCGCCCCTCTAAGCGTACATTCCGATGAGTTTCCAGAGATGAACACGCTCGTGAAACCACCATAACCGAGACTTAGAGCTTTTCGTTCCCTCCGCAAAGCTCGCTTTGCCTCCCTGCAGTCAGCTTCCCCTCTGCCATCCCCTGGCAACGCTGATCAGCTTACTGTCGCTGTAGAGTAGTGGGCATTTTCTACAGCTTTATAGAAGTGGAGTCATTTGGTGTTGGCTTCCTTCCCCCAGTGTAACGACTCTGAGATCCGTCCGTGTTGTTTGTGTGTCTGTTGTTCCTTTCTGTTGCTGGGTAGTATTCCCTCGTACGGAGACGCTTTTTGTTTATCATGCGCCTGCGGATGGACGTTTTGGATTGTTTCTAGGTTTCTGCTGCTGGGAATAAAGCTGCTCTAAGCATTTGGACTCAAGTCCCCCATGTTCTACCTGTCTGGGGTGAGCCCCTAGGAGTGGAACAGCTGCTGGTAGGGGTATGTTTACCCTTCCTGACAGTTTTCCAAAGTGGTTGGACCATTTTACATTCCTACAGCAGCCTGAGAGTTCCACATCCTATCCCGCAGGTGGTGTGGTCAGTGCTTTAAATTATGGCCATTTTGGCGAGTGTGTCATGGGACCTCGTGGTGGTTAATTTTCATTTCCCTGGAGACTCATGATGTGGGGGACCTTGCCATGTTCTCATTGTCATTCATACCTCTTCTGTTAAATCTTCAGTCCATTCTTAGATTGCATTGTTTGTCTTCTCATCATTACCAAACCAAACTCGGGTCGCTCTCCTGACATGTGGTACAGACAATCTACTGACACCTGGTTGTGGTGAAGGAAAGCTCAGTGTTTATTGCAGGGCCAACCAAGGAGAACGGGCAGCTCGTGCCCAAAGGACCCAAACTCCCTGATAGCTTTTAGGAAAGGGTTTTTAAAGAGAAAGTGAGGGAGGATGGTCGCAGGGTATGTGATCAGCTCCTGCACAATTCTCTGATTGGTTGATGGTGAGGTAACAGGGTGATGTTTCTGGAATCTCAATCATCAACCTTCTGGTTCCAACTGGTCTGGGGTCTACATGCTTGTGGTCAGCACACGGTTAACTTCTTCCAGCTGGTGGGAGTCTTAGTATCTGCAAAATGGCTCAAGGATATGGCTCATAAAATTATCTATAGCCCTTGAGGAGGAACTCAAGGTCCTTGACTTAGTTTTATGGCTAAACAATTATTGTTTTGTCTTGCTTGACTGTTTTCCTTTGTTTCTGAATTTTCTTACTTCTCTGATTAAATTTGCTCTTTGGAACTTGGGGAAGGCCAAGGAAGCTAAAAGTTTTCTACAAATGAGAGGCAGGGGACATGGGAGGAATCTCTCCCCTGGAAGGCCCCACAGGGTCCTGCATGGTTTCATTATCATTGTGTTGAACTGATCTTCATATCCTAGATATAATTTTTGTCTATATATTAAAACATTCTTTGCCATTCAGTGGCTTGCCTTGTTTTCTGGGGAGTGTCTTTCAAAGAGCAAAATATCTCATTTTGATAGAATCCCATTTGTCGATTTTTCCTTTTGTGGATCACACTTTTCTGTGTTCTATCTAAGAAATCTTGTCCTACCCTGAAGTCTCAGCATCTTTTCTCCTATGCTTTCTTCTACTGGTTTCAAAGTTCTAGCTTCTACATTCAGAGCTGTGATCTGTTTTAGGGTGAACTTTCTGTATGGAGTGAGTTAAGGATCAATGTATCTTTTCCTTAGGGATATCCAGTTGTTCCAGCACCTTTTGTTGGAAAGACCTTCCTTTTCCTATTTGATTACCTTGGCAGTTTTGTCACATAACAGGCGATCTTGTGTGTGGCTCTGCCCTTAGACTTTCTGTTCTGTGCATTGTTCTACAGGACATCTTTCTGCCAATACCACCTGCCTTGATTACTGCATCTTTATAGGAAATCTCAAGATCTGGGAGTGTAAGTCATCCGATTTTATTCTTTTCAAAATATCTTTGGTTCTTCTGGGCAATTTGCATTTTCATGTAAATTTTAGAATCTGCTTGTCAATTTCTTTAAAAAAGAAAAACAGAAAACCTGCTGGAATGTTGATTAGGATTGTCAAAATCACTCTTGAAAATCACATAAGTTGACCCTAAAGAGCCAATGCAAGGCTCTGGGTGTGCCGCCCTTCATGTTGATTAATCCTCATGCATGCAAAAGTGTAAGAACCACTGTGTTTCCGTAGTGTAGAGGTTACACATTTGCCTCATAGAAGTGTGAGAACTGGGGAACTAGGCCAAAGGAGATGAAGAAAAGAATGAAGCTGTACGGCATTCTTGAAGGCCTCAGTCTGCCTTCCGAGAGCTTCCTTTTCCTTGGAGTGACCCGCAGCCGGATGGAGGGGGATTCCGTGGCATTCCTGTGGGGCCTTCCACACTATCTTATCTGTTAGACTCTTCAACTTTAATAAGAGTTAAAAGAGTAGCTTATGGTTGAGGGGATTAAATAAGGTATGGCAGCTTGCAGGTGAGCTGCAAATGTTTGTGGATTGCAGTCTAAACCCAGCTGGTGTAGACCCATTTACCATGTTTCTCTGTTGGTATTTCTTCAGCAGTATGGCTTTCTTGTGTCGGGGCCATCAGTCTCGTGACCCCTGGGAGGTATGATGTCTCTACGACGTGCCATTCTTCAGGGACTTCTGTCCCGGGGTGGATGCTACGTGACTATTCTTTGGTCATTTCTACCTGTAAGTATCAGGGGTCACATCAGACAGTAGCTCATGGAACTAACACTTCACCCCTGGATACCTGCCCGGTTAACAGTTGGCTTGCAGCTCATACCCGCCATAGCTCCGTTGTGTTTCTGAAAATCCTTATTAGATATGCGCGATCTAATTCATCCCGGCTCTAAGAAGCCCTGAACGAGCCCGTGCTCTCTCTCTGAGTTTGAGAGAATAATAGATCCATAGGAGAATTCATTTGTAACTCTAAGCCCCGAGTTAAAGACGTCTCGGGGGATAAACGTGGGTGATTTGTGGAACATTGCGATGCATTTATGAGATAGATTGCATGTTGGCCGAGCGCGGTGAGACCAGATCAGCTTGCATTAGAGGCACCAGGCTGTTCCCCACCGTATGCAGCTCTCCTTTGGGGCGAGGAGGGAAGCTTTACAGAGCGCTGAGTATGAGAAGCAGCAGTGGGAATTGCTGCCGTGGCACCGGTGCTGGGAGCAGGTCCTGCTTCCCCCTCATTTAAGCACATTAGGGGACTTGATAAATCCTCACGTGTCTCGCGGGACGCTTAGTTTCTGGGCCCAGCCGCACCTCCTCTGCCGTCACAAGGAGGCCACCAGAAAGCGCGTCTTCTGGGTGTGACGGCGGGAAGGCAGCACCAGGCCCATGGCAGCATTGAGACAGCCTGTGAGAGGCTGAGGGCTCTTTCCTCAGTGGCCGCCCCTCGGTTTGCCCCCCCGCCGTTCCTTTTTATGCCCCTCCCACACCTTCTTTCTCATGCTCCCCTTGTTAGGGACTCAGATGATTTGACCATTTGCTTTTCTGGAGCCCCACCGGGACGTAGAGTAGGTGAAACAGTGAGCTGGTTTGCCTTTCTTCTTCTTGATGCACAGATGCCATGCAGCCTTTACCCCAGCCCCCGCCCACGTGTACAAAGTTGGATTAACTGTCTCTGCTCGAGCCAGCTTGTGTAGGCAAACATGGTTTTTCTTCTGACACCGTGAAGCTCCAGGATTCGTGACAATCAGTTTTTGTAGAAGCTACGGCTTACTGCGTCTGCATGATCTCTACATCTTCGGAATCTTCAGAATGCCCGGGGGTGTGGATTCCATTGTGTGCCCATTTCCAGCAAACTGAGGCTCTGCCCAGGTCTGCAGGCAGAGGCAGAGGAAGGAGGATTCGAACCTGCATCTCCGAGACCCAGCCTGTCTCCTGCCCTGAGCACAGCCCCAGGGATTCACTTCCGAGGCTCCTACCTGGGGCTGGGATCCCCAGGAGGGCCCTGCTGGGCCCACAGGCCCTCCAAGGATATCCAGTCTGGCCTCATCCCGTACCCTGACCTGGGTGCACAGAGGGGGAAGAGGTGAAGGACGTAAAGTGAGGTTTCAAAGACACGAGTGGAAAGGGGAAGTTAGACAGAGGGGCCTGGGAGAAGGGAGTAAGAGACGCCAGGAAAGGCTTGCAGCGGACACAGGCCCAGCCCTGCCCACGCGGCAGCTCCCTGAGCCCTCTCACCTCCAGGAGGCCTGGGCTGCTCCTATTCCAAATGTTAGCTGAGGGCTGACACCCCAACAGGTGACAGGACACAGGGCATCCACTCCCCTGTGGCCTCCCCGACCTCGCTCACTGTCTGTCCCCAGCCTGGCTCGTCCCTACTGTCCTGGTGACTCATGGCTTTTTGCCCCTAGCAGGGCCTGAGCCCATCCTTTAAGTGGATTTGCCACTTTCCTTCTAGAGGCTTGTGCCCAAGGACGAGTTCACAGCCTCGACAGCCACTGTACTGAGAGATCGCGGGGTTTGTGGGACCAGGGGAGGAAGCTTTCCGATTAGCCATGAGGACCAGCCGCAGGGGTCGCAGGTTCTAACTGTGGAGGTGAGAGGACCTGGGGCGCCCATCTGGGTGTTGGGGAGAGTCTTTCTGGGCCTGTGGTGCTGGGAAGGGGCTCCTAGGGTGTGGGGACACCTCCTCCCTGACCGTGGGGACACCTCCTCCCTGACCTTGGGGCCGTCTCTCTCCACTGGGGCGATACTGTCTCCTCCCAGTCCTGCCACGGGGCCTTTGCACTCGCTGTTCCTTCTGCCTGGAAGGCCCTTTCTGGGCCTGGTTAGCCCTGCTCGCCTGTCAGATCCTGAGGGAAGCTGCCCCAGACCTCTCCTTCTGGGTCAGACCCTCCTAGTCTCAGCTTTGACTCACGTTGTTCCTCTCTGCAGTACTGTCACCATCACTGTTTGTGCAGGTCAGCCCATCCCACCCCAGCCAGGTGTCTTGCAGTTCAGTTCTGACACTGCCCACCCAGAGTTAGCTCAGACCGCATAGGTTACGGGCAAATTCCTCCAAAAGACACCCCCGATTCTGATGCCAGTTACAAGTCTTGAGGGGTCCGCAGGCCACCTGCACTTCCAGACAACGGATTATAAATTGGAGACTTTCCATGCCTCCCACCCCGCCCCGATTCAATATTTCAGGAGAAAGACTCACAGAACTCAGGAAGGCAGCACTTCTGGTTACAGTTTTACTATGAAGAGTGCATGTGGGGTGAGGTCTGGAGGCTGAGCACCCCTTCCATCTCTGTCCCCTTGGAGGCAGGGCCTCACCCTCCCAGCACATCTGTGTGTTCACCAACCAGGAAGCTCGCTGAGCTTCTGAGTCCAGAGTTTCTACTGGGGTTCATTACCAGGCATGGTTGATTGCATCATTGGCCATGTGACTGTCCCCCCTCCCCAGAGGTCAGGTGGGCTCAAAGCCCCCAGTGCTCCAGGCAAGTGGTTAGTCTTTCTGATGACCAGCCCCCCTCCTGCAGTAGGCGCCCCCAGCGAGTCACCTCAGCAGCATAACCACGACACTCCCATCACTCAGGGAATCCCCAGGGTTTTAGAAGCTCCCCGCCAGGGACCGGGGGCGAAGACCTAATTCTTATTACACAGCAGTGTGGTTGTTCCATTCTTGTCTGCGGCCTCAGTAAAAGCTCGGGAAGGGCAGGGCCTTGCCTGGTTTTCCTCTCTGCTGTATCTTAGCCCCGCACAGTGCCTAGAACTTGCGGGCGCTCCCCAAATATTAACATGAGAAGGGGGTGTCAGTCTGAGTGATGGCAGAGAGCCGGCAGCAGACTCGGGAGGAGACAGGAGAAAAAGTGTTCACCAAAACGCACTGGCACCTTTGAAGGCCAGAGTGCAAGCCCCGGCCCCGGCCCCACCCTGCGAGCACCCTGCTCTGTCCCTTGCTCTTTTTAACTGTTTCTCATTCAGAGAAAAAGTCCTAGGCCCATGAGAGGAATCTGTTTGTCTACCTTGATGTTGATTTTTTTTCCCCTTTTTGGTGTGTTATAATCTTCCTCTGGCAAGGTCCCTGTTTTCTTTGGAATGGTGCTTAAAATGATAGCATTTAGTAGCAGAAATAGCAGCTCTCTCTCCATCTCCCAGTGACACCACAAAAATGCTGGGGCCAGTGGAAACGCCTCCTTCTCTGCAAGTTCATGCCGGGCATGATTGCTGAGTGAAGCTTCCTGGCCCACTAGTTTCATCCTGAGAGCAGTTGTAATCAGAGTTTCAGCAACATGGACCACGCTGTGGGGAGAGAGCATGCAGGCCGGGCTGACTTTTAAAAATGGATCTTCTGTGTGTTCAGGTAACAAAAAAATGAGAGTGTTTTTCTTTTGCTCCCAAGTGCCACTTCCTGGTGGTTTCGATTGTGTAATTCAGGTCCACTGCACTCCATTTAAGGGGAACTGAGTTGCTAGGGGTCTTAGAATGACGGCTCTGCTGTAGATCCTCTCATTGTGCAGACACGCCCCACGAGACTGATAGGAAAATTCCACCGGGCCTGTGCCATCCCCTTAGAAAACTAAAGTCACAGTGGTAATTCCAAAGGGACCGGCCGTTCTCAGTCCAGAAGTCAGCAACCTTCCTCCATTAAGGCCAGACAGTGAATGTCTTCTGCTTTGTGCCCCTCCCTCCGTCACGACTACTCAGCTCTGCTATTACAGCAGGGAAACAGCCACAGGTGGACGGTCTGGATTCCAGGAGCATTTGTTTCCCACAAGCAGTGCAGACCACTGTGGGTGGTAGGTAGGAGTTTGCCAACACCTGAGCCAGTCTCTGACAATTCTGATTCAATGTCCCAAGCTAGACAAAATGTACCACACATTTCCCTAATTTATGGATCAAAGTTTACCAATTATGCTTTGAATGAAAGCCCCAGCACTTGAGAAGATTTCATGTTTTTTCAATTTATACCATCATTAAAAATAAACATACCCACCAGTAGGGGAGTGCAGCGTCCACGAAGAATTCACATTAGAAAATACAAAAACCCATCCCCCATGTCACGTGGTATTCTTCTGAAAAGCCAGGAAACCTTTCTTTAAGTCCCAGTTTTATACGTGTGTTTTGTTCTGCCACCGAAGACCTCATAAATCAATTGGACATGTTTTGCTATAAAAGAAATATTTTCTGTGTGAAGTACTTTCTTCAAGATTTTCTCTTTTATCAGGGGTTTGTAAAAGTGCAAAACGACACGTGGATATAATGGGTTGGCCATAGTCCTTAACTGTGGGTGCCTTACATCCCTGCTCATGCAAAATTCATTTTGAGTGTCAGAACTTTAAGTGGATAAAGTGGGGAAGCTGCCCTGAAAACATTATGTATCAGAAAGAATGTTCTGTGCTTCAAAAAACTTTTGGCAAAACTTTGCAAACCTGTTTTGATAGGATGCTGAAGTAACCCACCCTGACCCTGTCCTGAAACATATCCTGGGTAAAAAATAAATCCTGCTATCTTATTAAATCAAGAATATACCCAATAACCTGAGAGCAGAAGCCCAGTTCATTTCCAAAGCCCCAAACAGATAGCAAAAATTGGTAAAAACACTTAACTCACTTAAAAACGTCAAGGAAACAGAATCCATTATTATTCACACAGTGGAAACATGCTGGGTGAAGTGTTTGAATGCTTCTTTTATTTTTCCTCTCAGCCTAGCGTTTGTCTTCCGTGTTGACTGTTCTGACTGAAAATATTTTTAACTTTAAAAGACTTGTCTCTTAACTGGAGAATAGTTTGACTTTTTGTCAAAATGGTCAAAACAATCTTGGTGCTTGAAGTCATGTTATTGAAGACACGGGCCTGTCAAAAGCGAGTGCCCGGGAGGAGTGTTGATGTGTGCGTTTCAGTTGCCTATCACTGCAAACAAACCCTGCCAGCACCACACCTCCCCACCCCCCCGCCCCCAGACTCGGAGGCCTGAGACAACCTCGTACTGCTTCCTCCTTGGTTCTGGGGAACTGTGGTGGGATGTCCATCTGCGGACGGGCTCGGCTGGACGGCTCATCCTGGGCTCCCAGGCACTTGCAGTCAGCTGGTGGTTGGGACTGGAGTCTCCCCAAGCCTGGATGTCCAAGATGGCACACGTATGTGGTCATCACAAGGGAGACTGGCTGGGACTGTGGACTGGACGTGGATCAGGTTCTAAGGGGCGATGTGTCCCAAAAGAGAGCATTACAAGAAGCTCAGGTGGAAGCTGGCTCCTGAACCGGCCCCAGGAGAACAGGAACATCCCTTGCTCTGCATTCTACTGGTCAAAGCAGTCAGTGGCCAGCTCAGATTCAAGGGGAGGAGCTTAGCAGCCCCCTCTGCGGGGAGAAGCAGCCTGCAAGTATAGAGAAGGGAGGATCAGTGGCGCCACCCTTAGGGACCACCTACCACAGCTCCAGTGGGCGGGTCCTCACGCCCTAGCGCACTCTCGGCCCCCGTTACGAGGCTGTCTGGGGGAGAGAAGGACACCCTGGTACAGGCCTCTCATGCACTGAACTCCCACTTGAGTGCCTCTGCTTGTCAGTGCCTAATGCACCCTCTTTTTAGGTCAGTCTTAACTGATTGTCCAGTGTTGGAAATAGCCCATGAGAAGCCACAAACGCAGTGTAACTTGATAGCAAGGTGACACTGCAATGTAATGCAGAAACGCAGGATTTCATGAAGACGATGAGGGTGTTTTTGGAAAACTGTAGAAATTACACTCACAATCATTGACAGATGAAGAGAAGGTGAAGTTCAGCCAGAAAATCATTGAAGAGGTGACAATCAACTTTTTGCCAATGATAGTATATGTTCATACAAAGAGAAGTATCAAAACATTAAATGATTAAGAGTACACCTTTGGGAAATTAATGAGATTCTAGACTATTTTTTATAGAAATCACTGTCTTTACAACTGGGCTCTAAAAGTTGTGTGTAAAAGGGAGTAGCCTATAGGGGCTGCCCTAGACTTTTGTTAGCAAGCTATACTGAAGAAACAGACACTTATCGAATTATTCCTTTGCTCTAAAAATTAGCATTTAGTTGTAATTATAATTGAAATTTTATTAAACGTAAAATAAAATCGATGTATTTTAAATATACGTTAGTTTTGTTTTGGATATTAAGTACTCGATTTAAGTGTCTCTGAGGGTTTGAGTTGCCTTCCGTGATAAAGATGTAAATCCAAGTGACCAGGGTTGGGATTCTAGCTTTCCACTTAGGAATGTCAAGCTCCTCGGAGCAGGTGCTGTTACTGGCACCCGAGTGAGGGTCCTGCTGTCCCAGGTTGCCACGTGATTTGCTGACACAGGGTAAGGAGTGCGAGAGGTCTGGTTACGTGTCAGGACAGAGGAGCTGCTCCCGCGAGGGTACAGTCACGGGGAGAGCCCAGGCGAGCCCATCTGCGGCAGATTACCCACGGGAAAGGCGTCGTAGCCATCGGCACAGATGTGGGTCTGAGACGGAAGTTTCTGTTGAGTTCAGATAGAGCTTCAAAGACAATTCCTTTCTGTAGCTTGTCTTGGGGTGAAAAAGATCCAGTTGTTTGCAGTTTTCAAAGTAGGGAGCACCTCCTTGGAGCGGGCAGACCTGTGCTCTGTGACTTGAAATGCAATCTCAGACTGGAAATGCAACGTCAGAGCAGAAGCCCTGGTGTGGTCCTGCCCCTCACGGGACCCGAAGTGTCCGTCATCTGGGAAAAGTAAAAAGAGACGGGACTCGGTCAGAGCATCGGGGATTTTAGGAGGAATGGAAAGCAGAAGGAGCATCGTCACCAGCCCCTTGATTTCAGAGTGAGGCCGGGGGCCCAAGGATGGGGCCGGGACCACTCAGCGAGCCGGCCGGAAGTGGGCAAGGCCCTCATGGCCAGTCAGCAGCGCCAATCGTACGGACCCAAACTGGGAGAAAAGCCTCCCTCTTCCCACTGCCATTTTATCACCAACTGGTCCATAAAAAAAGAGAAGAGTCAGAATTGTTCATCTTGTAAAGTGTGTTGACTCAGGTTTCACGGCATCCTTCTCAACTAAGAAAACGTGGTTTCGGGAAAATGCGAGCCCTGTTCAAATACCATCTTTGTGTATCTGTGTGTCCTTCTGAATGACAATACGGGGCATTCATCTGACCCACACAGGGGATCACCTAGAAGCAAGTGCAGCCTGGCTTCCAGGAACAGTTATCACTGTTTCGCTGCTGCTAATTAGCGGGATGGATTTTATCAGTCTTTGCTAAATTGAGCAAGTAAATGCGGATTTATTCAAGATGTGTTTAAAGGCGTGTTCGTGCACTTTTCGCAAAGACCACAGGCAAGGAGAGCTGGCAGGTGCTGCGTCCAGAGCCTGCGTGTGAGCTGACTTGGATCGAACGTCTCCCTGACGTGAGACCCTCCACACACTGTACCTTCAGAACATATTGTTAAACCAACATCATCGCTGTCAGATCGATGAGACCTCTCTGTATCCTTTATGCTTATCCTGCTGTGAAAATGTTTGTGGTGAAACTAATAACAGATTTTGAGAACTCCATCAAAACCACTGCCGAACTAACCACCATTTTAAGTAAAAGTGGCATTTCCGACGGGCCTACTTGGGCGTTTCCGGGCTTCACTTTGGGGGCGTGCGTGTAACTGCGTTTAAGCTGCATGCTGTCATAAGCGGGGCTTTGCATTTTGGAGAATGAGACATAAAACCCTGGACATGAACCCGCGCTCATCAGCGCCTCAGCCATCGCCGGTGACTTCCAGACAGACTTAAGGGGGCTGAGGAGGCTCTAGGGGATGTGCAGGTGCAGCCCCTTATATAAAATAAGTAACAAGGAAAAACTTTCACCCTCTTTGTGCTGATTAGAAGAAATACACATTTGTCAGAATGCGTTTCCTGGGTTTGAGCCCTGTGGGGTTTCTCCACTTGGACACTATTGACATTGGGGGCTGGATCATTCTCTGCGGGGCGGCGTCCTGTGCCCTGTGGGGTGTTCAGCAGTAGCCCTGGCCCCTCCCCACCGGATGCTAGTAGCACCCCGCTCCCCATCCCCAGGTGTGACGATCAAGAATGTCTCCAGACATTGCCACATGTCTCCTGGAAACCAAACAGCACCTGATGGAGAACCGCTGCCTTAGTAATACGCCTTTTTAAAAACGTGCTTTATCCTATGAGCCATGGTGGAAATACCCCAAGCCCTACCTGTGTGCAGAGCACCTCGATTTACCTGGAAGGCTCTGCACACTGAAATCTCACTTCCCAGGACTCTTATTTGCCACAGGAGTTGTTAATGCTCTTTACTTGGTACAGTAAATATTCCTTGTTATGCCAGAGTCATTTAGAAATCAGCTTTGGCACGTGGCTGCTATTTTAGGGATCATCACACATCATCTGCTGTTTGGTGTCAAACCCAGAGCCGCTGTTATTTAACGCTGATTAATAAATGGCAGCTTGTCAGTACCGGTTGTAAAGACACTTGAAGGCGCCATTGTTCTTTTAAATGAAAACATTTAAACATTTAAATCCAGGGCTGGTTCTGGTGCCTCATTGTGATTATTCCTTTTGTCTCTGCGTACCTTTCTTCTCCTGGTCACACAGCTGTCAGCTGACAGTACCTGGAGTGGGGCGCATGACAGCCCTTCCCTGTGCACTGCCATTATTTTTACGAGGAAAGCTGGAAGCCACTGGAGCAGATACTAATTTTGTGGGAGGACTGCCGGCTTAAGTTATTAAAATGAACGTATCTGAAGGCTACAACTCACTTCATTTCTGTTTCGGGCCGGGCTTGCAGGGCTGGGCCGTGAGTGTGTGTGTGCGCGCGCGTGTGCTTGGCGCTGGCAATGCTTCGGCCCATTCTTTTCTTTCCCTCCACTCCTTCCCTGCTCCTGATTGCAGGAATCACAAGCAACTCTGGTGTCTCCAGCAAACAGGGAATGCTGCAGACCATCGGGGGCTGTGGAAGCGGCAGGGGTTGGCCTGGCCTGTCTGGAGCCTCGCATTGCGCCCCCGGCCCTCCCGCGCAGAGACCAGTTAGTGTTCAAGACTCCCATCTCCTGGAGGAAGGGTCCGGCTGGCCAAGCCCAAGCTGACTCTGCCTGGTCACCCTGGGCCAGCCCCTTCCAAGTGGTGGCAGGAGTACCCCGTACCAGGAGTGAACCTAATGTGGGTCCATAAAAGGCAGACCGGAGTGCTCATGATAGGAGGATCGGAATTCTGGAGAGAAAATTGATGGGCACCCACCTCCTTCTCTCCTCTCCTCCCCTCCCGTCCGTCTTCCTTCCTGTCTCCTACAAGTCAGCAGTAAGCTAAGGGACCATGGCAGCGTTACTTTTAGCTCTAAAGATGCAGTTTTCTCACCGACTTCAAATCCACCTGGTTCATGTTATATTTAGCTTGCTCTAAATTTTTAAAAGTGGGGGAAAGAAAGACACATTGCAGAATTAAACTGCTGCAAAATGCAGGACGTTCCTTGTGGGTTATTTATATGTTCCTTGAGTCTGGTGTTCAAGGCGGTGATTCCTGGCTTGAGTCACACTTTCTGGATTTGATGCGGGGGTGGGGTGGCTGGCACTACCCCTCGTCTCTGGCGGAGGGAGCCTGGGAAAATCCGTGGTATCTTTCCCTTCCAGAAGAACCCTCATCCCAGCATCTCATTCCCTCTGGCACCTGGAGCTTGGTTGCGATGCAGCAGACAGACAGCAAGACTGATACCAGGGAACCTTGGGCAGCTTACTTACAAGTGCTGAGTCCTAGCGCCACCTGAAAAAAGACTAACACTTTAAATATATACAATTATATTTGTCAACCATCCCTCAATGATTTTTTAAAATATAAAAGATAACAAAAATTTTAAAACAGTGAAGTCTGTATGTCTAAATAAAAAAGAGACAAAATGCAAATATATTTAATAAAGTTTGACACTGCATACTAGACTATAAAAAAAGAGAGAAAGGAGGAAAGGCTGCTAAAAATGAAAGATGACTAAACTCACACTTTTTTAGGGAAATG
This sequence comes from Phocoena phocoena, assembly GCF_963924675.1. NCBI lineage: Eukaryota > Metazoa > Chordata > Mammalia > Artiodactyla > Phocoenidae > Phocoena > Phocoena phocoena. The sequence goes on from NC_089233.1 coordinate 85,649,937, forward strand.
ATACAGCTCATATTCCCCCCTTAAATACGATTACAGTATAAAGGTTTCTTACATTGGGAAAGTAGTAATTTTCATAGGCAGAACAATTAATCAGATATTTACTTACAGCACGTAGAAACTTGTGATATTATGCACACCCAAATAGATCAGGAAGGGTGGGTGATTACTTGGAGGAGTGAGTTTTACTGAGATCACCTCAGAACACAGACTTCCATAATCTAATTAGGAAGGAGAAAGCTTGCCACACACCAGGCAACACTGGCCAAAGAGGATTACTTACAAAAACTTTCTTAGACCAAAACGGCTAACTCCTATTTCTCTAAAAACTAATTCATAAATTTACCTTGGTTTCAATTATGTATTTAAAAAGACGTTGGAGAGCAAGAGTTAATGTTATGCAAGTAAATATTTGACTAATTGTTTTGCCTATGAAAGTTACTTTTCCAATTAAAAAAAAAAAACTTCACACTTTAGTCACACCCATATTATAAATTAAAACAATTTTAAGCCAAATCAGGAGTTACCCTTTTGAACAAACATTTTTATTCTGCTCGTCTCACAATGTTCCGTATCATCAAATATGCACAGTTCCATAAGTGTTCCATCATACGGATTATTCCTGTTTAATGGATCCACCTTATGCTAAACAGTTAGCTTGTTTCCACTTTTCATTAGGGAGAGAGTAGCGCTGACGTGTGCAACCCTGTGCATGTTTTTCATGAGCTTCTGATCATTTCCCTGAGGTTGAGTCTGTTTAAGGATTGTCACACCTGTTGCTGAACTGCCCTTGGAAAACCCAGCAGGTGTGTATATTCACTAATTGTAGGAATCCCAGGGTGGGGAGCACACAGGTGGGGTGCATACATTTATGCATATCCATTAATAAAGATATCCATTTCTGCCAGTTTATAAGGGGAGGGTCTGAATCTGTTGTTTACATTTTTATGTGCCATTATTACTGAAGCTGAACTTTCATTGCCACTAATCTATTGACCATTTGTTTTTTCCTTGTAGATTAGTTGTCTTTTTGGATTTGCTTACTTATTTTTTCTCACCTAAATACATATCTTTTCCTGTTTGATTTGTACAAATTCTTCAGTGCTGTTCATGAACCTTTTTGCCTCCTTTACCCCCTGCACATACAGCCCCCCATTTTTCTTTGGTCTTTCGGTTTTATTCATGTTTTCTGACTTAGAGTTTCACTTATTTTGTTGTCATGTCTGTTCATCTTTTCCCAAGTGCATCTCTCTTACTTGCCCTTTATCATTCAGTGTCTTTAATTTTCCCCCTTTCACTCTCTGATCTGTTTTCTGACTTAGAGTTTCACTTATTTTGTTGTCATGTCTGTTCATCTTTTCCCAAGTGCATCTCTCTTACTTGCCCTTTATCATTCAGTGTCTTTAATTTTCCCCCTTTCACTCTCTGATCTGTTTTCTTCTCTGTTCTTCTTACTTTTTGTCACTTATTTTTTCCCTGATGCTCCACTTCTTCATTTTTCTTCTCATTTTGCTGACACCAGAGAGTAACCTCCCTTTTTTGATCTCACTGGCTTTCCCAAGTTTCTGTCGTCAGCTCTGCATTCATACCCCTTTCCTTCAATGGGCACTGACTTCCCTACATAACCAATTTAGAAGTGGACCCGAAGAATCTTAAAAATGGGTGGCCCAGTACCAATGCCAGAGAAATTTGCCCCTAATCCTTCCGTGTCCAGGGTCGTGGGCACCTAGGGACTTGTTTCACCTTCTGGGACGATAAAGAAGGTGCTTCTATAGTTTCCATAAGAGATTCTTTATTAAACAAACCTGCACTGTCCCACACTAGAAGGGCATCATGTGAACATTTTATGAGCAGAAGGTAGAAATTAATGGAGAAAAAACATACTAGGAATTTGGATTGTTTGGCATTGTTTGCCACTCGCACCCAATGGAATACAATTAATCGTACATCACATTGCAGGCTCCTCTCGTCTCCTCCAGAATGTGTTTTTTATTTTCATTTGCGTTGGGGGTTTTGTAAAATAAACACATGTTGTGTTCTCTGGGAAGATAACGGGTGCTTTAAAAGGACAGAGGCGGCTCTGAGCTGTGATAGGAGATGGAGGCGTGGTTGGTCCTGCGTTAGCACCGTGTTGCGGGGGAAATGACTTAAATAGGCCAAGCCTCAGAAACCACAGTTGTGTTAAACCTTGTTATGGAGAACTTTCCCTGCATGGATGTGCAGTTCTGTTTAATTAATATACAAATAGGCACTCCACACATATCCGAGGGTTTGGGGGGTTTTTTTGATACTCTGAAAAGGCTATTCTGCCTTTTTGTAGGTCAATCTTCGAGTTTAGTGATGGAAAAATAGCAGTAATAGTAACAACAGCACACACCAAAAAACAAAGCGAAATCAAACAGCCCAGAAATACTTAAATTTTTATTAGGAAACAGCTGCGGTGACTTAATTATGCAGTAGGTCATGTGGAGGGGCTTCTAGGTCTTGAATATGCAGTGCTTTTCTCTACCATTTTTAAAAACCTGGGCTCTCATGAACTTCTGTCACTTCGCACACAGCCTCCCGGGAGGGCAGTGGGGATTGGGGTGGCATCTGCCCACCGCGACTTGCAGCACTGGGGCTGTGGGGTCATCCAGGCTTAACCTTTGCTGCCTCGAGGGGCACTAGAACCTGCAGTGCTGACGTTTTTAACCCAAGCCAAGGCCGTCCTTGGAGGCCTGCAGCATGGCACACTCATCTCCACTGGGGGAAGGACCTGGCAGCAAGGGTCAGTGCAGATGCTGGGCGGGCTGCCACCAGAGCCAAGGAAAGGGGAAATTAAAGCCATTCATTTTCGTATCCTCCAGAGCTTGGTTTTCTCCCAAGCTCTTTGATGGGCTAGTCTTTGCTCTGCTCATTCCCCAGGTCCCTCTGCTAATAAGGACCATCCATCCCTGCCTTCTTAGTCTCAAGGCGCCATCTCACGCGACATGGAGGGTATTTTTTAATTGAACGTACAGCCCATCTTGCTTATGATGATTTTGCACAGTCTCCTAATAAGGGCAAAAGAAAGGACTTCAGCTTTTATTGCTTTCTAAAACTTATTTTAATAGCAGTGTATATTGACGGCAGAAAATTTTAATAAAAATGGATAAGAATTAAGAGCGTAAAATCACCACCGTTGATGGTTTGATCTACAAATATCCTTTCTAGCCTTTCTTTAAAGTGAAAAGTGAAATTATTGCCCAACTTGTCTGTAAGCTGCGGCTGTTTTCCATGTTGCACACAGATTTCAACAATGTTTTTAAGAGCTGCGTAGATTCCGTAGTACTCCGTAGTAGTGAAGTAATTGCTGTCACCAATTCAGAATATGCTTTATTTCAGTGCTCCTGTCATTAAAGGGGGAAAGGGCTCCATCAGGAACTGTTTAGGCTTTGTTTTGAGGAGTGGGCAATTTGCAGTAGGGTTGGTCTCTGCACCTGTGGCTGAGCCACACCCTTTTTTAGATTGGGAAACCAGGGGGTGTTAATTTCTACAGTCTTGACAATGATGCCATTATGACCGAAAGTGTCTTAGTGGAATCTTGGAAGTCTTCCAGAATGATTCTCTGTGGGCCGTGTTTGTGAATGTTGAACCTGAGTCTTTGAGTCAGGGCTGTCTCTGAATGAACCCCCTTCATGGGGTTACCCCCGTAGGACTGGCCCTTTGTGAGACCCCAAGCTTCAATCTCTGGACCGATTGGGGATGGGGAACTGGTGCTTCCCAAGGAAGCTAAATAAGACCCAAGGACAGGAGACATACACACAGGCCTGAGCCCAGGGCAGCGCCCGGCCCCCACAAGCCGTCTCAGGCAGAGGACCAAGCGCTGGGCCTGTCCCCAGATGCTCGGTGCTCACGTAGGTTGGTTTTTGCCTGCAATGGGAGAGTGGTTTACACCAACCCCTAACCTCTGGAACATGACTTGTATCAACAAACCCCAGGGCTGTTCTTCACTTGACACAGGGTTTATTGAGGGAGACTTCAGGCACAAAAGGTGGCTCTTATATTGAAATATGCTTTCAGTTTTGAAAATATGGCTGGTAGTGTGTCTATTAATGTCTGGGTTTCCTTACACCTAGAAGGTGTCCGAGCGTGCTCTGATGGAGGACATTGGGCATTGTTGTCCTGAGCAGAGACCCTGGGCTGCATGGGCACCTCCCTCTACTCTGAATGGCTCTGTGGGTCTAAATGTTTTCTCCCTGTTCCAAGGGTGAAGGCTCTGGAGTGGAGGTCTCCGTAGCATCATCCCAGTGTCCTGACAGCTATGGCCACCCAGCAGTTCTGAAGGAATCCTGGAGCTGTGGACCAGCACCTGGGCAGCGCTGGATATGGCAGGATGCCACGTGTCTATATGAAATCCACCACGGCCCATTTATGAGAAATTCCACGTCCCAGCGTCACATCCCCCACTGAGGGGTCTGGAATGGTCAGGAGAGACAAGGTGGTGTTCTGAGTAAAGAGCCTCGTGGCACATCTTCAGAGATAGATCGTTATAGGGCCAGAGGGACGTATGTCTCCAGACCTAGGTTCCTACAGCAAGGATGATTCCCAGGCGGGATCTGGCCCAAAGCCCCGCAATGGGGAGCAGCCCCAGGCCGGCCACCTCCAGCTGCCACGTTGGTCTGATCAACAAGGTAGCTGTTCCCGGTCCAGGTCTAGGTCTGTCTTCCGAGGAGTTACCCACAGCAAGCAGGTCTCCACTGCACTTCGTTCCCGGAGACCTGATCGCACAGCCAGATCTGGAGGGAATTCACTCTCCTCCTCCAGCCTCTCCCTCATTTATGGGCACTCAGATGATTTAGGCAGAAACCATTTGAAAGTTAATTATCCACATAATTGCCCAACGCTTAACTTCATTTTATAAAATGTAAACTTGATCGTCAGCCTAACGTACACTCATTTTGCATCCTCCGGAAAATCGCTCTGGGCCCAGCCTGAGGACTGGGCGCCCTTGGGCATCTAATGCCATTTGTTTATTTGTTTGTTTGTCATGGGCTCAGGCTCCACTTAGATCTGTGGCTGTCGCTGTATTGTGCCCAGGTTGGGCCCAAAAACCGGTGGGTGGATTTAGATGTCGAGCTTCAGGCGTCTTTGAAATTAATCTCATGGGTCAGAAAATTATACGAGATGATGCCTGATTCTGCTGGCCTGTAATGGATCTTAGTTCCTCGTTTAGAGATTCCCTTACACTGTCTGATGGAGGAGATAAGCCAAACTTAAGTAGCTTTATGTGTGTCCTTTGATTTCTGAAAAGATTGCCAATCCTAGTGGGAGTTTATGTAAAAGCACTCAGACCCTGCAGAATAGGCAAGGTTTCCATATTTATCAAGCGTGGCTCTTCTCGTGTGAATAATGCATTCTGGGGCAGGCTTGGTAAGTTGCCTTGCTTGGTTAATGAATTTCAAAGGCACAGGTGGTTGTTGAAGCATCTTATCTAGTGGGCTTGCTGTGTGAGTTTTCTGAGGTACTCAGTTTCTAAATTTCTGTGATTGTGGAAGGGTTTTCCACCATTCCGCATGGAAGTAAGGCAGGGAAAGCAAGAAATGTTGCTTGACGTTTTTCTCTTCACAATTAATCCTCGAGATACATTCTTTTGATGTGTGCAAAGGCCTTGCTTGTCATGCACGCATGTTTCAGTAGGTGAAACCCTGAGAAAGCAGAAAGGCAGAGGTAGAATGGGGGTGTGATGAAAAGAGAAAAACACGGACTTGTATTATTTCTTCCCTCTCTTGCCCTCTATCCGTCCACACCCCACACCCCAGCTGTAACCCGTCTTCCTCCTGTAATAACGTCTTCAAGTTCGACTCGTGATGTGTCCCCTCCCCAGCTAACTGTATAGCAAAAGATCTTATTAAGAAGCAAATGAAGAAATGAAAATCAAAATTCCTGGGAGGTAATTATCCCATTTTATAATAAGCCATAAGAATTTTGAAAGGAAGGGGGAGAGAAAGCAACAAAAGAGTATATTGAGGATGTTAGATGAAGTAATTTTAATGCCACCATTTAATACCTAGGAACACGAACAATTTACAGTTCTCAAAACTGTCAGGTTGAAGCATTCGTCTTTCAGGGGTGGGATGTTGGCATTGGTGGGGGTTAGAGAGCTAAGTTCATGGGCAGGGAGCTCGGATTTCACTTTGGAGATCAAGTTTGGAGGGGAGGGAGCCGGGCAGAGCGGCAGCCTGTGGTCTCTGGATTCACACACCTCCCACCCTGCTTACCGTGAGGTTCGGGGCAAGTGGCTGGACCCACCTTCGCTCGGGGTCCTGTCTCGACTTGAGGAGGGTGCTAATAGCACCGACTTCACAGGGTGTCCGTTTGGGGCCGGGTCCAGGGGGGCACTCGGCACCGTGGAGGAAAGGTGTGCAGGCTGTAGATTTGTTTGTGTTTAATTTAGAAACCAAATCTTTTGCCTGTCACCCTTGATGGGATTATAGGATGCAGTCTGAAACACCGAGAAGTGCATCCCAGTGGCCTGCGTGTGGTCCCACGACTCTCATGGGAATGACCTGCTCGTGGCTACAGCCAGGGGCTAACTGGCCAGGCGCCTGGCTTCCATCCCCCGCCTCCCCCGGGGCTAGTTACCTTTGCAGACAAGAATCTGTCTTCAGGGCAAGAACCCCCTCTGCAGGCCTAGACTGCGGCTGGTGTGTGTTCAGGGCCTCAGCTGCTCCAGCTCTTCATCTGCCCCTGGGGGACCCAGCCCTGCCCAGAGCATCAGACACTCGTTCAGAATCACCCACCAATGTAGGTCAGCCGTGACCTCCCACTGGGCCCCTCCCATTGAGGTGCCATCTCTAACTAAAGACTTCAGACTTCGGGCCCGTGTGTGTGGTTGTGAGGGGAAGAGCTCTGGGACCCCGGCCTGGGCCCCCCCCCGCCCTCTGTAAAGGGTCCCCTGACACCCCGAGGAGGCGGAACAGAAGGCGGGGTGCCCGGGAGGCCAGGGCACCATTTAGCACTGGGGGCAGCTGCCCTCAGCCCTGATCATATTTAGGGACGTTTATTTTGCATAATTGGAAAAGGCAGATTGGTGATGGGCTCAGAACATACGTTGTAGATTTCCTATCATTTTCCCCCAAATAAACTCTCTGTTTATGGCAAGGAGGCCTTTTCCCTGAGAGAAGCTGGGCCTCACCTTGCCTCAGTCGCAAGGTGGCCCCTGGCCCTGTGCCCGCCGGGCAGCCTGCAGGACCTCCCTTCCTCTCCGTCCTGTCTGCCACCATCGAAGCATGGCAGATGGGACGCCGTGGATGACGCCAGGGCTACATGATCTCATCTAATGTTCTGTCCACTCAGACATTATAAGAGTGTCCAGCCAATGACAGCGATGCACCAGACCCTCAGGAGGTAGAGAAGGTGAGGCGAGGGGCCTGTGGCTTGTCCAGGAGGGTGACAAGGGCAAACGTTTATGGACACGGATGCATTAGATTGTTGATTCAAGGGCCTCAGGTCAGCGTCGCTGTCGGTGATGTAATTCTCTTATGGTGAAGAAAGTTCTGACAACCCAAAGGAAAACCTTCCTTCTGTTTCTGTGGCAGTTTCACTCCTGAAAAGTTCATTGTAGATTAAAATCCTGCAAAACCAGGTGATGTTTATATGTAAAACGAAATTAAGCTCTGGGCTCAAATACTTCTAGACTTACAGGATGCACCAGTGGGCCGTACCGCCGTGTGCAGATGTAACTTCTCACGCTTTGTAGGATGCCTTGGCATCCCTAGCCCTTGCCCACAAGCTGCTCTTGGCACCCAGACATTGTGATAACCAAAACATACCCCCTATATTTCCAAAACTGCTTCCTGGGGTGGGAGAGCCACCCTCATGAGAGCCACTGTGCCCGACTGTGAGTTAGTTCCTCAAGGACCCTGTATTTAGTCCTTACATCTCATCTGTAGCATGGGCCCTGGCAGGTGTGAAGTAGCCAAACAGATGATGGATGGATGGATGGATGCATGGATGGATGCATGGATGGGAGAGAGAGCAGGATGGGTGGATGCATGGACGGATGGATGGATGGACGGATGGATGGATGGATGGATGGCTTTAACTATCACTGTACCTGGGAAATCCTCAGGAGCCACTGCCCAGCATATGTGCTGAATTCACCATCTCTGGCCTTTAGGGATGGACGGACCTCCCCACTCCTAAGTAGTGTGTTGATAACTTCGTGGGTGAAAATCATCATCTGGCTGTTGTAAAAGCACCGATTTATGTAAAAATCTGAGGTTTACTGTAGGTCGGGTTCTCAAGAGCTGATTTTGCCCCCCAGGGATCATTTGGCAATCCCTGAGAACATTTTTGGTTGTCACAAGTTGGGGGAGGGTGCTACTGGCATCGAGTGGGTAGAGACCAGGGACGCTGCTAAACACCCTGCGAGCCCAAGGTAGCCTCCACATCAAAGAATGGTCCAGCCCGATGGTCAGGAGGGCTGGGCTGAGCGACTCTGCTCAAGGGGCTCAGCCGTATTATTTTTTAAAGCCACTGTAAAGTAAATTAATTGACTTTGGAATACCGAAGACGGCCTTGAACAAAACGGATACACAAAGAGCTTGTGCATCTGTAGGAGATGAGACGTGGGAGAGGCAGATCCTGAGGTGAGGTCTGCGAGGAAGTTTCTCCAAGTGTCTTTAGCACGGAAAGTGTGCCCTGTATGTTGGATGTACCATTAGCATGATTATGTATATTTATGTGAAGACAGGTGTTCTACAAATGCAGCGACGCTTCTGAGAATAATAGGAAAACTTCTCCTGGGGGTGAGCAAGTTAACACCTAGGGAAGGATAAGCCTGGATTCACAATGGGGTAATAAATGGAAACTCATTGCACAAAGGAAAATCGGTGTTTTAATTTGTCAGAAAATTACTAGCCAGCAAGAGGCTCTTTGCACCAGAGTTGTCTTCTCAGAGTGTGAATTCTCCTTAAAAGAGAACAAACCAATGTGTACAGTCTCTGCCGAAACAAAGCCATTTGAAAACAGTTGGTACCTACGTGGAGTTCGTAGACCAGCCTCCGCGTTGCAGTCACCGCCCGTGCTGAGGCCGCTGCAGCCCAGCTTCTCCGTGTACCTGGGGGGTTGACAACATTTCCAGTTAGCTTCTCTGCTCACCGGGGCTTCACATCTCCCTGTGCTTCACATCTCTGAAGGGGTGGCTTGTTTATCCTCCTTCAAGGAACTCTGTTAAAGGTAACACCGGGAGAGAGAGCTGGAGACAGTAGCAGGGATAGAGCCACTCTGAGAAAATTAAGTGGCGGCGGTCGTGTGACAGCGAGGGTGGCAGTGATGATGATGAGGATGATAATAGTACTGCTGATGGTGGCAACGGTGGCAGTAGCAGTGACGTGACCGTAGAGGTGGCGGTTTTGGTGGTGATGATGGTGATGGTGACGGCGGTGATGGGCAGATGGAGGTGGCGGCTTTGGTGGTGATGATGATGGTGATGACGATGGCAGTAGCAGTGATGGGTGCAGCCTTGTCACAGTGAGCAGAATGGTCCTCGGGCCCCACTTCTTCCTCAGTGATCTGCACTATTCCCCCGCACACCTCTTGGCTGCAGCTGTCCCCAGGCATGACCTCTGAGCACCGGCCATTGCCATTCTCCTTCCATCCTGGAGCCCAGCAGGCTTAGTCCAGCCTCTGGGCTTTGCATTTCTGTTCTCTCTGGAAGTTTCTCACCCAGACCTCCTCCTGGCTGTCTCCTTTTTTGGATCGGCTTGCATCTCAGACCGTCCCCTGGAGAGGCCCCCTCTCCATGTCCCGTCACCGTCTCCACGTCTTTGTGCCTGGCATTGCCTGATGGGCGGGTTTAGCGTCTCTCTGGCCTGTTGGGCCATCGCCATCCGAGAAGGTCAGTCACTGAGAGCAGGTGATCGCGCTGGGCGTCACTGTATCCCAGCTCCTGGTCAGTGGAGGTCAAACGGGAAGTCACCTCTGAGAACCCCAGCCTAGAGCTTTCTGTGCCCTCGCAGGGTCGCATCAGCATTTGGGTGGCTGTTAGGTCAGATCCCACGGGGACCTCCACGCGGGGGTGTCAGGCTCAGGAACCACCACGGGGTGGTGGGAAAGAGGGCAGGATTGCTGGGCGGGGAAGCCAGGAAACCGCCCGCGTATCAAGCAGGCGGCGGGCGCTGGGTCCAGGTCATGCTTTGCCAATCTGTGGATGTTCTCCATTAGTAGGAAGTCAGTGACATTTGCTAAATGAACTCGCACAGGTGTAAAATTCAAGGAGAAGAGTGTCAGGAGTGCTTCGCCACGCAGCACGCAATAAACACTGAATAAGCGCCTGCCCCTGCTGTCACCCTGCCGTTGTCTGTTGGCACCTCTGCTCTGTTACGGGAAGGGAGAACGTCATCGGTTTCGTGTGGCAGCAGAGAGAGGGCACTGCCCCGCAGGAGTGCAGATGTGCCCAGGCCACTGGAAGTGCGACCTGCTTCCCTACCCTGGGCCCAGGAGCCAGCAGGTTCCCTTGCTGCCTGGCCTTGTTGGAGTGGCTGGGAGATGTGGGTCCCAGTTTTGCCTTGAACCAGTGCCGTAGGTGGCCCCAGAGCCCTGGACTAACCTGCCTTGGGAGCCGCCTGGTCTGTACATGGGACAGAGACTGCTGGGACTCCTGTGTAAACAGAGGTGTCCCCAGGTGCGGAATGGGAGGCGGCCACTGTAAGAAAGGCACCTCTGTTGCGTGGGGGCCCCAGGGACCCCTGAGGGGTGGCAGAGCTGGCTCAAGGGAGCAGTGGGTGCTGAACTTGGCTTCGAGGGGCAGCAGGCCTCCGGGGCTAGGGGAAAGTGACCAGGTCATCAGTGGGAGTGCCCTGCTGAATCCATGGCAGCGGTCCCTCTGTCACTGCTGCATGAATAATACCACTGTCATTCCTCGGTGGCCCTCCTGGCAGCTGAAGCTCTGCACTTCAGCAACCCATCCCATTAAGAGGACCCCCTCCACCTGATGCCCCAACAAGAGGTGTCCTGCTCCAGTCTGTTTGCACCTTTTTCCAGGGACGTTACCTTTGAGAATTCACAGGGGACCCTGTTTCTGTGAGAATTCACAGAGGACAGAACCGGGCTGCGTTTGTAGACGCATGTATCTAAATCCGAAATTTAAAAAGTGAAGTTGTATCACCCACTCCTCCCTCCCCCCAATCTGATGCAAAATATTTTAGAGGAATATTGGCAATTTCAGAAGCAAATTGGATTAACAAATGTGAAATCCCTCAGTCTGGAACTCTGAGCACGTCAGGGAGGAAGACAGTCTTGCATACAGCCCCTCCACTTTTCCTGCATTTAAAAAGGGCATTAAGAAAAGAAAAGCTTTTCCGGCGCTCTCCCTTATTGGTCAGTTGTGCAGGGTTAATGAACTACATTAGTTCATTGAATAGTAACATACTGACTCTCAGAACTTGACACACCAGCACTGGGATGGAGCCTCCGTAGAATATCTTTGTAGGAAATTAGAAGTGACTTTCCTTCCTCTGGAAGGATGAGACTGAAGGCCTGGTGATGAGGCATCTTCCAAAACAAGCTTCTTAGGTGCCCGGGACTCCAGGCAGAAGGGAGACACTCCCGAGGCCGGTGCAGATGCCTGGGAAACGCAGAGGCCCCAGGTTGCGGGGAGGCACTGCAGGGGGCGGCGGCTTGATTACTTTTCCCTAAACTGCTGCTCTCTGGAATTGGTGTCTTGTTCTCCTGTGTCATTTCTGCATTTGTGAGGTTGTTCACTTAACCTGCACGCTGACCTGGAATCGTCCCCGCCGGAGACGCGTGCTGTTTGCAGAGGAATCTGATGGAAGAAGCACAGACTCTTTACACTTGACTAGCAAGTGATGAGAGAGGGATTATTCAGCACTTTACTGCCCAGGGCGCCGGAAGGCTGTGTGAGCTCCCGGGGCCAAGGAGTCAACGTGAAACCCGGTGGAAAAGTCCATGAAAAATTAAGATGCCATTAAAAATTGAGTTGACAAAAGGATTGCCACTGTTCATACTCCTGGTTCAGGCTCCAAGGTGGCATCCACACACACCTGAAATTATTATGTGATAGTGAGGCTTTCTGATGAGAAAACTGTCAGGGACTAGGTGTTAGCTGAATTAACGAATAAATCCAAAACTAACCCAGGACTCGAAGTGCTGTAGCTTTGCAAGGCCGGCAGATGAAATGCTCTCCTCCTTCAGCCTTTCCAAAATCTTGTTACAGATTAGAACTTTCGGTTGAAATTCTGCCTTCATTTCCCCTGAGTCCTTGTGAAGACAGAAACACCCCGAGAACTCAGTAATTCAGACACCGTTCTCTCTCTGAATCCTGCAGAGTAACACACAAAGGTCCAGCCCGGTCGCACGTGTGACTGGGGTTCCCTTTGCATCCTCTGTAGGGAAGGATTTGCCTGCAGGGGTGGAGGAGACCGTGTGTGTGCCAACGGTTGGGATTCTGAGAAAAATTTACTCTTACCTGTCTGTTAAATCAGAGGATCCAACAGTCCTGATTCTAAGGGTTCCCTAATCTTTTTCTGCATCTTTGTTCTGAAAGTAATAAAATTACTCGAAGTAAACCATTATATAGATGTCTTGCCGGGTTGTCAAGAAGATCCACATCCGGAGACTCTGCCCCACCTTCTCCCTTCTGAGCCCAAGGCTCTAGGCACCACGCACATTCCTCTCTCCCTTCGTCTGGCGGCACATCTGGGTGCATCATGGGTCCTCCATCTCTCCCTCCCTTATCCCATCGGCCCCCAAGTCCTGCTGACCGTGCTTCCTGAAGTGAGCTCCACACCTGCCAGGACCCGGGCTCCCACTGCATCCTCCATCCTTGCCATTGGGCTGACCTTTCCCAAATGCAGAGTGGAACAGTTCTCTCCTTTGCTGTCATACTGTCCTTGCTCTGGTAAAGCTCCTGATTGTTTTTAGTAAAACCACGCCAAAGAGGAGGGAAGTGGACACAGTTGGCACCCTAGTGATGAAGCAAGAGTCTGTGGGGGAGGCGATCAGAAGAGTGAGGTTTCCCGTGGGGAAGGGAGGCACCAAAGGAACAACGAAGAAAGAAAATCCGAACGAGGCCTGCACAGAAAAAGCACCTGCTAAACACCAGAGAACTGACGTTCAACCCGGTGAGACCTCAGTGAGCGTTTCCCATGTTCTGAACCACTGGCTCTTCTCAAACAAAGATGCCCAAACTAACCCAGCCCCAGGACTGTACTCAGAATCGTAAGAATCAAAACTGTCCCAACCGTGTTTCAAGTGGACTGCCGTCCAGGCCACTGAATTAAGAGTCAGACTCACCAGGGCATTCGGATCAGTCAGGAGGGAAGACAGAGGCTTTAGAGATGCTGCCCTGGGGTCCTGGGTGAGAGATCTGAGGGTCCAGTGATGAAACCCATCCTGCCTGAGTCACGGTGCCAGAACTGCGAGAGAAAAATGGTACCCAGTGACTGAAGCAGGCAAGAGAGACTTTATTCAAGACTCTTGTAACAGAGGAGAGAGATTTGAACTTAACTCTGCTGGAATGTCAGTGGGGGTGGGGGATTTCAGGGCTGAGCCTTCAGGGAGTCCTGGAAAGCACTGGAGGTAGCTGGTCACTGTGAGCAGACCACGTGGGTTTGCTAATTGTCACTTACGGAAGTTAGGCTCCTTCCTCCCACACAGACTGAGCTGGCCAGTCTCCTTCAGGGATTCATTTCATTCAGGTCCTTGATAAAGTCATTCCTGGTCTGCAGAAGATTTACCTCTCAAAGGGGCAGAGGAAGAGTTTACAATAACAAGTTTGCTAAAGTAGATGCTCTAAGAAAAGGAGAGTCAGGGGCCCATAGTCAGGAAGAAACTTGCCTAAAGTTTGGTCCAAGGGTGGAGTCAAGGTGGCGGACTAGGAGGACATGGAACTTGTGTCTCCACACAAGTAGGGCACCTACCAGGTGGGGGACCATAGACACCTAAGGGCACGGGAGGAACCCCAGCCACCAGCTTGCAGGAGCTTGGTTCCCAGGCCGGAGGTCGGGCCTGAGCTCCTGTGGTGGGAGCTCCAAGTCCAAACCGCTGGACTAACAGACAGCCTCAGACCCCAGAGAATATCAATTGGAGTGAGGCCTCCCGGAGGTCCTCATCTGAGCACCGAGACCCAGCCCTATCCAACTGCCTGCAAACTCCAGTGCTGGACGCCTCAGGCCAAACAACCAGTAAGACACTTTCTTCTCAAGTGCTCATGGAACATTCTCCAGGATAGATCATGTCTAGGGTCACAAATCAAGCCTTGGTAAAGTTAAGAAAATTGAAATTGTATCAAGTATCTTTTCCGACCACAACACTACGAGACTAGATGTCAATTACAGGAAAAAAAACTGTAAAAAATAAAAACACATGGAGGCTACACAATATTGCTACTAAATAACCGAGAGATCACTGAAGAAATCAAAGAGGAAATCAAAAAATACCTAGAAACAAATGACAATGAAAACACGATGAGGCAAAACCCCTGGGATGCAGCAAAAGCAGTTCTAAGAGGGAAGTTTATACCAATACAATTCTACTTCAGGAAACAAGAAAAATCTCAAATAAACAACTTAACCTTACACCTAAAGCAATTAGAGAAAGAAGAACAAAACAACCCCAAAGTTAGCAGAAGGAAAGAAAACATAAAGATCAGATCAGAAATAAATAAAAAAGAAATGAAGGTAACAGTAGCAAAGATCAATAAAACTAAAAGCTGGTTCTTTGAGAAGATAAACAAAATTGATAAACCATTAGCCAGACTCATCAAGAAAAAAGGGAGGGCTTCCCTAGTGGCTCAGTGGTTGGGAGTCCGCCTGCCGATGCAGGGGACGCGGGTTCGTGTCCCGGTCCACGAGGATCCTGCATGCCGCGGAGCGGCTGGGCCCGTGAGCCATGGCCGCTGAGCCTGCACGTCCGGAGCCTGTGCTCTGCAACGGGGGAGGCCATGGCAGTGAGAAGCCCACGTACCGCAAAAAAAAAAAAAAAGAAAGAAAAAAGAAGGGAGAAGACTCAAATCAACAGAATTAGAAATGAAAACGGAGAAGTAACTGACACTGCAGAAATACAAAGGATCATGAGAGATTACTACAAACAACTATATACCAATAAAATGGACAACCTGGAAGAAATGGGCAAATTCTTAGAAAAGCACAGCTGTTGTAACTGAACCAGGAAGAAATAGAAAACATAAACAGACCAATGACAAGCACTGAAATTGAAACTGTGATTAAAAATCTTCCAAAAGGGGCTTCCCTGGTGGCGCAGTGGTTGAGAATCTGCCTGCCAATGCAGGGGACACGTGTTCAAGCCCTGGTCTGGGAAGATCCCACATGCTGCGGAGCAACGAGGCCCGTGAGCCACAACTACTGAGCCTGTGCGTCTGGAGCTTGTGCTCTGCAACAAGAGAGGCCGCGACAGTGAGAGGCCCGCGCACCGTGATGAAGAGTGGCCCCCGCTCACCGCAACTAGAGAAAGCCCACGCACAGAAACGAACAGCCAAAAATAAGTAAATAAATAAATAAAATTTTTAAAAAATAATAATAATCTTCCAACAAACAAAAGCCCAGGACCAGATTGCTTCACAGGTGAATTCTATCAAACAGAGAAGAGCTAACACCTATCCTTCTCTAACTCTTCCAAAATATAGCAGAGGGAGGAACAGTCCCAAACTCATTCTACGAGGCCACCATCACCCTGATACCAAAACCAGACAAATATGTCACAAGCCAATATCACTGATGAACATAGATGAAAAATCGTCAACAAAATATTAGCAAACAGAATCCAACAGCACATTAAAAGGATCACACACCATGATCAACTGAGATTTATCCCAGGAATGCAAGGATTCTTCAATATACGCAAATCAATCACTGTGATACACCATATTAACATATTGGAGGATAAAAACCATATGACCATCTCAATAGATGCAGAAAAAGCTTTCGACAAAATTCAACACCCATTTATGATAAAAACTCTCCAGAAAGGAGGCATAGAGGGAACCTACCTCAACATAATAAAGGCCATATACGACAAACCCACAGCCAACATCATTCTCAATGGTAAAAAACTGAAACCATTTCCTCTAAGATCAGGAGCAAGACAAGGTTGCCCACTCTCACCACTCTTATTCAACACAGTTTTGGAAGTTTTAGCCACAGCACTCAGAGAAGAAAAAAGAAATAAAAGGAATCCAATTAGGAAAAGAAGTAAAACTGTCACTGTTTACAGATGACATGATAGTATACATAGAGAATCCTAAAGGTGCTATCAGAAAACTACTAGAGCTAATCAATGAATTTGGTTAAGTAGCAGGATACAAAATTAACATACAGAAATCTCTTGCATTCCTATACACTAATGATGAAAAATCTGAAAGAGAAATTAAGGAAACACTCCCATTTACCACTGCAACAAAAAGAATAAAATATCTAGGGATAAACCTACCTAAGGAGACAAAAAACCTGTATGCAGAAAATTATATGGCACTGATGAAAGAAATTAAAGATGATACAAACAGGTGCAGAGATATATCATGTTCTTGGATTGGAAGAATCAACATTGTGAAAATGACTATACTACCCAAAGCAATCTACAGATTCAATGCAATCCCTTCCAATCAACAATGGCATTTTTCACAGAACTAGAACAAAAAAATTTCACAGTTTGTGTGCAAACACAAAAGACCCTGAATAGCCATATCAATCTTGAGAAAGAAAAACGGAGCTGGACGAATCAGGCTCCCTGACTTCAGACTATACTACAAAGCTACAGTAATCAAGACAGTATGGTACTGGCACAAAAACAGAAATATAGATCAATGGAACAGGATAGAAAGCCCAGAGATAAACCCATGCACATATGGCCACCTTATCTTTGATAAAGGAGGCAAGAGTATACAGTGGAGAAAAGACAGCCTCTTCAGTAAGTGGTGCTGGGAAAACTGGACAGCTACATGTAAAAGAATGAAATTAGAACACTTCCTAACACCATACACAAAAATAAACTCAAAATGGATTAAAGACCTAAATGTAAGGCCAGACACTATAAAGCTCTTAGAGGAAAAGATAGGCAGAACACTCTATGACATAAATCACAGCAAGATCCTTTTTGACCCACCTCCTAGGGAAATGGAAATAAAAGCAAAAATAAACAAATGGGACCTAATGAAACTTAAAAGCATTTGCATAGCAAGGGAAATCATAAATAAGACGAGAAGACAACCCTCATAATGGGAGAAAATATTTGCAAATGAAGGAAAAGACAAAGGATTAATCTCCAAAATATACAAGCAGCTCAATATCAAAGAAACAAGCAACCCAATCCAAAAATGGGCAGAAGACCTAAATAGACATTTCTCCAAAGAAGATACACAGATTGCCAACAAACACATGAAAGAATGCTCAACATCACTAATCATTTGAGAAATGCAAATCAAAACGACAATGAGGTATCACCTCACACGGGCCAGAATGGCCATCATCAAAAAATCTAGAAACAATAAATGCTGGAGAGGGTGTGGAGAAAAGGGAACCAACCCTCTTGCACTGTTGGTGCGAATGTAAATTGATACAGCCACTATGGAGAACAGTATGGAGGGAGGTTCCTTAAAAAACTAAAAATAGAACTACCATATGACCCAGCAATCCCACTACTGGGCATATACCCTGAGAAAACCATAATTCGAAAAGAGTCATGTACCACAATGTTCATTGCAGCTCTATTTACAATAGCCAGGACATGGAAACAACCTAAGTGTCCATCGACAGATGAATGGATAAAGAAGATGTGGCACTTATATACAATGGAATATTACTCAGCCATAAAAAGAAACGAAATTGAGTTATTTGTAGTGAGGTGGATGGACCTAGAGTCTGTCATACAGAGCGAAGTAAGTCAGAAAGAAAATCAAATACCGTATGCTAACACATATATATGGAATCTAAAAAAAAGATGGTTCTGATGAACCTAGGCTCAGGACAGGAAAAAAGACGCAGATGTAGAGAATGGACTTGAGGACACGGGGAGGAGGAAGAGTAAGCTGGGACGAAGTGAGAGAGTAGCATGGACATATATACACTATCAAATGTAAAGTAGATAGCTAGTGGGAAGCAGCTGCATAGCACAGGAGATCAGCTCGGTGCTTTGTAACCACCTAGAGAGGTGGGATAGGGAGGGTGGGAGGGAGACACAAGAAGGAGGGGAAGTGGGGATATATTGTACACGTATAGCTGATTCACTTTGTTATACAGCAGAAACTAATTCAACATTGTAAAGCAATTATATTCCAATAAAGATGTTTAAAAAAATTTTTTTTGGTCCAGCTGAGGGGAACATTACCGCCATCTTGGTCAACAGGGAAGGGATGAAACAAGGATTTGAACTTGAGCCTTTCTGACTATAACCCCACAGCAAGTGACCCTCCCCTTAGCAATTAATTTTCCATTCTAACGTCATTATGCCCATGAGCTTATGGTTAAGGTAACAGAATTAGTGGAACTGTCAGTTTCTGGGAAAGCTGGTATGCTGGGGGCCCTGATTTGTGTTGGGGAGAAAGTGCCAGGAGGACGGGGTAAGCCTTGCTGCAGTCAGATAGCTGAGCAGTATTCAGTGAGCTCCAGAATATTACATTTTTTAAAGTCCCAGTAGGTTAGTTTCCAGGTATAATACGCAGGATGTGCATATATACTAAGCTCCACTTGGAATCAAGATTGAATGTAAAGAGTGAGTGTTTGGAGTATGTTCCTGGCCATTTTCAGCTTGTAGGAAGGTTAATGCCGCCCTATAATTTACTTAAGAAACGACTGTCCATGTTGGGCTGTTGACCAGAATGTGCTGGTTTATTATTACCTTTGAGGGCCTGGCCAAGACCTCATTTTGCCTTTGAACACAGCATTTTGTCCCTGAGTAGGGAATAATACTAGAGAAGGTTAATTGATTTGGGCAATTTTGGGCACCAACGGCTTTCCTGGATCTTGGCATTGAGGATAGCGCAGCCAGCTGGACCACAGGGTCTCTGGGATCTGGCTTTATTAACAGTCCAATAACTAACTTGGATGTATCCTCTGTCCCCGGAGGGAGAAGCAATTCAATCTTCCTGCTGCCTGAGCCCAGTGCCCTCCCAAGCAGAGTGGACCCTCTCACCAGTATCTGCCGGTGGTGGAGGGGAGGGTGGGGGCGGGCGCTGCTGGCTGTGGACTCGGAGCTGTTACCAGACTAATTTTCACTGAGAACAAAGAAGCCGGCTTCAAATCCAGGAGCCCAGTGAGAAGAATGGCTCCTTTATCCAGGTCATGCATTTTACATTTTTGCTGTTTAATAAGCTAAGAGTCCGAAAACGTCGAATTTGGATCATTTATTAAGCAGCTCCTGAGACCTGAGGTCTTCAAATGTGCGTGCGTGCGAGTGTCATATGCCTACACATTTAAAGGATGTGTTTGAACATCCCAGGTGACCATGAGTAGGGACTTTGATCAGAGGCAGAGAGAAAGGTAGAAGGGGCAGCGCATTGTGTGCTCTGTGTCCCTCCGGGAACGAGGAAGGGGTCTGTCAGAGAATTTGGTGGAGAGCCTGCGTTTTGATTATATGAGAATAGCTAACCTGCAGCTTTCCAGTTTTTATCAGAGCATTCAGGAAGAATGGAATTTCTGTTGGAATTATGCATGAAAAAAGAAAACTTTCCAGGGAGATACGATAGTGGGGAGGGGCAAGTGTGTATCAAACCAGGGTGGTTTTTTTTAAACCTCTGCTATATTCCCTCTCTACAAACATGTTCAGTATTTCCTAGCAAAATGTACTTACTCATGATACTGAAGTTATCCTTTTATTGTCTTAAAAATGATTATACTTGGCGCAGGGAGACTCTTCCTGATAGATGACATGTGACACCTCTCTGTAGATCATACGTACATATTGACTTGACATAGAGCTGGCTAAGTGCGTCTGAAGGAATTGCGTCTAGGTGGACTTTTTTTGAACTGCCGTTGGCGTGACGTTAAATGGCTGTACTTGAATTTTGGATATTTGTCTCCTGGTGTTTGCTTCTGTAAATTCGTGCACATTTTTAACTCGATTTTCATTTGTGAGCAAGTCTTGCGCTTGCAAAGGTTCCTTTCAGTTTTGACCTCAAGGAATTGTTAGAAACTACAAACCAGAATCACACATTCTCAAGTCTGGTGTATTCGTTTATGGGGTATAAAATATGGCCTTTTTGGACAAATGTTGACTTTCCTATGTTCTCTGTAGGCCAGTTTCCAAATGACTTTGCCTGTGTGAGCTCACTGATGGAGGAAGCGTCTTGTCTGGGATGGTGAGGAAATAGGATCAGATCTCCCCTTGGGACAGTCTTTAATTTTGAGAGTGCATCAAATTTAGCGCAGCGTGTGGATGGCATGTAATGTGCTCCTGTCCACCAAAGGAGATGTGAATTTCCATTTATTTCTCTCTGTGGCTACCCCGTACTACCACAACAGCAGGCTGAAAATGTAAAGATTTAGTCAGAGATTTGCAAAGAGCCAAGCAGCCCAGACGCCAGACGGTTTGATCCGAATGATTTATTTTAAGCTTCTCTCCAGATGTTTGACAATATGTGAACACAGCTGGATTATCTTTACCAAAATAGGTGATTTTGCTGCAGTCCTATTAGATAACATTTCCTCCCATGCTTTCTTTTTCTTTTAAAATATGGCTAAGAAGGGAAAGGCTACACCACAGTTGTAATAAGAGAGCAAACAAAAAGTGTATCACATAGGACTTCCCTGGTGGCACAGTGGTTAAGAATCCGTCTGCCAATGCAGGGGACACGGGTTCAGTCCCTGGTCCGGGAAGATCCCACACGCTGTGGAGGAACTAAGCCCATGCGCCACAACTACTGAGCCTGTGTTCTAGAGCCTGCGAGCCACAACTACTGTGCCTGTGTTCTAGAGCCCATGAGCCACAACTACTGAGCCCACATGCCTAGAGCCCGTGCTCCGCAGCAAGAGAAGCCACCGCAATGAGAAGCCCATGCACCGCAACAGAGAGCAGCCCCTGCTCACCGCACCTGAAGTCCACGCCCAGCAACGAAGACCCAACGCAGCCAAAAATAAATAAATAAATTTATTTTTTTAAAAAAAGTGTATCACATAACCGAAAGAAGAAAAGCATAGTGGATGACTCGGCGCCATCCCAGAATCACCATCCAGGACTGACAAACTCATTTCCCAAGTAAAAGATTGCAGCATCCCGATTACAGTGATAAGGAGCTGAGAATGAGTCCTCTCCGAGAGGCAGGGCTCAGACAGCTGACCGGTCAAACTGTTGTTTCTTAACAGTTGCTGAAAACATTTATTCAGGTTTGAAATTCCCATCTCTACCTACTTTTCCACTGAAGCAATGATATTCGCAGTGATTTTCATAGTATATGATGCCGTTCTGTGATTGCTTCCTCTGTGCCGGGTGCTTCATAAACCCTTGCAGCGTTATGTCCGTTCATCCCCGTAGATAACCTTTGGGGAAGTTGGACTCTTCTCTGGTTCTTGGATGAGGAAACTGGCCTGGGGAAGAGTCACAGTGTGTGACCAAGGTCACATTCTCCTTATTACAGGTTCTCAAAACCACCACCAATTCACCTAAATCAAGCCCACATCAAACCAATAAAGACCTGTAAAGGATGTCTTACACATGTTAACTGACTAACATTTGTTAAACACTGAGTACTGGATTTCCATTTCAATTGGTTCTTTTCAAAAGTTTACATTATGAGGTCTTGATGTCAGTTGTTTTGAGGGGCTCTGTGGCCAGTTCTCTGAAACGTTGTCATCTTGGATAGGGTAAGAATGGGATGAGAAAGGCTGCCAGTGACAACTTCTACCCCTGTCGCCCCCTGAGGGCAGGGTGTGTGGAGTCTGACTCTCCCCCAGCCATGCCTGCCCCCATCAGTCCCATTCCTGGTCTGTGCAGAGGTAGACAGCTAGGAAGTTAGAGGACAGCCCAGGAGACCACCCTCACTTCGAACACCAAGTGCAGAGTTTGGGGGCCCCCGGGACTACCCTCAGTTTTGATAATTTGCTGGAACTCACTGTTATGGTTACGGCTTCTAACCTCAAAAGAACACAGATTAAAATCAGTCCAGGGAAGAGACTTGTGGGCAGAGTGTAGGAGGGCACCAAGTGCGTGGTCTGCATTGGTTCCTCCCGGTGGAGATGGAGCAGGGCCCTTCTCCCAGCATCACTGAGTGGTACCCGGACTACTGCCAACCCGGGAAGCTCGCTCAGGGTCCAGGATCTTGATGTGGGCTCCATCACGTAGGCATGATTGACTGCCCGGTGGCTGACCTCATCTCCAGCCCCTCTGGCAGAGGACTGATAGCACGTGACCCAAAGCCCCCAGCTTATGTAAAATTGTTATTCTCTGGCTCGTCCAAGGTCCCCAGGCAAAGAAAGACTTCTATCAGGCAGGACCTTCCAAGGGCTTAGAGATCACCTCCCAGGAGCCTAAGGCCAGACCTCTCCCTGTGTAAGGTTAGTGCCTTATCACGCTGCGTAACTGTCAGAATTGTTCAAATACTTTTGTAGTCATGACTTTTTCACTTCCCAGGAAGCCACCATTATTCATGGAGTTTGTGTGGTTTGTTCTGTGAAGTCTACATTTACCGATGAATTTCTTTAGCAAACAATACCGTTGGCTACATGTCTGCTCTGTGCTCAAATATGAATCATCTATTTCCCTTTTGCTAGAAAAGAGACTTAGCAGTTCTCTTCAGAATTAGATTGCATGGTGAAACTTTGTTTTTACTTAATTCTCTTACAACTAGAAATTGTGACATAAAATCGGTGAGCTGTACCCAGCAGTGTGCTGGTAAATGGTTGTTGACAGGCCCTGATCTCTTGGGACAGGAGAGGTGAGAGTGGAGAGTCCTGATTCCCAGCACTTGCCGATTACCGGGGTGTCATTCTGTGCTCTGTTTCAAGCTATAGCATGACATCATTGGACGTGAAATTGAGAAGAGATGAAAATAATACATCATCATCTGGTATTTCTAACCTTAGGTAGAATAGACTGA